>NC_132997.1:35462270-36207270 GCF_048564905.1 Vicugna pacos | reverse complement strand
AAGTTCCCCCGCTGTCATAGCTGGAGGCCGCCCTGGGGGTCCAGCTCTAAGCACTTCACACTGTTCACTCAACCCCCACAGAGGGGGGCCTGTCATTAGCCCATTTTGCTGCTGCGGAAATTAGGCCCAGAGAAGTTATGTGTCTTGCCCAAGGTCACACACATTAAGTGGCAGAGCTTGGCTTTGAGCTTGGCAGCCTGGCTCCTATATATTTACTCTGAACCCTACAACCTCCTTATGTGGTGCCTGATGTTTTGGGGGGCCCTCCCCTCTGCCCTGGGAGGAGGGGCACTGGCCCTGTTGGCCCCATGCACCTGCTGGGGCTGGGAGACTGGGGGGACCGTGGGAGGCACAGAAGGTGTATGGCTGGAGAGATTGAGGGGCCAGGGCCCTGGGAAGGGGGATCAGAAAGTAGAGGGCCCAGAAGGGAGCACAAAGAAACCCTTTCTGAGCTTCAAATGGTCCTTATTTTGAGGATACTGGGGCTTCTTTGGGGAAGGGGTGCCAGTTGCCTCCATATGGCTCACCCTTGTTTGGGGTACCCCAGGCAGGTAGAGCATCTGGAGGGGATGTACCCCTCTCCCTCATGCCCTGGGCTAGTGATTGAGATGCCACTGTCATTTTGTGGTGTTGAAGAGGCTCCTTATTCCAATGTGCAAAGCCCTTAAAGGTCCTTCCTCCAGGCACCAGCTCTCTAGAGCCACGAACTGCAGGGTGTATGTGTGAGGAGAGCGACCAGGGCCGAAGGGGACCCACACGTCTGTTTCCTGAGGTTGACCAGCTCCCTTGGGGGAGTATGGTCTCCTGGGATCTCCAGGTTCTGTCCTCGCTGCAGCTCATGGTCATGGTTGTCCCCACTGGGCTTTGGGGACCCAGGAGGGTGACTTTGCTCTGGCCTTGGCTGAGCAGGCCCAGCCCCCGCTGATCCCTCATTTGGGGCTGACACCTGGCAGCTCCGAGTTTCCTGGCCAGGGTGTCAGGTGGAATTAACTGACAGCAGGGACAGGTGGGTGCTGATTGAGGCTGGTTGCTGGGAGGCAGTGGCTGCAGACTGCACAGAGCTATTTCCAGCCACTCCAATTGTATCAAGGAGGCTTAATCTTTCTAAGTGCCTTTGTGCTTTGGCGGTGTGCAGTGAGGGCGGGGGCCAAGGCCGGAGCAAGGTCAGCCTTCCCCTCCCCTGGTTGTCTGCATTTTCTCTCCCTTCTACTCACCCATCCACCTACCCATCCACCTACCCATTCATCCATCCACCGTCCATCCATCCCATCCATCCATCCCTCACTCACTCCCTCCCTCTGTGTTTAATGTTGATCTACCATGTGCCAGGCACATAGCTGGGTCCCAGGGTCCCAGGGTCCTCCAGTGGCTCACAGTCTAGTGGTGGGGGCAGGGCACCAAGGACCCGTGATGGAGGGGAGCATGGCTACCATAGGAACACTGGCTCACCTTGGGAGATGACCTTTGCTTGAGCTGTGTTTTGGGGACCAGGTAGGGGATTCATGGGTGGGACTTGGGCTGACAGTCTTCTAGGCAGCAAGCTGGTGTGGGCGAGGGCTCAGCGGCAGGGAGAAGGGCAGCAGCGGGCAGGAAGTCATCTGTGATGCAGCGTGAGGGCTGGGGCGGGCACTGGGGAGTGGAATGGGGAGCTGGGTGAGGCTCAGCTCATGAGGGTGTTTGGTCAGGCCTGGGAGTGGCTGGTCCCATGGGGATGGGAACTCCTGAGGGTCCTAAGCAGGGGAGGGTTTTAGGAAGATGGCCTGGGTGAGGAACGTGCCAAAGAGGCAAGGCTGGAGGCAGAAAGATGAAAGGACCATGGGCTTGACTTCAGAGCCATGCTCCCTGCCTCTTGCTGGGGCCTCCTTTCTGCTCTCCTCGAAGTCCACGGGCTCTGCTCCTGTCCATCCAGCTCCGCAGGAGTTCTTAGGGCGGGCCCTGGTGCCTTAGTGCCGGGCTTGTAGACTCCCCAAGGCACCAGGGCCCATCCTTGACCCCAGAAAAAGGGCCCCATGGAGGGAATGGAAGGGCTTCAGCTGCCACTGTCCTATGACCTCTTTTCCCTGGCCGCACCTTTCCCCAACTTCTCTCCCTGAGATCTGTCCCGAGTCTCACCCCAGCTGGGAGAGGGACCTGCTGTGGCCGCACACAGGCCCAGGGGCAGCCAGGGGAGGCACATCCTGGAGATGCCCTCATTCTCCTGGCAGTTCCCTGTGCATCGGGGGCTGTTCCCCTGAGCTGCACAAACAGCTTAGTGGCTCCCACTCCAGGTGTGTGATACCGCAGAGAAAGAGGAACCGGGGTAGGGGGTACACAGCACCAAATCCGAGAAAATGGCAAGGCCAGGGCCTGGTAATTCTCCCGCTTGTCTCCAGGTGAACTTTTGCTTCTCAGTTTCCTAATTACTGCTGCTGAGCTCAGGGAGGGACTGTGTCTGGTTAAGGGGGCTGCGGGAGAGGTGAGGTCCAGCCACTCCTCTGCTGGGACTTCTCCCTGCGCTGCTCGTGGAGGGCTGCAGAGAGGAGCCTGGGCCGGGACTCAGGGCGCTTGCTGGGGTGGCTCCTGCTGTTGCAAACATCCCTCCTCTTCTGGGAGTGCAGAGGGTGGGAGGCTGTGCTGGGTGGGCTCTGTCCATGGCTCCAGGAGGTGTCAGCTTGGAAAGGAGGCTCTTCCAGTAGCTTTACATATGAGTGAAGCGTGTGTGTGTGTTTGCATGTGTGGTCTGTGTGTTGTGTATATGGGATGTGGTGTGTTTGTGATATGTGTTGTCTGTGCCGGGTGTGTGGCACATGGTGTGTGTGGTGTGGGTATGTACAGATGGGTGTGTGTGATGAGTGTTGTGCTTCGGGAGTGTTCGTGTGTATGTGGGATGTGTGCGGTGTGTGTGTGTTATGTGCAGTGTGTGTGTGTGTGTGTTTTCTGTCTGGTGGCCAAGGATGGGCGGACACGAGCAGACAGGTCCCCTCTTTCCCAGTGTGTAGCTCTGTGACTCTCCTGGGATGCTCTGGCATGGATTCTTCTCCTTCCTCCTTACAATCTTCTCACGCCTCATGTCTCTGCCCTGTGCCCCATCAGCCCACCTACTCATCTTCAGGTCTGACCCCTTCATCAGGCAACTGTTAACTGAGCCAGGTCTGTGGAATTCCAAAGCCCCATTGAGTGGGTCCCCTGGGGGCCCCAGCTCTATAGAAAGGGGACATGATTCCATGAGTGCCCCGAGCCTGACCCTGGCACACACACAACCATGATGTCTGCAGTCAATACAACAACATGCAGATTCCTTTACTGCGGGCTCATATGCTCACAGTGCGTGCTCTGAGTCAGTGGGTACTAACTGAACAACAACCTCAGGGA
Organism: Vicugna pacos; assembly: GCF_048564905.1. NCBI lineage: Eukaryota > Metazoa > Chordata > Mammalia > Artiodactyla > Camelidae > Vicugna > Vicugna pacos. Next base: position 36,203,919 of record NC_132997.1, on the reverse strand, counting down.
GGGGCCAGTTTTGAATTAAAAAAAAAGGGTTCCATCCTCAAAGATATATGGGGACCTCTACGCTGGGACACTAGTTAAGGCACCTTCCAGACCCCACTGTCTCCAGGCTGACTTCCAGGCATCAGTCCTTCCCTGCAAAATAACGTGCTTTGAGCAGAGTGTGAATTGCACTGAGCAATGTATAGTCCTCATCTGAATACGATTATGCTTAAACGCTATAAATATTCCTAATTCTCTGCCTGGAGTAGTGCTTCCCTTGGTGTTACAGCCTTTTACAAACTACTTGAGAAGGCAACCATTTAAGGTAAAAGTGCTGTGCTGGCTCTGGGAAGCTGCCTTCACTGGGGCCAGGGCTGCAGAGGGCAGCGAACAGAGGGGGATGGTGGGCGGTGCTTGCATCTCAGTTCTGTGATGTGCCAGGGCCCTGGCCAAGTCACTGGGCAGTTCAGCTGGCCCCATGGCCTATGAGAGGGACTGGAAATGGCACCACCTCCTTCCCCACTACCCCCCGTTCTATCTTCACCCCTGGATCAGCTGGAAAACTTGAGCCACAGTTCTGTAGGGAAAAGGTACTCCTTTTATGAGAAACCAGTCCTCAGCACCTCAGCTTGATCTAATTCAACAGTTTCACTCCCTCCTTCAATAAACATTCCCCTGGGCAGCTTGCCTTGTGGATGCTGGAGTGGCCTCAACATGATCTCTGACCTCCAACAGTTCACTGTTTGGTGGCAGAGACAGAAGATGATCGTTCAGAGTGACAAATGCCAGGCTGAGCTGAGTTGGGGATGTGGGGGAGGGTGGGAAGTTCCCAGGAGACTTCCTGGTGGTGGGCACTCGAGCTGAGCTTTGAAATGGGAGGTGGAGGGGGACACGGAGCTTGGGTGTTGGTGTGACAGTGGCCAGTGCTCTGGATGGCTGTGTGCCCTTAAGATGTCAGCTGGTTGCCTCCTCGGTGGGTGTCGGGTCTCCTGGAGCACGATGAAGGTGCAGGGGTTGGGGTGCCACCTGTAGTTGGCGTCTTTGGAAATGCGCTGTGTCTGTCCTATTTGTGTGTTCCTTACGTCCCATCATACCCAGTCTCCATGTGGCCCTGTCAGAGCAGAGGCAGCCATGCTGGGAGGACCAGGGCAGGGCCGGTGGGGCAGAATGGCCATGGATCTGACCGTAACAGGGTGGGCTGCAGCATCCCAGTGCCCACACCTCCTCACGTCTCCCTCCGTCCATTCCTAGGCTCTGAGACTCAGGGATTATCTTCCCATAAACTGCGTGGAAGTGTGCACGGCTCCCTGAGAAGGAGGAGGAGTGGGCTAGCGTGGGAGAGGGGTGCTCCTCTCTGATAAAGCTCTGTCTCGGCTCCTAGGTCTGCCCACCTGTTTGCCTCCCACTCTGTGCTTCCAGCCAACTCTGTCCCCTGACCTCCAATGGCTCTGACCTAGGTCCTGCCGGGATGAGGAGCCGAAGGAGGCCACTGAGCCTCCTGTCCTCTTGCTGTGTCCTCACTGGGGCTGCTCTTCCAAAGGCAGGCTCTGAACAGGACTCGCCGGTACTCAGGACCCTCCCAGGCTCCCTGGGGCGAAGCAAAGCATCCAAGCAAAGCAGATCCCTCAGAGGAGCAGGCAAGACCTCCACAGTGAACCCAGCACCTTGTGTCCCCCTCCCCCTCGAGCATGAGTGGCCCATTCCTGGCAGGTCCACAAAACTCACATGTGTGCCTCGGTTCTCACCCGGCCACTAGGCTGGTTACTTCTTTTTCTTGGTCCCCCTTTTAATCTGTGTTTTGCCCTGGCATCAGTGGCTCTGTCTTTCGTGAAGCCCCTCGCCATCCTGGGCCATATGACCAGATACCCACACTTCTCTTGCCTGATATCCCTCTGTGGACCCTGAACTCTGTCCCAGCCCATGGCCCAGGTCCCCTTCCAGATGACATTTGCATCATCTCTGTGATCCCAGGGTGGGGCCCAGCTGGCCACATAGTAGGTGCTCAGATGTGGGATGAACTCTGGGGAGCAATTTGATTACTCGGTAGGGCTCCCAATGGGTCTTCTTGTGGCTGGAAATATGCCAGTGGGAAAACTGAGCCTGACTGATCACATTTGTCTTAAGTTCCTTTCTGGTTTGTGAATTTTGTTGCATTGTTTTTTAATTTTCTCCCAGCATCTGCTACTGTGAAAATTTTCATCATCACTGGCAAAGATCCCTCCTCATCCCTGCTGGCTGCAGGAGATTTCTGATTTCTCTCTGCGTCTGTGCCAGAGCACCTGGGAGCTGAGCAGGGTAGTGTCCCTGGGCCAGCCAGGCTCTTCCGTGCAGATCTCAGGAGTGAGCTGGCCTCTGAGCTGGGATCAGCAAGGCTGGCCTGAATGGCGAGGACGGCGCAAGCCTCAGCTCATAGCCTGAGGGTTTTGCCAGTATTTCCGTGGGATGCAGGCTGGTCTGGCCAGGAAGGCTGCCTTCGGGGGCCAGGCCAGCACTCTTACCATCTCCTTTTCTGTTCTTGAGGGGCCCTAAGGTGGTGGCCACAGGGGGCAGGGGCAGCTGCCTTTTCTAGACTCATTCTCTAAAAGTGGCACCGTCTTTGCAATTTTCAAGGCTGAATGTTGTCGTGATGGTTGTTAGGATGACGATGAGATGTTAGAACTCAGGGGCAAGCAGGGCCTTGGGGTGAGTGAGCCAAGCAGCCTCAGGTGTTGGCAGGCACCCAGGCTGGGTGTCGGCCCATCTTGCCCCTCACCTGCAGGGCTGCACCTGGCACCCGGCTGGGCACATGCACACGTGGGCAGCGGATGGCTTTGGGCATGTCCCACACTAACCCTCAGCCCAGGCCCAGCTCCCCTGGCCTGGTTCTGGGTTTCCCTGTGTTTGAACCTGGCTGGGTGGCTTTCTTCTCTGTCCTTAGCTCACTCCTCACACACTAGAGGACCAGTTAGCTGCACTTACTGGTGCTGGCAGAAGTGCTTCCCAAGTTCAAACCCATCTGATTCTCCTTAGTGTCCTGGGAGGGAGGGACTCTGTTTTGTTGTTGTCCTTTTGTTTTGTATGCTTGGTTAAATGCATTTATTATATTTGGAATTACTGTCACAGTTCCTTTTTTAAGGTGGCCCAAAGTCCCATGTAGCTGTGAGACACAGAACAGAGGTTTGAGTCCAGACACTTCAGCGCCAGAACCTGTCTTCTCACCCCCGGGCTGTCCCGTCTCTTCAAGAGGGAAAGAGTGCTTCATTTCATTCTGTTTTAGCCCCTAGAGGACTGGATGGTGGCTTGCCACCTTCCTTTGTGTGACATTGGATGTCATCTGCACTCTTGTAGGTTTCAATTTAAAAGAGGCTGGAAGGAGGGTGCTAAGTGCCTGATAAGTCAGTGAATGAAAGGATGCTTCCCAAAGGGAAGGAGTGAGCATCTTAGAATGGACTCAGGATGTAGTTTGTGCCAGAGGCTTCTTTTCATGTCTTCTGCGTAATGCCAGTGCCATGACCCATCCCTCCCTGCCCTCCTCCCCTTAAAAAAAATTAGACACTGACATCTGACAAGTGTCCAGCTCAGCTTTCTGGATGCTAAGGGACAGGATGTGGCTTGGTTTTCTAGACTGCTGTCTTCCAGAGGAGTATCAGTGGGGTGGACGGACAGAAGTTCATTTGTAAGAGACACATCAGGAATTTGCAGGACCACTTTCCCCGTACTGTTCTGTTCACAGTCAGCTGTGGGTTTGGACCAGTAAGTGTGGACAGCAGACTTCCCCACGCCAGACCAGGATGAGGATGTGACGAACACAGCAGGACCCAGGTGGTGTAACATCTCCATCTGCCACCGCCTCTCCCTCACTTTGCCTCAGCTTCCCGCCTCCTGCTGTCATTTTAGGGGCCATGTGACGAGGGCTGGGGAAGCAGAGTACAGAGATGGGAAGGACTTGCCCCTTGCTGGTGATCATCCTGGGCTTGGCTGTAAGACTTGGGGGCTGGGTGGCAGCCAAGGGGGTGGTCAGTTAGGAGGGGCAGAGTGAAAGAAGGGACTGAGCTTTGGAGGAGTGGCCACTGAAGAGGGCTCGGCAGCCCGAGCATCTCATTTGAGGGACGTCTTGCAGCTGGCAGGCTGAGCTCAAGGCTCACTTCTGGAGGCTGGGCGTGGCTCTCTGGGTCATGGAATCAGGGAAGGTGATAAGATGGACTCGGGGGGCTTTTCTGCACCAATAGAGCCCAGAAGCTTGGGGTTCGGCGGTAGTGTCCTTCCTGGAGAATGGGCTGTCCCTGCCCTTTGGGAGGGCTTCAGGCCTGGCTCCAACCAGGTGACTGGCCCAGGAGTGGCACAGAGAGCTGGATCCACTCATGCCTGAGGCTGCTGGAGGGGGGCTGAGATGCTTGTGGGCATCCCTACAGATGCTCACCCTAGGGACAGCCCCACAGGGTGGTGACAGCCTGTTGCCCTCAGGCTTGCCTGGGGAGAGCAGCTGTCTCGGCCTGTCCCAGTGATGGCGGTGGACCAGGGCCAGCATCATGCTCATCCAGCACTGTCCTATTGTGGCCTCCTCCCCTGAGGGATCTGGGTGTCCAGTCCCAGGCTGGGTGCTAGGGACAGAGAGGTCTTTAGAGGGCTCAGTTCCCAGAGGGTGACAGAGAGCCAAATGAACAGTGAGACTATTTGAGCTGTAATCGTGTACAAAGTGGGCAGACAGCAGGGGGAAGGCCTTTGTTGTTTTGACTGGGTGAAGAAGGCCTCTGGGGAGGAGGAGGCACTTAATCTGGGTCTGGAATCATGAGGAGGGGATAGCGATGTGAATTTCTAGCAGAACGCAGGTGCAGAGATTTGCGCCTGACACAGCCTAGCCCCCCAGGCCCCCTGCTTTGCATCTTGGAGCCCACAGGTTGCCTTTTAGACGCCTGCTGGCAGGCCAGGCTGCTGGATTATTGCGAGGTCTTGGAGCTGGAGCTTAGTAGGGTGGGGAAGCTTCTGCGGCTTCCAGGTTTTCGAAGAAGGGGCACTGGCTGAGAGGTGATGCTTGCCTCTGCTACACTAATCCCCTTGAGGGGGAAGGTCTGGAGAGCTGAAGGCCTGGCAGGCGGGCATCCGTGGGTCAGCTTCCAAACCCAGGATGGAGACTGGGTGCCAAGGCTGAGACATGGGGCTCTGTCCCTTTGTGGCAGTCAGTCCTACCAGGGAGAGAGGGTATAGGCTGGTGGGGGAGTGAGTGAGACACACACACATATATACACACACACACACGCACACACTCTGGAAGAGCTGAGACTTAGAGATTAGGAGGCAATAGCAGGAAGAATGAGAGAGAGAGAGAGAGAGAGAGAGCCAGACAAAGTCAGACAGAGGTTGGGGTGGGAAGGAAGAACCAGAAGCATCACAAAGCCTCACTCAGTTCCCCATCTGAGAGGGCCCTGGGCCCTGGAAGGAGCGCCCAGGCCAGCCTGGGCCTGCTGTCGGGATGGCCTTGGCTTTCAGGAGGCCAGAGCAGGTGGAGGGAGGGGAGAGGCAGATGCAGAGCTGGCTTTGAGCAGCCCAGGGATGTTGGGAAGGCTGCGGTCAGGCTCCGTGGTCTGGCACATCTAAGTACATCCAAGTGTGGCCCCTGGTTTGTGAGAGCCCGAGAGGTGGGGTCTGTTATTAGCCCATTTACAGGTTAGTGATTGAGGCTTAGCAAGGTGGAGTGACTTGCCTGAGGGCACACAGCTATAGCAGTGGGCTTGCCTGCCTCCTGGACTCATGTGCTTAACTTCAAATTCAGGGCAGCTCAGGGTTTCAACCCAGGTTCCTCAGTGACTTCAGGCAACGTCTTAATCTCTTCTCTCTGCTTCTGTGCCTCCTGACTAGGATGGAGTAGCAGAACCCACTTCTCAGAGAGGCCGTGGGGTTCAGGAATAGTCATTTGGGCTCCACATAGCACCTGGTCCCTACTATGCCTTTCAAACTCCTACTCATCCCCCAAGACCCATCCTAAATGCCTCTTTCTTGATGGAACTTTCCTTGACATCCCTTTGGTAGGCAAAAATCATCATTCTTTTCCTTGCAGGATCCTGGCACACGTGTGTTGAGTGTGTATGATTTGACTTCATACTGAATTCCAAAGGTCCCAAGAAAGGGGCTGAGTTTCATGGCTTTCTGTATCTCCAGGCACAGGACCTGATACAGCGATGATCAGGGGATCTGGGGTGAAGGAATGAGTAAGTGAAACATAGTGCAGGGTCAGGGGAGCCCAGGAAGAGATGTGTAGGCTCCGGGCAGAGATGCTGCAGGAGGCCCCTGGCACTTGGCTGCTTTCGAGGTTCTCCAAGTCTCCCAGGACTCGTCCTGTCCTGATTTAACTTTCATAGCGTAGGCTTCCGGTGAATCCTGGCCGGGGAGCCTGCGTTCCATTGGCGGAGCAGTAAAAGTCATTAACGAGGAGCCGGAGAGCTATAAATAAGCCAGCATGATCCCACCCAGTGTTCCCTGTGTTTCCAGTCTTTGGGAGCAGGGAATCTGTTTTGATTCATTAATTGGCATAAGGATGAGGCCCCAGAGATTGGCATGGTGCCGCCAGCCCTTCCCCACTCTCCTGATTGGTCCCATGCATCCTGCCCGCACCAGCTGTCCATCTGCCCCGGGCTATAGTCCAACATCCACTGTGACCCTTTGGTCTCGCTTCCATCCACTCTCCTGGGGCCGGGCTGACCCTGAGGCCAGAGGGGTGAGCCTGGAAGTGCTCCAGAAGAGATACCCACCCAGGCACTGCTGCCTTGGCCAGGCATCTGGTCCAGCCAACTTTCCCCTCCACTGCCCCTCGGCACCCTCTAAGCTCTTGGTGAAACCCACCTTAGAGTGGAGGGTTGGCTTTAAGAAACTCCCCTTCTCCAAATTGTGGGATGTGGCTTCACTGTGTGGAAGATGTGAGCATCTGGGAACCTTAGCAAATTTGAAAACTCTGTTCACCAATGAAACATGGACACCAACAGTGTTTGTCTTGTGGAGTCATTACGAGTATTAGTTTGTTGCTCTGCTAGGCTGTGCCGGGTGCTGGGCCAGCAGCTGGGAGGGTGAGCAGTACACAGGTGCTTCTGCTCGTGGGTTCGTGGTTCAGAGAATGAGCCGACTGGCAGCGGCCACACAGAACAGCCCACAATTGAAAATATCAGTGGGTGGTCTGCAGGCCAAGTACCGTGAGGGAAGACTGGGGTCGTGGGAAGTTCTTCAGAGAAAGTCACAGTTACCCACAAAAAACACAGAATGAGGAGAGATAGCCAGCCAGCAGTGGGAAGTGGGAGGAGCGCTGCAGGCAGAGGGAGAATGTGTGAGGAGACCCACAAGTGGCAGGAGCTTGGGTATCTGAGTTGCTACACAGGGGCTGGTGACTGGGAACTCAGAGCATGGGTGTGGGTTATGTGGGGACCTGATGGGGGTGTGGGCTTCATTTTAAGGACAATGGGAAGCTAATGCAGATTTTAAGCAGGGACAGCACAGTCTGGTTGGTGTTTCATGAAGGCTCCTCCACCACAGTGTGCAGAATGGGTGGCACGTGGATCCAGGGACGGTTGGGTTTGTGGGGGCTCAGCGGGGAGGTGATGGTGGTTCAGACCAAGAAAATGGCAGTGGAGATGGAGGCAAGTTGACAGATCCAAGATACGTCTTGGAGCTAAAACAACCAGGAGTTGGTGATGGCTTGGGTGCAGAGAGCGGGTCAGGGAGAGAGAAGAGTCAAGAATAAGGGGGTGGGTGGGGGTGCCCCTTTATTGGACTGGCAGACCAGAAGGGACAGGATCACACCCCAGGGAGCTCGGTGTTGACACACCAAGTTTGAGCTGCCAATGTACTCACCATGGGAGACCCCCTGGCTGGGGGTCAGGAGCCCAGGGCAGGCGGTGGGCTGGACCAATAACAGGAATTATCAACAGGACTGGGGCATAATTTTGAAGAGATGAGTTAAATATACAAGGAAGGTTGATGATGCCATACAGAGAGGACATCGTGTTGGGCCTGGGTCTGGATCTGGGTCTCAGGGAAGGCAGGAGGTGGGAGCAACCAAAGCTTATAAGCAGGGACCAACCTAAGATGGGAGAAGCTTTCTACCTCAACTTTCAGGACAAAAGCAGGCAGTCGTGTAGATCTGGTTAGAAGAAGTGGAGTGAGTTCTTTGCGATGGTGGCTTCTGTTTTTATCTCTGAAGCATGAGCAAGGTCATGAGTTGGACTTGGGGGAGAAGCCTGGAAGGTTGGAGGAGAACGGGCAAGAGGGGTGATGGAGAGGGTGCAAATGAATGTGGTGGGTGGGGCGAGCCCTGCTGAAGTACCTGAAACAGCTCTCAAGGGTCCCCTCGTTGCTGGGTGCGTGGGTCTCTCTGACTCTCTGCTGTTTGCTCACAGACATGGAAGTGTAGGTGGGTAAGTTGACCTCGGGTTTGGAGTACACCAGGCATGCTGCTTAAGGAGAGAGAGGAGCAAGGGACTCTGCAACAGAGTGACTGTAATGATGGATGGACAGAAACCAAACTGAACAGGGAGCCGGGAGTGAAGGCAGGAGGGTGCTGGCGGGAGAGTCATTTAAGCAAAAGGTCTGCAGGACAGGATGCTTGTCAAGTCTGTCTTGTGCTCAGGAGGGAGGCAGAGTCTTGGTGACCCTCCCCACTGGGGGCCTTTTGATGGTAAGGGACGTGGGGCTCAAGGGCCTGCAGGGCCCGAGCGCTCGCACTTGCCTTTGTGTGGCGCTGCCACCCGTCTCCCCCAACTTGATGGTTTTGTTTACCTCTTAAATGTCTTAATAAAACATGAAAAATATTTATTCTCCATAGATCAATAATTTACTATGAGTTATGACAATACTAAATTTAGTCAATTATTCATTGACTATAAAGTATTTATAAATGCTACCTTAATTTAAAGGATTCACCATTAGAATTCAAATATTAATAAAGCTGGTGCCAGCTTAAAGGAGGAATGGAAGGGCCCAGATAATGAGGGTGGCTCAGGAAAGGGTGAGTGCTCCTGGGTGTTAAGATTATTGGAGTAGCTAGCGAGGTGGTGGTACCCAGAGCCTGAGTTGTAGGGCAAGCAGAGGTGCTGGAAGGCCTGGGGGTGACCTGCTGGGCCCCCGCAGGGAGAGGTGATTCTTTCTGGAAGGACAGAGCTGAGCTCGGGGCTGCCCAGAGCCTGACTCTCTCTTCTGCTTGCCGCCTGCTGAAATCAGCAGGGCCTTGCCAGTGTGCTTCTCTGACGTGCGGGCACCTCTACCAGGCTGCTTTTACCCAGGCTGAGTGCTCTTTCTTGCCTTGTCCATCTGGAAAAGTCCTGTCATTCTTTAAGGGGTTACCCAGAGGCCAGTTAGCACATGAGGTTGAGAGGGTTTGTGGCCTCAGTGGAGCAGGGCTGCAGGGGTAATCCGGGACCCTGTCAGCTCTTTCAGGAGGAGCAGATGTGGATGTGCTCGAGGCATGATGCATTCAGGGGATGTGGTGGAGGGCAGGGATGGGATGGCCGTGGCCAGCATCATCACCAGGTGGTGGCACTAGCAATTGTGCATCTTTTCCAGCACAAGCCTTCTGGGGGTGTGGCTTCCCCCAGTCTTAGCCTGAAGATTTTCCAGGAATGCCCATGGACATGGAGAAGATGGATCAGTAGTAGTCCCCAGGGTGACCTCAATGTCTGGGAGCGCCTCTGTTATCTCCAGAGCCCACCTGTGGGCACTGAATGACTTGACAAGCCAAGGATTTGCCTTTAGCAGAGGGAGGCCTTTTTTGTGCCCGCTGGTTCCTTCTATGGGTCCGGCATTAGGCGGTGGATCTGCCCCAGGAGTTTCTACCAGGGAAGGTCTGGGTAGAGTCAGCCATGGAATTCCAGGCTCTGTCCTCTGCTGGCCACCATCTCTTTCTGGGACTGGCTATACAGGTACCTGGTGTCTGGTTCTGATGCTCTCATTGCTATTCATTCTCTGGTTGTGTGGCCTAGCCAGACAGTCAGCCCTCTCTGTGCTTCAGTTTTCTCACCAGGGGATCAGAAAGCTCACCTGGGTGAGAATTAGGTCGACCTCGTTTGTCCTGTGATGGGGCCAGTGCTAGGCCTGGCACGTCCACCCCTGAGAGTCGTGTGTCTGGAGCATCCTCGATCAGCAGGATGTTGACATCTCAGGAGAAGCTGGCAGGGAGGTGATTGTGGGGCTGTCTGAGAGAGCTGGCCGAGCCCCCTGGATGCTCTTGTCTGGGCTCAACCCTGAGTCTGGGCGGCCTGTTCTTGGTTCCTGGGGAGCCATTACTTTTCTCGACCACCAGGCTCGGGTCAAGGGGCTCGAAGCTGCTTGCTGCTTTCATCTCTACTTCCTACTTTCCCAGCTGATGAGCCATTCTTGGTGAGCTCTTATCAGTCCATCAAGCCTGCATTGTTATCGTCAAGAGAGAGAGATCAGCTTTATGACTGTATGACACCGTAGGCAAAGAATTACAACAAAGGCTGCTATCTTCCAGTGAGCTGCAAAAAAAACCCTAAGCTGGAGAGGCGAGTAACAGGGTTGACTTCTACATTCCTACTATGCACCAGGCGGCGCCGAGTGGCTCTTCACACATAAAGACCTTTCACAGAATGTGCACAACAGCTCTGTGAAGTGGGTGCTGTCATCTTTATCTGATAGAAGAAACACAAAGGCCCAGAGAGGGTCAGTCCCTTGCCCAAGGTGCCACAGCAGGTAGGTGGCAGGGCCTTGATTCAGACCCAGGCCACTGGACTCCGGCAATGGGGTTCTGCGTCTCTCTCCAGAACTAGGGCGTGAGTTGCGTGATGTCCTGTCCTGGGAGTGAGCGCACAAAACCTTGTTTAAGCTAGTAGCTGATGTGGCTTTGATCTGATGTATTTTGATCTTATTATTTTTATGTTAGGAGCCTCTAAATAACCATCATTTCAACAGTGCCCCAATTAGCAGGTCATTCACAGTGGATTAGAAATTGACTTGCATCAGGCCTCTCCATCAGCGCCTGGGAGAGGCTTCCAGCCTTAATTACCCACCCTGTTCATGGAGGAGGTTGGAGACTTGATGAGCTTACGTGGTGCCCCAGGTGGCCGTACCAGGGGCAGGGCAGGGTGCCCACCTCCATGGGGAGGGCTGGTCAGCAGCAGGAGTGAGGCCGCTCTCTGTTGTGACTGCTGTTTCTTGGGATCCTGGGCATGATTTGGGTGGGGACTTTGATGGGGGGCCAGGGATGCCCAAGGAGAGGGGTCGGGGACTGATACGTATTTGGCATCTTTCTTGCACATAGAACAAGGTTGGCCCTTGTGGTCCACGTTCTAAGTCAGTGCTCCCATAGCTCTGCTGGGTAGAGATTTGTATCCTCAATGAACAGAGAAAATAGGGGCTTGGGAAGGAGACACGGCTGCTGGCCGGAGGAGCTGTCGGAACTTCAGTCTGTGAGGTTCTAGTGCTCCTTCTGCTGCCCCTGGTGAGGCGGTGAAGCTGGTTCTCTGAGTGCCAGTGGGGCTGGAGCAGGAAGACCAGTCAGGCAACCGCCTGTTCCCTGAGCGTGTTCCCACTGCCCAGCCCCTGTGTCTTTGTCACACAGCACCCCTCACTTGCACTGCCCCCGTCTCTTGATCTAAATCCTTTTCTTGCTTTGAGCCCCTGATGCTCACCCTACATGAGTTCACCCTCTTCTGGGTCCCAGAGAGCTTCCTCTTATCTTCCTCCAAGGCTGAGTTGTGGGGGTCTGTCTCTTAGGTGGATCCTAAGCTCCTCAGTTGGGGTGTGTGTTCATCCTGCCCTTTGCCTCTCCAGTGCTCAGTGCAGGGATTTGCGCTTAGTGGGATGCTGAGTGTATGTATGAAATACCCCAGAGGGAGGAAACCAGTCCATCCATGGTCAGCAGTGGGATGTGTGCCCATATGGGGAAACTGAGGCCCAGAGAGGTTCAGCAATGTCAGAACACAGCATATATGAAGTGGGGACGGGGCTTGCCTTCAGAAGTCAGGTGGGAGGGAGCCAGTTGGGGTGGACCACAGGGAGCAGAGACCCAATGATGGTGTGATGAGAGCTCTCGTGGGCATCCTGGGCTGCGACCGAGGTCTGGAGTTCCTAGACAACCTTACACTCCAGAGCTATACAGTGTATTTCATCAGATGACTTTTTAAAGGCGTGAATGCAATGTATTAACATTAAAGAGAACAGGTACAAGAGAAGATAGAAAAATCCATTCGCCATCCCAGACCTTGGCCTTTAGTGTTTTCTCTTGCCTTTTTCAAAAGCATGCTTTCTACTTAGTTGTAATCCTGGTGAGCGTAACATGTCGTGTCCTGGTTTTGTCCCTTTGCCAACTCTCGGAAGCATTTTTAGACTGGAAGGCGTCTCAGTCCAGCCCTTATCTGTTGTGCAGCCTCACATTGTGTTATCTGGAAAATAGACACAGCGATGCCTGCTGTACCGGGATGCCATGCAAGTAATGGGAATTCATATATAGAGTACCTGCCGGAGTGTTTGGCACAGAGAAAAGTCTCACAGAATAGTCTGTCCTCCTACATAGCTTCATACTTGCCCAGAAGATTATTTTCCTTTTGTAAAAAAGAATGATCTGTTTACAACATGAAATTTTAGCAAAATGTAGAAGAGAAGGAAAAATGCAGCTACCTTTAACATTTTGCAGTATTTCCTCCTGGTCTTTCATGCATGTTAAGTTTGATTTCATTGATATCATAAAATACGTACAGTTTTGTATGACTTGCACATAACTTTTATGACAAGTACTTTCCCATGTTACTGTAGTATCTTCAGACATAGTTCTAGAGGCTGCATGTGCTTTAAAGCAAATGGAACCCTTTTATATTACTCACCTCTGCATCTTTTAGATCGTTAGCAATATATCAAGAGTCTGAGTAAGTATCCTCTGAATGTTTTTGGATCTCAAGCCATATTCATAGTTTGCATAGATGCCCAAAGTGATTTCCCCGTCTTGCTGGACTGCTGTGTGCCAGGCATATGGTGTGTCTGGAAAAGGATGGGGAGCAGAATGGGCATGTCCCCTTGTCCCCCTGGAGCCTGAGGTCCAGTGGGAGAGACAGTTACACAGGCAGTGCACCGTGTGGTGATGGGGGAACTATGGGATGCAGATGAAGCACGTGACAAAGGGTCCTAAGCCAGCCTGGGGGTGCAGAGTCTGAGTCTTCAAGCAAGGGTGGATATGAAGCTACAGGAGGCCATGGGAAACGTGACGAGTTTGAGGGGCCGAAAGGTGGGCAGTTGGCTGGAACAAAGTGGGCAGGGCTGTGTGAGGGCTGCAGGCATCAGGGAGCCTGCAAGACTGCCCTAAGGAGTTTGACTCTATGCCCAAAGCCCTTGGAAGCCACCAGAGGGCTTTAAACAGGAGCACGACACGACTGGATTTCAGTTCAGGAGTGAACTTGGCTGTGTGGAGCCTGAATAGGAGGGGCCAGAGCATTTTGGGTGGCTGCGTGATTTTTTAAGACAGGCCAGAGACAGGCTCATAGATGTAGAAAACAAACTATGGCTGCCAAAGGGGAAAAGATGGGAAGGGATAAATTAGGAGTTTGGGATTAACATATACACATTACTTTATATAAAACAAGTAAACAGCAAAAGACCTACTGTATAGCACAGGGGACTATATTCAGTATCTTATAATAACCTAGACTGGAAAAGAATCTGAAAAAGAATATATATAAAAGAAAACATATATAATTATATTATATATATAAAAGAATACACATATAATTATATTTTATATATATATAACTGAATCACTTTGCTGTACACCTGAAACTACCCAACATTGTAAATCGTATACTTCAGTAATAAAATAAAATAAAATAAAATAAAATAAAATAAAATAAAATAAAATAAAAAATTTAAAAGAGAGAGAGACTTCAGAAAACCTGTTGTTTAACTGCCCCCTTCCCCTACCTTGTGTTTGGAGGCTGAGGATTCAGCAGGGAGAATTGTGGGCATTTGAATTATCCTCCTGCTGAAGCTCAAGAGTGTTCAAGGTGAAGGTCCTTGCGTGGGGGGCAGCTGGCCTTCGGGGTTTGCGAGCTGGAGGTGTCTGCCTCTGCCCACATCTGCCCAGCCTCACACCACCTTGCTCCTTCGGGTCACTGCCCCTGCCCTTCGACTCCTTCTCCCAGCCTTGTCTGAGGCATTACATAAACCCAAGTGCTCTCAGCCGAAAGAACCGCATTGTCAAAGTTGTTCAGAAGTCTGCCGTCGGCAGCAGATGGCCTGCTGACATTCACAGGCTGAGTTTTGAAACTGCATCTGCTTTCCCACATTCCTGCCATCACATAAAGCATCATTAATAAATGTTTGCTTCAAAACTGGTGCAGTGGGTTGCAGTGTTGGGAGGTATATCTTTCTATTAATTGGTCTGATGTCCCAAAAAAGGCATGAGGTGTGTGGCTAAAAGGGGTTACTGGAACTCACAGTTACTGGATGACTTCAAAAGGCAAGCCCTGAGTACAGCCACCCTGGAAACCCGCTGGCTCCTGGTTGTGTTCCTTCTCTCCACCTGCGGTTACCACCCCAGCTGCGGGAGCATCTTCCTTTGTTATTGTCAAGTGGCTTTTGAATAATCCTAGGCTTCTGCAACCAAATGCTTCATTGAGGGTTTGACCCAGTATTTTTATCATGTGAATCAAGTGGACTTGGCCAGGAAACCTAGGGTTTCTGTTTTATTTTTGCATAAAATTTGGGTCCTCGGGGGTGTCTCCCTGACTTTCCACGGTAATTCATTCCCTTCAGCCCCAATCAGTTTAGTTCAGCCTACAGCTGTAGAGCACACAGAACATACTTGGCCTGTGGCTTGGCCTTGGGGGATACATGGATCAACATAAACAAGTTTACATCTCTTAAGGGGCTCACAGCCCAGGTGGGAAACAGGATGCTAATTCAGTAGCCCTGATGGGTGTCTCAAGCAGACGTGGCTTGGATCTCTGTTCTACTCTTCCTGCTTGAGTAGCCTAGGACAGGTGATTTTTACCTCTCTTGACTTCTGTTTTCCCATCTGTTGAATGGACATAAGAACATCTAGCTGGCAGGATCATGAAGGGCATCAGTGAGACTGTGCCTGTGAGAGCCTCTGGCCTGGCCCCCCACGGGTTCTTGGGCCCCGGAGGGAGGCAGCGTTTCTTGGGACCCTGGACATGAGCTGCTTGGCATGAGCTGCACAAATTGAAGCCAGGGTAGCATCATCCCCATGCTGACTCCCTCCCTCTCTCTCCCCTCTTTTTCCAGCCTGTAACCTCATGACCCAGGGGATTTTGGCCTTGGTCACATCCACCGGCTGTGCATCTGCCAACACCCTGCAGTCCCTCACAGATGTGATGCACGTCCCAGACCTCTTTGTCCAGTGCAGCCCAGAGGGGTCTCTGCTTACTGCCTGCCACCTGAACCCCAGCCCAGATGGCGAGGTCTACACACTGGCCTCCAGACCGCCCATGCGCCTCAACGATGTCATGCTCAGGCTGGTGACAGAGCTGTGCTGGCAGAAGATCATCATGTTCTACGATAGCGCATATGGTGAGTTAGGGCCACAAGCTGCTCTGGGGCTCCGGTGGGGGCACAGCTGGGCACTGGGAGACGTAGGAGCTGGACCATCACCCTTGGCAGCTGAGTGTTTATGGAGGGGGCTGGGTGTGGATGGCGGTTGGTGGTCTGAGCTGAGTGGGCCTCTGAGTGGTAGGGCCCAGCCTTGAGCTTCATGAGTGGGGGAGGAGCTCTGAAACCAGATCTGTAGACAGGCACTAAAGTTGCCTAGCAACAACTCCTTATCATGTCAGCTAAAGTTTGAATCATCTTAGAGTTTTCAATAAAATATTAATAAACTGCTGGCAGGGATCCGAAGGGCTGCACCTAGGCAGCGGTGGAGGCTGGCCAGCATGGGTCCTCCCAGAAGCCTCCTCTTCAAAGAGTGCCCCTCTCAATGGACGCCCTCCTGGCCTTCCCACCTCCTTGCCTACCTCTGCCCTGAGCTGCTCTCAGTTTCAGAGTCTCAGGCTGGGGCAAAGGTCAGGGGGAGGGACACCCTGAATGTCATGGAGCCAGGCTGGGGTTGTGTAGGTCTAGGGACACTGGGCATGGCTAGACATGGCTTCTCTGAAGACTTTCCCTATGAAAAAATAAAATCATAATTTGCTTGTTAGGAAACCAGAAAAATGGACTTTGAAGGAATTGCTTCAGGTTTTCTTATGGTTGCTCTGTGAAAACAGATCAATTCTGGCCCCAAAATAAAACAGTTTCCATGTTATGAGATAATTGAGATTCACATGCAATTATGAGAAGTAATGTAGAGATCCTATTGCCCCAACACCTTGCCTGTCATTCCATGTCCTAAGCAGGATTTGACCTTGTCCATAGGCCGTGTTCATGTTCACCAGCTTTCATGCCCTTGGGTGTGTGTATTCACTTCTGCGCAGTTTGTCACATGTGGATTCATCATCACCACAGTCAGATGCCGAGCAGGTCCCTTACAAGGATCCCCATGCTACCCTTTTATAGCCAAAGCTACCCATTACATGTCTTTAAAGGGTGTGGAGGACTGGGGAGAGTCAGCAGCCACATAACTGGGGCCAGGATAGCAATGGGGTGGACTCTCAAAAGTCCTGTTTTTCTCTCTTGGAGAAAGAATTCCTTTGCCAAGAATGTGACTAAGAAGAGAAACCAGCATACATTTGCATTTGCCTAAATACTCTGCATCTCTAAGATGGGAATGTTTTCCTCAGCTCTTGAGCAAATACGCTGTTTGGAGTCTTCCAGGAGGAATTGAAGAAGCAAACAGTTACTGTGCTCAAATAAAGATGAGGTGGTGATGGGGACAAGGGAGGCTGGAGGCTCTGGGCAATTGAACTGGACTCTGTCCAGGACCTGGCCTCTCTCTCCCACCCCCATTCAACCCCTGGCCCTGAGGAGGAGTTGGAGATCGTCTCACAGCATCTCTCATGGGCCCAACCTTCCCCTGAGAACCCCAGGGGCTCAACCCTGACTTTGTGGGTGCTCTGAGGCTGGGTCCCTTGGGGAGGTGTAGACACTGCCAGTGCTGGAGGGGTGCTGTGGTCCAGTGTCTGCAGGCCCTTCCCACCTCTCTTCTCCTGGCTCTTTTGCTGCCCTTCTTCTCTGATGTATAGAAACTCTTCAAGCCTTGGCTTCTTCTAAGGCCTTGAGGTGGCTTTGAGGGGAACCTCAGCCATAGGAGGCAGGCATCAGCTTACAGCCTGCCCACCCCATCTGGGCTCCTGTTATTCTTGCAGACTGAATGACGCCTGATGGCACTTGCTCAGACTCACTGTTTTCTTCTTATTACATTGCTTTCCCCCCTTGGCTCTAAGATCCAGTCCTCCAGGAAGGACACCCTGATCTCCACTTGTCTGCAGACTCCTCCCTCTCCCATGAAGCTGGTTCCTTGGTTACATGCTCTCATAGACACGCATCTCCTTCCCTCAGCCTGCTCTCAGCTTGTTCCGACACACTCCGAGGGCTGATCCTTGATGGACACTTACTCCTACTCAGACTGTGAGCTCCAGGAGAGCAGGCCATTGGCTGTTCACTGCTGTGTCCCTACTGCATCCCTGCTGCTGAGCATGGTGGCCAACAGAGTTGGCCCTAAGAAATTGTCACTGTGTGAATGAACCAATTCATTTATGAGGACATAGACTTTTCAAACAAGTTTTTGCACAAGAAAATGGAGATATACAAGGGTACTGCATAGTCTTTACCTCTGAGGTCGGGGAGTTGAGCTAGGAAACAGATGTTTCATTCTGTTGATACTCTCCCCTGCCCCTCTCCTCTCCTCTCCCACCCAGAACCTCCAATCAAACCAAAAGTATGCTTTTGTTTTCTAACATGGAGACCTTGCTACCTTCATGGGGTTGAAGTTAGTTTTCAACAAGACTGGCCTTTATTAGTGATTCTATAAAGACACAGGATGACCAATGGCTTTTCTTTGGTAGACACTGCAGGCAATTTGTCAAGCCTTGAATGCTGTGTTGGAAAGGATTCTGAGGATGCGTGTGGGCTCAGCAGTAGAAAGAGCTGGGATTGCTCTAAGAAGGATCATGGTGCAGGGGAGAAGCTGGCAGCAACCTGCTCTGTTTGCTGAGTCTGATCTGTAAGGTGGGGGCAATTAAAGCCTCTCTGAGCTGCCTTACACTTGGCTGCCTCTGTCCAAGGTGCTGATCCATTTGGCTTTAGACGTTCTGGAGGCCAGTGTTCTTTCATAGGGATCTGTGCAGGACTTCCTGTCTTCACCTGCCCTGGTCATTGGCCCCCTGATTTGAGAATCTTTGAGACCAGGTTTCTACCCCAAAACATTGTGTGTAAACCTTTAACCATTCCCAACTCCTCTTACTTGTTTTGGCCATGCCCCTCATGCACAACCCAACCTCTGGCCCATTTTCAACATGTTAGGTGAATCAAAGTGGTATGGTGTTTGATGCAGCCCAAAGAATGAGGGGTTTGGGTGCTCCCTCAGCTTGGTTGGCACTCGTCTGTCCGAGGGCTGTGGATGGATTTATATTGCTGAAACGCCCACAACAGATGGTGTCTCCCTGATTCCTTGAGGCCCTTCCTTCACCCTACCACTGCAACACTAGCTGTGATGAGCCTAGTTAAAAAGCAAATTGAGTGTAAAGACTGTTTTATTCCTTCCAAAGTCGAACAGAAGTGGTTTGGGGATATAGTGACTTTTTTTGATGTTGATCTGCAAGTATTTTACATGTTTTAATTTATTTAAGCCATTCTATAACTCTCTGAGGTAGGATTATTGCCGCATTTAACAAGTGAAGAGCATGAAGCTCAGAGAGATTCTTTTTGACCTTGATGCCCATGCACTTAGCAAAGGCACTGTCCTATTTCTGCAATCTGGGGCTTTCTGGCTCCAGCTTTCTTCTCCTGTCCCCAGCTGGGTACAGCTGATGCCGAGGAGATGTGTGGAATGGACTTGGCATGCCCTATGTTGGTGCAATCAGTCACTTTAGTGAATGTCATATGTAAGTTCTCACCCTTGCAGGGTGAGGACTGATCCTCCCTCATTTGCCCCTCAACCTCCCTTTAAACAGGGGAATGTCCTGCCCTGAGTGAAGCCTGAGGATTGGGCATGTGAGTCAAGAGCCAAGGGCCAGAGAAGCAAAAGCAGGTTCTAAGACAGAAATTGGCAGAGGGGTGGGAGAGGAGTTTGTATGTGGTTTACAAAATGCAAGATGTGCCATTTGGTAAAATTCTGTTGAAAATACTTGTATGCTTGTTGTGACAGCAAAAGGAAAAATAAAAGAGAAGCTGACATTTGGGAGAGAAAATCTGTAACATTAAAATATCAAAAGTTTGGATTGAACAGAAGAGAGAACTTTCTGACTTGCCGCATCAAATTCTGGGATATTCATGTGTGTGCTGGGGAGGGTGTGCTAGAAACTACAGCCACAATTTCTCCCAGGTGAACACATTTGGATGAGGGGCATATTTATGACGGGCTCTTAGAAATCACTGACTCATTCATTAAACAAATATTCACTGAGTCCCTACCAGGCACAATTATTTTGCTAGGCGCTCATTTTAGATGAAGGAACAGACGGGTGGAGTATCTTGGTTAAAGCTGAACAGTGCTGGGATGGGAAGGCAGGACCCTCAGGGCTCTGGGGTGTGGTGGTCCCTCTTGGCCTCTAAGCCAGCTTATAGGCCTGGGTTGAGTTGGCAGCTGGGATCCCACAGAAGTAAAAGCTTCGCGTTCTAAATGTGCACCCATTTTCTATCCATGCTTGTTTTCAAATTATTTTAAAAAGCTTAAAATTTACACACACTTACAATGTTTATGTCTAATTAAAACAATGATAGTAAAGTGAACTCCCATGAACCCAAGCCAGTTTAAAACATGTAAAAGAGCCCTTGTGGGTCCTAATCCTATTATGTCCTCCCCTACCGACGGGGCATAACCACTACCTTGATTGTGTTATAACCAGTTCTTGCTTTTCTTTATAGTTTATCATACAAGTATGGATCCTAACATGCCTATTGCTTGGCTTGGCCTCTTGGTGAACATTAAATATATGGAGTTACACTTCTGTACCCTTTGGTGATGGTTTTTTTCATTCAACATTAGGTCTTTGAGATCTGTTCATTTGATGCCAGTAGGTGTATTCAATCATTTTTATTCCTGCAAAGTCATCACCTGATTTATTATCCATTTTGTCACTGTGGGCATTTGAGTTGTTCCCAGGTTTTTGCTATTACAATTGATGCTGATAAGAAGATTCTTGTCTTTCTGTGTTCGTGTGCAAGAAGTTTTTGAGGGTCTCTCTCAAGGACCAGAATTGCTGGACTGTTGGGTCTTTGCATGTTTCACTTTATTAGTTTATTCCAAACTGTTTTCCAAAGCATTACTACCTATTTTGACTGCTGTCTGCAGTGTACAAGAGTTCTCGAAACTCCCCAACCTCACCAACACCTGGTATTGTTTTTACTTTTAAGATTTTCACGTGGAATGGTGTCTTACTCTGATTTTAGTTTACGTTGCCATGATAAAAGGTGAGGGAGGTTGAGCATCTTTTCATATATTTATACATTATTTTTGTTTGCTCGCTTATGAAACACCTGTTTAAAGTTATTAATTTTTATGCCTGTTTTTAAGATTGAGCCCTTTCTTTTGTAAGTTAAGTAGGTTAAATATCTTCTTTGAGTGATTTGTCTTAATTCACAGTAATTCTGTATTGTATTGTTGTCAAATTTATTCATCTTTTAGACACATAGCTCTATTTCCTGTCACATTTAAGAGGCCCTTCCCTATCCAGATGACATAAAGATAGTCTCCTGCTGAAACCTCACTCTGTCCTGAGGGCAGATGTTGTCCTCCTTCCTGGGTGTCTGCAGCCTAGTTTGTAGCACTGCATGCACATGGATCCCGATGCTAGACCATCTTTGTCTTCACCCAGTTGCCCGACATTCCTCCCTGATACTGCTCCACTCGGCCGTGGCCACTGGGCTGATCTTATTCTTGGTGGTGATTGCACAGGTTGTGGCATGGTGGTTAGGAAGGGCTTCCTGGAGGAGGTGGCATGTAAGCAAGAGTCTAAAGGTCTAGTAGGAGATAGATCAGCAAAGGGCACTGCGGGGAGGAGGGTAGGAAGAGTGTCCCAGGCAGAAGGCAAAACATGCTGGAAGACCTTGGGGCAATGCAGAGGAGAAAGAGCATATGGTTGGATTGTGGGCAGTGGCCATGGGTGTGGCTGGAGCTATGGGCCAGGCAGGCCTTAGAGGCCTCACTGATGATCTCAGAACCCCCAGAAATCTTTGGGAGCCATACCTTGCTACCTCAGGTGGTGCCTTTAGGTCCTGTTCTTTACGCCCAGGCAAGAGACCCGAGGACACATTTGGAGTCTTCATCTCCAGAGGGCCCTTTTGCCTGTGTCCAGACTCACTGACCACCTACAAAAGGAAAGAAACTGATGCACAAAGAAGAATTGTGATCTGAGGACAAACCCCAGACCCAGAGTCCAAGGCAGAGTCAGGACTTGAACTTCCCAGATGAGCCAGGTAGTCCAGATGTCAGTGAGTAACAGCTCACGTTTGTCCAGCCCTCACTCCGAGCTGGGCACTGTGTAAGCACCATAACTGCACCAGCCCACTTCATCATTAATACGGCAACCCTTCGAGATGGGTTCATGCTATCCTTGTTTTACAGACAAGAAAATTATGGCTCAGAGAATTAAAGGGACTTGTTCCAGGCCATATGGCTGGTGAGTAGGGGGTTGGCCAGGTCTGATTCCCAAAGCCCAGGTGTCACAGCTCTGCTCACAGCCTCACAGTCTTCATGGCAAAGCTGTGGGGAGCGAACACTGCAGGTAGACTCTTTTCTTGATTCATAAGGACTTACTGTAGCATTGTTAGTAACAGCAG
Source organism: Vicugna pacos (assembly GCF_048564905.1). Taxonomy (NCBI): domain Eukaryota; kingdom Metazoa; phylum Chordata; class Mammalia; order Artiodactyla; family Camelidae; genus Vicugna; species Vicugna pacos. The sequence goes on along the minus strand of NC_132997.1, from coordinate 36,182,085 downwards.
ACATTGCCAACAACTTAAATGTCCCTCCCTTAGCAGATTGGTTACATATATTAGGATACATACATTTAATGGAAAATTGTGGTTCTTCATGTATTAAGAGGCCATAGTTCCAACACACGTGCTTAGCTCACGAAAGCAAAGTGAGAACAGTGACATGAGTATTGCTCTGTGTAAAAGCAAGCTCACGCGTGTGTATTTGAGTACACACACACACAGACCTAAGGAAGCGCTGTGCTAGGGACGGAGGCACAATGACTTGGGACAAGGATGGAGATATATTTTTCACTGCAGATTTCTAAATACCTCTTAAGTTTTGTGTCAAGTGCAAACAAAGAAGTAAGTAAATAAAAAATGAAATGTGAGTTTTCATCCTTCCCTCCTACTTACCGCCCATGCCGACTTCTCTGAGCTTCTGCTTCCTCATCTAAGGAACAGGAATGGTCTTTTCTGAGCTGCAGAGTAAAACCCTGCAGAGTTCCTGGCACATGGCAAGTAGTCTCTATGATAATAACAAATCACACTAGGCCAGGGAGGAGGCTGGGCGGGGGAGCGCGGGGGGCACGCGGGGCGCGGACACTCACCACATCATGCCGGAGGAGTCCTCGCCCGTGAGGTTGCTGGAGCGCGGCCGTGCGGCGACCAGCTCGGGGCCCGCGCCCGCCGCCGCCGCCGCCGCACGCGCTGAGCTCAATGTTTCGCGGCCGCCGCTCGGCCCGCGCTGGGCCTCCCGGAGGGACCGCGCGGCCGCAGCCGCTGCAGCCGCAGCAACCGCCGCCTCGGGAGAGCTGCTGAGCGGCGGAACCGCCCGCCGCTCGGACCAACTGCCAGCAGCCGCTCGCCTGCCTGGCCAACGGAGGGCGGGTGGCGGAGGGAGGGGCCCGGCCTAGGAGGGCTCCGGGGCGGGGCCGGACAGCGAGCGCGCCGATTGGCTCCTGTGGCCCAGGGGCGGGTCTGCGCCCTTAGGAAAGACACCTGTGTGAACTGGTGTCCACATAATTTGCATTCTTTTTTTTTTCTATTAGGAATAATTTTGCTGTGAACATGTGTATACCAGTTTTGTGGGGATCTATATTTTCACTTCTCACAGCTATCTGCCTGAGATTGTCACGGCTGGCTTATAAGGAAACTCTATGATTGGCCTTTTTAGGAACTGCCCGACTGTTTCCCAAGTGGCTGCACGATTTTATATATTTCCACTAGTAGACTATGAGGGTTTCAGGTTATCTCTAAATTATAGCCAACATCTGTTACCATCTGTCTTTTGATGACAGCCATCCTCATGGTTGTAAAGTGGCATCTCCTTGTGGTTTTGGATTGTGCTTCCCTGATACTGAGCTTCTCTCATATGCTTTTTAGCCATTAGTTTTGTCTTCTTTGGAGCAACATGTATTAGCAATTATATATTCTAGATAAAAGACTTTTCAGAAATATGATTTTTAAAAAAATTCTCTCATTCTGTGGGGTGTCCATTACTTTCTTGAGAATGTCCTTTGAAGCAGAAAAGTCATTTAATTTTGGTAAAGTTTATTTCTTTTTTCTGTTCTTGCTTGTGTTTTCGTGTCATAGCTAAAGCTATGTTGACTCCCAAGTTCACATTTTGGCTCTTTTTACCTTCTAGCCTGGTACTGCCTCTTCCCCTCTCCAACCTGCTTGCCTTCCTGAATCAAAACTAACCATACCTTAATTGATCCATCCTAGCTCCAAAGTGGAAACACATGATAAGGGTTTAGGCATCAGCCTTTCCTACAGAATTTGTGTGTTAATGGCAATTACTGGCCTAATGCTGAAAGGATAAACCTGAGCAGGTGGAACTAACCTATCAGTCCACAGGTGGGAGAGGATTTGGGCAAGGAAGGGGCAGGCCCAGGCTTCGGGGAGAGGACAGGGGGGAATAGCACTCCCACCTCCCACTTTCCCTTCCCCTTCATTGACCTTGAGGTTCTGCATCCGTAATGCGATAATACAACCCAATCTGGCAAGGTGGGGATGACACTTTACTCATGTCATTTATGAGCAAGTTCTTGGTACTAAGTAGTGGTCTGTTAATTGTGACTTTTCATCTTGGTCTGGCTGATAACTGAAGTGGGTATCCCCTTAGCATGAGATTGATCCCCCTTTTAACTCAGTCTTCTTAGCCTTCCCACATGCTCTAGGATGCCCTGGTTCTGTCATGAGACAGAGAGCTTCATCTTCAAGATCTAAAGTTGTATGAAAGAGTATCCAGGAGTTGGTTGTGAGGCAAGAGCCTTGTCAAAGCCGGCCACCATGATGGAGGGGAAGTGCTCTGTGTGCGGCGCTGTGGCACAGGAAGGGCAACAGTTTGGAGCTAGGCCCTTCTGAATAAGATCCACTGTCCCCTGCTTGCTGGCCCCTGAAGACCTTAATTAGCACTTCTGAGAACCAGGATTCTCACTTGTAGAATGGGCTCAGGAAAAACCCTGCTTCACTGTGAGGCTTAAAAGAAATGACAGTTCAAAAGGGTTTTGCATAGAGTTTGTGCTCAATAAATGCATCCTCTTCTCCTTGTCAAACATTCAAGTGTGAAGGGCTATTGTTTTAAGAATTCTTCTCAATATTTTTGGCTTCTGGCCTTGGCAATTCAAGATGGCAGCCTGTGCCCCAGCTGGACTTGTTACAGTCATTGTGTTTTCCTTCCTCCCCATCAGAAGAAACTAGTGCAAACTTCCACATCCCTGACAGCAGGCAGGGAGGGGAGGGTCAGATGAGGACCATCTGCTCCTTGTTCCCCTGCAGAAGGGCACTGGCCAGCCATGTTTAGTGTTCAAGTCTCCCCCTGTCAGGTCCTTTGGGCTTAGATCTCACATCCTGATGCTTTCAGAGGGGGTGGGGCAGAAAAGCTGGATCCCGCACCAGTGTCACTTGAGCCCAGCACTTACCAGGTTTCACAGGTGAAACTGGAGAGGAGCCTGGGCCCTGCTCTCATGCCTGAGCTCATGTCCCATGCTCAGTGACTTTAGACAAATTGCCTAACCTCCCTGTGTCTCAGCTCACTCATCTTTAAAACAGAAGTCACAGAGATGAAAGTAACTCCCTCATACAATTTTTTTTTTATGAAGACTGAGTTATGCAGGCAAAGTGCTTCATCTGGTGCCCAGAACATGGTCAATAGTTAATAAATGTTAGCTGTTTTCTTATGTTACTCATATCATCATCCTTGATCCCCGCAAGCTGCCCAGGGCTTAAGCAGGCCATATGTGATGTATTCCTTTTCTAGAAAAGTAAACCGAGGCTGCAAGTTTCATGGCCCGGGAGCCCACAGGAACGAGTGGCCGAGCCTGGATCCCTGCAAGATACTGCATGACAACAGTGTCCACACCACTACTTGATCGTGCCCAAACACTGTTCCACAGGCCTGCCTGCACGGGAAAATGCAGATTCCTGGGCTACTCCTCAGATCTACTGAGGAGCCAGAGCCTGGAAATCTGTCTTTGTAAAGTGCCTCTCAAGGAATCCCAATGCCTAGCTGCTGTTGGGGTCGCTGTCTTCATCCCCGAGCACAATGCTCATGGGTCAGTGCAGGGCAGGGGGACAGGACAGGTGCTCCTGAAATAACAAACAGCTTCACAGCCAGCATCCCAGGTGGACAGTGCTGCCTGCATATAAAGTAGGAGCTTACTGAGGTGTCGGGGAAGGAGATGGTCACTTTAATGCACACCAATTTTTTTCCAGCTCACTGATTTCTTTCTAGATTAAATAATTTCATTGCATCCTGTGGCTTTGTAGAGAAAGTCTATTTGCATTGATTTGGAACATTCTTTGCCAAGATATTATATTTGCCCTGGACACGGCTAATTGAAAGGAGGTTGCCAAAACAAATGTGGCCCTTGGCAAGGGGCCCCTGGGGACACAGGTGATCCAAAAATGGCACTGTACCCGCCCTCCACAGCCATTCCTCCTGTAAAGGTGGAGGCACATCTCCCCAGAGGGAAATGGCATTCACCCCACACTTGCTCTGACTTTGATCTGACCTACTCATTGAGAGGCCTCTATTTCAAATACATTTTCAGACCTGCCTTATTTTCCCTCATTCAGCAATGCGAGCATGTCTCCTCGGCCATGTGCTGGGTCTGACACCTTTAATATGCTCAAAACCTCGGCAAGGACCCCGCTCCCACGTGGCTGAGCATAGGTTATAATATAGCACAGGGAAGGCTGTTGTAGGCAAAGGATCAGGTAATGAAAGTCATAACCTGTCCCACTCCCATGGATCCTATCATCACTGTTCTTTATTCTGACCCTGATGCTCCTTAAGGATACACAGGATTTTAGCAGAGCTCCCCAGGGGAAAGCAGAATCAGTGGTCTGAAGATACAAGACAGTGTGGACCCACCTTGGCTGTGCTGAGCAGATTTTTCCTTTGAAGTGACTCCCATTGAGGCCTACTGCCCTCCTTGAATTGCCTCCTAAGGATTGAGGGACAACCCCACTGTCCTGTGAGCAGACCACTTGCTCCCAAAGATCTACATCACACACACACTAAAGACAACATAATTTAAATATACCTACAACATTACACTTACTGTTAAAGTGTTTTAATTAAATAGATACTTAGAGAAGGTTGAAGGGAGAGAAAAAGGGTCAGAGGTAGACACAGATGGGGGCTGGACACAGAATTATATACTTGTATATATGTCACAAAGGCAGGGTCACAGGGAGTGTTGATGGAGGTCCTGAGCTGGGCCCTGGGTCCACAGCAGACAGGAGAGAGGAGATCGATGCCTCACAGGACCTGCAGGGAGAGGGTGGGAACGTGTTGGGGCCACTTGTCCGCATCCCCACCCTGTGTGTCTGGTGCAGAGAAGTGAGTCTATCCAAACAAAGACACACATGGCCCTTTGCTGTTCACATTAACAATAAAATGTCAACGCAGATTTGAAATGTATCACACAGCGTCTTTGTCCCATTGCGTCTAAAATGATGTTGAACTTGAAAAAAATGAGATGAACCTCTATTACCGGTCACTTTTTCACTTACCAGGTGTAATGATTATATCCACTGAAAATCCTAGAAAACATGACTTTCAAAAATGCGTCATGTTCCTTGTCATCCCTTGTCCTTAAAGGACCTGCTTCTATTGCTTCTGTTGCCAGCTTCCTCCACAGCCATGTCTTCTTCATCTCTGAAAGCAGAGCCCTGTCTTGTCTTCCCCAGGCAGCTTCTAAATCTAGGATCCCTCCCTGTACTTTCTGAGCACGAGCCCTGTCCATTTTCCTAGGATGGCAGGCAGTTCCCAGCATGTCTTCTCTCCTTCTCTGGATTCAGAGCTTCTCCCAGACCAGGAAGCTCCTCAATCAGTTGTCACCCTGTTCTCTGCTCAGGGCTTGACATACAGTAAATAGTCAATCAAGATTTGGACATCAGTCACCTAAACAAGTTATGCACTGGTTCTGATGTCATCCTAAAATTAGAATTAAATCCCAGAAAAGAATCAGGATGTCTTGAAGTAGAAGCGCTGGTTTGTTGTTTGCAAGGTCTGCAAACCAGGAACACACAGTTTTCACCTGTAATGGACAGTATGAACCCCGGGGGTTGATGGGTTGAAGGACTGCTCAAAGCCAAACCACAGAATGCATAGGTAGGTGACTTGTAAGGGGATTGGACGGCCCGTGCAGCCTGACTACAGATCCTCACAGCTGAACTGCAAGCTTTCCATGACTGGCTGACACTGGAACATCTCCTTAGAGGTTTCACCAGGTGGGGCCCTTAGCAGAATCACAGACAGGTGTTCTATGTGGTTTTCTAAGAACTTGGAAGTATGTGAGTGAACCCCGGACCATCACGAACTACACATTATCTCAAGCTTCCAAAACCTTGAAGTGGACAAGGGGTGTCGGGGATTGTGTACTGAAGGCTTTTTCTCACGGTGAATTTGGTTTTGCCTTCAGACTTGGGTGTGATCATTTCTGGCCATGTCCTACAAAGTGACACTGAGCCTGTGCTCCTAAGCATCAAGGTTGAGCCTCAGCCCAGGCAGGCCTTCCCCTGGCTCCACTGAACTCTCCTTTGTCTGCTCCCAGTTGAATCAGGGACATTTATCTTTCCCCCTTCAAGAAGAGCTCAGAATCTCCTCCATCTGAGGACCTATGTTGTGTGCATGGGGGCATCCATCTTCAGGCGGAGAAGAGGGAGGTCACTGAGCGTGGTCTCACTCAATCACCTCAAAACACTGGATCCCCGGAATTTATTCTGATGAACATCATCGGTGCCACCACCCCGTATTTCTGGATTTTGGGGAAAGGCAGAGGTCCCTCCCCAGCAGAAGCTGAATGCATGGATGACAGTTCTGTGGACTGGAGAAGGGCTAGGCAGTGGGTCACTGCTGGGGTACCCTGAGGGACCAGATGGCCTCTAAGCACCTCCCAGGAAGCCTGGCCTGAGGCTCGAAACTTCCTGCACTTTCCATGGAACCTGATAAGTTTTGCAAAGAATATTCCTGCTCATCTGAGCTCAACTGGGTGCCAATGTTGCTAATAAATGTCCCCTGCAGGGAACATATCAAAGAGCATCCTTGTACTTAACACAACGTACTGCCTTGTTTTCAAGTTTTAGGTGTGTACAATTTAAACGAATAAACAATGATAATCATGGTCTTCATCCATTACTGAGCCAGACACAATAGATTCCAAGGAATATGTTATCACTTCTGAGAATAATCATGAATTGTAAATTCACACACATCTCAGGAACAGTGGGTGTCCTGGCACAGAAAGCAAGGGAGGCAGCAGAGACTAACTGATACTTACAGCATGACCCTCTGCTCTGGCTCAGGCGCTGTCGCAGGCAGGAGAGCTGGAGCTGGCTCTCCACCCAGAGGGGTTTCCCCAGCGGGTTCTGGAGCTGGTGCTGTAGCTCCAAGAAGGGAAACTCTCATCAATAGGACTGCTTTCCCACGTGTCTCCCAAAGCCAGGGGAGCCCTCACTGCTACTCAATCAAATCTCACTCCAGGATTCCACCCCCAGGGAGTCTTCCCAGGCTCTGCTCTGTGGGGTCCAGTGCCGTCCCCTCCCCACCCACCAGATCCCCCACCCTGCATCCTCCTCACCATCACTGTCTGCCTCTGGGAGTTCCAGTTGCTCCAGCTGTGCCAGGAGGAGGTGGGCCTGCTGCTCCAGGTCTGAGCCAGGCATGCTGAGCTCTACGTAAGCTACAACGGTCTTCAGGCATGGGAATTCTGGAGGCTGGTGGAAGTCGTCTGGGTACTGGAACAGCCAGGTGCCCAGGATGGAGGCCATGGCCCTGGGTGCAGTCAGGGGGACACCAGAGTCAGAGGCTTAGCCTTTCCTACCACATTGGGCTCCCAGGGTAGCCCTGCAGGGACCGGGGACTTTTTGCCTTTGGCTCCTGCCCATCCAGAGGCCGGCTCTGCTCCATGTCCCATCTCAGCTGGCAGTGTGGGCAGAGGCGGGCTTGGACACAGAGGAGGGGCTGCTACAAGCCTTCTGAAGGGACAGCACTGGCTCAATGGCGTGACCACCTGTCCACTGCTTCAGGGACACCTGTCACACTGCTATGTCCCTCTCCCTGCCCCTCCCCACTGGATGGCACGTCTGTGAGGACAGGCAGGCTGTGTGCTCTGCGCACTGCCCTCTAAGGGACACAGGAGCTGCTCTATGAGTGCCTGAGCCAGGAGGGAACAGACAGGCTGTGTCGGCCATCCAGGCTGCCCACGGGCCTCCTCACTCCTCAGACTTTAGCTCCTGCACCTGCTGGCTGCACAATCCTCCAGGGACCCTGCCTGGGTCTCCTTCTGCCCCTGCCACTCAGCATCATCAGGATGGGCTCAGCTGTCCCCTGAGGCTCCCTGGGTCCCCTGAGCACCAGCTGAGTCCCCACCATTGAGGCTACACTAGTTGGTGGGCACGATGCTCTCTACCCCTTGTGGTCTGTGTCTCCCAAAGGGCGTGTGGGCAGGGATGGGATGGATAGGGGATGCTTGTGGGTTTTCTTCACTTTTGACTCTGTCCTCTGACCTCCCAGATGCCCCTCACAGTGCCACAGTCGCATCCACAGCTCTCTGGGTCTTGTCTCTTCTTTGCCAGGGGAAGCCCTAGGACTTCTGCTCTCAAGCCAGACTCACAGGATATGCGGGATCCAGGATCCCGCCCACCTCTGCCCAACCAGAGAGCCCATAGCTTCACACACTATTTGGGGAAGGAGTCCTTCCCGCTTCAATCCAAGAGACTCACTGCTTCAGCTGGTGCAGGGGTCCCCCGTCCTCTTCCGTAACAGGGAGGACGCATCCGTATCTAGAGGAGAGCAGGAAGGCGTCACATGGACTGTCCCGAACACACTAGCTGGATGTGCTGTCTAGTGTGACAGTGTGACACCCGAGAGAATGGAAGCCCTGGAGGGCAGAGCTGATGTCTGCTCGATGTATTAAATGATGGTTGTTCCTAGAAAAGCCCCTGTCCCTGGGGGCCCTTTCTATACATTTGAGGAATGAGTGAGTGAGCCCACCTGGCCCCAAGGCGCACATCTCAGTGGGCCTGGGACCCCACTTGTCCCTCCCAGGGATCACTGTTCTCACTCTCCCAGGACAGGGACAGCTAATGGCGTCACCGATCCCCTTTGAAATGGGAAAACAGTTCCACCCGTGGCCAAAGTCCCAGTGACACAGGAGGCAGACGCTAGCTCTTGGGCAGGAGGACAATGAAATTCGCACAACCACAGCCCCGCCAGCTGCCCTTTCCGTGAGCCAGGTCCCCGGAGAGCACCTTCCATGAAGATCTCCCTCTGTTCCTACCCTCCTAGGGCCTGATCCTCTCTTGACCCCAGCGTGCAGGGGGGACACTGAGGCTCAGAGAGGTAGAGGAACAATGCCTCATGGCTCTGATGGTAGGTGGCCAGGTCCCCAATGTCCCATGAAGACACAGTGCTCACCTTTGGAACAGATGGTCCAGCACCTGCTGGGCGGTGGCAAGAGCTCGATAATTGCCCAGAAATGTGTTCACGTAAGAGGGGTGCCCGCCCAGGACGGCAGGCACCAGCTTTGCCACCAGCTTCTCCAGCCTGTGTCGCTGGAGGCTCCAAGCCCTGTAGGCCTCATCCCCGCTCCCTGATGGTCCAGCTCCCCCCTGGGGTGGAAAGAGGAAAGACATGGATCAGAGGCAGCACCGGGGACCCCCAGGCACTTGGGGCTGGAGATTAGACCGAATCCTCAAGCCTCAAGCTCTTGTGCCTGAGGTGGAACAGGGGAGCCCTGAAGCAGATCCTAGGTTCTCGGCATCACCAGTACCTGGGGCGAAGGGCGATGATGAAATGCATCAGTGTCTCAGATCCCTGTGTCGGCACCACAGTGCCGGCCCCTCCCTGCATGGACCACATCATCCCCGTGACTGCTGTCACAGCATCCCATTCTAGGGATGAGAACACAGCGGCTGAGCCTGGGGTGGGAGGGCTCAGGATCTTCAGGTTAATGTGGACACGTGGGGATGGAGAAGAAACAGGACAACGTGTAGAAAAATGCAGAAATACCCTTGACTTCACATAGACTGAAGTTCTGTCCGAGTCTCTTTCTGAGATTCGGACTCATATGTGGGCACTGACTTTGCGTCTGGCCAAGGCAGGGCCTGGGTTGTGACGGCAGATGGGGGAGACGGGGCATCAGATGCCTTTGCCAGCAGCTCTCTTAAGAGGCAGCCCAGGGGAGTAGCGGGGCAGCAGCGGGGCCCGGGGCTTCCTGGGTGTGGAGTCTCCTCGCTCGCACTCACCCTGAGCGCGTCCTGGGCTCTGCTGCTCTCGTGGGGCACCTGCGCCTCCTGCAGGGAGGTGGAGCGGGGATCTCCGTGGACCAGGTCCTGTCCCGTCCCGTGTGTGGAGTCCTGTAAATACAGTGCCCAGAGGCCAGGCAGGAGCCTCAGAGCCCTGTCTGGTTCTCCGACCCACTAGACATCTCCAGTCCTGACACACATCCACCACTGTCTGCACAGACCTCCTTCAGGGGCAGAAAAGCTGACAAAGTGGGTGCCTTGTATTCCCGTTGACCCAGAGATGATGCCCCTCAGGAGTCCTCTTTCCCCCTTATCAGCCCTGTCCTTGGGTGCGGCCATGACAGGACCACCGGGTCACCAAGTGTTCAACAAGCCATTCCTGCCCAGAGGGGACACCTCCTCTCAAGTCCCCCTTCAGCGACATGGAGATGAGGGAAAGTGGGCCTGCCCAGGGAGGGCCCCCCATGGAGGCCGGTCCCAGACTGGCCTTCTCCAGGCCACCCAGCGTTACCTTAGGTGACCTCCTCAAAATAGGCCACAGGCGCCTGGGTGGAGGGTTCCACAGACGCCTACAGCCACCGAAGAACCTCGCAGTCCAGGGTTTCCTGGCGGAGAAGCCCCGGGAGACCGGGAAACAAGAGGAGAACATCCTGTGTCTTCAACTGTCTCCAGCCAAGTGCGCTGGCTCTGGAGCTGTTGTCCAAATGTGGGTGCCTGGTAACCAGGTTCCATTTCGGTTGGGGTCTGTTAAGGAGGTGATGTCACTTCCTGGGGTCCACTTCCTGGAACCCCCTCCTCAGAAGACACCTCCACATGAGCCCTCTGGGCTGCTTGCCTGCTCACGCCCTTCTCCACGCAAACCCGCACCTTGCACAGTTAGAGCAGCCCCGCCGTCTCTATAGCTGCCGGGGGAGGTTCTGCAGGCAGCTTTGAGGAGACGCCCTGGCTTCCAGAATCCACTCCTCATCCTTACCTGTTCTCCATCCTGGGGAAGTCCTGGTGTGTGTCCAGGCCGGTGTGTCTCCCCAGCTGCCCAGTGGGAATGATTCTAGAAAGTACTTCTAGGGATGTCCTCAGGTGCAAGTGGAATAAGGCCTAAAAAATTGGAGAGTCATGTCACCTGTAGGTGTTGCCTGCAACCCAAGTTATCTTCCTCTGACTTCCTCCTCCACGTCTGTTCCTCTTATGATGGGATGCGATAATTCTTATTCAATGTCATTGTACACGGGTGTCTATGTGTGTGTCTTTGTATATGTGTGTGTGTGTGTGTGTGTGTGTGTGTGTGTGTGTCTTTGTAAACCAGTGCTCACACTCTGTGTCGCCAGCAGGAAACTGTCCCCACACAGGAGAAATGGGCAATAGCATCCTGAGGTCTGAGGGTTTCGGTTTTCTAAAGCAAACCGAGTGAGAAAGTCTGAGGCCCTTGCTGGAAGGTTAGAGCTCATGAGTCAAGGCCACGCAGGTAGCAGGGCTGGAACTGGGATCAGAGACAGCCTGTGTCCACTGTGCACACTCAGTAGCACAGTCCTGGGAGCAGGAAAACTGTCCGCTTCTCTGATTACACAGTCTGGCAGGCTGAACTTCTCCAGCTGGATATGCAGTGACCCAGGGACAGATGGGCAGATGGTGGCTGACATCGGTAGAGTGACGTGACCATCTCATAGGCTGCTTCCCTGCATTCAGGGAGCTTCCGTCCAGGTAGGAGGAAGGCCAGCGAGTAAACTGAACGACAAGGAAGGATGTGATCAGGAAGTAATCTTTGTTCTGATGGACTACAATGGGGACGTGAGAGAGAGCAAGGCCACGGGCAGCATGGCATGGAGGAAATGACAGTAGGGGCCTCATGACCGGGGGGCCCAAGATTCTCAACTCGGCATCAGAGATAGCAAGGTCAGGGCGAGAGGGTGCCCACCCACAGGGAGCTGGCCTCTACCTCTAGCTCCGTGTGGCGGTCTGGCCTAGCTGCTTACCAAGGTCACTTCCTCCTGTTCGTGGGCACAGATGCGGCTGGACTCCATTTCCCGGCCTCCCTCACAGTCGGGCACGCTCAGCTGTTGAGGTCTGACGGTGGCATGTGAACTTCAGCACAGCCCATAAAAACCTCCTACACGTTCTCCTTCACGTCCTTGAGACCTGAGAAGCCATACGTCGAAATGATAGATTCAGTGGATAAAAAGAACCTGGATCCCTGAACTCTGGCTAGGAGAAGAGCTACCCACCAAGGAAGATAAGCCCCTTTTGGACGTTACGCAAGTGAAGAAAAGCCCGGGATTGTATTAAGCCACTGAGATATTGGGGGTTCCATGTTCAGGCAGCTCCCACGAGACCGATTCACTGAAGTCACTGTGTCATTGCCACGGCTGCTCATTTGGCCCTTTCTCAGCCTTATCATATTACCACTTACCTTTTGACTTTCAGGTCACTTTTCCTTCCTATAGGTCCCACTCCCTCAAGTGGGATGGCAACAGGGCAGTCAGAGGTCTGCCCTTGTAAGGTGAGTGCTTTCTCTGTTCTCTGCTCCTTAAAGTGGATTCTGCCTTCACTGCTGTAGCATGTCAATGGATGCTCTTAGGGCCCTTGAAGCCATTTGTACTCTTAGGTGCTTTCTCTTTCAGTTCGCTTAGACGACATGCTTTCTGGACTAGCACGAATACAGTCCTTATCTCAGGCCTTCCCCAAATTGTGATCATGTCTGAACTAGCGGGGCCCGGCTGAGTAGGACAGAACTGCCCAGACGCTGCTGTAGCTGCTTATTTCCATGTCCGACTGTATGCTTTTTCAGGACAAGGAGTATTTCTTGGGCACCAGGCACAGTATCAGGCACACAGGAGGCGTTCAACGAACGCTCGCTGAAGGAACGAATAGGGTCACTCCATGTCGTCAAACACACCGGGATGCTATGGAAAGAATCCGCAGCTTTTGTTTTCCCCCTCCACTTTTTGGTATTTTACTTAAAAAGGTTGATTTATATAGACAGGCATTTGGGCAATTGATTAATCTTTCTTCATCATTTTGTCAATTTCCCGTGGAGAGCACAACTTGTCAGTGATACGTGAACATGCATTTATTCTTTGGAACAATGTCTTTGGCTGTGAGCTACCACAAGATCTCGTATGTATTTCCCTGTGCCGTACAGTATAATCTTGTTCATCTATTCTGCATCTGCCTGTCAGTATCTGCACATTTCCAACTCCCAGTCTGTCCCGTCCCACGCCCCTGCCCCTTGGCAACCACAAGTTTGTTTTCTATTTCTATGAGTGTGTCTGTTTTGTATTTATGTTCTTTTCTGTTTTTCCTTTTTTTCCCCTTCAAAACCATCTTTAAAGCAGCAGCCTAGGGAAGCCTGCTTCCAAGATGTCGAAGGCGTGGCCTGGGCCGCGCGCAGAATTGGGGCGGGGAGAGTGGCGGTATGGGCTGTGCGGGAAGGGCCAGAACAGGACGGGAGAAATCTGCGGAGCAGGGGCAGGGGAAGGGCTGGGCCAGGAGCGGAGAGCCCGGTTGGGGCGGTCTCGGCTGGGCGGGGTGAGCCGGGGCTGGGGGCGGCGTCGGCTGCGCGGGGAGAGCCGGGGCGGGGGTCGTTCTCGGCCGCGCCGGGAAAGCCGGGGCTTAGGGCGGGGGGCGATCTCGGCTGCGCCGGGACAGCTGGGGTGGGGGGCGTCCTCGGGCGCGCGGGGAGAGCCGGGGTCGGGGTCGGTCTAGGCCTCGCCGGTAAAGCCGGGGCATGTGGCGTGGGGCGATCTCGGCTGCGGCGTGACAGCTGTGGTGGGGGGCGGCCTTGGCCGCGCGGGGAAAGCCGGGGCGCGGGGAGAGCCGGGGCGGGGGTCGGTCTCGGCCGCGCCGGGAAAGCCGTGGTTGGGGCGTGGCGCGATCACGGCTGCGGCTGGACGGTCTGGTCCGGAGGCGTCCTTTGCCGTGTGAGGAGAGCCGCGGCGCGGGGAGAGCCGGGGTCGGGGTCGGTCTAGGCCTCGCCGGTAAAGCCGGGGCATGGGGCGTGGGGCGATCTCCGCTGCGGCGGGACAGCTGGGGTGTGGCGCGAACTTGGCGTGGCGGGGAGAGATGGGGCGGGGAGAGCCGGGGCGGGGGTCGTTCTCGGCCGCGGCGGGAAAGCCGGGTTTGGGGCAGGGCGCGATCTCGGCTGTGGCTGGACAGTCTGGTCCGGAGGTGGCCTCTGCCGCGCGGGCAGAGCCGGGGCGCGGGGAGAGCCGGGGCGGGGGTCGGTCTCCGCTGCGCAGATCATGGCGGGTGGGGCCTGCGGGCGGGCGGGATCCTGTGGACAGCGCTGAGACGCCTGCCGAGACTGTTGAGAGGCGCGCGCCTCCCGGATGCTTGGCCTGAGGTGGCGGCTGGGGGCTCGGTGCCTGCCTGGAGGCCGCAGGGTGAAGGCGGGCCTGGGGCTGGGGCTGGGGCTGGCGTCCCTCCAGCTCTGAGAAGGGACCCGCGCCCGCGCACTACCAGCTAGTCATCACCTGCAATGTCTCTGGGACTAGGTCCTCCAAGCATATCTCCAAGCTTGCCTATCACCAGGGTGTGGTCATTGTGACCTGTCCTGGCTGCCAGACACACCACACCATCCCCGACAACCTAGGGTGGTTCTCGGACCTGGATGGGAAGAGGAATATTAAAGAAATGCTGGCAGCCAGAAGGGAGAAGGTATGCCAAGTGGCTGGCAAGGGGGTCCAGGAGCTTCTTTTAGAGGCTGCGGGGTCCCCCAAACCCACCAGTGCTGTGGCAGGGGCTGAGGACCAGGATCCCACCCTACCTGGCAGGAAGGAGGCCAGCTGACCCACCTTCTGCCTTCAAGGAGGATACTCTGGCCCTGGGACGCTCTGGACGTGACTTGTTGTTGTTGTTGTTGTTGTTGTTGTTGTTGTTGTTGTTGTTGTTATCAATAGCTATCAGTTGCAGATGTGGGGCCTGGGAGTCTCCTGCTTTCCCTGGCTCTGGAGTCAAAATGACTCCCGAGAACACTCTGAGGGCTGCAGCTGGGGCCTTCTGCAGCTGCAGGCCATGTCCCAGTGGGAAGGGGCTGGACATGGAGTCTGAGCCCCTCCTGGCTGCGGCTGTGTGGCCTTGGGCAGGTCACTTTGCCCCTGTGAGACTCTGTCTTCCTGTCTCGAGATGAAAATGCTCAGAGCGCCACCTTGTCAGGAGGACAGGCAGAAAGACAAGACTCAGAAGAGACATGGGGTGGCTCAGTCCTGTCCCAAATGTCAAGGCGCCCATCTTGCTGGCTCTCAGGGATTCCAGGAAAGGATGGCCAGTTAGCCAGTGAACTTCCTGGGTGCAGGACCAGCACCCCCACAACCCTCTGCAGATCTTGTCCCTCTGGCCAGACGCAAGGAGGCCCCACAGATCCTTCTGTGGCACCTGCTGTCCCCTGGACAGCCCTGGTGAACAAGT
Organism: Vicugna pacos; assembly: GCF_048564905.1. NCBI lineage: Eukaryota > Metazoa > Chordata > Mammalia > Artiodactyla > Camelidae > Vicugna > Vicugna pacos. The sequence continues at coordinate 36,166,953 of NC_132997.1, read as the reverse complement.
GCCAACCTCAGCCCTGACTTTTGGCCACTGGGCAAGCGGTCAGGAAACCAGGCCTCTCGCTGTCTCCACTGACAGGCCAGGCAGCCGTGGTGACAAAGGGAGTGGGTGCGAGGGGTGCTGTCTGATGGGCGGTGGGCCGCGTGCCCTGCATTTGTCTCCCAGCCTTGTTTGACTGTCTTCTCAGGATGTTCCTGTGTTTATGAGAGCGTGTTTACTTCCAGAAGCCTTCTGGGCAGTGTGAGCTTCAGCATTAAACAGCAGCCACCATCTTACAGGGTCCTGGCAGGATGCGCGCTCCCGGTTGCCGACCCCGTCGGCCCTGGGCCTCAGCATGGTTCTCCAGGCACTGGCAGTCTGTGCTCTGACCCGGTTACCCCTGTCCTTCCCCTTGACGAACAAGCCTGCATTATTCCAGCCCAGAGCCCCCCGTTCCATTTGTGAAGTCCAACCTGGAAGCTGAGCCAGCAGCCCCACCACGGCCTGCTCTCCCACAGAGGCCCCAGGCGACCCACTGGCCTTGAAATGCCTGAGCTGCAGGGCTGGGTAGTGGCTTGGCTGCCTAGCTGACCCCAGACGCTTAGGACCAGAATTTGGGGAGGTCCTGGGAGCTGGCTGGACTCTGAGAGTGCAGGGCTGGGCCTTGGAGGGCCACTGAGACCAATCCCGCCCTCCACGGATGTGGAAACGGAGGCCTGTGGTTTGGATAGGTATGCTAGCTGTTTTTTATTGTCTGTTTTCTGACACTTTGACACCTGGGTCCCACTGAGCCTGGAGGGGCTGCCCCTCCCAGCGCTAGTCAGTTCCTAGAGACAGTAGAAGATGCCAGTGAGCACACCCGGGGGGGGGGGACAGACAAGTAGGGGCAGCCCCTCCACCCAGAGATGCTGATTCCTCCCACCTGCTAGTCCTGCCTCCCTGTTGCTCCCCATGGAAACCACAGGAGAGGCTCTTGCCACTGTTTCACCTCCCCTGCCTCCTGACCCGCGAGGACCCTGCTGATGCCCCTCCAAGGACAATGCCCCATCTGCACGGATGCTTCTCAGCCCAGCCAGGGCCCAGTGGTCCAAGTGAGCCTACTTTGTGCGAGGCCAGGCTGCCACTGATTTCAAGACTTCAGAAGGACATCTCGGATGCGAAGGGACACATCACAGGAAGGTCCATATATTTTTCCTTCTAAGCCATGACTCAGGAGTAAAAGCAAAATAACATTGTGTTCAGATCCAAGAGACTCAGAGAGTTTGCCGCTCTCAGGCTGTCACTGAGAGTGAGGACGGGTGGTTTGAAGGAAGAAGTGAATGAATCCGAGAAGGAACGAGTGGAGAGTGAGACATGAGGGTGGGAAATGGGTGAGTGCAGGTCTGTCTGACAGTCATGACTGTGTAAATCAAGCATCGGGGGTTAGTAAGAACAATTATCATGACTAATGAGAAGGCAAAAACCTCTGTGGTTCAGTGTTGTGTCCTGGCCATCACCGGCCACCCTACCAGGGCTCAGGAAGCCTGAGCTGAGGTAGAAAGGGCAGAAAAAGTCTATACACTAGTCATTCCTATCCATCTGTGTAAGAAGAATTGCACACCATGAGCAAGTGGGAATGATTCCTGGAATGCAGGATGGCTTCACCCTAGCAAAATGCATGACAGTGTGAGGAGAAAAAACAGGATCATCTCAATGAATGCTGAGAAAGGAATGGATGAATTCACCAGCATCTTCTGAATTTCATGGAAACATGAGAAATTTAAAGGGTCATATTCACACAATGTTTTTTTTTTTCAATAACTCTAGCCCAACTGGATAATAACAATTTTTAGAAGTATCACAGCATTCTATACCACGTTATAGCACAATATCACTTCACTCTGTTCCTCATGCTATGGGTCGGTCTTTTAGAGCCTCATCAGAGAAATGGCTCAATTTAGTAGGGATGCTCATTGCAAGAAAAACATGCTTCTTTTATGCCATCGACTTAACATGGATTGTTGAAGAGAAACCCCCACCCCCATTATGACAGTCATGCAGAGCGGTATTTCTGCATGTGGTGACTGATTCATAAATTCAGTCCCATCGTGAAACTTCAGGTCCGTAGGATCTAATATTCTGACTTTGGATCCCTGAGGGAGTCAGAGGTGTCCCCTGAGACCTAGAGAGCAGAGCCACACAGTAGGAGAGTCAAGGGGGCCAAAATGAGAACAGAAGTGAGAGCAGATGGCGAGATGTGATGTGGGAGAGCCCTGGGATCATGTGGGTCCTGGCTGAGGGGCTCTGTGGGAAGGTCTTCAGGAGTAAAGGGCCTGGCAGGGGAGGAAGGTGCCTAGGTATGATGACCTCCTGTCAGGAAAGCTCCAGGAGAGCCCGCATTTCAAATACATTCCCCTGGCCTGTCCTATCTTCCCTCCCAACTCTATACATTCAGCAATACACGTCCATCTTCTTGGCCAAGTGCTGGGCTAGAGACCTGTAATTTGCTCAAGTCCAAGGTGTAGACTCTGCTCCCAGGTGGCTGAGCGTTCCTTATAATAAAGTCAAGGGTAAGCCATTGTAGGTAGAGGAGCAGGTAATTAAAATCAAAACCTGTCCCTCTCCCACAGTTCTTATCATCACTGTTCTTTCTTCTGACACTTTAGGATACACGGGATTGTAGCAAAGCTCCCCAGGGGAAAGCAGATTCAGTGCTCTGGGGATAGAAGTCGATGAGGACCCACCTTGGCTGTGCTGAGCAGGAGAACTTCCCTGGTGAGTGACTCCCACTGAGACCTACTGCCCCGCTTCAACTGTCTCCTAGGGATTCAGGGACAACCCCACTGTCCTGTGAGCAGACCGCTTTCTACCCAAGTCTACATCACACGCACACAAGGCAACATGAATTACAATATCTCTTGTACATTGCACTGATTGTCAAAGTCTTTTATTTAAGTAGATATTTACAAACGCAGACGGTTGGAGGGAGAGAGGAAGGGACAGAGGTGGACACAGATGGGGGCTGGACACAGAAGAACACACGTCTGTGTATCCCAAGTGACGACTTCCACTCAGTGGCTCAATTTCTGTTTGTGAATTAAAGTGTATTGAGATTAGAGCTGAAACGAGATTGAAGAAAAAAACCAAACCTCTATAGCTTAAAGAAATCCTCACTTTCTAAAACATGTTCTGAGGAGGGCTAAATTGGGAAGGAGCACTTTGGAATGGAACAGTGTTTCTCAGAAGCAGTGACATCCCTCCCTCTGGTGGCCGTACGGGGAATGGCATGTGAGCTGCTGGCTCCATGGATGTCGGACAAACAGGCAACATTCACACAAACACAAAATCAGTCTCACTGCTGGAAGAAAACAAATCCTCTAAGGTCAAAATTTGGGCTTGCCTTCTAAGTCCTTGTCTTGATCATGCCATGAGCGGCCACTTACCAAGGGTGGGGTCTCAGGGAGTGTTGATGGAGGCCCTGAGCTGGGCCCTGGGTCCACAGCAGACAAGAGGGAGGAGGCCGCTGCCTCACAGGACCTGCAGGGAGAGGGTGGGAACGTGTTGGGGCCACTTGTCCACATCCCCGCCCTGTGTGTCTGGTGCAGAGAAGTGAGTCTATCCAAACAGAGACATGTAGGGCACTTTGAAGTTTCTATTAACCATAAAACACAGACACAACAGGCCGCAAGGAATATGTTATCACCTCTAAGAATAATCCGGAATTGTAAATCACAGACACCTCAGGAAGAGTGGGCGGCCCGGCCCTGAAGGCGGCGGGAGGCAGCCGAGCCAGACGGATACTTACAGCGCGTCCCTCTGCTCTGGCTCTGGCTCTGGCTCTGGCTCTGGCTCTGGCTCTGGCTCTGGCGCTGTCGCAGGCAGGAGAGCTGGAGCTGGCGCTCCACCCAGAGGGGTTTCCCCAGCGGGTTCTGGAGCTGGTGCTGTAGCTCCAAGAAGGGAAACTCTCATCAATAGGACTGCTTTCCCACGTGTCTCCCAAAGCCAGGGGAGCCCTCACTGCTACTCAATCAAATCTCACTCCAGGATTCCACCCCCAGGGAGTCTTCCCAGGCTCTGCTCTGTGGGGTCCAGTGCCGTCCCCTCCCCACCCACCAGATCCCCCACCCTGCATCCTCCTCACCATCACTGTCTGCCTCTGGGAGTTCCAGTTGCTCCAGCTGTGCCAGGAGGAGGTGGGCCTGCTGCTCCAGGTCTGAGCCAGGCATGCTGAGCTCTACGTAAGCTACAACGGTCTTCAGGCATGGGAATTCTGGAGGCTGGTGGAAGTCGTCTGGGTACTGGAACAGCCAGGTGCCCAGGATGGAGGCCATGGCCCTGGGTGCAGTCAGGGGGACACCAGAGTCAGAGGCTTAGCCTTTCCTACCACATTGGGCTCCCAGGGTAGCCCTGCAGGGACCGGGGACTTTTTGCCTTTGGCTCCTGCCCATCCAGAGGCCGGCTCTGCTCCATGTCCCATCTCAGCTGGCAGTGTGGGCAGAGGCGGGCTTGGACACAGAGGAGGGGCTGCTACAAGCCTTCTGAAGGGACAGCACTGGCTCAATGGCGTGACCACCTGTCCACTGCTTCAGGGACACCTGTCACACTGCTATGTCCCTCTCCCTGCCCCTCCCCACTGGATGGCACGTCTGTGAGGACAGGCAGGCTGTGTGCTCTGCGCACTGCCCTCTAAGGGACACAGGAGCTGCTCTATGAGTGCCTGAGCCAGGAGGGAACAGACAGGCTGTGTCGGCCATCCAGGCTGCCCACGGGCCTCCTCACTCCTCAGACTTTAGCTCCTGCACCTGCTGGCTGCACAATCCTCCAGGGACCCTGCCTGGGTCTCCTTCTGCCCCTGCCACTCAGCATCATCAGGATGGGCTCAGCTGTCCCCTGAGGCTCCCTGGGTCCCCTGAGCACCAGCTGAGTCCCCACCATTGAGGCTACACTAGTTGGTGGGCACGATGCTCTCTACCCCTTGTGGTCTGTGTCTCCCAAAGGGCGTGTGGGCAGGGATGGGATGGATAGGGGATGCTTGTGGGTTTTCTTCACTTTTGACTCTGTCCTCTGACCTCCCAGATGCCCCTCACAGTGCCACAGTCGCATCCACAGCTCTCTGGGTCTTGTCTCTTCTTTGCCAGGGGAAGCCCTAGGACTTCTGCTCTCAAGCCAGACTCACAGGATATGCGGGATCCAGGATCCCGCCCACCTCTGCCCAACCAGAGAGCCCATAGCTTCACACACTATTTGGGGAAGGAGTCCTTCCCGCTTCAATCCAAGAGACTCACTGCTTCAGCTGGTGCAGGGGTCCCCCGTCCTCTTCCGTAACAGGGAGGACGCATCCGTATCTAGAGGAGAGCAGGAAGGCGTCACATGGACTGTCCCGAACACACTAGCTGGATGTGCTGTCTAGTGTGACAGTGTGACACCCGAGAGAATGGAAGCCCTGGAGGGCAGAGCTGATGTCTGCTCGATGTATTAAATGATGGTTGTTCCTAGAAAAGCCCCTGTCCCTGGGGGCCCTTTCTATACATTTGAGGAATGAGTGAGTGAGCCCACCTGGCCCCAAGGCGCACATCTCAGTGGGCCTGGGACCCCACTTGTCCCTCCCAGGGATCACTGTTCTCACTCTCCCAGGACAGGGACAGCTAATGGCGTCACCGATCCCCTTTGAAATGGGAAAACAGTTCCACCCGTGGCCAAAGTCCCAGTGACACAGGAGGCAGACGCTAGCTCTTGGGCAGGAGGACAATGAAATTCGCACAACCACAGCCCCGCCAGCTGCCCTTTCCGTGAGCCAGGTCCCCGGAGAGCACCTTCCATGAAGATCTCCCTCTGTTCCTACCCTCCTAGGGCCTGATCCTCTCTTGACCCCAGCGTGCAGGGGGGACACTGAGGCTCAGAGAGGTAGAGGAACAATGCCTCATGGCTCTGATGGTAGGTGGCCAGGTCCCCAATGTCCCATGAAGACACAGTGCTCACCTTTGGAACAGATGGTCCAGCACCTGCTGGGCGGTGGCAAGAGCTCGATAATTGCCCAGAAATGTGTTCACGTAAGAGGGGTGCCCGCCCAGGACGGCAGGCACCAGCTTTGCCACCAGCTTCTCCAGCCTGTGTCGCTGGAGGCTCCAAGCCCTGTAGGCCTCATCCCCGCTCCCTGATGGTCCAGCTCCCCCCTGGGGTGGAAAGAGGAAAGACATGGATCAGAGGCAGCACCGGGGACCCCCAGGCACTTGGGGCTGGAGATTAGACCGAATCCTCAAGCCTCAAGCTCTTGTGCCTGAGGTGGAACAGGGGAGCCCTGAAGCAGATCCTAGGTTCTCGGCATCACCAGTACCTGGGGCGAAGGGCGATGATGAAATGCATCAGTGTCTCAGATCCCTGTGTCGGCACCACAGTGCCGGCCCCTCCCTGCATGGACCACATCATCCCCGTGACTGCTGTCACAGCATCCCATTCTAGGGATGAGAACACAGCGGCTGAGCCTGGGGTGGGAGGGCTCAGGATCTTCAGGTTAATGTGGACACGTGGGGATGGAGAAGAAACAGGACAACGTGTAGAAAAATGCAGAAATACCCTTGACTTCACATAGACTGAAGTTCTGTCCGAGTCTCTTTCTGAGATTCGGACTCATATGTGGGCACTGACTTTGCGTCTGGCCAAGGCAGGGCCTGGGTTGTGACGGCAGATGGGGGAGACGGGGCATCAGATGCCTTTGCCAGCAGCTCTCTTAAGAGGCAGCCCAGGGGAGTAGCGGGGCAGCAGCGGGGCCCGGGGCTTCCTGGGTGTGGAGTCTCCTCGCTCGCACTCACCCTGAGCGCGTCCTGGGCTCTGCTGCTCTCGTGGGGCACCTGCGCCTCCTGCAGGGAGGTGGAGCGGGGATCTCCGTGGACCAGGTCCTGTCCCGTCCCGTGTGTGGAGTCCTGTAAATACAGTGCCCAGAGGCCAGGCAGGAGCCTCAGAGCCCTGTCTGGTTCTCCGACCCACTAGACATCTCCAGTCCTGACACACATCCACCACTGTCTGCACAGACCTCCTTCAGGGGCAGAAAAGCTGACAAAGTGGGTGCCTTGTATTCCCGTTGACCCAGAGATGATGCCCCTCAGGAGTCCTCTTTCCCCCTTATCAGCCCTGTCCTTGGGTGCGGCCATGACAGGACCACCGGGTCACCAAGTGTTCAACAAGCCATTCCTGCCCAGAGGGGACACCTCCTCTCAAGTCCCCCTTCAGCGACGTGGAGATGAGGGAAAGTGGGCCTGCCCAGGGAGGGCCCCCCATGGAGGCCGGTCCCAGACTGGCCTTCTCCAGGCCACCCAGCGTTACCTTAGGTGACCTCCTCAAAATAGGCCACAGGCGCCTGGGTGGAGGGTTCCACAGACGCCTACAGCCACCGAAGAACCTCGCAGTCCAGGGTTTCCTGGCGGAGAAGCCCCGGGAGACCGGGAAACAAGAGGAGAACATCCTGTGTCTTCAACTGTCTCCAGCCAAGTGCGCTGGCTCTGGAGCTGTTGTCCAAATGTGGGTGCCTGGTAACCAGGTTCCATTTCGGTTGGGGTCTGTTAAGGAGGTGATGTCACTTCCTGGGGTCCACTTCCTGGAACCCCCTCCTCAGAAGACACCTCCACATGAGCCCTCTGGGCTGCTTGCCTGCTCACGCCCTTCTCCACGCAAACCCGCACCTTGCACAGTTAGAGCAGCCCCGCCGTCTCTATAGCTGCCGGGGGAGGTTCTGCAGGCAGCTTTGAGGAGACGCCCTGGCTTCCAGAATCCACTCCTCATCCTTACCTGTTCTCCATCCTGGGGAAGTCCTGGTGTGTGTCCAGGCCGGTGTGTCTCCCCAGCTGCCCAGTGGGAATGATTCTAGAAAGTACTTCTAGGGATGTCCTCAGGTGCAAGTGGAATAAGGCCTAAAAAATTGGAGAGTCATGTCACCTGTAGGTGTTGCCTGCAACCCAAGTTATCTTCCTCTGACTTCCTCCTCCACGTCTGTTCCTCTTATGATGGGATGCGATAATTCTTATTCAATGTCATTGTACACGGGTGTCTATGTGTGTGTCTTTGTATATGTGTGTGTGTGTGTGTGTGTGTGTGTGTGTGTGTGTCTTTGTAAACCAGTGCTCACACTCTGTGTCGCCAGCAGGAAACTGTCCCCACACAGGAGAAATGGGCAATAGCATCCTGAGGTCTGAGGGTTTCGGTTTTCTAAAGCAAACCGAGTGAGAAAGTCTGAGGCCCTTGCTGGAAGGTTAGAGCTCATGAGTCAAGGCCACGCAGGTAGCAGGGCTGGAACTGGGATCAGAGACAGCCTGTGTCCACTGTGCACACTCAGTAGCACAGTCCTGGGAGCAGGAAAACTGTCCGCTTCTCTGATTACACAGTCTGGCAGGCTGAACTTCTCCAGCTGGATATGCAGTGACCCAGGGACAGATGGGCAGGTGGTGGCTGACATCGGTAGAGTGACGTGACCATCTCATAGGCTGCTTCCCTGCATTCAGGGAGCTTCCGTCCAGGTAGGAGGAAGGCCAGCGAGTAAACTGAACGACAAGGAAGGATGTGATCAGGAAGTAATCTTTGTTCTGATGGACTACAATGGGGACGTGAGAGAGAGCAAGGCCACGGGCAGCATGGCATGGAGGAAATGACAGTAGGGGCCTCATGACCGGGGGGCCCAAGATTCTCAACTCGGCATCAGAGATAGCAAGGTCAGGGCGAGAGGGTGCCCACCCACAGGGAGCTGGCCTCTACCTCTAGCTCCGTGTGGCGGTCTGGCCTAGCTGCTTACCAAGGTCACTTCCTCCTGTTCGTGGGCACAGATGCGGCTGGACTCCATTTCCCGGCCTCCCTCACAGTCGGGCACGCTCAGCTGTTGAGGTCTGACGGTGGCATGTGAACTTCAGCACAGCCCATAAAAACCTCCTACACGTTCTCCTTCACGTCCTTGAGACCTGAGAAGCCATACGTCGAAATGATAGATTCAGTGGATAAAAAGAACCTGGATCCCTGAACTCTGGCTAGGAGAAGAGCTACCCACCAAGGAAGATAAGCCCCTTTTGGACGTTACGCAAGTGAAGAAAAGCCCGGGATTGTATTAAGCCACTGAGATATTGGGGGTTCCATGTTCAGGCAGCTCCCACGAGACCGATTCACTGAAGTCACTGTGTCATTGCCACGGCTGCTCATTTGGCCCTTTCTCAGCCTTATCATATTACCACTTACCTTTTGACTTTCAGGTCACTTTTCCTTCCTATAGGTCCCACTCCCTCAAGTGGGATGGCAACAGGGCAGTCAGAGGTCTGCCCTTGTAAGGTGAGTGCTTTCTCTGTTCTCTGCTCCTTAAAGTGGATTCTGCCTTCACTGCTGTAGCATGTCAATGGATGCTCTTAGGGCCCTTGAAGCCATTTGTACTCTTAGGTGCTTTCTCTTTCAGTTCGCTTAGACGACATGCTTTCTGGACTAGCACGAATACAGTCCTTATCTCAGGCCTTCCCCAAATTGTGATCATGTCTGAACTAGCGGGGCCCGGCTGAGTAGGACAGAACTGCCCAGACGCTGCTGTAGCTGCTTATTTCCATGTCCGACTGTATGCTTTTTCAGGACAAGGAGTATTTCTTGGGCACCAGGCACAGTATCAGGCACACAGGAGGCGTTCAACGAACGCTCGCTGAAGGAACGAATAGGGTCACTCCATGTCGTCAAACACACCGGGATGCTATGGAAAGAATCCGCAGCTTTTGTTTTCCCCCTCCACTTTTTGGTATTTTACTTAAAAAGGTTGATTTATATAGACAGGCATTTGGGCAATTGATTAATCTTTCTTCATCATTTTGTCAATTTCCCGTGGAGAGCACAACTTGTCAGTGATACGTGAACATGCATTTATTCTTTGGAACAATGTCTTTGGCTGTGAGCTACCACAAGATCTCGTATGTATTTCCCTGTGCCATACAGTATAATCTTGTTCATCTATTCTGCATCTGCCTGTCAGTATCTGCACATTTCCAACTCCCAGTCTGTCCCGTCCCACGCCCCTGCCCCTTGGCAACCACAAGTTTGTTTTCTATTTCTATGAGTGTGTCTGTTTTGTATTTATGTTCTTTTCTGTTTTTCCTTTTTTTCCCCTTCAAAACCATCTTTAAAGCAGCAGCCTAGGGAAGCCTGCTTCCAAGATGTCGAAGGCGTGGCCTGGGCCGCGCGCAGAATTGGGGCGGGGAGAGTGGCGGTATGGGCTGTGCGGGAAGGGCCAGAACAGGACGGGAGAAATCTGCGGAGCAGGGGCAGGGGAAGGGCTGGGCCAGGAGCGGAGAGCCCGGTTGGGGCGGTCTCGGCTGGGCGGGGTGAGCCGGGGCTGGGGGCGGCGTCGGCTGCGCGGGGAGAGCCGGGGCGGGGGTCGTTCTCGGCCGCGCCGGGAAAGCCGGGGCTTAGGGCGGGGGGCGATCTCGGCTGCGCCGGGACAGCTGGGGTGGGGGGCGTCCTCGGGCGCGCGGGGAGAGCCGGGGTCGGGGTCGGTCTAGGCCTCGCCGGTAAAGCCGGGGCATGTGGCGTGGGGCGATCTCGGCTGCGGCGTGACAGCTGTGGTGGGGGGCGGCCTTGGCCGCGCGGGGAAAGCCGGGGCGCGGGGAGAGCCGGGGCGGGGGTCGGTCTCGGCCGCGCCGGGAAAGCCGTGGTTGGGGCGTGGCGCGATCACGGCTGCGGCTGGACGGTCTGGTCCGGAGGCGTCCTTTGCCGTGTGAGGAGAGCCGCGGCGCGGGGAGAGCCGGGGTCGGGGTCGGTCTAGGCCTCGCCGGTAAAGCCGGGGCATGGGGCGTGGGGCGATCTCCGCTGCGGCGGGACAGCTGGGGTGTGGCGCGAACTTGGCGTGGCGGGGAGAGATGGGGCGGGGAGAGCCGGGGCGGGGGTCGTTCTCGGCCGCGGCGGGAAAGCCGGGTTTGGGGCAGGGCGCGATCTCGGCTGTGGCTGGACAGTCTGGTCCGGAGGTGGCCTCTGCCGCGCGGGCAGAGCCGGGGCGCGGGGAGAGCCGGGGCGGGGGTCGGTCTCCGCTGCGCAGATCATGGCGGGTGGGGCCTGCGGGCGGGCGGGATCCTGTGGACAGCGCTGAGACGCCTGCCGAGACTGTTGAGAGGCGCGCGCCTCCCGGATGCTTGGCCTGAGGTGGCGGCTGGGGGCTCGGTGCCTGCCTGGAGGCCGCAGGGTGAAGGCGGGCCTGGGGCTGGGGCTGGGGCTGGCGTCCCTCCAGCTCTGAGAAGGGACCCGCGCCCGCGCACTACCAGCTAGTCATCACCTGCAATGTCTCTGGGACTAGGTCCTCCAAGCATATCTCCAAGCTTGCCTATCACCAGGGTGTGGTCATTGTGACCTGTCCTGGCTGCCAGACACACCACACCATCCCCGACAACCTAGGGTGGTTCTCGGACCTGGATGGGAAGAGGAATATTAAAGAAATGCTGGCAGCCAGAAGGGAGAAGGTATGCCAAGTGGCTGGCAAGGGGGTCCAGGAGCTTCTTTTAGAGGCTGCGGGGTCCCCCAAACCCACCAGTGCTGTGGCAGGGGCTGAGGACCAGGATCCCACCCTACCTGGCAGGAAGGAGGCCAGCTGACCCACCTTCTGCCTTCAAGGAGGATACTCTGGCCCTGGGACGCTCTGGACGTGACTTGTTGTTGTTGTTGTTGTTGTTGTTGTTGTTGTTGTTGTTGTTGTTATCAATAGCTATCAGTTGCAGATGTGGGGCCTGGGAGTCTCCTGCTTTCCCTGGCTCTGGAGTCAAAATGACTCCCGAGAACACTCTGAGGGCTGCAGCTGGGGCCTTCTGCAGCTGCAGGCCATGTCCCAGTGGGAAGGGGCTGGACATGGAGTCTGAGCCCCTCCTGGCTGCGGCTGTGTGGCCTTGGGCAGGTCACTTTGCCCCTGTGAGACTCTGTCTTCCTGTCTCGAGATGAAAATGCTCAGAGCGCCACCTTGTCAGGAGGACAGGCAGAAAGACAAGACTCAGAAGAGACATGGGGTGGCTCAGTCCTGTCCCAAATGTCAAGGCGCCCATCTTGCTGGCTCTCAGGGATTCCAGGAAAGGATGGCCAGTTAGCCAGTGAACTTCCTGGGTGCAGGACCAGCACCCCCACAACCCTCTGCAGATCTTGTCCCTCTGGCCAGACGCAAGGAGGCCCCACAGATCCTTCTGTGGCACCTGCTGTCCCCTGGACAGCCCTGGTGAACAAGTGCCAACCTCAGCCCTGACTTTTGGCCACTGGGCAAGCGGTCAGGAAACCAGGCCTCTCGCTGTCTCCACTGACAGGCCAGGCAGCCGTGGTGACAAAGGGAGTGGGTGCGAGGGGTGCTGTCTGATGGGCGGTGGGCCGCGTGCCCTGCATTTGTCTCCCAGCCTTGTTTGACTGTCTTCTCAGGATGTTCCTGTGTTTATGAGAGCGTGTTTACTTCCAGAAGCCTTCTGGGCAGTGTGAGCTTCAGCATTAAACAGCAGCCACCATCTTACAGGGTCCTGGCAGGATGCGCGCTCCCGGTTGCCGACCCCGTCGGCCCTGGGCCTCAGCATGGTTCTCCAGGCACTGGCAGTCTGTGCTCTGACCCGGTTACCCCTGTCCTTCCCCTTGACGAACAAGCCTGCATTATTCCAGCCCAGAGCCCCCCGTTCCATTTGTGAAGTCCAACCTGGAAGCTGAGCCAGCAGCCCCACCACGGCCTGCTCTCCCACAGAGGCCCCAGGCGACCCACTGGCCTTGAAATGCCTGAGCTGCAGGGCTGGGTAGTGGCTTGGCTGCCTAGCTGACCCCAGACGCTTAGGACCAGAATTTGGGGAGGTCCTGGGAGCTGGCTGGACTCTGAGAGTGCAGGGCTGGGCCTTGGAGGGCCACTGAGACCAATCCCGCCCTCCACGGATGTGGAAACGGAGGCCTGTGGTTTGGATAGGTATGCTAGCTGTTTTTTATTGTCTGTTTTCTGACACTTTGACACCTGGGTCCCACTGAGCCTGGAGGGGCTGCCCCTCCCAGCGCTAGTCAGTTCCTAGAGACAGTAGAAGATGCCAGTGAGCACACCCGGGGGGGGGGACAGACAAGTAGGGGCAGCCCCTCCACCCAGAGATGCTGATTCCTCCCACCTGCTAGTCCTGCCTCCCTGTTGCTCCCCATGGAAACCACAGGAGAGGCTCTTGCCACTGTTTCACCTCCCCTGCCTCCTGACCCGCGAGGACCCTGCTGATGCCCCTCCAAGGACAATGCCCCATCTGCACGGATGCTTCTCAGCCCAGCCAGGGCCCAGTGGTCCAAGTGAGCCTACTTTGTGCGAGGCCAGGCTGCCACTGATTTCAAGACTTCAGAAGGACATCTCGGATGCGAAGGGACACATCACAGGAAGGTCCATATATTTTTCCTTCTAAGCCATGACTCAGGAGTAAAAGCAAAATAACATTGTGTTCAGATCCAAGAGACTCAGAGAGTTTGCCGCTCTCAGGCTGTCACTGAGAGTGAGGACGGGTGGTTTGAAGGAAGAAGTGAATGAATCCGAGAAGGAACGAGTGGAGAGTGAGACATGAGGGTGGGAAATGGGTGAGTGCAGGTCTGTCTGACAGTCATGACTGTGTAAATCAAGCATCGGGGGTTAGTAAGAACAATTATCATGACTAATGAGAAGGCAAAAACCTCTGTGGTTCAGTGTTGTGTCCTGGCCATCACCGGCCACCCTACCAGGGCTCAGGAAGCCTGAGCTGAGGTAGAAAGGGCAGAAAAAGTCTATACACTAGTCATTCCTATCCATCTGTGTAAGAAGAATTGCACACCATGAGCAAGTGGGAATGATTCCTGGAATGCAGGATGGCTTCACCCTAGCAAAATGCATGACAGTGTGAGGAGAAAAAACAGGATCATCTCAATGAATGCTGAGAAAGGAATGGATGAATTCACCAGCATCTTCTGAATTTCATGGAAACATGAGAAATTTAAAGGGTCATATTCACACAATGTTTTTTTTTTTCAATAACTCTAGCCCAACTGGATAATAACAATTTTTAGAAGTATCACAGCATTCTATACCACGTTATAGCACAATATCACTTCACTCTGTTCCTCATGCTATGGGTCGGTCTTTTAGAGCCTCATCAGAGAAATGGCTCAATTTAGTAGGGATGCTCATTGCAAGAAAAACATGCTTCTTTTATGCCATCGACTTAACATGGATTGTTGAAGAGAAACCCCCACCCCCATTATGACAGTCATGCAGAGCGGTATTTCTGCATGTGGTGACTGATTCATAAATTCAGTCCCATCGTGAAACTTCAGGTCCGTAGGATCTAATATTCTGACTTTGGATCCCTGAGGGAGTCAGAGGTGTCCCCTGAGACCTAGAGAGCAGAGCCACACAGTAGGAGAGTCAAGGGGGCCAAAATGAGAACAGAAGTGAGAGCAGATGGCGAGATGTGATGTGGGAGAGCCCTGGGATCATGTGGGTCCTGGCTGAGGGGCTCTGTGGGAAGGTCTTCAGGAGTAAAGGGCCTGGCAGGGGAGGAAGGTGCCTAGGTATGATGACCTCCTGTCAGGAAAGCTCCAGGAGAGCCCGCATTTCAAATACATTCCCCTGGCCTGTCCTATCTTCCCTCCCAACTCTATACATTCAGCAATACACGTCCATCTTCTTGGCCAAGTGCTGGGCTAGAGACCTGTAATTTGCTCAAGTCCAAGGTGTAGACTCTGCTCCCAGGTGGCTGAGCGTTCCTTATAATAAAGTCAAGGGTAAGCCATTGTAGGTAGAGGAGCAGGTAATTAAAATCAAAACCTGTCCCTCTCCCACAGTTCTTATCATCACTGTTCTTTCTTCTGACACTTTAGGATACACGGGATTGTAGCAAAGCTCCCCAGGGGAAAGCAGATTCAGTGCTCTGGGGATAGAAGTCGATGAGGACCCACCTTGGCTGTGCTGAGCAGGAGAACTTCCCTGGTGAGTGACTCCCACTGAGACCTACTGCCCCGCTTCAACTGTCTCCTAGGGATTCAGGGACAACCCCACTGTCCTGTGAGCAGACCGCTTTCTACCCAAGTCTACATCACACGCACACAAGGCAACATGAATTACAATATCTCTTGTACATTGCACTGATTGTCAAAGTCTTTTATTTAAGTAGATATTTACAAACGCAGACGGTTGGAGGGAGAGAGGAAGGGACAGAGGTGGACACAGATGGGGGCTGGACACAGAAGAACACACGTCTGTGTATCCCAAGTGACGACTTCCACTCAGTGGCTCAATTTCTGTTTGTGAATTAAAGTGTATTGAGATTAGAGCTGAAACGAGATTGAAGAAAAAAACCAAACCTCTATAGCTTAAAGAAATCCTCACTTTCTAAAACATGTTCTGAGGAGGGCTAAATTGGGAAGGAGCACTTTGGAATGGAACAGTGTTTCTCAGAAGCAGTGACATCCCTCCCTCTGGTGGCCGTACGGGGAATGGCATGTGAGCTGCTGGCTCCATGGATGTCGGACAAACAGGCAACATTCACACAAACACAAAATCAGTCTCACTGCTGGAAGAAAACAAATCCTCTAAGGTCAAAATTTGGGGTTGCCTTCTAAGTCCTTGTCTTGATCATGCCATGAGCGGCCACTTACCAAGGGTGGGGTCTCAGGGAGTGTTGATGGAGGCCCTGAGCTGGGCCCTGGGTCCACAGCAGACAAGAGGGAGGAGGCCGCTGCCTCACAGGACCTGCAGGGAGAGGGTGGGAACGTGTTGGGGCCACTTGTCCACATCCCCGCCCTGTGTGTCTGGTGCAGAGAAGTGAGTCTATCCAAACAGAGACATGTAGGGCACTTTGAAGTTTCTATTAACCATAAAACACAGACACAACAGGCCGCAAGGAATATGTTATCACCTCTAAGAATAATCCGGAATTGTAAATCACAGACACCTCAGGAAGAGTGGGCGGCCCGGCCCTGAAGGCGGCGGGAGGCAGCCGAGCCAGACGGATACTTACAGCGCGTCCCTCTGCTCTGGCTCTGGCTCTGGCTCTGGCTCTGGCTCTGGCTCTGGCTCTGGCTCTGGCGCTGTCGCAGGCAGGAGAGCTGGAGCTGGCGCTCCACCCAGAGGGGTTTCCCCAGCGGGTTCTGGAGCTGGTGCTGTAGCTCCAAGAAGGGAAACTCTCATCAATAGGACTGCTTTCCCACGTGTCTCCCAAAGCCAGGGGAGCCCTCACTGCTACTCAATCAAATCTCACTCCAGGATTCCACCCCCAGGGAGTCTTCCCAGGCTCTGCTCTGTGGGGTCCAGTGCCGTCCCCTCCCCACCCACCAGATCCCCCACCCTGCATCCTCCTCACCATCACTGTCTGCCTCTGGGAGTTCCAGTTGCTCCAGCTGTGCCAGGAGGAGGTGGGCCTGCTGCTCCAGGTCTGAGCCAGGCATGCTGAGCTCTACGTAAGCTACAACGGTCTTCAGGCATGGGAATTCTGGAGGCTGGTGGAAGTCGTCTGGGTACTGGAACAGCCAGGTGCCCAGGATGGAGGCCATGGCCCTGGGTGCAGTCAGGGGGACACCAGAGTCAGAGGCTTAGCCTTTCCTACCACATTGGGCTCCCAGGGTAGCCCTGCAGGGACTGGGGACTTTTTGCCTTTGGCTCCTGCCCATCCAGAGGCCGGCTCTGCTCCATGTCCCATCTCAGCTGGCAGTGTGGGCAGAGGCGGGCTTGGACACAGAGGAGGGGCTGCTACAAGCCTTCTGAAGGGACAGCACTGGCTCAATGGCGTGACCACCTGTCCACTGCTTCAGGGACACCTGTCACACTGCTATGTCCCTCTCCCTGCCCCTCCCCACTGGATGGCACGTCTGTGAGGACAGGCAGGCTGTGTGCTCTGCGCACTGCCCTCTAAGGGACACAGGAGCTGCTCTATGAGTGCCTGAGCCAGGAGGGAACAGACAGGCTGTGTCGGCCATCCAGGCTGCCCACGGGCCTCCTCACTCCTCAGACTTTAGCTCCTGCACCTGCTGGCTGCACAATCCTCCAGGGACCCTGCCTGGGTCTCCTTCTGCCCCTGCCACTCAGCATCATCAGGATGGGCTCAGCTGTCCCCTGAGGCTCCCTGGGTCCCCTGAGCACCAGCTGAGTCCCCACCATTGAGGCTACACTAGTTGGTGGGCACGATGCTCTCTACCCCTTGTGGTCTGTGTCTCCCAAAGGGCGTGTGGGCAGGGATGGGATGGATAGGGGATGCTTGTGGGTTTTCTTCACTTTTGACTCTGTCCTCTGACCTCCCAGATGCCCCTCACAGTGCCACAGTCGCATCCACAGCTCTCTGGGTCTTGTCTCTTCTTTGCCAGGGGAAGCCCTAGGACTTCTGCTCTCAAGCCAGACTCACAGGATATGCGGGATCCAGGATCCCGCCCACCTCTGCCCAACCAGAGAGCCCATAGCTTCACACACTATTTGGGGAAGGAGTCCTTCCCGCTTCAATCCAAGAGACTCACTGCTTCAGCTGGTGCAGGGGTCCCCCGTCCTCTTCCGTAACAGGGAGGACGCATCCGTATCTAGAGGAGAGCAGGAAGGCGTCACATGGACTGTCCCGAACACACTAGCTGGATGTGCTGTCTAGTGTGACAGTGTGACACCCGAGAGAATGGAAGCCCTGGAGGGCAGAGCTGATGTCTGCTCGATGTATTAAATGATGGTTGTTCCTAGAAAAGCCCCTGTCCCTGGGGGCCCTTTCTATACATTTGAGGAATGAGTGAGTGAGCCCACCTGGCCCCAAGGCGCACATCTCAGTGGGCCTGGGACCCCACTTGTCCCTCCCAGGGATCACTGTTCTCACTCTCCCAGGACAGGGACAGCTAATGGCGTCACCGATCCCCTTTGAAATGGGAAAACAGTTCCACCCGTGGCCAAAGTCCCAGTGACACAGGAGGCAGACGCTAGCTCTTGGGCAGGAGGACAATGAAATTCGCACAACCACAGCCCCGCCAGCTGCCCTTTCCGTGAGCCAGGTCCCCGGAGAGCACCTTCCATGAAGATCTCCCTCTGTTCCTACCCTCCTAGGGCCTGATCCTCTCTTGACCCCAGCGTGCAGGGGGGACACTGAGGCTCAGAGAGGTAGAGGAACAATGCCTCATGGCTCTGATGGTAGGTGGCCAGGTCCCCAATGTCCCATGAAGACACAGTGCTCACCTTTGGAACAGATGGTCCAGCACCTGCTGGGCGGTGGCAAGAGCTCGATAATTGCCCAGAAATGTGTTCACGTAAGAGGGGTGCCCGCCCAGGACGGCAGGCACCAGCTTTGCCACCAGCTTCTCCAGCCTGTGTCGCTGGAGGCTCCAAGCCCTGTAGGCCTCATCCCCGCTCCCTGATGGTCCAGCTCCCCCCTGGGGTGGAAAGAGGAAAGACATGGATCAGAGGCAGCACCGGGGACCCCCAGGCACTTGGGGCTGGAGATTAGACCGAATCCTCAAGCCTCAAGCTCTTGTGCCTGAGGTGGAACAGGGGAGCCCTGAAGCAGATCCTAGGTTCTCGGCATCACCAGTACCTGGGGCGAAGGGCGATGATGAAATGCATCAGTGTCTCAGATCCCTGTGTCGGCACCACAGTGCCGGCCCCTCCCTGCATGGACCACATCATCCCCGTGACTGCTGTCACAGCATCCCATTCTAGGGATGAGAACACAGCGGCTGAGCCTGGGGTGGGAGGGCTCAGGATCTTCAGGTTAATGTGGACACGTGGGGATGGAGAAGAAACAGGACAACGTGTAGAAAAATGCAGAAATACCCTTGACTTCACATAGACTGAAGTTCTGTCCGAGTCTCTTTCTGAGATTCGGACTCATATGTGGGCACTGACTTTGCGTCTGGCCAAGGCAGGGCCTGGGTTGTGACGGCAGATGGGGGAGACGGGGCATCAGATGCCTTTGCCAGCAGCTCTCTTAAGAGGCAGCCCAGGGGAGTAGCGGGGCAGCAGCGGGGCCCGGGGCTTCCTGGGTGTGGAGTCTCCTCGCTCGCACTCACCCTGAGCGCGTCCTGGGCTCTGCTGCTCTCGTGGGGCACCTGCGCCTCCTGCAGGGAGGTGGAGCGGGGATCTCCGTGGACCAGGTCCTGTCCCGTCCCGTGTGTGGAGTCCTGTAAATACAGTGCCCAGAGGCCAGGCAGGAGCCTCAGAGCCCTGTCTGGTTCTCCGACCCACTAGACATCTCCAGTCCTGACACACATCCACCACTGTCTGCACAGACCTCCTTCAGGGGCAGAAAAGCTGACAAAGTGGGTGCCTTGTATTCCCGTTGACCCAGAGATGATGCCCCTCAGGAGTCCTCTTTCCCCCTTATCAGCCCTGTCCTTGGGTGCGGCCATGACAGGACCACCGGGTCACCAAGTGTTCAACAAGCCATTCCTGCCCAGAGGGGACACCTCCTCTCAAGTCCCCCTTCAGCGACGTGGAGATGAGGGAAAGTGGGCCTGCCCAGGGAGGGCCCCCCATGGAGGCCGGTCCCAGACTGGCCTTCTCCAGGCCACCCAGCGTTACCTTAGGTGACCTCCTCAAAATAGGCCACAGGCGCCTGGGTGGAGGGTTCCACAGACGCCTACAGCCACCGAAGAACCTCGCAGTCCAGGGTTTCCTGGCGGAGAAGCCCCGGGAGACCGGGAAACAAGAGGAGAACATCCTGTGTCTTCAACTGTCTCCAGCCAAGTGCGCTGGCTCTGGAGCTGTTGTCCAAATGTGGGTGCCTGGTAACCAGGTTCCATTTCGGTTGGGGTCTGTTAAGGAGGTGATGTCACTTCCTGGGGTCCACTTCCTGGAACCCCCTCCTCAGAAGACACCTCCACATGAGCCCTCTGGGCTGCTTGCCTGCTCACGCCCTTCTCCACGCAAACCCGCACCTTGCACAGTTAGAGCAGCCCCGCCGTCTCTATAGCTGCCGGGGGAGGTTCTGCAGGCAGCTTTGAGGAGACGCCCTGGCTTCCAGAATCCACTCCTCATCCTTACCTGTTCTCCATCCTGGGGAAGTCCTGGTGTGTGTCCAGGCCGGTGTGTCTCCCCAGCTGCCCAGTGGGAATGATTCTAGAAAGTACTTCTAGGGATGTCCTCAGGTGCAAGTGGAATAAGGCCTAAAAAATTGGAGAGTCATGTCACCTGTAGGTGTTGCCTGCAACCCAAGTTATCTTCCTCTGACTTCCTCCTCCACGTCTGTTCCTCTTATGATGGGATGCGATAATTCTTATTCAATGTCATTGTACACGGGTGTCTATGTGTGTGTCTTTGTATATGTGTGTGTGTGTGTGTGTGTGTGTGTGTGTGTGTGTGTGTCTTTGTAAACCAGTGCTCACACTCTGTGTCGCCAGCAGGAAACTGTCCCCACACAGGAGAAATGGGCAATAGCATCCTGAGGTCTGAGGGTTTCGGTTTTCTAAAGCAAACCGAGTGAGAAAGTCTGAGGCCCTTGCTGGAAGGTTAGAGCTCATGAGTCAAGGCCACGCAGGTAGCAGGGCTGGAACTGGGATCAGAGACAGCCTGTGTCCACTGTGCACACTCAGTAGCACAGTCCTGGGAGCAGGAAAACTGTCCGCTTCTCTGATTACACAGTCTGGCAGGCTGAACTTCTCCAGCTGGATATGCAGTGACCCAGGGACAGATGGGCAGATGGTGGCTGACATCGGTAGAGTGACGTGACCATCTCATAGGCTGCTTCCCTGCATTCAGGGAGCTTCCGTCCAGGTAGGAGGAAGGCCAGCGAGTAAACTGAACGACAAGGAAGGATGTGATCAGGAAGTAATCTTTGTTCTGATGGACTACAATGGGGACGTGAGAGAGAGCAAGGCCACGGGCAGCATGGCATGGAGGAAATGACAGTAGGGGCCTCATGACCGGGGGGCCCAAGATTCTCAACTCGGCATCAGAGATAGCAAGGTCAGGGCGAGAGGGTGCCCACCCACAGGGAGCTGGCCTCTACCTCTAGCTCCGTGTGGCGGTCTGGCCTAGCTGCTTACCAAGGTCACTTCCTCCTGTTCGTGGGCACAGATGCGGCTGGACTCCATTTCCCGGCCTCCCTCACAGTCGGGCACGCTCAGCTGTTGAGGTCTGACGGTGGCATGTGAACTTCAGCACAGCCCATAAAAACCTCCTACACGTTCTCCTTCACGTCCTTGAGACCTGAGAAGCCATACGTCGAAATGATAGATTCAGTGGATAAAAAGAACCTGGATCCCTGAACTCTGGCTAGGAGAAGAGCTACCCACCAAGGAAGATAAGCCCCTTTTGGACGTTACGCAAGTGAAGAAAAGCCCGGGATTGTATTAAGCCACTGAGATATTGGGGGTTCCATGTTCAGGCAGCTCCCACGAGACCGATTCACTGAAGTCACTGTGTCATTGCCACGGCTGCTCATTTGGCCCTTTCTCAGCCTTATCATATTACCACTTACCTTTTGACTTTCAGGTCACTTTTCCTTCCTATAGGTCCCACTCCCTCAAGTGGGATGGCAACAGGGCAGTCAGAGGTCTGCCCTTGTAAGGTGAGTGCTTTCTCTGTTCTCTGCTCCTTAAAGTGGATTCTGCCTTCACTGCTGTAGCATGTCAATGGATGCTCTTAGGGCCCTTGAAGCCATTTGTACTCTTAGGTGCTTTCTCTTTCAGTTCGCTTAGACGACATGCTTTCTGGACTAGCACGAATACAGTCCTTATCTCAGGCCTTCCCCAAATTGTGATCATGTCTGAACTAGCGGGGCCCGGCTGAGTAGGACAGAACTGCCCAGACGCTGCTGTAGCTGCTTATTTCCATGTCCGACTGTATGCTTTTTCAGGACAAGGAGTATTTCTTGGGCACCAGGCACAGTATCAGGCACACAGGAGGCGTTCAACGAACGCTCGCTGAAGGAACGAATAGGGTCACTCCATGTCGTCAAACACACCGGGATGCTATGGAAAGAATCCGCAGCTTTTGTTTTCCCCCTCCACTTTTTGGTATTTTACTTAAAAAGGTTGATTTATATAGACAGGCATTTGGGCAATTGATTAATCTTTCTTCATCATTTTGTCAATTTCCCGTGGAGAGCACAACTTGTCAGTGATACGTGAACATGCATTTATTCTTTGGAACAATGTCTTTGGCTGTGAGCTACCACAAGATCTCGTATGTATTTCCCTGTGCCATACAGTATAATCTTGTTCATCTATTCTGCATCTGCCTGTCAGTATCTGCACATTTCCAACTCCCAGTCTGTCCCGTCCCACGCCCCTGCCCCTTGGCAACCACAAGTTTGTTTTCTATTTCTATGAGTGTGTCTGTTTTGTATTTATGTTCTTTTCTGTTTTTCCTTTTTTTCCCCTTCAAAACCATCTTTAAAGCAGCAGCCTAGGGAAGCCTGCTTCCAAGATGTCGAAGGCGTGGCCTGGGCCGCGCGCAGAATTGGGGCGGGGAGAGTGGCGGTATGGGCTGTGCGGGAAGGGCCAGAACAGGACGGGAGAAATCTGCGGAGCAGGGGCAGGGGAAGGGCTGGGCCAGGAGCGGAGAGCCCGGTTGGGGCGGTCTCGGCTGGGCGGGGTGAGCCGGGGCTGGGGGCGGCGTCGGCTGCGCGGGGAGAGCCGGGGCGGGGGTCGTTCTCGGCCGCGCCGGGAAAGCCGGGGCTTAGGGCGGGGGGCGATCTCGGCTGCGCCGGGACAGCTGGGGTGGGGGGCGTCCTCGGGCGCGCGGGGAGAGCCGGGGTCGGGGTCGGTCTAGGCCTCGCCGGTAAAGCCGGGGCATGTGGCGTGGGGCGATCTCGGCTGCGGCGTGACAGCTGTGGTGGGGGGCGGCCTTGGCCGCGCGGGGAAAGCCGGGGCGCGGGGAGAGCCGGGGCGGGGGTCGGTCTCGGCCGCGCCGGGAAAGCCGTGGTTGGGGCGTGGCGCGATCACGGCTGCGGCTGGACGGTCTGGTCCGGAGGCGTCCTTTGCCGTGTGAGGAGAGCCGCGGCGCGGGGAGAGCCGGGCGTGGGTCGGTCTCGGCCGCGCCGGGCGAGCCGGGGCATGGGGCGTGGGGCGATCTCCGCTGCGGCGGGACAGCTGGGGTGTGGCGCGAACTTGGCGTGGCGGGGAGAGATGGGGCGGGGAGAGCCGGGGCGGGGGTCGTTCTCGGCCGCGGCGGGAAAGCCGGGTTTGGGGCAGGGCGCGATCTCGGCTGTGGCTGGACAGTCTGGTCCGGAGGTGGCCTCTGCCGCGCGGGCAGAGCCGGGGCGCGGGGAGAGCCGGGGCGGGGGTCGGTCTCCGCTGCGCAGATCATGGCGGGTGGGGCCTGCGGGCGGGCGGGATCCTGTGGACAGCGCTGAGACGCCTGCCGAGACTGTTGAGAGGCGCGCGCCTCCCGGATGCTTGGCCTGAGGTGGCGGCTGGGGGCTCGGTGCCTGCCTGGAGGCCGCAGGGTGAAGGCGGGCCTGGGGCTGGGGCTGGGGCTGGCGTCCCTCCAGCTCTGAGAAGGGACCCGCGCCCGCGCACTACCAGCTAGTCATCACCTGCAATGTCTCTGGGACTAGGTCCTCCAAGCATATCTCCAAGCTTGCCTATCACCAGGGTGTGGTCATTGTGACCTGTCCTGGCTGCCAGACACACCACACCATCCCCGACAACCTAGGGTGGTTCTCGGACCTGGATGGGAAGAGGAATATTAAAGAAATGCTGGCAGCCAGAAGGGAGAAGGTATGCCAAGTGGCTGGCAAGGGGGTCCAGGAGCTTCTTTTAGAGGCTGCGGGGTCCCCCAAACCCACCAGTGCTGTGGCAGGGGCTGAGGACCAGGATCCCACCCTACCTGGCAGGAAGGAGGCCAGCTGACCCACCTTCTGCCTTCAAGGAGGATACTCTGGCCCTGGGACGCTCTGGACGTGACTTGTTGTTGTTGTTGTTGTTGTTGTTGTTGTTGTTGTTGTTGTTGTTGTTGTTGTTATCAATAGCTATCAGTTGCAGATGTGGGGCCTGGGAGTCTCCTGCTTTCCCTGGCTCTGGAGTCAAAATGACTCCCGAGAACACTCTGAGGGCTGCAGCTGGGGCCTTCTGCAGCTGCAGGCCATGTCCCAGTGGGAAGGGGCTGGACATGGAGTCTGAGCCCCTCCTGGCTGCGGCTGTGTGGCCTTGGGCAGGTCACTTTGCCCCTGTGAGACTCTGTCTTCCTGTCTCGAGATGAAAATGCTCAGAGCGCCACCTTGTCAGGAGGACAGGCAGAAAGACAAGACTCAGAAGAGACATGGGGTGGCTCAGTCCTGTCCCAAATGTCAAGGCGCCCATCTTGCTGGCTCTCAGGGATTCCAGGAAAGGATGGCCAGTTAGCCAGTGAACTTCCTGGGTGCAGGACCAGCACCCCCACAACCCTCTGCAGATCTTGTCCCTCTGGCCAGACGCAAGGAGGCCCCACAGATCCTTCTGTGGCACCTGCTGTCCCCTGGACAGCCCTGGTGAACAAGTGCCAACCTCAGCCCTGACTTTTGGCCACTGGGCAAGCGGTCAGGAAACCAGGCCTCTCGCTGTCTCCACTGACAGGCCAGGCAGCCGTGGTGACAAAGGGAGTGGGTGCGAGGGGTGCTGTCTGATGGGCGGTGGGCCGCGTGCCCTGCATTTGTCTCCCAGCCTTGTTTGACTGTCTTCTCAGGATGTTCCTGTGTTTATGAGAGCGTGTTTACTTCCAGAAGCCTTCTGGGCAGTGTGAGCTTCAGCATTAAACAGCAGCCACCATCTTACAGGGTCCTGGCAGGATGCGCGCTCCCGGTTGCCGACCCCGTCGGCCCTGGGCCTCAGCATGGTTCTCCAGGCACTGGCAGTCTGTGCTCTGACCCGGTTACCCCTGTCCTTCCCCTTGACGAACAAGCCTGCATTATTCCAGCCCAGAGCCCCCCGTTCCATTTGTGAAGTCCAACCTGGAAGCTGAGCCAGCAGCCCCACCACGGCCTGCTCTCCCACAGAGGCCCCAGGCGACCCACTGGCCTTGAAATGCCTGAGCTGCAGGGCTGGGTAGTGGCTTGGCTGCCTAGCTGACCCCAGACGCTTAGGACCAGAATTTGGGGAGGTCCTGGGAGCTGGCTGGACTCTGAGAGTGCAGGGCTGGGCCTTGGAGGGCCACTGAGACCAATCCCGCCCTCCACGGATGTGGAAACGGAGGCCTGTGGTTTGGATAGGTATGCTAGCTGTTTTTTATTGTCTGTTTTCTGACACTTTGACACCTGGGTCCCACTGAGCCTGGAGGGGCTGCCCCTCCCAGCGCTAGTCAGTTCCTAGAGACAGTAGAAGATGCCAGTGAGCACACCCGGGGGGGGGGGACAGACAAGTAGGGGCAGCCCCTCCACCCAGAGATGCTGATTCCTCCCACCTGCTAGTCCTGCCTCCCTGTTGCTCCCCATGGAAACCACAGGAGAGGCTCTTGCCACTGTTTCACCTCCCCTGCCTCCTGACCCGCGAGGACCCTGCTGATGCCCCTCCAAGGACAATGCCCCATCTGCACGGATGCTTCTCAGCCCAGCCAGGGCCCAGTGGTCCAAGTGAGCCTACTTTGTGCGAGGCCAGGCTGCCACTGATTTCAAGACTTCAGAAGGACATCTCGGATGCGAAGGGACACATCACAGGAAGGTCCATATATTTTTCCTTCTAAGCCATGACTCAGGAGTAAAAGCAAAATAACATTGTGTTCAGATCCAAGAGACTCAGAGAGTTTGCCGCTCTCAGGCTGTCACTGAGAGTGAGGACGGGTGGTTTGAAGGAAGAAGTGAATGAATCCGAGAAGGAACGAGTGGAGAGTGAGACATGAGGGTGGGAAATGGGTGAGTGCAGGTCTGTCTGACAGTCATGACTGTGTAAATCAAGCATCGGGGGTTAGTAAGAACAATTATCATGACTAATGAGAAGGCAAAAACCTCTGTGGTTCAGTGTTGTGTCCTGGCCATCACCGGCCACCCTACCAGGGCTCAGGAAGCCTGAGCTGAGGTAGAAAGGGCAGAAAAAGTCTATACACTAGTCATTCCTATCCATCTGTGTAAGAAGAATTGCACACCATGAGCAAGTGGGAATGATTCCTGGAATGCAGGATGGCTTCACCCTAGCAAAATGCATGACAGTGTGAGGAGAAAAAACAGGATCATCTCAATGAATGCTGAGAAAGGAATGGATGAATTCACCAGCATCTTCTGAATTTCATGGAAACATGAGAAATTTAAAGGGTCATATTCACACAATGTTTTTTTTTTTCAATAACTCTAGCCCAACTGGATAATAACAATTTTTAGAAGTATCACAGCATTCTATACCACGTTATAGCACAATATCACTTCACTCTGTTCCTCATGCTATGGGTCGGTCTTTTAGAGCCTCATCAGAGAAATGGCTCAATTTAGTAGGGATGCTCATTGCAAGAAAAACATGCTTCTTTTATGCCATCGACTTAACATGGATTGTTGAAGAGAAACCCCCACCCCCATTATGACAGTCATGCAGAGCGGTATTTCTGCATGTGGTGACTGATTCATAAATTCAGTCCCATCGTGAAACTTCAGGTCCGTAGGATCTAATATTCTGACTTTGGATCCCTGAGGGAGTCAGAGGTGTCCCCTGAGACCTAGAGAGCAGAGCCACACAGTAGGAGAGTCAAGGGGGCCAAAATGAGAACAGAAGTGAGAGCAGATGGCGAGATGTGATGTGGGAGAGCCCTGGGATCATGTGGGTCCTGGCTGAGGGGCTCTGTGGGAAGGTCTTCAGGAGTAAAGGGCCTGGCAGGGGAGGAAGGTGCCTAGGTATGATGACCTCCTGTCAGGAAAGCTCCAGGAGAGCCCGCATTTCAAATACATTCCCCTGGCCTGTCCTATCTTCCCTCCCAACTCTATACATTCAGCAATACACGTCCATCTTCTTGGCCAAGTGCTGGGCTAGAGACCTGTAATTTGCTCAAGTCCAAGGTGTAGACTCTGCTCCCAGGTGGCTGAGCGTTCCTTATAATAAAGTCAAGGGTAAGCCATTGTAGGTAGAGGAGCAGGTAATTAAAATCAAAACCTGTCCCTCTCCCACAGTTCTTATCATCACTGTTCTTTCTTCTGACACTTTAGGATACACGGGATTGTAGCAAAGCTCCCCAGGGGAAAGCAGATTCAGTGCTCTGGGGAT
This sequence comes from Vicugna pacos, assembly GCF_048564905.1. Lineage (NCBI taxonomy): Eukaryota > Metazoa > Chordata > Mammalia > Artiodactyla > Camelidae > Vicugna > Vicugna pacos. Next base: position 36,139,929 of record NC_132997.1, on the reverse strand, counting down.
AGAAGTCGATGAGGACCCACCTTGGCTGTGCTGAGCAGGAGAACTTCCCTGGTGAGTGACTCCCACTGAGACCTACTGCCCCGCTTCAACTGTCTCCTAGGGATTCAGGGACAACCCCACTGTCCTGTGAGCAGACCGCTTTCTACCCAAGTCTACATCACACGCACACAAGGCAACATGAATTACAATATCTCTTGTACATTGCACTGATTGTCAAAGTCTTTTATTTAAGTAGATATTTACAAACGCAGACGGTTGGAGGGAGAGAGGAAGGGACAGAGGTGGACACAGATGGGGGCTGGACACAGAAGAACACACGTCTGTGTATCCCAAGTGACGACTTCCACTCAGTGGCTCAATTTCTGTTTGTGAATTAAAGTGTATTGAGATTAGAGCTGAAACGAGATTGAAGAAAAAAACCAAACCTCTATAGCTTAAAGAAATCCTCACTTTCTAAAACATGTTCTGAGGAGGGCTAAATTGGGAAGGAGCACTTTGGAATGGAACAGTGTTTCTCAGAAGCAGTGACATCCCTCCCTCTGGTGGCCGTACGGGGAATGGCATGTGAGCTGCTGGCTCCATGGATGTCGGACAAACAGGCAACATTCACACAAACACAAAATCAGTCTCACTGCTGGAAGAAAACAAATCCTCTAAGGTCAAAATTTGGGCTTGCCTTCTAAGTCCTTGTCTTGATCATGCCATGAGCGGCCACTTACCAAGGGTGGGGTCTCAGGGAGTGTTGATGGAGGCCCTGAGCTGGGCCCTGGGTCCACAGCAGACAAGAGGGAGGAGGCCGCTGCCTCACAGGACCTGCAGGGAGAGGGTGGGAACGTGTTGGGGCCACTTGTCCACATCCCCGCCCTGTGTGTCTGGTGCAGAGAAGTGAGTCTATCCAAACAGAGACATGTAGGGCACTTTGAAGTTTCTATTAACCATAAAACACAGACACAACAGGCCGCAAGGAATATGTTATCACCTCTAAGAATAATCCGGAATTGTAAATCACAGACACCTCAGGAAGAGTGGGCGGCCCGGCCCTGAAGGCGGCGGGAGGCAGCCGAGCCAGACGGATACTTACAGCGCGTCCCTCTGCTCTGGCTCTGGCTCTGGCTCTGGCTCTGGCTCTGGCTCTGGCTCTGGCTCTGGCGCTGTCGCAGGCAGGAGAGCTGGAGCTGGCGCTCCACCCAGAGGGGTTTCCCCAGCGGGTTCTGGAGCTGGTGCTGTAGCTCCAAGAAGGGAAACTCTCATCAATAGGACTGCTTTCCCACGTGTCTCCCAAAGCCAGGGGAGCCCTCACTGCTACTCAATCAAATCTCACTCCAGGATTCCACCCCCAGGGAGTCTTCCCAGGCTCTGCTCTGTGGGGTCCAGTGCCGTCCCCTCCCCACCCACCAGATCCCCCACCCTGCATCCTCCTCACCATCACTGTCTGCCTCTGGGAGTTCCAGTTGCTCCAGCTGTGCCAGGAGGAGGTGGGCCTGCTGCTCCAGGTCTGAGCCAGGCATGCTGAGCTCTACGTAAGCTACAACGGTCTTCAGGCATGGGAATTCTGGAGGCTGGTGGAAGTCGTCTGGGTACTGGAACAGCCAGGTGCCCAGGATGGAGGCCATGGCCCTGGGTGCAGTCAGGGGGACACCAGAGTCAGAGGCTTAGCCTTTCCTACCACATTGGGCTCCCAGGGTAGCCCTGCAGGGACCGGGGACTTTTTGCCTTTGGCTCCTGCCCATCCAGAGGCCGGCTCTGCTCCATGTCCCATCTCAGCTGGCAGTGTGGGCAGAGGCGGGCTTGGACACAGAGGAGGGGCTGCTACAAGCCTTCTGAAGGGACAGCACTGGCTCAATGGCGTGACCACCTGTCCACTGCTTCAGGGACACCTGTCACACTGCTATGTCCCTCTCCCTGCCCCTCCCCACTGGATGGCACGTCTGTGAGGACAGGCAGGCTGTGTGCTCTGCGCACTGCCCTCTAAGGGACACAGGAGCTGCTCTATGAGTGCCTGAGCCAGGAGGGAACAGACAGGCTGTGTCGGCCATCCAGGCTGCCCACGGGCCTCCTCACTCCTCAGACTTTAGCTCCTGCACCTGCTGGCTGCACAATCCTCCAGGGACCCTGCCTGGGTCTCCTTCTGCCCCTGCCACTCAGCATCATCAGGATGGGCTCAGCTGTCCCCTGAGGCTCCCTGGGTCCCCTGAGCACCAGCTGAGTCCCCACCATTGAGGCTACACTAGTTGGTGGGCACGATGCTCTCTACCCCTTGTGGTCTGTGTCTCCCAAAGGGCGTGTGGGCAGGGATGGGATGGATAGGGGATGCTTGTGGGTTTTCTTCACTTTTGACTCTGTCCTCTGACCTCCCAGATGCCCCTCACAGTGCCACAGTCGCATCCACAGCTCTCTGGGTCTTGTCTCTTCTTTGCCAGGGGAAGCCCTAGGACTTCTGCTCTCAAGCCAGACTCACAGGATATGCGGGATCCAGGATCCCGCCCACCTCTGCCCAACCAGAGAGCCCATAGCTTCACACACTATTTGGGGAAGGAGTCCTTCCCGCTTCAATCCAAGAGACTCACTGCTTCAGCTGGTGCAGGGGTCCCCCGTCCTCTTCCGTAACAGGGAGGACGCATCCGTATCTAGAGGAGAGCAGGAAGGCGTCACATGGACTGTCCCGAACACACTAGCTGGATGTGCTGTCTAGTGTGACAGTGTGACACCCGAGAGAATGGAAGCCCTGGAGGGCAGAGCTGATGTCTGCTCGATGTATTAAATGATGGTTGTTCCTAGAAAAGCCCCTGTCCCTGGGGGCCCTTTCTATACATTTGAGGAATGAGTGAGTGAGCCCACCTGGCCCCAAGGCGCACATCTCAGTGGGCCTGGGACCCCACTTGTCCCTCCCAGGGATCACTGTTCTCACTCTCCCAGGACAGGGACAGCTAATGGCGTCACCGATCCCCTTTGAAATGGGAAAACAGTTCCACCCGTGGCCAAAGTCCCAGTGACACAGGAGGCAGACGCTAGCTCTTGGGCAGGAGGACAATGAAATTCGCACAACCACAGCCCCACCAGCTGCCCTTTCCGTGAGCCAGGTCCCCGGAGAGCACCTTCCATGAAGATCTCCCTCTGTTCCTACCCTCCTAGGGCCTGATCCTCTCTTGACCCCAGCGTGCAGGGGGGACACTGAGGCTCAGAGAGGTAGAGGAACAATGCCTCATGGCTCTGATGGTAGGTGGCCAGGTCCCCAATGTCCCATGAAGACACAGTGCTCACCTTTGGAACAGATGGTCCAGCACCTGCTGGGCGGTGGCAAGAGCTCGATAATTGCCCAGAAATGTGTTCACGTAAGAGGGGTGCCCGCCCAGGACGGCAGGCACCAGCTTTGCCACCAGCTTCTCCAGCCTGTGTCGCTGGAGGCTCCAAGCCCTGTAGGCCTCATCCCCGCTCCCTGATGGTCCAGCTCCCCCCTGGGGTGGAAAGAGGAAAGACATGGATCAGAGGCAGCACCGGGGACCCCCAGGCACTTGGGGCTGGAGATTAGACCGAATCCTCAAGCCTCAAGCTCTTGTGCCTGAGGTGGAACAGGGGAGCCCTGAAGCAGATCCTAGGTTCTCGGCATCACCAGTACCTGGGGCGAAGGGCGATGATGAAATGCATCAGTGTCTCAGATCCCTGTGTCGGCACCACAGTGCCGGCCCCTCCCTGCATGGACCACATCATCCCCGTGACTGCTGTCACAGCATCCCATTCTAGGGATGAGAACACAGCGGCTGAGCCTGGGGTGGGAGGGCTCAGGATCTTCAGGTTAATGTGGACACGTGGGGATGGAGAAGAAACAGGACAACGTGTAGAAAAATGCAGAAATACCCTTGACTTCACATAGACTGAAGTTCTGTCCGAGTCTCTTTCTGAGATTCGGACTCATATGTGGGCACTGACTTTGCGTCTGGCCAAGGCAGGGCCTGGGTTGTGACGGCAGATGGGGGAGACGGGGCATCAGATGCCTTTGCCAGCAGCTCTCTTAAGAGGCAGCCCAGGGGAGTAGCGGGGCAGCAGCGGGGCCCGGGGCTTCCTGGGTGTGGAGTCTCCTCGCTCGCACTCACCCTGAGCGCGTCCTGGGCTCTGCTGCTCTCGTGGGGCACCTGCGCCTCCTGCAGGGAGGTGGAGCGGGGATCTCCGTGGACCAGGTCCTGTCCCGTCCCGTGTGTGGAGTCCTGTAAATACAGTGCCCAGAGGCCAGGCAGGAGCCTCAGAGCCCTGTCTGGTTCTCCGACCCACTAGACATCTCCAGTCCTGACACACATCCACCACTGTCTGCACAGACCTCCTTCAGGGGCAGAAAAGCTGACAAAGTGGGTGCCTTGTATTCCCGTTGACCCAGAGATGATGCCCCTCAGGAGTCCTCTTTCCCCCTTATCAGCCCTGTCCTTGGGTGCGGCCATGACAGGACCACCGGGTCACCAAGTGTTCAACAAGCCATTCCTGCCCAGAGGGGACACCTCCTCTCAAGTCCCCCTTCAGCGACATGGAGATGAGGGAAAGTGGGCCTGCCCAGGGAGGGCCCCCCATGGAGGCCGGTCCCAGACTGGCCTTCTCCAGGCCACCCAGCGTTACCTTAGGTGACCTCCTCAAAATAGGCCACAGGCGCCTGGGTGGAGGGTTCCACAGATGCCTACAGCCACCGAAGAACCTCGCAGTCCAGGGTTTCCTGGCGGAGAAGCCCCGGGAGACCGGGAAACAAGAGGAGAACATCCTGTGTCTTCAACTGTCTCCAGCCAAGTGCGCTGGCTCTGGAGCTGTTGTCCAAATGTGGGTGCCTGGTAACCAGGTTCCATTTCGGTTGGGGTCTGTTAAGGAGGTGATGTCACTTCCTGGGGTCCACTTCCTGGAACCCCCTCCTCAGAAGACACCTCCACATGAGCCCTCTGGGCTGCTTGCCTGCTCACGCCCTTCTCCACGCAAACCCGCACCTTGCACAGTTAGAGCAGCCCCGCCGTCTCTATAGCTGCCGGGGGAGGTTCTGCAGGCAGCTTTGAGGAGACGCCCTGGCTTCCAGAATCCACTCCTCATCCTTACCTGTTCTCCATCCTGGGGAAGTCCTGGTGTGTGTCCAGGCCGGTGTGTCTCCCCAGCTGCCCAGTGGGAATGATTCTAGAAAGTACTTCTAGGGATGTCCTCAGGTGCAAGTGGAATAAGGCCTAAAAAATTGGAGAGTCATGTCACCTGTAGGTGTTGCCTGCAACCCAAGTTATCTTCCTCTGACTTCCTCCTCCACGTCTGTTCCTCTTATGATGGGATGCGATAATTCTTATTCAATGTCATTGTACACGGGTGTCTATGTGTGTGTCTTTGTATATGTGTGTGTGTGTGTGTGTGTGTGTGTGTGTGTGTGTGTGTGTGTGTGTCTTTGTAAACCAGTGCTCACACTCTGTGTCGCCAGCAGGAAACTGTCCCCACACAGGAGAAATGGGCAATAGCATCCTGAGGTCTGAGGGTTTCGGTTTTCTAAAGCAAACCGAGTGAGAAAGTCTGAGGCCCTTGCTGGAAGGTTAGAGCTCATGAGTCAAGGCCACGCAGGTAGCAGGGCTGGAACTGGGATCAGAGACAGCCTGTGTCCACTGTGCACACTCAGTAGCACAGTCCTGGGAGCAGGAAAACTGTCCGCTTCTCTGATTACACAGTCTGGCAGGCTGAACTTCTCCAGCTGGATATGCAGTGACCCAGGGACAGATGGGCAGATGGTGGCTGACATCGGTAGAGTGACGTGACCATCTCATAGGCTGCTTCCCTGCATTCAGGGAGCTTCCGTCCAGGTAGGAGGAAGGCCAGCGAGTAAACTGAACGACAAGGAAGGATGTGATCAGGAAGTAATCTTTGTTCTGATGGACTACAATGGGGACGTGAGAGAGAGCAAGGCCACGGGCAGCATGGCATGGAGGAAATGACAGTAGGGGCCTCATGACCGGGGGGCCCAAGATTCTCAACTCGGCATCAGAGATAGCAAGGTCAGGGCGAGAGGGTGCCCACCCACAGGGAGCTGGCCTCTACCTCTAGCTCCGTGTGGCGGTCTGGCCTAGCTGCTTACCAAGGTCACTTCCTCCTGTTCGTGGGCACAGATGCGGCTGGACTCCATTTCCCGGCCTCCCTCACAGTCGGGCACGCTCAGCTGTTGAGGTCTGACGGTGGCATGTGAACTTCAGCACAGCCCATAAAAACCTCCTACACGTTCTCCTTCACGTCCTTGAGACCTGAGAAGCCATACGTCGAAATGATAGATTCAGTGGATAAAAAGAACCTGGATCCCTGAACTCTGGCTAGGAGAAGAGCTACCCACCAAGGAAGATAAGCCCCTTTTGGACGTTACGCAAGTGAAGAAAAGCCCGGGATTGTATTAAGCCACTGAGATATTGGGGGTTCCATGTTCAGGCAGCTCCCACGAGACCGATTCACTGAAGTCACTGTGTCATTGCCACGGCTGCTCATTTGGCCCTTTCTCAGCCTTATCATATTACCACTTACCTTTTGACTTTCAGGTCACTTTTCCTTCCTATAGGTCCCACTCCCTCAAGTGGGATGGCAACAGGGCAGTCAGAGGTCTGCCCTTGTAAGGTGAGTGCTTTCTCTGTTCTCTGCTCCTTAAAGTGGATTCTGCCTTCACTGCTGTAGCATGTCAATGGATGCTCTTAGGGCCCTTGAAGCCATTTGTACTCTTAGGTGCTTTCTCTTTCAGTTCGCTTAGACGACATGCTTTCTGGACTAGCACGAATACAGTCCTTATCTCAGGCCTTCCCCAAATTGTGATCATGTCTGAACTAGCGGGGCCCGGCTGAGTAGGACAGAACTGCCCAGACGCTGCTGTAGCTGCTTATTTCCATGTCCGACTGTATGCTTTTTCAGGACAAGGAGTATTTCTTGGGCACCAGGCACAGTATCAGGCACACAGGAGGCGTTCAACGAACGCTCGCTGAAGGAACGAATAGGGTCACTCCATGTCGTCAAACACACCGGGATGCTATGGAAAGAATCCGCAGCTTTTGTTTTCCCCCTCCACTTTTTGGTATTTTACTTAAAAAGGTTGATTTATATAGACAGGCATTTGGGCAATTGATTAATCTTTCTTCATCATTTTGTCAATTTCCCGTGGAGAGCACAACTTGTCAGTGATACGTGAACATGCATTTATTCTTTGGAACAATGTCTTTGGCTGTGAGCTACCACAAGATCTCGTATGTATTTCCCTGTGCCATACAGTATAATCTTGTTCATCTATTCTGCATCTGCCTGTCAGTATCTGCACATTTCCAACTCCCAGTCTGTCCCGTCCCACGCCCCTGCCCCTTGGCAACCACAAGTTTGTTTTCTATTTCTATGAGTGTGTCTGTTTTGTATTTATGTTCTTTTCTGTTTTTCCTTTTTTTCCCCTTCAAAACCATCTTTAAAGCAGCAGCCTAGGGAAGCCTGCTTCCAAGATGTCGAAGGCGTGGCCTGGGCCGCGCGCAGAATTGGGGCGGGGAGAGTGGCGGTATGGGCTGTGCGGGAAGGGCCAGAACAGGACGGGAGAAATCTGCGGAGCAGGGGCAGGGGAAGGGCTGGGCCAGGAGCGGAGAGCCCGGTTGGGGCGGTCTCGGCTGGGCGGGGTGAGCCGGGGCTGGGGGCGGCGTCGGCTGCGCGGGGAGAGCCGGGGCGGGGGTCGTTCTCGGCCGCGCCGGGAAAGCCGGGGCTTAGGGCGGGGGGCGATCTCGGCTGCGCCGGGACAGCTGGGGTGGGGGGCGTCCTCGGGCGCGCGGGGAGAGCCGGGGTCGGGGTCGGTCTAGGCCTCGCCGGTAAAGCCGGGGCATGTGGCGTGGGGCGATCTCGGCTGCGGCGTGACAGCTGTGGTGGGGGGCGGCCTTGGCCGCGCGGGGAAAGCCGGGGCGCGGGGAGAGCCGGGGCGGGGGTCGGTCTCGGCCGCGCCGGGAAAGCCGTGGTTGGGGCGTGGCGCGATCACGGCTGCGGCTGGACGGTCTGGTCCGGAGGCGTCCTTTGCCGTGTGAGGAGAGCCGCGGCGCGGGGAGAGCCGGGGTCGGGGTCGGTCTAGGCCTCGCCGGTAAAGCCGGGGCATGGGGCGTGGGGCGATCTCCGCTGCGGCGGGACAGCTGGGGTGTGGCGCGAACTTGGCGTGGCGGGGAGAGATGGGGCGGGGAGAGCCGGGGCGGGGGTCGTTCTCGGCCGCGGCGGGAAAGCCGGGTTTGGGGCAGGGCGCGATCTCGGCTGTGGCTGGACAGTCTGGTCCGGAGGTGGCCTCTGCCGCGCGGGCAGAGCCGGGGCGCGGGGAGAGCCGGGGCGGGGGTCGGTCTCCGCTGCGCAGATCATGGCGGGTGGGGCCTGCGGGCGGGCGGGATCCTGTGGACAGCGCTGAGACGCCTGCCGAGACTGTTGAGAGGCGCGCGCCTCCCGGATGCTTGGCCTGAGGTGGCGGCTGGGGGCTCGGTGCCTGCCTGGAGGCCGCAGGGTGAAGGCGGGCCTGGGGCTGGGGCTGGGGCTGGCGTCCCTCCAGCTCTGAGAAGGGACCCGCGCCCGCGCACTACCAGCTAGTCATCACCTGCAATGTCTCTGGGACTAGGTCCTCCAAGCATATCTCCAAGCTTGCCTATCACCAGGGTGTGGTCATTGTGACCTGTCCTGGCTGCCAGACACACCACACCATCCCCGACAACCTAGGGTGGTTCTCGGACCTGGATGGGAAGAGGAATATTAAAGAAATGCTGGCAGCCAGAAGGGAGAAGGTATGCCAAGTGGCTGGCAAGGGGGTCCAGGAGCTTCTTTTAGAGGCTGCGGGGTCCCCCAAACCCACCAGTGCTGTGGCAGGGGCTGAGGACCAGGATCCCACCCTACCTGGCAGGAAGGAGGCCAGCTGACCCACCTTCTGCCTTCAAGGAGGATACTCTGGCCCTGGGACGCTCTGGACGTGACTTGTTGTTGTTGTTGTTGTTGTTGTTGTTGTTGTTGTTGTTGTTGTTGTTATCAATAGCTATCAGTTGCAGATGTGGGGCCTGGGAGTCTCCTGCTTTCCCTGGCTCTGGAGTCAAAATGACTCCCGAGAACACTCTGAGGGCTGCAGCTGGGGCCTTCTGCAGCTGCAGGCCATGTCCCAGTGGGAAGGGGCTGGACATGGAGTCTGAGCCCCTCCTGGCTGCGGCTGTGTGGCCTTGGGCAGGTCACTTTGCCCCTGTGAGACTCTGTCTTCCTGTCTCGAGATGAAAATGCTCAGAGCGCCACCTTGTCAGGAGGACAGGCAGAAAGACAAGACTCAGAAGAGACATGGGGTGGCTCAGTCCTGTCCCAAATGTCAAGGCGCCCATCTTGCTGGCTCTCAGGGATTCCAGGAAAGGATGGCCAGTTAGCCAGTGAACTTCCTGGGTGCAGGACCAGCACCCCCACAACCCTCTGCAGATCTTGTCCCTCTGGCCAGACGCAAGGAGGCCCCACAGATCCTTCTGTGGCACCTGCTGTCCCCTGGACAGCCCTGGTGAACAAGTGCCAACCTCAGCCCTGACTTTTGGCCACTGGGCAAGCGGTCAGGAAACCAGGCCTCTCGCTGTCTCCACTGACAGGCCAGGCAGCCGTGGTGACAAAGGGAGTGGGTGCGAGGGGTGCTGTCTGATGGGCGGTGGGCCGCGTGCCCTGCATTTGTCTCCCAGCCTTGTTTGACTGTCTTCTCAGGATGTTCCTGTGTTTATGAGAGCGTGTTTACTTCCAGAAGCCTTCTGGGCAGTGTGAGCTTCAGCATTAAACAGCAGCCACCATCTTACAGGGTCCTGGCAGGATGCGCGCTCCCGGTTGCCGACCCCGTCGGCCCTGGGCCTCAGCATGGTTCTCCAGGCACTGGCAGTCTGTGCTCTGACCCGGTTACCCCTGTCCTTCCCCTTGACGAACAAGCCTGCATTATTCCAGCCCAGAGCCCCCCGTTCCATTTGTGAAGTCCAACCTGGAAGCTGAGCCAGCAGCCCCACCACGGCCTGCTCTCCCACAGAGGCCCCAGGCGACCCACTGGCCTTGAAATGCCTGAGCTGCAGGGCTGGGTAGTGGCTTGGCTGCCTAGCTGACCCCAGACGCTTAGGACCAGAATTTGGGGAGGTCCTGGGAGCTGGCTGGACTCTGAGAGTGCAGGGCTGGGCCTTGGAGGGCCACTGAGACCAATCCCGCCCTCCACGGATGTGGAAACGGAGGCCTGTGGTTTGGATAGGTATGCTAGCTGTTTTTTATTGTCTGTTTTCTGACACTTTGACACCTGGGTCCCACTGAGCCTGGAGGGGCTGCCCCTCCCAGCGCTAGTCAGTTCCTAGAGACAGTAGAAGATGCCAGTGAGCACACCCGGGGGGGGGGGACAGACAAGTAGGGGCAGCCCCTCCACCCAGAGATGCTGATTCCTCCCACCTGCTAGTCCTGCCTCCCTGTTGCTCCCCATGGAAACCACAGGAGAGGCTCTTGCCACTGTTTCACCTCCCCTGCCTCCTGACCCGCGAGGACCCTGCTGATGCCCCTCCAAGGACAATGCCCCATCTGCACGGATGCTTCTCAGCCCAGCCAGGGCCCAGTGGTCCAAGTGAGCCTACTTTGTGCGAGGCCAGGCTGCCACTGATTTCAAGACTTCAGAAGGACATCTCGGATGCGAAGGGACACATCACAGGAAGGTCCATATATTTTTCCTTCTAAGCCATGACTCAGGAGTAAAAGCAAAATAACATTGTGTTCAGATCCAAGAGACTCAGAGAGTTTGCCGCTCTCAGGCTGTCACTGAGAGTGAGGACGGGTGGTTTGAAGGAAGAAGTGAATGAATCCGAGAAGGAACGAGTGGAGAGTGAGACATGAGGGTGGGAAATGGGTGAGTGCAGGTCTGTCTGACAGTCATGACTGTGTAAATCAAGCATCGGGGGTTAGTAAGAACAATTATCATGACTAATGAGAAGGCAAAAACCTCTGTGGTTCAGTGTTGTGTCCTGGCCATCACCGGCCACCCTACCAGGGCTCAGGAAGCCTGAGCTGAGGTAGAAAGGGCAGAAAAAGTCTATACACTAGTCATTCCTATCCATCTGTGTAAGAAGAATTGCACACCATGAGCAAGTGGGAATGATTCCTGGAATGCAGGATGGCTTCACCCTAGCAAAATGCATGACAGTGTGAGGAGAAAAAACAGGATCATCTCAATGAATGCTGAGAAAGGAATGGATGAATTCACCAGCATCTTCTGAATTTCATGGAAACATGAGAAATTTAAAGGGTCATATTCACACAATGTTTTTTTTTTTCAATAACTCTAGCCCAACTGGATAATAACAATTTTTAGAAGTATCACAGCATTCTATACCACGTTATAGCACAATATCACTTCACTCTGTTCCTCATGCTATGGGTCGGTCTTTTAGAGCCTCATCAGAGAAATGGCTCAATTTAGTAGGGATGCTCATTGCAAGAAAAACATGCTTCTTTTATGCCATCGACTTAACATGGATTGTTGAAGAGAAACCCCCACCCCCATTATGACAGTCATGCAGAGCGGTATTTCTGCATGTGGTGACTGATTCATAAATTCAGTCCCATCGTGAAACTTCAGGTCCGTAGGATCTAATATTCTGACTTTGGATCCCTGAGGGAGTCAGAGGTGTCCCCTGAGACCTAGAGAGCAGAGCCACACAGTAGGAGAGTCAAGGGGGCCAAAATGAGAACAGAAGTGAGAGCAGATGGCGAGATGTGATGTGGGAGAGCCCTGGGATCATGTGGGTCCTGGCTGAGGGGCTCTGTGGGAAGGTCTTCAGGAGTAAAGGGCCTGGCAGGGGAGGAAGGTGCCTAGGTATGATGACCTCCTGTCAGGAAAGCTCCAGGAGAGCCCGCATTTCAAATACATTCCCCTGGCCTGTCCTATCTTCCCTCCCAACTCTATACATTCAGCAATACACGTCCATCTTCTTGGCCAAGTGCTGGGCTAGAGACCTGTAATTTGCTCAAGTCCAAGGTGTAGACTCTGCTCCCAGGTGGCTGAGCGTTCCTTATAATAAAGTCAAGGGTAAGCCATTGTAGGTAGAGGAGCAGGTAATTAAAATCAAAACCTGTCCCTCTCCCACAGTTCTTATCATCACTGTTCTTTCTTCTGACACTTTAGGATACACGGGATTGTAGCAAAGCTCCCCAGGGGAAAGCAGATTCAGTGCTCTGGGGATAGAAGTCGATGAGGACCCACCTTGGCTGTGCTGAGCAGGAGAACTTCCCTGGTGAGTGACTCCCACTGAGACCTACTGCCCCGCTTCAACTGTCTCCTAGGGATTCAGGGACAACCCCACTGTCCTGTGAGCAGACCGCTTTCTACCCAAGTCTACATCACACGCACACAAGGCAACATGAATTACAATATCTCTTGTACATTGCACTGATTGTCAAAGTCTTTTATTTAAGTAGATATTTACAAACGCAGACGGTTGGAGGGAGAGAGGAAGGGACAGAGGTGGACACAGATGGGGGCTGGACACAGAAGAACACACGTCTGTGTATCCCAAGTGACGACTTCCACTCAGTGGCTCAATTTCTGTTTGTGAATTAAAGTGTATTGAGATTAGAGCTGAAACGAGATTGAAGAAAAAAACCAAACCTCTATAGCTTAAAGAAATCCTCACTTTCTAAAACATGTTCTGAGGAGGGCTAAATTGGGAAGGAGCACTTTGGAATGGAACAGTGTTTCTCAGAAGCAGTGACATCCCTCCCTCTGGTGGCCGTACGGGGAATGGCATGTGAGCTGCTGGCTCCATGGATGTCGGACAAACAGGCAACATTCACACAAACACAAAATCAGTCTCACTGCTGGAAGAAAACAAATCCTCTAAGGTCAAAATTTGGGCTTGCCTTCTAAGTCCTTGTCTTGATCATGCCATGAGCGGCCACTTACCAAGGGTGGGGTCTCAGGGAGTGTTGATGGAGGCCCTGAGCTGGGCCCTGGGTCCACAGCAGACAAGAGGGAGGAGGCCGCTGCCTCACAGGACCTGCAGGGAGAGGGTGGGAACGTGTTGGGGCCACTTGTCCACATCCCCGCCCTGTGTGTCTGGTGCAGAGAAGTGAGTCTATCCAAACAGAGACATGTAGGGCACTTTGAAGTTTCTATTAACCATAAAACACAGACACAACAGGCCGCAAGGAATATGTTATCACCTCTAAGAATAATCCGGAATTGTAAATCACAGACACCTCAGGAAGAGTGGGCGGCCCGGCCCTGAAGGCGGCGGGAGGCAGCCGAGCCAGACGGATACTTACAGCGCGTCCCTCTGCTCTGGCTCTGGCTCTGGCTCTGGCTCTGGCTCTGGCTCTGGCTCTGGTGCTGTCGCAGGCAGGAGAGCTGGAGCTGGCGCTCCACCCAGAGGGGTTTCCCCAGCGGGTTCTGGAGCTGGTGCTGTAGCTCCAAGAAGGGAAACTCTCATCAATAGGACTGCTTTCCCACGTGTCTCCCAAAGCCAGGGGAGCCCTCACTGCTACTCAATCAAATCTCACTCCAGGATTCCACCCCCAGGGAGTCTTCCCAGGCTCTGCTCTGTGGGGTCCAGTGCCGTCCCCTCCCCACCCACCAGATCCCCCACCCTGCATCCTCCTCACCATCACTGTCTGCCTCTGGGAGTTCCAGTTGCTCCAGCTGTGCCAGGAGGAGGTGGGCCTGCTGCTCCAGGTCTGAGCCAGGCATGCTGAGCTCTACGTAAGCTACAACGGTCTTCAGGCATGGGAATTCTGGAGGCTGGTGGAAGTCGTCTGGGTACTGGAACAGCCAGGTGCCCAGGATGGAGGCCATGGCCCTGGGTGCAGTCAGGGGGACACCAGAGTCAGAGGCTTAGCCTTTCCTACCACATTGGGCTCCCAGGGTAGCCCTGCAGGGACCGGGGACTTTTTGCCTTTGGCTCCTGCCCATCCAGAGGCCGGCTCTGCTCCATGTCCCATCTCAGCTGGCAGTGTGGGCAGAGGCGGGCTTGGACACAGAGGAGGGGCTGCTACAAGCCTTCTGAAGGGACAGCACTGGCTCAATGGCGTGACCACCTGTCCACTGCTTCAGGGACACCTGTCACACTGCTATGTCCCTCTCCCTGCCCCTCCCCACTGGATGGCACGTCTGTGAGGACAGGCAGGCTGTGTGCTCTGCGCACTGCCCTCTAAGGGACACAGGAGCTGCTCTATGAGTGCCTGAGCCAGGAGGGAACAGACAGGCTGTGTCGGCCATCCAGGCTGCCCACGGGCCTCCTCACTCCTCAGACTTTAGCTCCTGCACCTGCTGGCTGCACAATCCTCCAGGGACCCTGCCTGGGTCTCCTTCTGCCCCTGCCACTCAGCATCATCAGGATGGGCTCAGCTGTCCCCTGAGGCTCCCTGGGTCCCCTGAGCACCAGCTGAGTCCCCACCATTGAGGCTACACTAGTTGGTGGGCACGATGCTCTCTACCCCTTGTGGTCTGTGTCTCCCAAAGGGCGTGTGGGCAGGGATGGGATGGATAGGGGATGCTTGTGGGTTTTCTTCACTTTTGACTCTGTCCTCTGACCTCCCAGATGCCCCTCACAGTGCCACAGTCGCATCCACAGCTCTCTGGGTCTTGTCTCTTCTTTGCCAGGGGAAGCCCTAGGACTTCTGCTCTCAAGCCAGACTCACAGGATATGCGGGATCCAGGATCCCGCCCACCTCTGCCCAACCAGAGAGCCCATAGCTTCACACACTATTTGGGGAAGGAGTCCTTCCCGCTTCAATCCAAGAGACTCACTGCTTCAGCTGGTGCAGGGGTCCCCCGTCCTCTTCCGTAACAGGGAGGACGCATCCGTATCTAGAGGAGAGCAGGAAGGCGTCACATGGACTGTCCCGAACACACTAGCTGGATGTGCTGTCTAGTGTGACAGTGTGACACCCGAGAGAATGGAAGCCCTGGAGGGCAGAGCTGATGTCTGCTCGATGTATTAAATGATGGTTGTTCCTAGAAAAGCCCCTGTCCCTGGGGGCCCTTTCTATACATTTGAGGAATGAGTGAGTGAGCCCACCTGGCCCCAAGGCGCACATCTCAGTGGGCCTGGGACCCCACTTGTCCCTCCCAGGGATCACTGTTCTCACTCTCCCAGGACAGGGACAGCTAATGGCGTCACCGATCCCCTTTGAAATGGGAAAACAGTTCCACCCGTGGCCAAAGTCCCAGTGACACAGGAGGCAGACGCTAGCTCTTGGGCAGGAGGACAATGAAATTCGCACAACCACAGCCCCGCCAGCTGCCCTTTCCGTGAGCCAGGTCCCCGGAGAGCACCTTCCATGAAGATCTCCCTCTGTTCCTACCCTCCTAGGGCCTGATCCTCTCTTGACCCCAGCGTGCAGGGGGGACACTGAGGCTCAGAGAGGTAGAGGAACAATGCCTCATGGCTCTGATGGTAGGTGGCCAGGTCCCCAATGTCCCATGAAGACACAGTGCTCACCTTTGGAACAGATGGTCCAGCACCTGCTGGGCGGTGGCAAGAGCTCGATAATTGCCCAGAAATGTGTTCACGTAAGAGGGGTGCCCGCCCAGGACGGCAGGCACCAGCTTTGCCACCAGCTTCTCCAGCCTGTGTCGCTGGAGGCTCCAAGCCCTGTAGGCCTCATCCCCGCTCCCTGATGGTCCAGCTCCCCCCTGGGGTGGAAAGAGGAAAGACATGGATCAGAGGCAGCACCGGGGACCCCCAGGCACTTGGGGCTGGAGATTAGACCGAATCCTCAAGCCTCAAGCTCTTGTGCCTGAGGTGGAACAGGGGAGCCCTGAAGCAGATCCTAGGTTCTCGGCATCACCAGTACCTGGGGCGAAGGGCGATGATGAAATGCATCAGTGTCTCAGATCCCTGTGTCGGCACCACAGTGCCGGCCCCTCCCTGCATGGACCACATCATCCCCGTGACTGCTGTCACAGCATCCCATTCTAGGGATGAGAACACAGCGGCTGAGCCTGGGGTGGGAGGGCTCAGGATCTTCAGGTTAATGTGGACACGTGGGGATGGAGAAGAAACAGGACAACGTGTAGAAAAATGCAGAAATACCCTTGACTTCACATAGACTGAAGTTCTGTCCGAGTCTCTTTCTGAGATTCGGACTCATATGTGGGCACTGACTTTGCGTCTGGCCAAGGCAGGGCCTGGGTTGTGACGGCAGATGGGGGAGACGGGGCATCAGATGCCTTTGCCAGCAGCTCTCTTAAGAGGCAGCCCAGGGGAGTAGCGGGGCAGCAGCAGGGCCCGGGGCTTCCTGGGTGTGGAGTCTCCTCGCTCGCACTCACCCTGAGCGCGTCCTGGGCTCTGCTGCTCTCGTGGGGCACCTGCGCCTCCTGCAGGGAGGTGGAGCGGGGATCTCCGTGGACCAGGTCCTGTCCCGTCCCGTGTGTGGAGTCCTGTAAATACAGTGCCCAGAGGCCAGGCAGGAGCCTCAGAGCCCTGTCTGGTTCTCCGACCCACTAGACATCTCCAGTCCTGACACACATCCACCACTGTCTGCACAGACCTCCTTCAGGGGCAGAAAAGCTGACAAAGTGGGTGCCTTGTATTCCCGTTGACCCAGAGATGATGCCCCTCAGGAGTCCTCTTTCCCCCTTATCAGCCCTGTCCTTGGGTGCGGCCATGACAGGACCACCGGGTCACCAAGTGTTCAACAAGCCATTCCTGCCCAGAGGGGACACCTCCTCTCAAGTCCCCCTTCAGCGACATGGAGATGAGGGAAAGTGGGCCTGCCCAGGGAGGGCCCCCCATGGAGGCCGGTCCCAGACTGGCCTTCTCCAGGCCACCCAGCGTTACCTTAGGTGACCTCCTCAAAATAGGCCACAGGCGCCTGGGTGGAGGGTTCCACAGACGCCTACAGCCACCGAAGAACCTCGCAGTCCAGGGTTTCCTGGCGGAGAAGCCCCGGGAGACCGGGAAACAAGAGGAGAACATCCTGTGTCTTCAACTGTCTCCAGCCAAGTGCGCTGGCTCTGGAGCTGTTGTCCAAATGTGGGTGCCTGGTAACCAGGTTCCATTTCGGTTGGGGTCTGTTAAGGAGGTGATGTCACTTCCTGGGGTCCACTTCCTGGAACCCCCTCCTCAGAAGACACCTCCACATGAGCCCTCTGGGCTGCTTGCCTGCTCACGCCCTTCTCCACGCAAACCCGCACCTTGCACAGTTAGAGCAGCCCCGCCGTCTCTATAGCTGCCGGGGGAGGTTCTGCAGGCAGCTTTGAGGAGACGCCCTGGCTTCCAGAATCCACTCCTCATCCTTACCTGTTCTCCATCCTGGGGAAGTCCTGGTGTGTGTCCAGGCCGGTGTGTCTCCCCAGCTGCCCAGTGGGAATGATTCTAGAAAGTACTTCTAGGGATGTCCTCAGGTGCAAGTGGAATAAGGCCTAAAAAATTGGAGAGTCATGTCACCTGTAGGTGTTGCCTGCAACCCAAGTTATCTTCCTCTGACTTCCTCCTCCACGTCTGTTCCTCTTATGATGGGATGCGATAATTCTTATTCAATGTCATTGTACACGGGTGTCTATGTGTGTGTCTTTGTATATGTGTGTGTGTGTGTGTGTGTGTGTGTGTGTCTTTGTAAACCAGTGCTCACACTCTGTGTCGCCAGCAGGAAACTGTCCCCACACAGGAGAAATGGGCAATAGCATCCTGAGGTCTGAGGGTTTCGGTTTTCTAAAGCAAACCGAGTGAGAAAGTCTGAGGCCCTTGCTGGAAGGTTAGAGCTCATGAGTCAAGGCCACGCAGGTAGCAGGGCTGGAACTGGGATCAGAGACAGCCTGTGTCCACTGTGCACACTCAGTAGCACAGTCCTGGGAGCAGGAAAACTGTCCGCTTCTCTGATTACACAGTCTGGCAGGCTGAACTTCTCCAGCTGGATATGCAGTGACCCAGGGACAGATGGGCAGATGGTGGCTGACATCGGTAGAGTGACGTGACCATCTCATAGGCTGCTTCCCTGCATTCAGGGAGCTTCCGTCCAGGTAGGAGGAAGGCCAGCGAGTAAACTGAACGACAAGGAAGGATGTGATCAGGAAGTAATCTTTGTTCTGATGGACTACAATGGGGACGTGAGAGAGAGCAAGGCCACGGGCAGCATGGCATGGAGGAAATGACAGTAGGGGCCTCATGACCGGGGGGCCCAAGATTCTCAACTCGGCATCAGAGATAGCAAGGTCAGGGCGAGAGGGTGCCCACCCACAGGGAGCTGGCCTCTACCTCTAGCTCCGTGTGGCGGTCTGGCCTAGCTGCTTACCAAGGTCACTTCCTCCTGTTCGTGGGCACAGATGCGGCTGGACTCCATTTCCCGGCCTCCCTCACAGTCGGGCACGCTCAGCTGTTGAGGTCTGACGGTGGCATGTGAACTTCAGCACAGCCCATAAAAACCTCCTACACGTTCTCCTTCACGTCCTTGAGACCTGAGAAGCCATACGTCGAAATGATAGATTCAGTGGATAAAAAGAACCTGGATCCCTGAACTCTGGCTAGGAGAAGAGCTACCCACCAAGGAAGATAAGCCCCTTTTGGACGTTACGCAAGTGAAGAAAAGCCCGGGATTGTATTAAGCCACTGAGATATTGGGGGTTCCATGTTCAGGCAGCTCCCACGAGACCGATTCACTGAAGTCACTGTGTCATTGCCACGGCTGCTCATTTGGCCCTTTCTCAGCCTTATCATATTACCACTTACCTTTTGACTTTCAGGTCACTTTTCCTTCCTATAGGTCCCACTCCCTCAAGTGGGATGGCAACAGGGCAGTCAGAGGTCTGCCCTTGTAAGGTGAGTGC
The DNA here is from genome assembly GCF_048564905.1 of Vicugna pacos. Classification (NCBI taxonomy): domain Eukaryota; kingdom Metazoa; phylum Chordata; class Mammalia; order Artiodactyla; family Camelidae; genus Vicugna; species Vicugna pacos. The sequence continues at coordinate 36,121,163 of NC_132997.1, read as the reverse complement.
TTTCTCTGTTCTCTGCTCCTTAAAGTGGATTCTGCCTTCACTGCTGTAGCATGTCAATGGATGCTCTTAGGGCCCTTGAAGCCATTTGTACTCTTAGGTGCTTTCTCTTTCAGTTCGCTTAGACGACATGCTTTCTGGACTAGCACGAATACAGTCCTTATCTCAGGCCTTCCCCAAATTGTGATCATGTCTGAACTAGCGGGGCCCGGCTGAGTAGGACAGAACTGCCCAGACGCTGCTGTAGCTGCTTATTTCCATGTCCGACTGTATGCTTTTTCAGGACAAGGAGTATTTCTTGGGCACCAGGCACAGTATCAGGCACACAGGAGGCGTTCAACGAACGCTCGCTGAAGGAACGAATAGGGTCACTCCATGTCGTCAAACACACCGGGATGCTATGGAAAGAATCCGCAGCTTTTGTTTTCCCCCTCCACTTTTTGGTATTTTACTTAAAAAGGTTGATTTATATAGACAGGCATTTGGGCAATTGATTAATCTTTCTTCATCATTTTGTCAATTTCCCGTGGAGAGCACAACTTGTCAGTGATACGTGAACATGCATTTATTCTTTGGAACAATGTCTTTGGCTGTGAGCTACCACAAGATCTCGTATGTATTTCCCTGTGCCGTACAGTATAATCTTGTTCATCTATTCTGCATCTGCCTGTCAGTATCTGCACATTTCCAACTCCCAGTCTGTCCCGTCCCACGCCCCTGCCCCTTGGCAACCACAAGTTTGTTTTCTATTTCTATGAGTGTGTCTGTTTTGTATTTATGTTCTTTTCTGTTTTTCCTTTTTTTCCCCTTCAAAACCATCTTTAAAGCAGCAGCCTAGGGAAGCCTGCTTCCAAGATGTCGAAGGCGTGGCCTGGGCCGCGCGCAGAATTGGGGCGGGGAGAGTGGCGGTATGGGCTGTGCGGGAAGGGCCAGAACAGGACGGGAGAAATCTGCGGAGCAGGGGCAGGGGAAGGGCTGGGCCAGGAGCGGAGAGCCCGGTTGGGGCGGTCTCGGCTGGGCGGGGTGAGCCGGGGCTGGGGGCGGCGTCGGCTGCGCGGGGAGAGCCGGGGCGGGGGTCGTTCTCGGCCGCGCCGGGAAAGCCGGGGCTTAGGGCGGGGGGCGATCTCGGCTGCGCCGGGACAGCTGGGGTGGGGGGCGTCCTCGGGCGCGCGGGGAGAGCCGGGGTCGGGGTCGGTCTAGGCCTCGCCGGTAAAGCCGGGGCATGTGGCGTGGGGCGATCTCGGCTGCGGCGTGACAGCTGTGGTGGGGGGCGGCCTTGGCCGCGCGGGGAAAGCCGGGGCGCGGGGAGAGCCGGGGCGGGGGTCGGTCTCGGCCGCGCCGGGAAAGCCGTGGTTGGGGCGTGGCGCGATCACGGCTGCGGCTGGACGGTCTGGTCCGGAGGCGTCCTTTGCCGTGTGAGGAGAGCCGCGGCGCGGGGAGAGCCGGGGTCGGGGTCGGTCTAGGCCTCGCCGGTAAAGCCGGGGCATGGGGCGTGGGGCGATCTCCGCTGCGGCGGGACAGCTGGGGTGTGGCGCGAACTTGGCGTGGCGGGGAGAGATGGGGCGGGGAGAGCCGGGGCGGGGGTCGTTCTCGGCCGCGGCGGGAAAGCCGGGTTTGGGGCAGGGCGCGATCTCGGCTGTGGCTGGACAGTCTGGTCCGGAGGTGGCCTCTGCCGCGCGGGCAGAGCCGGGGCGCGGGGAGAGCCGGGGCGGGGGTCGGTCTCCGCTGCGCAGATCATGGCGGGTGGGGCCTGCGGGCGGGCGGGATCCTGTGGACAGCGCTGAGACGCCTGCCGAGACTGTTGAGAGGCGCGCGCCTCCCGGATGCTTGGCCTGAGGTGGCGGCTGGGGGCTCGGTGCCTGCCTGGAGGCCGCAGGGTGAAGGCGGGCCTGGGGCTGGGGCTGGGGCTGGCGTCCCTCCAGCTCTGAGAAGGGACCCGCGCCCGCGCACTACCAGCTAGTCATCACCTGCAATGTCTCTGGGACTAGGTCCTCCAAGCATATCTCCAAGCTTGCCTATCACCAGGGTGTGGTCATTGTGACCTGTCCTGGCTGCCAGACACACCACACCATCCCCGACAACCTAGGGTGGTTCTCGGACCTGGATGGGAAGAGGAATATTAAAGAAATGCTGGCAGCCAGAAGGGAGAAGGTATGCCAAGTGGCTGGCAAGGGGGTCCAGGAGCTTCTTTTAGAGGCTGCGGGGTCCCCCAAACCCACCAGTGCTGTGGCAGGGGCTGAGGACCAGGATCCCACCCTACCTGGCAGGAAGGAGGCCAGCTGACCCACCTTCTGCCTTCAAGGAGGATACTCTGGCCCTGGGACGCTCTGGACGTGACTTGTTGTTGTTGTTGTTGTTGTTGTTGTTGTTGTTGTTGTTGTTGTTGTTGTTATCAATAGCTATCAGTTGCAGATGTGGGGCCTGGGAGTCTCCTGCTTTCCCTGGCTCTGGAGTCAAAATGACTCCCGAGAACACTCTGAGGGCTGCAGCTGGGGCCTTCTGCAGCTGCAGGCCATGTCCCAGTGGGAAGGGGCTGGACATGGAGTCTGAGCCCCTCCTGGCTGCGGCTGTGTGGCCTTGGGCAGGTCACTTTGCCCCTGTGAGACTCTGTCTTCCTGTCTCGAGATGAAAATGCTCAGAGCGCCACCTTGTCAGGAGGACAGGCAGAAAGACAAGACTCAGAAGAGACATGGGGTGGCTCAGTCCTGTCCCAAATGTCAAGGCGCCCATCTTGCTGGCTCTCAGGGATTCCAGGAAAGGATGGCCAGTTAGCCAGTGAACTTCCTGGGTGCAGGACCAGCACCCCCACAACCCTCTGCAGATCTTGTCCCTCTGGCCAGACGCAAGGAGGCCCCACAGATCCTTCTGTGGCACCTGCTGTCCCCTGGACAGCCCTGGTGAACAAGTGCCAACCTCAGCCCTGACTTTTGGCCACTGGGCAAGCGGTCAGGAAACCAGGCCTCTCGCTGTCTCCACTGACAGGCCAGGCAGCCGTGGTGACAAAGGGAGTGGGTGCGAGGGGTGCTGTCTGATGGGCGGTGGGCCGCGTGCCCTGCATTTGTCTCCCAGCCTTGTTTGACTGTCTTCTCAGGATGTTCCTGTGTTTATGAGAGCGTGTTTACTTCCAGAAGCCTTCTGGGCAGTGTGAGCTTCAGCATTAAACAGCAGCCACCATCTTACAGGGTCCTGGCAGGATGCGCGCTCCCGGTTGCCGACCCCGTCGGCCCTGGGCCTCAGCATGGTTCTCCAGGCACTGGCAGTCTGTGCTCTGACCCGGTTACCCCTGTCCTTCCCCTTGACGAACAAGCCTGCATTATTCCAGCCCAGAGCCCCCCGTTCCATTTGTGAAGTCCAACCTGGAAGCTGAGCCAGCAGCCCCACCACGGCCTGCTCTCCCACAGAGGCCCCAGGCGACCCACTGGCCTTGAAATGCCTGAGCTGCAGGGCTGGGTAGTGGCTTGGCTGCCTAGCTGACCCCAGACGCTTAGGACCAGAATTTGGGGAGGTCCTGGGAGCTGGCTGGACTCTGAGAGTGCAGGGCTGGGCCTTGGAGGGCCACTGAGACCAATCCCGCCCTCCACGGATGTGGAAACGGAGGCCTGTGGTTTGGATAGGTATGCTAGCTGTTTTTTATTGTCTGTTTTCTGACACTTTGACACCTGGGTCCCACTGAGCCTGGAGGGGCTGCCCCTCCCAGCGCTAGTCAGTTCCTAGAGACAGTAGAAGATGCCAGTGAGCACACCCGGGGGGGGGGACAGATAGGTAGGGGCAGCCCCTCCACCCAGAGATGCTGATTCCTCCCACCTGCTAGTCCTGCCTCCCTGTTGCTCCCCATGGAAACCACAGGAGAGGCTCTTGCCACTGTTTCACCTCCCCTGCCTCCTGACCCGCGAGGACCCTGCTGATGCCCCTCCAAGGACAATGCCCCATCTGCACGGATGCTTCTCAGCCCAGCCAGGGCCCAGTGGTCCAAGTGAGCCTACTTTGTGCGAGGCCAGGCTGCCACTGATTTCAAGACTTCAGAAGGACATCTCGGATGCGAAGGGACACATCACAGGAAGGTCCATATATTTTTCCTTCTAAGCCATGACTCAGGAGTAAAAGCAAAATAACATTGTGTTCAGATCCAAGAGACTCAGAGAGTTTGCCGCTCTCAGGCTGTCACTGAGAGTGAGGACGGGTGGTTTGAAGGAAGAAGTGAATGAATCCGAGAAGGAACGAGTGGAGAGTGAGACATGAGGGTGGGAAATGGGTGAGTGCAGGTCTGTCTGACAGTCATGACTGTGTAAATCAAGCATCGGGGGTTAGTAAGAACAATTATCATGACTAATGAGAAGGCAAAAACCTCTGTGGTTCAGTGTTGTGTCCTGGCCATCACCGGCCACCCTACCAGGGCTCAGGAAGCCTGAGCTGAGGTAGAAAGGGCAGAAAAAGTCTATACACTAGTCATTCCTATCCATCTGTGTAAGAAGAATTGCACACCATGAGCAAGTGGGAATGATTCCTGGAATGCAGGATGGCTTCACCCTAGCAAAATGCATGACAGTGTGAGGAGAAAAAACAGGATCATCTCAATGAATGCTGAGAAAGGAATGGATGAATTCACCAGCATCTTCTGAATTTCATGGAAACATGAGAAATTTAAAGGGTCATATTCACACAATGTTTTTTTTTTCAATAACTCTAGCCCAACTGGATAATAACAATTTTTAGAAGTATCACAGCATTCTATACCACGTTATAGCACAATATCACTTCACTCTGTTCCTCATGCTATGGGTCGGTCTTTTAGAGCCTCATCAGAGAAATGGCTCAATTTAGTAGGGATGCTCATTGCAAGAAAAACATGCTTCTTTTATGCCATCGACTTAACATGGATTGTTGAAGAGAAACCCCCACCCCCATTATGACAGTCATGCAGAGCGGTATTTCTGCATGTGGTGACTGATTCATAAATTCAGTCCCATCGTGAAACTTCAGGTCCGTAGGATCTAATATTCTGACTTTGGATCCCTGAGGGAGTCAGAGGTGTCCCCTGAGACCTAGAGAGCAGAGCCACACAGTAGGAGAGTCAAGGGGGCCAAAATGAGAACAGAAGTGAGAGCAGATGGCGAGATGTGATGTGGGAGAGCCCTGGGATCATGTGGGTCCTGGCTGAGGGGCTCTGTGGGAAGGTCTTCAGGAGTAAAGGGCCTGGCAGGGGAGGAAGGTGCCTAGGTATGATGACCTCCTGTCAGGAAAGCTCCAGGAGAGCCCGCATTTCAAATACATTCCCCTGGCCTGTCCTATCTTCCCTCCCAACTCTATACATTCAGCAATACACGTCCATCTTCTTGGCCAAGTGCTGGGCTAGAGACCTGTAATTTGCTCAAGTCCAAGGTGTAGACTCTGCTCCCAGGTGGCTGAGCGTTCCTTATAATAAAGTCAAGGGTAAGCCATTGTAGGTAGAGGAGCAGGTAATTAAAATCAAAACCTGTCCCTCTCCCACAGTTCTTATCATCACTGTTCTTTCTTCTGACACTTTAGGATACACGGGATTGTAGCAAAGCTCCCCAGGGGAAAGCAGATTCAGTGCTCTGGGGATAGAAGTCGATGAGGACCCACCTTGGCTGTGCTGAGCAGGAGAACTTCCCTGGTGAGTGACTCCCACTGAGACCTACTGCCCCGCTTCAACTGTCTCCTAGGGATTCAGGGACAACCCCACTGTCCTGTGAGCAGACCGCTTTCTACCCAAGTCTACATCACACGCACACAAGGCAACATGAATTACAATATCTCTTGTACATTGCACTGATTGTCAAAGTCTTTTATTTAAGTAGATATTTACAAACGCAGACGGTTGGAGGGAGAGAGGAAGGGACAGAGGTGGACACAGATGGGGGCTGGACACAGAAGAACACACGTCTGTGTATCCCAAGTGACGACTTCCACTCAGTGGCTCAATTTCTGTTTGTGAATTAAAGTGTATTGAGATTAGAGCTGAAACGAGATTGAAGAAAAAAACCAAACCTCTATAGCTTAAAGAAATCCTCACTTTCTAAAACATGTTCTGAGGAGGGCTAAATTGGGAAGGAGCACTTTGGAATGGAACAGTGTTTCTCAGAAGCAGTGACATCCCTCCCTCTGGTGGCCGTACGGGGAATGGCATGTGAGCTGCTGGCTCCATGGATGTCGGACAAACAGGCAACATTCACACAAACACAAAATCAGTCTCACTGCTGGAAGAAAACAAATCCTCTAAGGTCAAAATTTGGGCTTGCCTTCTAAGTCCTTGTCTTGATCATGCCATGAGCGGCCACTTACCAAGGGTGGGGTCTCAGGGAGTGTTGATGGAGGCCCTGAGCTGGGCCCTGGGTCCACAGCAGACAAGAGGGAGGAGGCCGCTGCCTCACAGGACCTGCAGGGAGAGGGTGGGAACGTGTTGGGGCCACTTGTCCACATCCCCGCCCTGTGTGTCTGGTGCAGAGAAGTGAGTCTATCCAAACAGAGACATGTAGGGCACTTTGAAGTTTCTATTAACCATAAAACACAGACACAACAGGCCGCAAGGAATATGTTATCACCTCTAAGAATAATCCGGAATTGTAAATCACAGACACCTCAGGAAGAGTGGGCGGCCCGGCCCTGAAGGCGGCGGGAGGCAGCCGAGCCAGACGGATACTTACAGCGCGTCCCTCTGCTCTGGCTCTGGCTCTGGCTCTGGCTCTGGCTCTGGCTCTGGCTCTGGTGCTGTCGCAGGCAGGAGAGCTGGAGCTGGCGCTCCACCCAGAGGGGTTTCCCCAGCGGGTTCTGGAGCTGGTGCTGTAGCTCCAAGAAGGGAAACTCTCATCAATAGGACTGCTTTCCCACGTGTCTCCCAAAGCCAGGGGAGCCCTCACTGCTACTCAATCAAATCTCACTCCAGGATTCCACCCCCAGGGAGTCTTCCCAGGCTCTGCTCTGTGGGGTCCAGTGCCGTCCCCTCCCCACCCACCAGATCCCCCACCCTGCATCCTCCTCACCATCACTGTCTGCCTCTGGGAGTTCCAGTTGCTCCAGCTGTGCCAGGAGGAGGTGGGCCTGCTGCTCCAGGTCTGAGCCAGGCATGCTGAGCTCTACGTAAGCTACAACGGTCTTCAGGCATGGGAATTCTGGAGGCTGGTGGAAGTCGTCTGGGTACTGGAACAGCCAGGTGCCCAGGATGGAGGCCATGGCCCTGGGTGCAGTCAGGGGGACACCAGAGTCAGAGGCTTAGCCTTTCCTACCACATTGGGCTCCCAGGGTAGCCCTGCAGGGACCGGGGACTTTTTGCCTTTGGCTCCTGCCCATCCAGAGGCCGGCTCTGCTCCATGTCCCATCTCAGCTGGCAGTGTGGGCAGAGGCGGGCTTGGACACAGAGGAGGGGCTGCTACAAGCCTTCTGAAGGGACAGCACTGGCTCAATGGCGTGACCACCTGTCCACTGCTTCAGGGACACCTGTCACACTGCTATGTCCCTCTCCCTGCCCCTCCCCACTGGATGGCACGTCTGTGAGGACAGGCAGGCTGTGTGCTCTGCGCACTGCCCTCTAAGGGACACAGGAGCTGCTCTATGAGTGCCTGAGCCAGGAGGGAACAGACAGGCTGTGTCGGCCATCCAGGCTGCCCACGGGCCTCCTCACTCCTCAGACTTTAGCTCCTGCACCTGCTGGCTGCACAATCCTCCAGGGACCCTGCCTGGGTCTCCTTCTGCCCCTGCCACTCAGCATCATCAGGATGGGCTCAGCTGTCCCCTGAGGCTCCCTGGGTCCCCTGAGCACCAGCTGAGTCCCCACCATTGAGGCTACACTAGTTGGTGGGCACGATGCTCTCTACCCCTTGTGGTCTGTGTCTCCCAAAGGGCGTGTGGGCAGGGATGGGATGGATAGGGGATGCTTGTGGGTTTTCTTCACTTTTGACTCTGTCCTCTGACCTCCCAGATGCCCCTCACAGTGCCACAGTCGCATCCACAGCTCTCTGGGTCTTGTCTCTTCTTTGCCAGGGGAAGCCCTAGGACTTCTGCTCTCAAGCCAGACTCACAGGATATGCGGGATCCAGGATCCCGCCCACCTCTGCCCAACCAGAGAGCCCATAGCTTCACACACTATTTGGGGAAGGAGTCCTTCCCGCTTCAATCCAAGAGACTCACTGCTTCAGCTGGTGCAGGGGTCCCCCGTCCTCTTCCGTAACAGGGAGGACGCATCCGTATCTAGAGGAGAGCAGGAAGGCGTCACATGGACTGTCCCGAACACACTAGCTGGATGTGCTGTCTAGTGTGACAGTGTGACACCCGAGAGAATGGAAGCCCTGGAGGGCAGAGCTGATGTCTGCTCGATGTATTAAATGATGGTTGTTCCTAGAAAAGCCCCTGTCCCTGGGGGCCCTTTCTATACATTTGAGGAATGAGTGAGTGAGCCCACCTGGCCCCAAGGCGCACATCTCAGTGGGCCTGGGACCCCACTTGTCCCTCCCAGGGATCACTGTTCTCACTCTCCCAGGACAGGGACAGCTAATGGCGTCACCGATCCCCTTTGAAATGGGAAAACAGTTCCACCCGTGGCCAAAGTCCCAGTGACACAGGAGGCAGACGCTAGCTCTTGGGCAGGAGGACAATGAAATTCGCACAACCACAGCCCCGCCAGCTGCCCTTTCCGTGAGCCAGGTCCCCGGAGAGCACCTTCCATGAAGATCTCCCTCTGTTCCTACCCTCCTAGGGCCTGATCCTCTCTTGACCCCAGCGTGCAGGGGGGACACTGAGGCTCAGAGAGGTAGAGGAACAATGCCTCATGGCTCTGATGGTAGGTGGCCAGGTCCCCAATGTCCCATGAAGACACAGTGCTCACCTTTGGAACAGATGGTCCAGCACCTGCTGGGCGGTGGCAAGAGCTCGATAATTGCCCAGAAATGTGTTCACGTAAGAGGGGTGCCCGCCCAGGACGGCAGGCACCAGCTTTGCCACCAGCTTCTCCAGCCTGTGTCGCTGGAGGCTCCAAGCCCTGTAGGCCTCATCCCCGCTCCCTGATGGTCCAGCTCCCCCCTGGGGTGGAAAGAGGAAAGACATGGATCAGAGGCAGCACCGGGGACCCCCAGGCACTTGGGGCTGGAGATTAGACCGAATCCTCAAGCCTCAAGCTCTTGTGCCTGAGGTGGAACAGGGGAGCCCTGAAGCAGATCCTAGGTTCTCGGCATCACCAGTACCTGGGGCGAAGGGCGATGATGAAATGCATCAGTGTCTCAGATCCCTGTGTCGGCACCACAGTGCCGGCCCCTCCCTGCATGGACCACATCATCCCCGTGACTGCTGTCACAGCATCCCATTCTAGGGATGAGAACACAGCGGCTGAGCCTGGGGTGGGAGGGCTCAGGATCTTCAGGTTAATGTGGACACGTGGGGATGGAGAAGAAACAGGACAACGTGTAGAAAAATGCAGAAATACCCTTGACTTCACATAGACTGAAGTTCTGTCCGAGTCTCTTTCTGAGATTCGGACTCATATGTGGGCACTGACTTTGCGTCTGGCCAAGGCAGGGCCTGGGTTGTGACGGCAGATGGGGGAGACGGGGCATCAGATGCCTTTGCCAGCAGCTCTCTTAAGAGGCAGCCCAGGGGAGTAGCGGGGCAGCAGCGGGGCCCGGGGCTTCCTGGGTGTGGAGTCTCCTCGCTCGCACTCACCCTGAGCGCGTCCTGGGCTCTGCTGCTCTCGTGGGGCACCTGCGCCTCCTGCAGGGAGGTGGAGCGGGGATCTCCGTGGACCAGGTCCTGTCCCGTCCCGTGTGTGGAGTCCTGTAAATACAGTGCCCAGAGGCCAGGCAGGAGCCTCAGAGCCCTGTCTGGTTCTCCGACCCACTAGACATCTCCAGTCCTGACACACATCCACCACTGTCTGCACAGACCTCCTTCAGGGGCAGAAAAGCTGACAAAGTGGGTGCCTTGTATTCCCGTTGACCCAGAGATGATGCCCCTCAGGAGTCCTCTTTCCCCCTTATCAGCCCTGTCCTTGGGTGCGGCCATGACAGGACCACCGGGTCACCAAGTGTTCAACAAGCCATTCCTGCCCAGAGGGGACACCTCCTCTCAAGTCCCCCTTCAGCGACATGGAGATGAGGGAAAGTGGGCCTGCCCAGGGAGGGCCCCCCATGGAGGCCGGTCCCAGACTGGCCTTCTCCAGGCCACCCAGCGTTACCTTAGGTGACCTCCTCAAAATAGGCCACAGGCGCCTGGGTGGAGGGTTCCACAGACGCCTACAGCCACCGAAGAACCTCGCAGTCCAGGGTTTCCTGGCGGAGAAGCCCCGGGAGACCGGGAAACAAGAGGAGAACATCCTGTGTCTTCAACTGTCTCCAGCCAAGTGCGCTGGCTCTGGAGCTGTTGTCCAAATGTGGGTGCCTGGTAACCAGGTTCCATTTCGGTTGGGGTCTGTTAAGGAGGTGATGTCACTTCCTGGGGTCCACTTCCTGGAACCCCCTCCTCAGAAGACACCTCCACATGAGCCCTCTGGGCTGCTTGCCTGCTCACGCCCTTCTCCACGCAAACCCGCACCTTGCACAGTTAGAGCAGCCCCGCCGTCTCTATAGCTGCCGGGGGAGGTTCTGCAGGCAGCTTTGAGGAGACGCCCTGGCTTCCAGAATCCACTCCTCATCCTTACCTGTTCTCCATCCTGGGGAAGTCCTGGTGTGTGTCCAGGCCGGTGTGTCTCCCCAGCTGCCCAGTGGGAATGATTCTAGAAAGTACTTCTAGGGATGTCCTCAGGTGCAAGTGGAATAAGGCCTAAAAAATTGGAGAGTCATGTCACCTGTAGGTGTTGCCTGCAACCCAAGTTATCTTCCTCTGACTTCCTCCTCCACGTCTGTTCCTCTTATGATGGGATGCGATAATTCTTATTCAATGTCATTGTACACGGGTGTCTATGTGTGTGTCTTTGTATATGTGTGTGTGTGTGTGTGTGTGTGTGTGTGTGTGTGTGTGTGTGTCTTTGTAAACCAGTGCTCACACTCTGTGTCGCCAGCAGGAAACTGTCCCCACACAGGAGAAATGGGCAATAGCATCCTGAGGTCTGAGGGTTTCGGTTTTCTAAAGCAAACCGAGTGAGAAAGTCTGAGGCCCTTGCTGGAAGGTTAGAGCTCATGAGTCAAGGCCACGCAGGTAGCAGGGCTGGAACTGGGATCAGAGACAGCCTGTGTCCACTGTGCACACTCAGTAGCACAGTCCTGGGAGCAGGAAAACTGTCCGCTTCTCTGATTACACAGTCTGGCAGGCTGAACTTCTCCAGCTGGATATGCAGTGACCCAGGGACAGATGGGCAGATGGTGGCTGACATCGGTAGAGTGACGTGACCATCTCATAGGCTGCTTCCCTGCATTCAGGGAGCTTCCGTCCAGGTAGGAGGAAGGCCAGCGAGTAAACTGAACGACAAGGAAGGATGTGATCAGGAAGTAATCTTTGTTCTGATGGACTACAATGGGGACGTGAGAGAGAGCAAGGCCACGGGCAGCATGGCATGGAGGAAATGACAGTAGGGGCCTCATGACCGGGGGGCCCAAGATTCTCAACTCGGCATCAGAGATAGCAAGGTCAGGGCGAGAGGGTGCCCACCCACAGGGAGCTGGCCTCTACCTCTAGCTCCGTGTGGCGGTCTGGCCTAGCTGCTTACCAAGGTCACTTCCTCCTGTTCGTGGGCACAGATGCGGCTGGACTCCATTTCCCGGCCTCCCTCACAGTCGGGCACGCTCAGCTGTTGAGGTCTGACGGTGGCATGTGAACTTCAGCACAGCCCATAAAAACCTCCTACACGTTCTCCTTCACGTCCTTGAGACCTGAGAAGCCATACGTCGAAATGATAGATTCAGTGGATAAAAAGAACCTGGATCCCTGAACTCTGGCTAGGAGAAGAGCTACCCACCAAGGAAGATAAGCCCCTTTTGGACGTTACGCAAGTGAAGAAAAGCCCGGGATTGTATTAAGCCACTGAGATATTGGGGGTTCCATGTTCAGGCAGCTCCCACGAGACCGATTCACTGAAGTCACTGTGTCATTGCCACGGCTGCTCATTTGGCCCTTTCTCAGCCTTATCATATTACCACTTACCTTTTGACTTTCAGGTCACTTTTCCTTCCTATAGGTCCCACTCCCTCAAGTGGGATGGCAACAGGGCAGTCAGAGGTCTGCCCTTGTAAGGTGAGTGCTTTCTCTGTTCTCTGCTCCTTAAAGTGGATTCTGCCTTCACTGCTGTAGCATGTCAATGGATGCTCTTAGGGCCCTTGAAGCCATTTGTACTCTTAGGTGCTTTCTCTTTCAGTTCGCTTAGACGACATGCTTTCTGGACTAGCACGAATACAGTCCTTATCTCAGGCCTTCCCCAAATTGTGATCATGTCTGAACTAGCGGGGCCCGGCTGAGTAGGACAGAACTGCCCAGACGCTGCTGTAGCTGCTTATTTCCATGTCCGACTGTATGCTTTTTCAGGACAAGGAGTATTTCTTGGGCACCAGGCACAGTATCAGGCACACAGGAGGCGTTCAACGAACGCTCGCTGAAGGAACGAATAGGGTCACTCCATGTCGTCAAACACACCGGGATGCTATGGAAAGAATCCGCAGCTTTTGTTTTCCCCCTCCACTTTTTGGTATTTTACTTAAAAAGGTTGATTTATATAGACAGGCATTTGGGCAATTGATTAATCTTTCTTCATCATTTTGTCAATTTCCCGTGGAGAGCACAACTTGTCAGTGATACGTGAACATGCATTTATTCTTTGGAACAATGTCTTTGGCTGTGAGCTACCACAAGATCTCGTATGTATTTCCCTGTGCCATACAGTATAATCTTGTTCATCTATTCTGCATCTGCCTGTCAGTATCTGCACATTTCCAACTCCCAGTCTGTCCCGTCCCACGCCCCTGCCCCTTGGCAACCACAAGTTTGTTTTCTATTTCTATGAGTGTGTCTGTTTTGTATTTATGTTCTTTTCTGTTTTTCCTTTTTTTCCCCTTCAAAACCATCTTTAAAGCAGCAGCCTAGGGAAGCCTGCTTCCAAGATGTCGAAGGCGTGGCCTGGGCCGCGCGCAGAATTGGGGCGGGGAGAGTGGCGGTATGGGCTGTGCGGGAAGGGCCAGAACAGGACGGGAGAAATCTGCGGAGCAGGGGCAGGGGAAGGGCTGGGCCAGGAGCGGAGAGCCCGGTTGGGGCGGTCTCGGCTGGGCGGGGTGAGCCGGGGCTGGGGGCGGCGTCGGCTGCGCGGGGAGAGCCGGGGCGGGGGTCGTTCTCGGCCGCGCCGGGAAAGCCGGGGCTTAGGGCGGGGGGCGATCTCGGCTGCGCCGGGACAGCTGGGGTGGGGGGCGTCCTCGGGCGCGCGGGGAGAGCCGGGGTCGGGGTCGGTCTAGGCCTCGCCGGTAAAGCCGGGGCATGTGGCGTGGGGCGATCTCGGCTGCGGCGTGACAGCTGTGGTGGGGGGCGGCCTTGGCCGCGCGGGGAAAGCCGGGGCGCGGGGAGAGCCGGGGCGGGGGTCGGTCTCGGCCGCGCCGGGAAAGCCGTGGTTGGGGCGTGGCGCGATCACGGCTGCGGCTGGACGGTCTGGTCCGGAGGCGTCCTTTGCCGTGTGAGGAGAGCCGCGGCGCGGGGAGAGCCGGGCGTGGGTCGGTCTCGGCCGCGCCGGGCGAGCCGGGGCATGGGGCGTGGGGCGATCTCCGCTGCGGCGGGACAGCTGGGGTGTGGCGCGAACTTGGCGTGGCGGGGAGAGATGGGGCGGGGAGAGCCGGGGCGGGGGTCGTTCTCGGCCGCGGCGGGAAAGCCGGGTTTGGGGCAGGGCGCGATCTCGGCTGTGGCTGGACAGTCTGGTCCGGAGGTGGCCTCTGCCGCGCGGGCAGAGCCGGGGCGCGGGGAGAGCCGGGGCGGGGGTCGGTCTCCGCTGCGCAGATCATGGCGGGTGGGGCCTGCGGGCGGGCGGGATCCTGTGGACAGCGCTGAGACGCCTGCCGAGACTGTTGAGAGGCGCGCGCCTCCCGGATGCTTGGCCTGAGGTGGCGGCTGGGGGCTCGGTGCCTGCCTGGAGGCCGCAGGGTGAAGGCGGGCCTGGGGCTGGGGCTGGGGCTGGCGTCCCTCCAGCTCTGAGAAGGGACCCGCGCCCGCGCACTACCAGCTAGTCATCACCTGCAATGTCTCTGGGACTAGGTCCTCCAAGCATATCTCCAAGCTTGCCTATCACCAGGGTGTGGTCATTGTGACCTGTCCTGGCTGCCAGACACACCACACCATCCCCGACAACCTAGGGTGGTTCTCGGACCTGGATGGGAAGAGGAATATTAAAGAAATGCTGGCAGCCAGAAGGGAGAAGGTATGCCAAGTGGCTGGCAAGGGGGTCCAGGAGCTTCTTTTAGAGGCTGCGGGGTCCCCCAAACCCACCAGTGCTGTGGCAGGGGCTGAGGACCAGGATCCCACCCTACCTGGCAGGAAGGAGGCCAGCTGACCCACCTTCTGCCTTCAAGGAGGATACTCTGGCCCTGGGACGCTCTGGACGTGACTTGTTGTTGTTGTTGTTGTTGTTGTTGTTGTTGTTGTTGTTGTTGTTGTTGTTATCAATAGCTATCAGTTGCAGATGTGGGGCCTGGGAGTCTCCTGCTTTCCCTGGCTCTGGAGTCAAAATGACTCCCGAGAACACTCTGAGGGCTGCAGCTGGGGCCTTCTGCAGCTGCAGGCCATGTCCCAGTGGGAAGGGGCTGGACATGGAGTCTGAGCCCCTCCTGGCTGCGGCTGTGTGGCCTTGGGCAGGTCACTTTGCCCCTGTGAGACTCTGTCTTCCTGTCTCGAGATGAAAATGCTCAGAGCGCCACCTTGTCAGGAGGACAGGCAGAAAGACAAGACTCAGAAGAGACATGGGGTGGCTCAGTCCTGTCCCAAATGTCAAGGCGCCCATCTTGCTGGCTCTCAGGGATTCCAGGAAAGGATGGCCAGTTAGCCAGTGAACTTCCTGGGTGCAGGACCAGCACCCCCACAACCCTCTGCAGATCTTGTCCCTCTGGCCAGACGCAAGGAGGCCCCACAGATCCTTCTGTGGCACCTGCTGTCCCCTGGACAGCCCTGGTGAACAAGTGCCAACCTCAGCCCTGACTTTTGGCCACTGGGCAAGCGGTCAGGAAACCAGGCCTCTCGCTGTCTCCACTGACAGGCCAGGCAGCCGTGGTGACAAAGGGAGTGGGTGCGAGGGGTGCTGTCTGATGGGCGGTGGGCCGCGTGCCCTGCATTTGTCTCCCAGCCTTGTTTGACTGTCTTCTCAGGATGTTCCTGTGTTTATGAGAGCGTGTTTACTTCCAGAAGCCTTCTGGGCAGTGTGAGCTTCAGCATTAAACAGCAGCCACCATCTTACAGGGTCCTGGCAGGATGCGCGCTCCCGGTTGCCGACCCCGTCGGCCCTGGGCCTCAGCATGGTTCTCCAGGCACTGGCAGTCTGTGCTCTGACCCGGTTACCCCTGTCCTTCCCCTTGACGAACAAGCCTGCATTATTCCAGCCCAGAGCCCCCCGTTCCATTTGTGAAGTCCAACCTGGAAGCTGAGCCAGCAGCCCCACCACGGCCTGCTCTCCCACAGAGGCCCCAGGCGACCCACTGGCCTTGAAATGCCTGAGCTGCAGGGCTGGGTAGTGGCTTGGCTGCCTAGCTGACCCCAGACGCTTAGGACCAGAATTTGGGGAGGTCCTGGGAGCTGGCTGGACTCTGAGAGTGCAGGGCTGGGCCTTGGAGGGCCACTGAGACCAATCCCGCCCTCCACGGATGTGGAAACGGAGGCCTGTGGTTTGGATAGGTATGCTAGCTGTTTTTTATTGTCTGTTTTCTGACACTTTGACACCTGGGTCCCACTGAGCCTGGAGGGGCTGCCCCTCCCAGCGCTAGTCAGTTCCTAGAGACAGTAGAAGATGCCAGTGAGCACACCCGGGGGGGGGGGACAGACAAGTAGGGGCAGCCCCTCCACCCAGAGATGCTGATTCCTCCCACCTGCTAGTCCTGCCTCCCTGTTGCTCCCCATGGAAACCACAGGAGAGGCTCTTGCCACTGTTTCACCTCCCCTGCCTCCTGACCCGCGAGGACCCTGCTGATGCCCCTCCAAGGACAATGCCCCATCTGCACGGATGCTTCTCAGCCCAGCCAGGGCCCAGTGGTCCAAGTGAGCCTACTTTGTGCGAGGCCAGGCTGCCACTGATTTCAAGACTTCAGAAGGACATCTCGGATGCGAAGGGACACATCACAGGAAGGTCCATATATTTTTCCTTCTAAGCCATGACTCAGGAGTAAAAGCAAAATAACATTGTGTTCAGATCCAAGAGACTCAGAGAGTTTGCCGCTCTCAGGCTGTCACTGAGAGTGAGGACGGGTGGTTTGAAGGAAGAAGTGAATGAATCCGAGAAGGAACGAGTGGAGAGTGAGACATGAGGGTGGGAAATGGGTGAGTGCAGGTCTGTCTGACAGTCATGACTGTGTAAATCAAGCATCGGGGGTTAGTAAGAACAATTATCATGACTAATGAGAAGGCAAAAACCTCTGTGGTTCAGTGTTGTGTCCTGGCCATCACCGGCCACCCTACCAGGGCTCAGGAAGCCTGAGCTGAGGTAGAAAGGGCAGAAAAAGTCTATACACTAGTCATTCCTATCCATCTGTGTAAGAAGAATTGCACACCATGAGCAAGTGGGAATGATTCCTGGAATGCAGGATGGCTTCACCCTAGCAAAATGCATGACAGTGTGAGGAGAAAAAACAGGATCATCTCAATGAATGCTGAGAAAGGAATGGATGAATTCACCAGCATCTTCTGAATTTCATGGAAACATGAGAAATTTAAAGGGTCATATTCACACAATGTTTTTTTTTTTCAATAACTCTAGCCCAACTGGATAATAACAATTTTTAGAAGTATCACAGCATTCTATACCACGTTATAGCACAATATCACTTCACTCTGTTCCTCATGCTATGGGTCGGTCTTTTAGAGCCTCATCAGAGAAATGGCTCAATTTAGTAGGGATGCTCATTGCAAGAAAAACATGCTTCTTTTATGCCATCGACTTAACATGGATTGTTGAAGAGAAACCCCCACCCCCATTATGACAGTCATGCAGAGCGGTATTTCTGCATGTGGTGACTGATTCATAAATTCAGTCCCATCGTGAAACTTCAGGTCCGTAGGATCTAATATTCTGACTTTGGATCCCTGAGGGAGTCAGAGGTGTCCCCTGAGACCTAGAGAGCAGAGCCACACAGTAGGAGAGTCAAGGGGGCCAAAATGAGAACAGAAGTGAGAGCAGATGGCGAGATGTGATGTGGGAGAGCCCTGGGATCATGTGGGTCCTGGCTGAGGGGCTCTGTGGGAAGGTCTTCAGGAGTAAAGGGCCTGGCAGGGGAGGAAGGTGCCTAGGTATGATGACCTCCTGTCAGGAAAGCTCCAGGAGAGCCCGCATTTCAAATACATTCCCCTGGCCTGTCCTATCTTCCCTCCCAACTCTATACATTCAGCAATACACGTCCATCTTCTTGGCCAAGTGCTGGGCTAGAGACCTGTAATTTGCTCAAGTCCAAGGTGTAGACTCTGCTCCCAGGTGGCTGAGCGTTCCTTATAATAAAGTCAAGGGTAAGCCATTGTAGGTAGAGGAGCAGGTAATTAAAATCAAAACCTGTCCCTCTCCCACAGTTCTTATCATCACTGTTCTTTCTTCTGACACTTTAGGATACACGGGATTGTAGCAAAGCTCCCCAGGGGAAAGCAGATTCAGTGCTCTGGGGATAGAAGTCGATGAGGACCCACCTTGGCTGTGCTGAGCAGGAGAACTTCCCTGGTGAGTGACTCCCACTGAGACCTACTGCCCCGCTTCAACTGTCTCCTAGGGATTCAGGGACAACCCCACTGTCCTGTGAGCAGACCGCTTTCTACCCAAGTCTACATCACACGCACACAAGGCAACATGAATTACAATATCTCTTGTACATTGCACTGATTGTCAAAGTCTTTTATTTAAGTAGATATTTACAAACGCAGACGGTTGGAGGGAGAGAGGAAGGGACAGAGGTGGACACAGATGGGGGCTGGACACAGAAGAACACACGTCTGTGTATCCCAAGTGACGACTTCCACTCAGTGGCTCAATTTCTGTTTGTGAATTAAAGTGTATTGAGATTAGAGCTGAAACGAGATTGAAGAAAAAAACCAAACCTCTATAGCTTAAAGAAATCCTCACTTTCTAAAACATGTTCTGAGGAGGGCTAAATTGGGAAGGAGCACTTTGGAATGGAACAGTGTTTCTCAGAAGCAGTGACATCCCTCCCTCTGGTGGCCGTACGGGGAATGGCATGTGAGCTGCTGGCTCCATGGATGTCGGACAAACAGGCAACATTCACACAAACACAAAATCAGTCTCACTGCTGGAAGAAAACAAATCCTCTAAGGTCAAAATTTGGGCTTGCCTTCTAAGTCCTTGTCTTGATCATGCCATGAGCGGCCACTTACCAAGGGTGGGGTCTCAGGGAGTGTTGATGGAGGCCCTGAGCTGGGCCCTGGGTCCACAGCAGACAAGAGGGAGGAGGCCGCTGCCTCACAGGACCTGCAGGGAGAGGGTGGGAACGTGTTGGGGCCACTTGTCCACATCCCCGCCCTGTGTGTCTGGTGCAGAGAAGTGAGTCTATCCAAACAGAGACATGTAGGGCACTTTGAAGTTTCTATTAACCATAAAACACAGACACAACAGGCCGCAAGGAATATGTTATCACCTCTAAGAATAATCCGGAATTGTAAATCACAGACACCTCAGGAAGAGTGGGCGGCCCGGCCCTGAAGGCGGCGGGAGGCAGCCGAGCCAGACGGATACTTACAGCGCGTCCCTCTGCTCTGGCTCTGGCTCTGGCTCTGGCTCTGGCTCTGGCTCTGGCTCTGGCGCTGTCGCAGGCAGGAGAGCTGGAGCTGGCGCTCCACCCAGAGGGGTTTCCCCAGCGGGTTCTGGAGCTGGTGCTGTAGCTCCAAGAAGGGAAACTCTCATCAATAGGACTGCTTTCCCACGTGTCTCCCAAAGCCAGGGGAGCCCTCACTGCTACTCAATCAAATCTCACTCCAGGATTCCACCCCCAGGGAGTCTTCCCAGGCTCTGCTCTGTGGGGTCCAGTGCCGTCCCCTCCCCACCCACCAGATCCCCCACCCTGCATCCTCCTCACCATCACTGTCTGCCTCTGGGAGTTCCAGTTGCTCCAGCTGTGCCAGGAGGAGGTGGGCCTGCTGCTCCAGGTCTGAGCCAGGCATGCTGAGCTCTACGTAAGCTACAACGGTCTTCAGGCATGGGAATTCTGGAGGCTGGTGGAAGTCGTCTGGGTACTGGAACAGCCAGGTGCCCAGGATGGAGGCCATGGCCCTGGGTGCAGTCAGGGGGACACCAGAGTCAGAGGCTTAGCCTTTCCTACCACATTGGGCTCCCAGGGTAGCCCTGCAGGGACCGGGGACTTTTTGCCTTTGGCTCCTGCCCATCCAGAGGCCGGCTCTGCTCCATGTCCCATCTCAGCTGGCAGTGTGGGCAGAGGCGGGCTTGGACACAGAGGAGGGGCTGCTACAAGCCTTCTGAAGGGACAGCACTGGCTCAATGGCGTGACCACCTGTCCACTGCTTCAGGGACACCTGTCACACTGCTATGTCCCTCTCCCTGCCCCTCCCCACTGGATGGCACGTCTGTGAGGACAGGCAGGCTGTGTGCTCTGCGCACTGCCCTCTAAGGGACACAGGAGCTGCTCTATGAGTGCCTGAGCCAGGAGGGAACAGACAGGCTGTGTCGGCCATCCAGGCTGCCCACGGGCCTCCTCACTCCTCAGACTTTAGCTCCTGCACCTGCTGGCTGCACAATCCTCCAGGGACCCTGCCTGGGTCTCCTTCTGCCCCTGCCACTCAGCATCATCAGGATGGGCTCAGCTGTCCCCTGAGGCTCCCTGGGTCCCCTGAGCACCAGCTGAGTCCCCACCATTGAGGCTACACTAGTTGGTGGGCACGATGCTCTCTACCCCTTGTGGTCTGTGTCTCCCAAAGGGCGTGTGGGCAGGGATGGGATGGATAGGGGATGCTTGTGGGTTTTCTTCACTTTTGACTCTGTCCTCTGACCTCCCAGATGCCCCTCACAGTGCCACAGTCGCATCCACAGCTCTCTGGGTCTTGTCTCTTCTTTGCCAGGGGAAGCCCTAGGACTTCTGCTCTCAAGCCAGACTCACAGGATATGCGGGATCCAGGATCCCGCCCACCTCTGCCCAACCAGAGAGCCCATAGCTTCACACACTATTTGGGGAAGGAGTCCTTCCCGCTTCAATCCAAGAGACTCACTGCTTCAGCTGGTGCAGGGGTCCCCCGTCCTCTTCCGTAACAGGGAGGACGCATCCGTATCTAGAGGAGAGCAGGAAGGCGTCACATGGACTGTCCCGAACACACTAGCTGGATGTGCTGTCTAGTGTGACAGTGTGACACCCGAGAGAATGGAAGCCCTGGAGGGCAGAGCTGATGTCTGCTCGATGTATTAAATGATGGTTGTTCCTAGAAAAGCCCCTGTCCCTGGGGGCCCTTTCTATACATTTGAGGAATGAGTGAGTGAGCCCACCTGGCCCCAAGGCGCACATCTCAGTGGGCCTGGGACCCCACTTGTCCCTCCCAGGGATCACTGTTCTCACTCTCCCAGGACAGGGACAGCTAATGGCGTCACCGATCCCCTTTGAAATGGGAAAACAGTTCCACCCGTGGCCAAAGTCCCAGTGACACAGGAGGCAGACGCTAGCTCTTGGGCAGGAGGACAATGAAATTCGCACAACCACAGCCCCGCCAGCTGCCCTTTCCGTGAGCCAGGTCCCCGGAGAGCACCTTCCATGAAGATCTCCCTCTGTTCCTACCCTCCTAGGGCCTGATCCTCTCTTGACCCCAGCGTGCAGGGGGGACACTGAGGCTCAGAGAGGTAGAGGAACAATGCCTCATGGCTCTGATGGTAGGTGGCCAGGTCCCCAATGTCCCATGAAGACACAGTGCTCACCTTTGGAACAGATGGTCCAGCACCTGCTGGGCGGTGGCAAGAGCTCGATAATTGCCCAGAAATGTGTTCACGTAAGAGGGGTGCCCGCCCAGGACGGCAGGCACCAGCTTTGCCACCAGCTTCTCCAGCCTGTGTCGCTGGAGGCTCCAAGCCCTGTAGGCCTCATCCCCGCTCCCTGATGGTCCAGCTCCCCCCTGGGGTGGAAAGAGGAAAGACATGGATCAGAGGCAGCACCGGGGACCCCCAGGCACTTGGGGCTGGAGATTAGACCGAATCCTCAAGCCTCAAGCTCTTGTGCCTGAGGTGGAACAGGGGAGCCCTGAAGCAGATCCTAGGTTCTCGGCATCACCAGTACCTGGGGCGAAGGGCGATGATGAAATGCATCAGTGTCTCAGATCCCTGTGTCGGCACCACAGTGCCGGCCCCTCCCTGCATGGACCACATCATCCCCGTGACTGCTGTCACAGCATCCCATTCTAGGGATGAGAACACAGCGGCTGAGCCTGGGGTGGGAGGGCTCAGGATCTTCAGGTTAATGTGGACACGTGGGGATGGAGAAGAAACAGGACAACGTGTAGAAAAATGCAGAAATACCCTTGACTTCACATAGACTGAAGTTCTGTCCGAGTCTCTTTCTGAGATTCGGACTCATATGTGGGCACTGACTTTGCGTCTGGCCAAGGCAGGGCCTGGGTTGTGACGGCAGATGGGGGAGACGGGGCATCAGATGCCTTTGCCAGCAGCTCTCTTAAGAGGCAGCCCAGGGGAGTAGCGGGGCAGCAGCGGGGCCCGGGGCTTCCTGGGTGTGGAGTCTCCTCGCTCGCACTCACCCTGAGCGCGTCCTGGGCTCTGCTGCTCTCGTGGGGCACCTGCGCCTCCTGCAGGGAGGTGGAGCGGGGATCTCCGTGGACCAGGTCCTGTCCCGTCCCGTGTGTGGAGTCCTGTAAATACAGTGCCCAGAGGCCAGGCAGGAGCCTCAGAGCCCTGTCTGGTTCTCCGACCCACTAGACATCTCCAGTCCTGACACACATCCACCACTGTCTGCACAGACCTCCTTCAGGGGCAGAAAAGCTGACAAAGTGGGTGCCTTGTATTCCCGTTGACCCAGAGATGATGCCCCTCAGGAGTCCTCTTTCCCCCTTATCAGCCCTGTCCTTGGGTGCGGCCATGACAGGACCACCGGGTCACCAAGTGTTCAACAAGCCATTCCTGCCCAGAGGGGACACCTCCTCTCAAGTCCCCCTTCAGCGACATGGAGATGAGGGAAAGTGGGCCTGCCCAGGGAGGGCCCCCCATGGAGGCCGGTCCCAGACTGGCCTTCTCCAGGCCACCCAGCGTTACCTTAGGTGACCTCCTCAAAATAGGCCACAGGCGCCTGGGTGGAGGGTTCCACAGACGCCTACAGCCACCGAAGAACCTCGCAGTCCAGGGTTTCCTGGCGGAGAAGCCCCGGGAGACCGGGAAACAAGAGGAGAACATCCTGTGTCTTCAACTGTCTCCAGCCAAGTGCGCTGGCTCTGGAGCTGTTGTCCAAATGTGGGTGCCTGGTAACCAGGTTCCATTTCGGTTGGGGTCTGTTAAGGAGGTGATGTCACTTCCTGGGGTCCACTTCCTGGAACCCCCTCCTCAGAAGACACCTCCACATGAGCCCTCTGGGCTGCTTGCCTGCTCACGCCCTTCTCCACGCAAACCCGCACCTTGCACAGTTAGAGCAGCCCCGCCGTCTCTATAGCTGCCGGGGGAGGTTCTGCAGGCAGCTTTGAGGAGACGCCCTGGCTTCCAGAATCCACTCCTCATCCTTACCTGTTCTCCATCCTGGGGAAGTCCTGGTGTGTGTCCAGGCCGGTGTGTCTCCCCAGCTGCCCAGTGGGAATGATTCTAGAAAGTACTTCTAGGGATGTCCTCAGGTGCAAGTGGAATAAGGCCTAAAAAATTGGAGAGTCATGTCACCTGTAGGTGTTGCCTGCAACCCAAGTTATCTTCCTCTGACTTCCTCCTCCACGTCTGTTCCTCTTATGATGGGATGCGATAATTCTTATTCAATGTCATTGTACACGGGTGTCTATGTGTGTGTCTTTGTATATGTGTGTGTGTGTGTGTGTGTGTGTGTGTGTGTGTGTCTTTGTAAACCAGTGCTCACACTCTGTGTCGCCAGCAGGAAACTGTCCCCACACAGGAGAAATGGGCAATAGCATCCTGAGGTCTGAGGGTTTCGGTTTTCTAAAGCAAACCGAGTGAGAAAGTCTGAGGCCCTTGCTGGAAGGTTAGAGCTCATGAGTCAAGGCCACGCAGGTAGCAGGGCTGGAACTGGGATCAGAGACAGCCTGTGTCCACTGTGCACACTCAGTAGCACAGTCCTGGGAGCAGGAAAACTGTCCGCTTCTCTGATTACACAGTCTGGCAGGCTGAACTTCTCCAGCTGGATATGCAGTGACCCAGGGACAGATGGGCAGATGGTGGCTGACATCGGTAGAGTGACGTGACCATCTCATAGGCTGCTTCCCTGCATTCAGGGAGCTTCCGTCCAGGTAGGAGGAAGGCCAGCGAGTAAACTGAACGACAAGGAAGGATGTGATCAGGAAGTAATCTTTGTTCTGATGGACCACAATGGGGACGTGAGAGAGAGCAAGGCCACGGGCAGCATGGCATGGAGGAAATGACAGTAGGGGCCTCATGACCGGGGGGCCCAAGATTCTCAACTCGGCATCAGAGATAGCAAGGTCAGGGCGAGAGGGTGCCCACCCACAGGGAGCTGGCCTCTACCTCTAGCTCCGTGTGGCGGTCTGGCCTAGCTGCTTACCAAGGTCACTTCCTCCTGTTCGTGGGCACAGATGCGGCTGGACTCCATTTCCCGGCCTCCCTCACAGTCGGGCACGCTCAGCTGTTGAGGTCTGACGGTGGCATGTGAACTTCAGCACAGCCCATAAAAACCTCCTACACGTTCTCCTTCACGTCCTTGAGACCTGAGAAGCCATACGTCGAAATGATAGATTCAGTGGATAAAAAGAACCTGGATCCCTGAACTCTGGCTAGGAGAAGAGCTACCCACCAAGGAAGATAAGCCCCTTTTGGACGTTACGCAAGTGAAGAAAAGCCCGGGATTGTATTAAGCCACTGAGATATTGGGGGTTCCATGTTCAGGCAGCTCCCACGAGACCGATTCACTGAAGTCACTGTGTCATTGCCACGGCTGCTCATTTGGCCCTTTCTCAGCCTTATCATATTACCACTTACCTTTTGACTTTCAGGTCACTTTTCCTTCCTATAGGTCCCACTCCCTCAAGTGGGATGGCAACAGGGCAGTCAGAGGTCTGCCCTTGTAAGGTGAGTGCTTTCTCTGTTCTCTGCTCCTTAAAGTGGATTCTGCCTTCACTGCTGTAGCATGTCAATGGATGCTCTTAGGGCCCTTGAAGCCATTTGTACTCTTAGGTGCTTTCTCTTTCAGTTCGCTTAGACGACATGCTTTCTGGACTAGCACGAATACAGTCCTTATCTCAGGCCTTCCCCAAATTGTGATCATGTCTGAACTAGCGGGGCCCGGCTGAGTAGGACAGAACTGCCCAGACGCTGCTGTAGCTGCTTATTTCCATGTCCGACTGTATGCTTTTTCAGGACAAGGAGTATTTCTTGGGCACCAGGCACAGTATCAGGCACACAGGAGGCGTTCAACGAACGCTCGCTGAAGGAACGAATAGGGTCACTCCATGTCGTCAAACACACCGGGATGCTATGGAAAGAATCCGCAGCTTTTGTTTTCCCCCTCCACTTTTTGGTATTTTACTTAAAAAGGTTGATTTATATAGACAGGCATTTGGGCAATTGATTAATCTTTCTTCATCATTTTGTCAATTTCCCGTGGAGAGCACAACTTGTCAGTGATACGTGAACATGCATTTATTCTTTGGAACAATGTCTTTGGCTGTGAGCTACCACAAGATCTCGTATGTATTTCCCTGTGCCATACAGTATAATCTTGTTCATCTATTCTGCATCTGCCTGTCAGTATCTGCACATTTCCAACTCCCAGTCTGTCCCGTCCCACGCCCCTGCCCCTTGGCAACCACAAGTTTGTTTTCTATTTCTATGAGTGTGTCTGTTTTGTATTTATGTTCTTTTCTGTTTTTCCTTTTTTTCCCCTTCAAAACCATCTTTAAAGCAGCAGCCTAGGGAAGCCTGCTTCCAAGATGTCGAAGGCGTGGCCTGGGCCGCGCGCAGAATTGGGGCGGGGAGAGTGGCGGTATGGGCTGTGCGGGAAGGGCCAGAACAGGACGGGAGAAATCTGCGGAGCAGGGGCAGGGGAAGGGCTGGGCCAGGAGCGGAGAGCCCGGTTGGGGCGGTCTCGGCTGGGCGGGGTGAGCCGGGGCTGGGGGCGGCGTCGGCTGCGCGGGGAGAGCCGGGGCGGGGGTCGTTCTCGGCCGCGCCGGGAAAGCCGGGGCTTAGGGCGGGGGGCGATCTCGGCTGCGCCGGGACAGCTGGGGTGGGGGGCGTCCTCGGGCGCGCGGGGAGAGCCGGGGTCGGGGTCGGTCTAGGCCTCGCCGGTAAAGCCGGGGCATGTGGCGTGGGGCGATCTCGGCTGCGGCGTGACAGCTGTGGTGGGGGGCGGCCTTGGCCGCGCGGGGAAAGCCGGGGCGCGGGGAGAGCCGGGGCGGGGGTCGGTCTCGGCCGCGCCGGGAAAGCCGTGGTTGGGGCGTGGCGCGATCACGGCTGCGGCTGGACGGTCTGGTCCGGAGGCGTCCTTTGCCGTGTGAGGAGAGCCGCGGCGCTGGGAGAGCCGGGGTCGGGGTCGGTCTAGGCCTCGCCGGTAAAGCCGGGGCATGGGGCGTGGGGCGATCTCCGCTGCGGCGGGACAGCTGGGGTGTGGCGCGAACTTGGCGTGGCGGGGAGAGATGGGGCGGGGAGAGCCGGGGCGGGGGTCGTTCTCGGCCGCGGCGGGAAAGCCGGGTTTGGGGCAGGGCGCGATCTCGGCTGTGGCTGGACAGTCTGGTCCGGAGGTGGCCTCTGCCGCGCGGGCAGAGCCGGGGCGCGGGGAGAGCCGGGGCGGGGGTCGGTCTCCGCTGCGCAGATCATGGCGGGTGGGGCCTGCGGGCGGGCGGGATCCTGTGGACAGCGCTGAGACGCCTGCCGAGACTGTTGAGAGGCGCGCGCCTCCCGGATGCTTGGCCTGAGGTGGCGGCTGGGGGCTCGGTGCCTGCCTGGAGGCCGCAGGGTGAAGGCGGGCCTGGGGCTGGGGCTGGGGCTGGCGTCCCTCCAGCTCTGAGAAGGGACCCGCGCCCGCGCACTACCAGCTAGTCATCACCTGCAATGTCTCTGGGACTAGGTCCTCCAAGCATATCTCCAAGCTTGCCTATCACCAGGGTGTGGTCATTGTGACCTGTCCTGGCTGCCAGACACACCACACCATCCCCGACAACCTAGGGTGGTTCTCGGACCTGGATGGGAAGAGGAATATTAAAGAAATGCTGGCAGCCAGAAGGGAGAAGGTATGCCAAGTGGCTGGCAAGGGGGTCCAGGAGCTTCTTTTAGAGGCTGCGGGGTCCCCCAAACCCACCAGTGCTGTGGCAGGGGCTGAGGACCAGGATCCCACCCTACCTGGCAGGAAGGAGGCCAGCTGACCCACCTTCTGCCTTCAAGGAGGATACTCTGGCCCTGGGACGCTCTGGACGTGACTTGTTGTTGTTGTTGTTGTTGTTGTTGTTGTTGTTGTTGTTGTTGTTGTTATCAATAGCTATCAGTTGCAGATGTGGGGCCTGGGAGTCTCCTGCTTTCCCTGGCTCTGGAGTCAAAATGACTCCCGAGAACACTCTGAGGGCTGCAGCTGGGGCCTTCTGCAGCTGCAGGCCATGTCCCAGTGGGAAGGGGCTGGACATGGAGTCTGAGCCCCTCCTGGCTGCGGCTGTGTGGCCTTGGGCAGGTCACTTTGCCCCTGTGAGACTCTGTCTTCCTGTCTCGAGATGAAAATGCTCAGAGCGCCACCTTGTCAGGAGGACAGGCAGAAAGACAAGACTCAGAAGAGACATGGGGTGGCTCAGTCCTGTCCCAAATGTCAAGGCGCCCATCTTGCTGGCTCTCAGGGATTCCAGGAAAGGATGGCCAGTTAGCCAGTGAACTTCCTGGGTGCAGGACCAGCACCCCCACAACCCTCTGCAGATCTTGTCCCTCTGGCCAGACGCAAGGAGGCCCCACAGATCCTTCTGTGGCACCTGCTGTCCCCTGGACAGCCCTGGTGAACAAGTGCCAACCTCAGCCCTGACTTTTGGCCACTGGGCAAGCGGTCAGGAAACCAGGCCTCTCGCTGTCTCCACTGACAGGCCAGGCAGCCGTGGTGACAAAGGGAGTGGGTGCGAGGGGTGCTGTCTGATGGGCGGTGGGCCGCGTGCCCTGCATTTGTCTCCCAGCCTTGTTTGACTGTCTTCTCAGGATGTTCCTGTGTTTATGAGAGCGTGTTTACTTCCAGAAGCCTTCTGGGCAGTGTGAGCTTCAGCATTAAACAGCAGCCACCATCTTACAGGGTCCTGGCAGGATGCGCGCTCCCGGTTGCCGACCCCGTCGGCCCTGGGCCTCAGCATGGTTCTCCAGGCACTGGCAGTCTGTGCTCTGACCCGGTTACCCCTGTCCTTCCCCTTGACGAACAAGCCTGCATTATTCCAGCCCAGAGCCCCCCGTTCCATTTGTGAAGTCCAACCTGGAAGCTGAGCCAGCAGCCCCACCACGGCCTGCTCTCCCACAGAGGCCCCAGGCGACCCACTGGCCTTGAAATGCCTGAGCTGCAGGGCTGGGTAGTGGCTTGGCTGCCTAGCTGACCCCAGACGCTTAGGACCAGAATTTGGGGAGGTCCTGGGAGCTGGCTGGACTCTGAGAGTGCAGGGCTGGGCCTTGGAGGGCCACTGAGACCAATCCCGCCCTCCACGGATGTGGAAACGGAGGCCTGTGGTTTGGATAGGTATGCTAGCTGTTTTTTATTGTCTGTTTTCTGACACTTTGACACCTGGGTCCCACTGAGCCTGGAGGGGCTGCCCCTCCCAGCGCTAGTCAGTTCCTAGAGACAGTAGAAGATGCCAGTGAGCACACCCGGGGGGGGGGGGACAGACAAGTAGGGGCAGCCCCTCCACCCAGAGATGCTGATTCCTCCCACCTGCTAGTCCTGCCTCCCTGTTGCTCCCCATGGAAACCACAGGAGAGGCTCTTGCCACTGTTTCACCTCCCCTGCCTCCTGACCCGCGAGGACCCTGCTGATGCCCCTCCAAGGACAATGCCCCATCTGCACGGATGCTTCTCAGCCCAGCCAGGGCCCAGTGGTCCAAGTGAGCCTACTTTGTGCGAGGCCAGGCTGCCACTGATTTCAAGACTTCAGAAGGACATCTCGGATGCGAAGGGACACATCACAGGAAGGTCCATATATTTTTCCTTCTAAGCCATGACTCAGGAGTAAAAGCAAAATAACATTGTGTTCAGATCCAAGAGACTCAGAGAGTTTGCCGCTCTCAGGCTGTCACTGAGAGTGAGGACGGGTGGTTTGAAGGAAGAAGTGAATGAATCCGAGAAGGAACGAGTGGAGAGTGAGACATGAGGGTGGGAAATGGGTGAGTGCAGGTCTGTCTGACAGTCATGACTGTGTAAATCAAGCATCGGGGGTTAGTAAGAACAATTATCATGACTAATGAGAAGGCAAAAACCTCTGTGGTTCAGTGTTGTGTCCTGGCCATCACCGGCCACCCTACCAGGGCTCAGGAAGCCTGAGCTGAGGTAGAAAGGGCAGAAAAAGTCTATACACTAGTCATTCCTATCCATCTGTGTAAGAAGAATTGCACACCATGAGCAAGTGGGAATGATTCCTGGAATGCAGGATGGCTTCACCCTAGCAAAATGCATGACAGTGTGAGGAGAAAAAACAGGATCATCTCAATGAATGCTGAGAAAGGAATGGATGAATTCACCAGCATCTTCTGAATTTCATGGAAACATGAGAAATTTAAAGGGTCATATTCACACAATGTTTTTTTTTTTCAATAACTCTAGCCCAACTGGATAATAACAATTTTTAGAAGTATCACAGCATTCTATACCACGTTATAGCACAATATCACTTCACTCTGTTCCTCATGCTATGGGTCGGTCTTTTAGAGCCTCATCAGAGAAATGGCTCAATTTAGTAGGGATGCTCATTGCAAGAAAAACATGCTTCTTTTATGCCATCGACTTAACATGGATTGTTGAAGAGAAACCCCCACCCCCATTATGACAGTCATGCAGAGCGGTATTTCTGCATGTGGTGACTGATTCATAAATTCAGTCCCATCGTGAAACTTCAGGTCCGTAGGATCTAATATTCTGACTTTGGATCCCTGAGGGAGTCAGAGGTGTCCCCTGAGACCTAGAGAGCAGAGCCACACAGTAGGAGAGTCAAGGGGGCCAAAATGAGAACAGAAGTGAGAGCAGATGGCGAGATGTGATGTGGGAGAGCCCTGGGATCATGTGGGTCCTGGCTGAGGGGCTCTGTGGGAAGGTCTTCAGGAGTAAAGGGCCTGGCAGGGGAGGAAGGTGCCTAGGTATGATGACCTCCTGTCAGGAAAGCTCCAGGAGAGCCCGCATTTCAAATACATTCCCCTGGCCTGTCCTATCTTCCCTCCCAACTCTATACATTCAGCAATACACGTCCATCTTCTTGGCCAAGTGCTGGGCTAGAGACCTGTAATTTGCTCAAGTCCAAGGTGTAGACTCTGCTCCCAGGTGGCTGAGCGTTCCTTATAATAAAGTCAAGGGTAAGCCATTGTAGGTAGAGGAGCAGGTAATTAAAATCAAAACCTGTCCCTCTCCCACAGTTCTTATCATCACTGTTCTTTCTTCTGACACTTTAGGATACACGGGATTGTAGCAAAGCTCCCCAGGGGAAAGCAGATTCAGTGCTCTGGGGATAGAAGTCGATGAGGACCCACCTTGGCTGTGCTGAGCAGGAGAACTTCCCTGGTGAGTGACTCCCACTGAGACCTACTGCCCCGCTTCAACTGTCTCCTAGGGATTCAGGGACAACCCCACTGTCCTGTGAGCAGACCGCTTTCTACCCAAGTCTACATCACACGCACACAAGGCAACATGAATTACAATATCTCTTGTACATTGCACTGATTGTCAAAGTCTTTTATTTAAGTAGATATTTACAAACGCAGACGGTTGGAGGGAGAGAGGAAGGGACAGAGGTGGACACAGATGGGGGCTGGACACAGAAGAACACACGTCTGTGTATCCCAAGTGACGACTTCCACTCAGTGGCTCAATTTCTGTTTGTGAATTAAAGTGTATTGAGATTAGAGCTGAAACGAGATTGAAGAAAAAAACCAAACCTCTATAGCTTAAAGAAATCCTCACTTTCTAAAACATGTTCTGAGGAGGGCTAAATTGGGAAGGAGCACTTTGGAATGGAACAGTGTTTCTCAGAAGCAGTGACATCCCTCCCTCTGGTGGCCGTACGGGGAATGGCATGTGAGCTGCTGGCTCCATGGATGTCGGACAAACAGGCAACATTCACACAAACACAAAATCAGTCTCACTGCTGGAAGAAAACAAATCCTCTAAGGTCAAAATTTGGGCTTGCCTTCTAAGTCCTTGTCTTGATCATGCCATGAGCGGCCACTTACCAAGGGTGGGGTCTCAGGGAGTGTTGATGGAGGCCCTGAGCTGGGCCCTGGGTCCACAGCAGACAAGAGGGAGGAGGCCGCTGCCTCACAGGACCTGCAGGGAGAGGGTGGGAACGTGTTGGGGCCACTTGTCCACATCCCCGCCCTGTGTGTCTGGTGCAGAGAAGTGAGTCTATCCAAACAGAGACATGTAGGGCACTTTGAAGTTTCTATTAACCATAAAACACAGACACAACAGGCCGCAAGGAATATGTTATCACCTCTAAGAATAATCCGGAATTGTAAATCACAGACACCTCAGGAAGAGTGGGCGGCCCGGCCCTGAAGGCGGCGGGAGGCAGCCGAGCCAGACGGATACTTACAGCGCGTCCCTCTGCTCTGGCTCTGGCTCTGGCTCTGGCTCTGGCTCTGGCTCTGGCTCTGGCTCTGGCGCTGTCGCAGGCAGGAGAGCTGGAGCTGGCGCTCCACCCAGAGGGGTTTCCCCAGCGGGTTCTGGAGCTGGTGCTGTAGCTCCAAGAAGGGAAACTCTCATCAATAGGACTGCTTTCCCACGTGTCTCCCAAAGCCAGGGGAGCCCTCACTGCTACTCAATCAAATCTCACTCCAGGATTCCACCCCCAGGGAGTCTTCCCAGGCTCTGCTCTGTGGGGTCCAGTGCCGTCCCCTCCCCACCCACCAGATCCCCCACCCTGCATCCTCCTCACCATCACTGTCTGCCTCTGGGAGTTCCAGTTGCTCCAGCTGTGCCAGGAGGAGGTGGGCCTGCTGCTCCAGGTCTGAGCCAGGCATGCTGAGCTCTACGTAAGCTACAACGGTCTTCAGGCATGGGAATTCTGGAGGCTGGTGGAAGTCGTCTGGGTACTGGAACAGCCAGGTGCCCAGGATGGAGGCCATGGCCCTGGGTGCAGTCAGGGGGACACCAGAGTCAGAGGCTTAGCCTTTCCTACCACATTGGGCTCCCAGGGTAGCCCTGCAGGGACCGGGGACTTTTTGCCTTTGGCTCCTGCCCATCCAGAGGCCGGCTCTGCTCCATGTCCCATCTCAGCTGGCAGTGTGGGCAGAGGCGGGCTTGGACACAGAGGAGGGGCTGCTACAAGCCTTCTGAAGGGACAGCACTGGCTCAATGGCGTGACCACCTGTCCACTGCTTCAGGGACACCTGTCACACTGCTATGTCCCTCTCCCTGCCCCTCCCCACTGGATGGCACGTCTGTGAGGACAGGCAGGCTGTGTGCTCTGCGCACTGCCCTCTAAGGGACACAGGAGCTGCTCTATGAGTGCCTGAGCCAGGAGGGAACAGACAGGCTGTGTCGGCCATCCAGGCTGCCCACGGGCCTCCTCACTCCTCAGACTTTAGCTCCTGCACCTGCTGGCTGCACAATCCTCCAGGGACCCTGCCTGGGTCTCCTTCTGCCCCTGCCACTCAGCATCATCAGGATGGGCTCAGCTGTCCCCTGAGGCTCCCTGGGTCCCCTGAGCACCAGCTGAGTCCCCACCATTGAGGCTACACTAGTTGGTGGGCACGATGCTCTCTACCCCTTGTGGTCTGTGTCTCCCAAAGGGCGTGTGGGCAGGGATGGGATGGATAGGGGATGCTTGTGGGTTTTCTTCACTTTTGACTCTGTCCTCTGACCTCCCAGATGCCCCTCACAGTGCCACAGTCGCATCCACAGCTCTCTGGGTCTTGTCTCTTCTTTGCCAGGGGAAGCCCTAGGACTTCTGCTCTCAAGCCAGACTCACAGGATATGCGGGATCCAGGATCCCGCCCACCTCTGCCCAACCAGAGAGCCCATAGCTTCACACACTATTTGGGGAAGGAGTCCTTCCCGCTTCAATCCAAGAGACTCACTGCTTCAGCTGGTGCAGGGGTCCCCCGTCCTCTTCCGTAACAGGGAGGACGCATCCGTATCTAGAGGAGAGCAGGAAGGCGTCACATGGACTGTCCCGAACACACTAGCTGGATGTGCTGTCTAGTGTGACAGTGTGACACCCGAGAGAATGGAAGCCCTGGAGGGCAGAGCTGATGTCTGCTCGATGTATTAAATGATGGTTGTTCCTAGAAAAGCCCCTGTCCCTGGGGGCCCTTTCTATACATTTGAGGAATGAGTGAGTGAGCCCACCTGGCCCCAAGGCGCACATCTCAGTGGGCCTGGGACCCCACTTGTCCCTCCCAGGGATCACTGTTCTCACTCTCCCAGGACAGGGACAGCTAATGGCGTCACCGATCCCCTTTGAAATGGGAAAACAGTTCCACCCGTGGCCAAAGTCCCAGTGACACAGGAGGCAGACGCTAGCTCTTGGGCAGGAGGACAATGAAATTCGCACAACCACAGCCCCGCCAGCTGCCCTTTCCGTGAGCCAGGTCCCCGGAGAGCACCTTCCATGAAGATCTCCCTCTGTTCCTACCCTCCTAGGGCCTGATCCTCTCTTGACCCCAGCGTGCAGGGGGGACACTGAGGCTCAGAGAGGTAGAGGAACAATGCCTCATGGCTCTGATGGTAGGTGGCCAGGTCCCCAATGTCCCATGAAGACACAGTGCTCACCTTTGGAACAGATGGTCCAGCACCTGCTGGGCGGTGGCAAGAGCTCGATAATTGCCCAGAAATGTGTTCACGTAAGAGGGGTGCCCGCCCAGGACGGCAGGCACCAGCTTTGCCACCAGCTTCTCCAGCCTGTGTCGCTGGAGGCTCCAAGCCCTGTAGGCCTCATCCCCGCTCCCTGATGGTCCAGCTCCCCCCTGGGGTGGAAAGAGGAAAGACATGGATCAGAGGCAGCACCGGGGACCCCCAGGCACTTGGGGCTGGAGATTAGACCGAATCCTCAAGCCTCAAGCTCTTGTGCCTGAGGTGGAACAGGGGAGCCCTGAAGCAGATCCTAGGTTCTCGGCATCACCAGTACCTGGGGCGAAGGGCGATGATGAAATGCATCAGTGTCTCAGATCCCTGTGTCGGCACCACAGTGCCGGCCCCTCCCTGCATGGACCACATCATCCCCGTGACTGCTGTCACAGCATCCCATTCTAGGGATGAGAACACAGCGGCTGAGCCTGGGGTGGGAGGGCTCAGGATCTTCAGGTTAATGTGGACACGTGGGGATGGAGAAGAAACAGGACAACGTGTAGAAAAATGCAGAAATACCCTTGACTTCACATAGACTGAAGTTCTGTCCGAGTCTCTTTCTGAGATTCGGACTCATATGTGGGCACTGACTTTGCGTCTGGCCAAGGCAGGGCCTGGGTTGTGACGGCAGATGGGGGAGACGGGGCATCAGATGCCTTTGCCAGCAGCTCTCTTAAGAGGCAGCCCAGGGGAGTAGCGGGGCAGCAGCGGGGCCCGGGGCTTCCTGGGTGTGGAGTCTCCTCGCTCGCACTCACCCTGAGCGCGTCCTGGGCTCTGCTGCTCTCGTGGGGCACCTGCGCCTCCTGCAGGGAGGTGGAGCGGGGATCTCCGTGGACCAGGTCCTGTCCCGTCCCGTGTGTGGAGTCCTGTAAATACAGTGCCCAGAGGCCAGGCAGGAGCCTCAGAGCCCTGTCTGGTTCTCCGACCCACTAGACATCTCCAGTCCTGACACACATCCACCACTGTCTGCACAGACCTCCTTCAGGGGCAGAAAAGCTGACAAAGTGGGTGCCTTGTATTCCCGTTGACCCAGAGATGATGCCCCTCAGGAGTCCTCTTTCCCCCTTATCAGCCCTGTCCTTGGGTGCGGCCATGACAGGACCACCGGGTCACCAAGTGTTCAACAAGCCATTCCTGCCCAGAGGGGACACCTCCTCTCAAGTCCCCCTTCAGCGACATGGAGATGAGGGAAAGTGGGCCTGCCCAGGGAGGGCCCCCCATGGAGGCCGGTCCCAGACTGGCCTTCTCCAGGCCACCCAGCGTTACCTTAGGTGACCTCCTCAAAATAGGCCACAGGCGCCTGGGTGGAGGGTTCCACAGACGCCTACAGCCACCGAAGAACCTCGCAGTCCAGGGTTTCCTGGCGGAGAAGCCCCGGGAGACCGGGAAACAAGAGGAGAACATCCTGTGTCTTCAACTGTCTCCAGCCAAGTGCGCTGGCTCTGGAGCTGTTGTCCAAATGTGGGTGCCTGGTAACCAGGTTCCATTTCGGTTGGGGTCTGTTAAGGAGGTGATGTCACTTCCTGGGGTCCACTTCCTGGAACCCCCTCCTCAGAAGACACCTCCACATGAGCCCTCTGGGCTGCTTGCCTGCTCACGCCCTTCTCCACGCAAACCCGCACCTTGCACAGTTAGAGCAGCCCCGCCGTCTCTATAGCTGCCGGGGGAGGTTCTGCAGGCAGCTTTGAGGAGACGCCCTGGCTTCCAGAATCCACTCCTCATCCTTACCTGTTCTCCATCCTGGGGAAGTCCTGGTGTGTGTCCAGGCCGGTGTGTCTCCCCAGCTGCCCAGTGGGAATGATTCTAGAAAGTACTTCTAGGGATGTCCTCAGGTGCAAGTGGAATAAGGCCTAAAAAATTGGAGAGTCATGTCACCTGTAGGTGTTGCCTGCAACCCAAGTTATCTTCCTCTGACTTCCTCCTCCACGTCTGTTCCTCTTATGATGGGATGCGATAATTCTTATTCAATGTCATTGTACACGGGTGTCTATGTGTGTGTCTTTGTATATGTGTGTGTGTGTGTGTGTGTGTGTGTGTGTGTGTGTGTCTTTGTAAACCAGTGCTCACACTCTGTGTCGCCAGCAGGAAACTGTCCCCACACAGGAGAAATGGGCAATAGCATCCTGAGGTCTGAGGGTTTCGGTTTTCTAAAGCAAACCGAGTGAGAAAGTCTGAGGCCCTTGCTGGAAGGTTAGAGCTCATGAGTCAAGGCCACGCAGGTAGCAGGGCTGGAACTGGGATCAGAGACAGCCTGTGTCCACTGTGCACACTCAGTAGCACAGTCCTGGGAGCAGGAAAACTGTCCGCTTCTCTGATTACACAGTCTGGCAGGCTGAACTTCTCCAGCTGGATATGCAGTGACCCAGGGACAGATGGGCAGATGGTGGCTGACATCGGTAGAGTGACGTGACCATCTCATAGGCTGCTTCCCTGCATTCAGGGAGCTTCCGTCCAGGTAGGAGGAAGGCCAGCGAGTAAACTGAACGACAAGGAAGGATGTGATCAGGAAGTAATCTTTGTTCTGATGGACTACAATGGGGACGTGAGAGAGAGCAAGGCCACGGGCAGCATGGCATGGAGGAAATGACAGTAGGGGCCTCATGACCGGGGGGCCCAAGATTCTCAACTCGGCATCAGAGATAGCAAGGTCAGGGCGAGAGGGTGCCCACCCACAGGGAGCTGGCCTCTACCTCTAGCTCCGTGTGGCGGTCTGGCCTAGCTGCTTACCAAGGTCACTTCCTCCTGTTCGTGGGCACAGATGCGGCTGGACTCCATTTCCCGGCCTCCCTCACAGTCGGGCACGCTCAGCTGTTGAGGTCTGACGGTGGCATGTGAACTTCAGCACAGCCCATAAAAACCTCCTACACGTTCTCCTTCACGTCCTTGAGACCTGAGAAGCCATACGTCGAAATGATAGATTCAGTGGATAAAAAGAACCTGGATCCCTGAACTCTGGCTAGGAGAAGAGCTACCCACCAAGGAAGATAAGCCCCTTTTGGACGTTACGCAAGTGAAGAAAAGCCCGGGATTGTATTAAGCCACTGAGATATTGGGGGTTCCATGTTCAGGCAGCTCCCACGAGACCGATTCACTGAAGTCACTGTGTCATTGCCACGGCTGCTCATTTGGCCCTTTCTCAGCCTTATCATATTACCACTTACCTTTTGACTTTCAGGTCACTTTTCCTTCCTATAGGTCCCACTCCCTCAAGTGGGATGGCAACAGGGCAGTCAGAGGTCTGCCCTTGTAAGGTGAGTGCTTTCTCTGTTCTCTGCTCCTTAAAGTGGATTCTGCCTTCACTGCTGTAGCATGTCAATGGATGCTCTTAGGGCCCTTGAAGCCATTTGTACTCTTAGGTGCTTTCTCTTTCAGTTCGCTTAGACGACATGCTTTCTGGACTAGCACGAATACAGTCCTTATCTCAGGCCTTCCCCAAATTGTGATCATGTCTGAACTAGCGGGGCCCGGCTGAGTAGGACAGAACTGCCCAGACGCTGCTGTAGCTGCTTATTTCCATGTCCGACTGTATGCTTTTTCAGGACAAGGAGTATTTCTTGGGCACCAGGCACAGTATCAGGCACACAGGAGGCGTTCAACGAACGCTCGCTGAAGGAACGAATAGGGTCACTCTCCATGTCGTCAAACACACCGGGATGCTATGGAAAGAATCCGCAGCTTTTGTTTTCCCCCTCCACTTTTTGGTATTTTACTTAAAAAGGTTGATTTATATAGACAGGCATTTGGGCAATTGATTAATCTTTCTTCATCATTTTGTCAATTTCCCGTGGAGAGCACAACTTGTCAGTGATACGTGAACATGCATTTATTCTTTGGAACAATGTCTTTGGCTGTGAGCTACCACAAGATCTCGTATGTATTTCCCTGTGCCATACAGTATAATCTTGTTCATCTATTCTGCATCTGCCTGTCAGTATCTGCACATTTCCAACTCCCAGTCTGTCCCGTCCCACGCCCCTGCCCCTTGGCAACCACAAGTTTGTTTTCTATTTCTATGAGTGTGTCTGTTTTGTATTTATGTTCTTTTCTGTTTTTCCTTTTTTTCCCCTTCAAAACCATCTTTAAAGCAGCAGCCTAGGGAAGCCTGCTTCCAAGATGTCGAAGGCGTGGCCTGGGCCGCGCGCAGAATTGGGGCGGGGAGAGTGGCGGTATGGGCTGTGCGGGAAGGGCCAGAACAGGACGGGAGAAATCTGCGGAGCAGGGGCAGGGGAAGGGCTGGGCCAGGAGCGGAGAGCCCGGTTGGGGCGGTCTCGGCTGGGCGGGGTGAGCCGGGGCTGGGGGCGGCGTCGGCTGCGCGGGGAGAGCCGGGGCGGGGGTCGTTCTCGGCCGCGCCGGGAAAGCCGGGGCTTAGGGCGGGGGGCGATCTCGGCTGCGCCGGGACAGCTGGGGTGGGGGGCGTCCTCGGGCGCGCGGGGAGAGCCGGGGTCGGGGTCGGTCTAGGCCTCGCCGGTAAAGCCGGGGCATGTGGCGTGGGGCGATCTCGGCTGCGGCGTGACAGCTGTGGTGGGGGGCGGCCTTGGCCGCGCGGGGAAAGCCGGGGCGCGGGGAGAGCCGGGGCGGGGGTCGGTCTCGGCCGCGCCGGGAAAGCCGTGGTTGGGGCGTGGCGCGATCACGGCTGCGGCTGGACGGTCTGGTCCGGAGGCGTCCTTTGCCGTGTGAGGAGAGCCGCGGCGCGGGGAGAGCCGGGCGTGGGTCGGTCTCGGCCGCGCCGGGCGAGCCGGGGCATGGGGCGTGGGGCGATCTCCGCTGCGGCGGGACAGCTGGGGTGTGGCGCGAACTTGGCGTGGCGGGGAGAGATGGGGCGGGGAGAGCCGGGGCGGGGGTCGTTCTCGGCCGCGGCGGGAAAGCCGGGTTTGGGGCAGGGCGCGATCTCGGCTGTGGCTGGACAGTCTGGTCCGGAGGTGGCCTCTGCCGCGCGGGCAGAGCCGGGGCGCGGGGAGAGCCGGGGCGGGGGTCGGTCTCCGCTGCGCAGATCATGGCGGGTGGGGCCTGCGGGCGGGCGGGATCCTGTGGACAGCGCTGAGACGCCTGCCGAGACTGTTGAGAGGCGCGCGCCTCCCGGATGCTTGGCCTGAGGTGGCGGCTGGGGGCTCGGTGCCTGCCTGGAGGCCGCAGGGTGAAGGCGGGCCTGGGGCTGGGGCTGGGGCTGGCGTCCCTCCAGCTCTGAGAAGGGACCCGCGCCCGCGCACTACCAGCTAGTCATCACCTGCAATGTCTCTGGGACTAGGTCCTCCAAGCATATCTCCAAGCTTGCCTATCACCAGGGTGTGGTCATTGTGACCTGTCCTGGCTGCCAGACACACCACACCATCCCCGACAACCTAGGGTGGTTCTCGGACCTGGATGGGAAGAGGAATATTAAAGAAATGCTGGCAGCCAGAAGGGAGAAGGTATGCCAAGTGGCTGGCAAGGGGGTCCAGGAGCTTCTTTTAGAGGCTGCGGGGTCCCCCAAACCCACCAGTGCTGTGGCAGGGGCTGAGGACCAGGATCCCACCCTACCTGGCAGGAAGGAGGCCAGCTGACCCACCTTCTGCCTTCAAGGAGGATACTCTGGCCCTGGGACGCTCTGGACGTGACTTGTTGTTGTTGTTGTTGTTGTTGTTGTTGTTGTTGTTGTTGTTGTTGTTGTTATCAATAGCTATCAGTTGCAGATGTGGGGCCTGGGAGTCTCCTGCTCTCCCTGGCTCTGGAGTCAAAATGACTCCCGAGAACACTCTGAGGGCTGCAGCTGGGGCCTTCTGCAGCTGCAGGCCATGTCCCAGTGGGAAGGGGCTGGACATGGAGTCTGAGCCCCTCCTGGCTGCGGCTGTGTGGCCTTGGGCAGGTCACTTTGCCCCTGTGAGACTCTGTCTTCCTGTCTCGAGATGAAAATGCTCAGAGCGCCACCTTGTCAGGAGGACAGGCAGAAAGACAAGACTCAGAAGAGACATGGGGTGGCTCAGTCCTGTCCCAAATGTCAAGGCGCCCATCTTGCTGGCTCTCAGGGATTCCAGGAAAGGATGGCCAGTTAGCCAGTGAACTTCCTGGGTGCAGGACCAGCACCCCCACAACCCTCTGCAGATCTTGTCCCTCTGGCCAGACGCAAGGAGGCCCCACAGATCCTTCTGTGGCACCTGCTGTCCCCTGGACAGCCCTGGTGAACAAGTGCCAACCTCAGCCCTGACTTTTGGCCACTGGGCAAGCGGTCAGGAAACCAGGCCTCTCGCTGTCTCCACTGACAGGCCAGGCAGCCGTGGTGACAAAGGGAGTGGGTGCGAGGGGTGCTGTCTGATGGGCGGTGGGCCGCGTGCCCTGCATTTGTCTCCCAGCCTTGTTTGACTGTCTTCTCAGGATGTTCCTGTGTTTATGAGAGCGTGTTTACTTCCAGAAGCCTTCTGGGCAGTGTGAGCTTCAGCATTAAACAGCAGCCACCATCTTACAGGGTCCTGGCAGGATGCGCGCTCCCGGTTGCCGACCCCGTCGGCCCTGGGCCTCAGCATGGTTCTCCAGGCACTGGCAGTCTGTGCTCTGACCCGGTTACCCCTGTCCTTCCCCTTGACGAACAAGCCTGCATTATTCCAGCCCAGAGCCCCCCGTTCCATTTGTGAAGTCCAACCTGGAAGCTGAGCCAGCAGCCCCACCACGGCCTGCTCTCCCACAGAGGCCCCAGGCGACCCACTGGCCTTGAAATGCCTGAGCTGCAGGGCTGGGTAGTGGCTTGGCTGCCTAGCTGACCCCAGACGCTTAGGACCAGAATTTGGGGAGGTCCTGGGAGCTGGCTGGACTCTGAGAGTGCAGGGCTGGGCCTTGGAGGGCCACTGAGACCAATCCCGCCCTCCACGGATGTGGAAACGGAGGCCTGTGGTTTGGATAGGTATGCTAGCTGTTTTTTATTGTCTGTTTTCTGACACTTTGACACCTGGGTCCCACTGAGCCTGGAGGGGCTGCCCCTCCCAGCGCTAGTCAGTTCCTAGAGACAGTAGAAGATGCCAGTGAGCACACCCGGGGGGGGGGGGACAGACAAGTAGGGGCAGCCCCTCCACCCAGAGATGCTGATTCCTCCCACCTGCTAGTCCTGCCTCCCTGTTGCTCCCCATGGAAACCACAGGAGAGGCTCTTGCCACTGTTTCACCTCCCCTGCCTCCTGACCCGCGAGGACCCTGCTGATGCCCCTCCAAGGACAATGCCCCATCTGCACGGATGCTTCTCAGCCCAGCCAGGGCCCAGTGGTCCAAGTGAGCCTACTTTGTGCGAGGCCAGGCTGCCACTGATTTCAAGACTTCAGAAGGACATCTCGGATGCGAAGGGACACATCACAGGAAGGTCCATATATTTTTCCTTCTAAGCCATGACTCAGGAGTAAAAGCAAAATAACATTGTGTTCAGATCCAAGAGACTCAGAGAGTTTGCCGCTCTCAGGCTGTCACTGAGAGTGAGGACGGGTGGTTTGAAGGAAGAAGTGAATGAATCCGAGAAGGAACGAGTGGAGAGTGAGACATGAGGGTGGGAAATGGGTGAGTGCAGGTCTGTCTGACAGTCATGACTGTGTAAATCAAGCATCGGGGGTTAGTAAGAACAATTATCATGACTAATGAGAAGGCAAAAACCTCTGTGGTTCAGTGTTGTGTCCTGGCCATCACCGGCCACCCTACCAGGGCTCAGGAAGCCTGAGCTGAGGTAGAAAGGGCAGAAAAAGTCTATACACTAGTCATTCCTATCCATCTGTGTAAGAAGAATTGCACACCATGAGCAAGTGGGAATGATTCCTGGAATGCAGGATGGCTTCACCCTAGCAAAATGCATGACAGTGTGAGGAGAAAAAACAGGATCATCTCAATGAATGCTGAGAAAGGAATGGATGAATTCACCAGCATCTTCTGAATTTCATGGAAACATGAGAAATTTAAAGGGTCATATTCACACAATGTTTTTTTTTTTCAATAACTCTAGCCCAACTGGATAATAACAATTTTTAGAAGTATCACAGCATTCTATACCACGTTATAGCACAATATCACTTCACTCTGTTCCTCATGCTATGGGTCGGTCTTTTAGAGCCTCATCAGAGAAATGGCTCAATTTAGTAGGGATGCTCATTGCAAGAAAAACATGCTTCTTTTATGCCATCGACTTAACATGGATTGTTGAAGAGAAACCCCCACCCCCATTATGACAGTCATGCAGAGCGGTATTTCTGCATGTGGTGACTGATTCATAAATTCAGTCCCATCGTGAAACTTCAGGTCCGTAGGATCTAATATTCTGACTTTGGATCCCTGAGGGAGTCAGAGGTGTCCCCTGAGACCTAGAGAGCAGAGCCACACAGTAGGAGAGTCAAGGGGGCCAAAATGAGAACAGAAGTGAGAGCAGATGGCGAGATGTGATGTGGGAGAGCCCTGGGATCATGTGGGTCCTGGCTGAGGGGCTCTGTGGGAAGGTCTTCAGGAGTAAAGGGCCTGGCAGGGGAGGAAGGTGCCTAGGTATGATGACCTCCTGTCAGGAAAGCTCCAGGAGAGCCCGCATTTCAAATACATTCCCCTGGCCTGTCCTATCTTCCCTCCCAACTCTATACATTCAGCAATACACGTCCATCTTCTTGGCCAAGTGCTGGGCTAGAGACCTGTAATTTGCTCAAGTCCAAGGTGTAGACTCTGCTCCCAGGTGGCTGAGCGTTCCTTATAATAAAGTCAAGGGTAAGCCATTGTAGGTAGAGGAGCAGGTAATTAAAATCAAAACCTGTCCCTCTCCCACAGTTCTTATCATCACTGTTCTTTCTTCTGACACTTTAGGATACACGGGATTGTAGCAAAGCTCCCCAGGGGAAAGCAGATTCAGTGCTCTGGGGATAGAAGTCGATGAGGACCCACCTTGGCTGTGCTGAGCAGGAGAACTTCCCTGGTGAGTGACTCCCACTGAGACCTACTGCCCCGCTTCAACTGTCTCCTAGGGATTCAGGGACAACCCCACTGTCCTGTGAGCAGACCGCTTTCTACCCAAGTCTACATCACACGCACACAAGGCAACATGAATTACAATATCTCTTGTACATTGCACTGATTGTCAAAGTCTTTTATTTAAGTAGATATTTACAAACGCAGACGGTTGGAGGGAGAGAGGAAGGGACAGAGGTGGACACAGATGGGGGCTGGACACAGAAGAACACACGTCTGTGTATCCCAAGTGACGACTTCCACTCAGTGGCTCAATTTCTGTTTGTGAATTAAAGTGTATTGAGATTAGAGCTGAAACGAGATTGAAGAAAAAAACCAAACCTCTATAGCTTAAAGAAATCCTCACTTTCTAAAACATGTTCTGAGGAGGGCTAAATTGGGAAGGAGCACTTTGGAATGGAACAGTGTTTCTCAGAAGCAGTGACATCCCTCCCTCTGGTGGCCGTACGGGGAATGGCATGTGAGCTGCTGGCTCCATGGATGTCGGACAAACAGGCAACATTCACACAAACACAAAATCAGTCTCACTGCTGGAAGAAAACAAATCCTCTAAGGTCAAAATTTGGGCTTGCCTTCTAAGTCCTTGTCTTGATCATGCCATGAGCGGCCACTTACCAAGGGTGGGGTCTCAGGGAGTGTTGATGGAGGCCCTGAGCTGGGCCCTGGGTCCACAGCAGACAAGAGGGAGGAGGCCGCTGCCTCACAGGACCTGCAGGGAGAGGGTGGGAACGTGTTGGGGCCACTTGTCCACATCCCCGCCCTGTGTGTCTGGTGCAGAGAAGTGAGTCTATCCAAACAGAGACATGTAGGGCACTTTGAAGTTTCTATTAACCATAAAACACAGACACAACAGGCCGCAAGGAATATGTTATCACCTCTAAGAATAATCCGGAATTGTAAATCACAGACACCTCAGGAAGAGTGGGCGGCCCGGCCCTGAAGGCGGCGGGAGGCAGCCGAGCCAGACGGATACTTACAGCGCGTCCCTCTGCTCTGGCTCTGGCTCTGGCTCTGGCTCTGGCTCTGGCTCTGGCTCTGGCTCTGGCGCTGTCGCAGGCAGGAGAGCTGGAGCTGGCGCTCCACCCAGAGGGGT
This sequence comes from Vicugna pacos, assembly GCF_048564905.1. NCBI lineage: Eukaryota > Metazoa > Chordata > Mammalia > Artiodactyla > Camelidae > Vicugna > Vicugna pacos. Next base: position 36,077,860 of record NC_132997.1, on the reverse strand, counting down.
TTCCCCAGCGGGTTCTGGAGCTGGTGCTGTAGCTCCAAGAAGGGAAACTCTCATCAATAGGACTGCTTTCCCACGTGTCTCCCAAAGCCAGGGGAGCCCTCACTGCTACTCAATCAAATCTCACTCCAGGATTCCACCCCCAGGGAGTCTTCCCAGGCTCTGCTCTGTGGGGTCCAGTGCCGTCCCCTCCCCACCCACCAGATCCCCCACCCTGCATCCTCCTCACCATCACTGTCTGCCTCTGGGAGTTCCAGTTGCTCCAGCTGTGCCAGGAGGAGGTGGGCCTGCTGCTCCAGGTCTGAGCCAGGCATGCTGAGCTCTACGTAAGCTACAACGGTCTTCAGGCATGGGAATTCTGGAGGCTGGTGGAAGTCGTCTGGGTACTGGAACAGCCAGGTGCCCAGGATGGAGGCCATGGCCCTGGGTGCAGTCAGGGGGACACCAGAGTCAGAGGCTTAGCCTTTCCTACCACATTGGGCTCCCAGGGTAGCCCTGCAGGGACCGGGGACTTTTTGCCTTTGGCTCCTGCCCATCCAGAGGCCGGCTCTGCTCCATGTCCCATCTCAGCTGGCAGTGTGGGCAGAGGCGGGCTTGGACACAGAGGAGGGGCTGCTACAAGCCTTCTGAAGGGACAGCACTGGCTCAATGGCGTGACCACCTGTCCACTGCTTCAGGGACACCTGTCACACTGCTATGTCCCTCTCCCTGCCCCTCCCCACTGGATGGCACGTCTGTGAGGACAGGCAGGCTGTGTGCTCTGCGCACTGCCCTCTAAGGGACACAGGAGCTGCTCTATGAGTGCCTGAGCCAGGAGGGAACAGACAGGCTGTGTCGGCCATCCAGGCTGCCCACGGGCCTCCTCACTCCTCAGACTTTAGCTCCTGCACCTGCTGGCTGCACAATCCTCCAGGGACCCTGCCTGGGTCTCCTTCTGCCCCTGCCACTCAGCATCATCAGGATGGGCTCAGCTGTCCCCTGAGGCTCCCTGGGTCCCCTGAGCACCAGCTGAGTCCCCACCATTGAGGCTACACTAGTTGGTGGGCACGATGCTCTCTACCCCTTGTGGTCTGTGTCTCCCAAAGGGCGTGTGGGCAGGGATGGGATGGATAGGGGATGCTTGTGGGTTTTCTTCACTTTTGACTCTGTCCTCTGACCTCCCAGATGCCCCTCACAGTGCCACAGTCGCATCCACAGCTCTCTGGGTCTTGTCTCTTCTTTGCCAGGGGAAGCCCTAGGACTTCTGCTCTCAAGCCAGACTCACAGGATATGCGGGATCCAGGATCCCGCCCACCTCTGCCCAACCAGAGAGCCCATAGCTTCACACACTATTTGGGGAAGGAGTCCTTCCCGCTTCAATCCAAGAGACTCACTGCTTCAGCTGGTGCAGGGGTCCCCCGTCCTCTTCCGTAACAGGGAGGACGCATCCGTATCTAGAGGAGAGCAGGAAGGCGTCACATGGACTGTCCCGAACACACTAGCTGGATGTGCTGTCTAGTGTGACAGTGTGACACCCGAGAGAATGGAAGCCCTGGAGGGCAGAGCTGATGTCTGCTCGATGTATTAAATGATGGTTGTTCCTAGAAAAGCCCCTGTCCCTGGGGGCCCTTTCTATACATTTGAGGAATGAGTGAGTGAGCCCACCTGGCCCCAAGGCGCACATCTCAGTGGGCCTGGGACCCCACTTGTCCCTCCCAGGGATCACTGTTCTCACTCTCCCAGGACAGGGACAGCTAATGGCGTCACCGATCCCCTTTGAAATGGGAAAACAGTTCCACCCGTGGCCAAAGTCCCAGTGACACAGGAGGCAGACGCTAGCTCTTGGGCAGGAGGACAATGAAATTCGCACAACCACAGCCCCGCCAGCTGCCCTTTCCGTGAGCCAGGTCCCCGGAGAGCACCTTCCATGAAGATCTCCCTCTGTTCCTACCCTCCTAGGGCCTGATCCTCTCTTGACCCCAGCGTGCAGGGGGGACACTGAGGCTCAGAGAGGTAGAGGAACAATGCCTCATGGCTCTGATGGTAGGTGGCCAGGTCCCCAATGTCCCATGAAGACACAGTGCTCACCTTTGGAACAGATGGTCCAGCACCTGCTGGGCGGTGGCAAGAGCTCGATAATTGCCCAGAAATGTGTTCACGTAAGAGGGGTGCCCGCCCAGGACGGCAGGCACCAGCTTTGCCACCAGCTTCTCCAGCCTGTGTCGCTGGAGGCTCCAAGCCCTGTAGGCCTCATCCCCGCTCCCTGATGGTCCAGCTCCCCCCTGGGGTGGAAAGAGGAAAGACATGGATCAGAGGCAGCACCGGGGACCCCCAGGCACTTGGGGCTGGAGATTAGACCGAATCCTCAAGCCTCAAGCTCTTGTGCCTGAGGTGGAACAGGGGAGCCCTGAAGCAGATCCTAGGTTCTCGGCATCACCAGTACCTGGGGCGAAGGGCGATGATGAAATGCATCAGTGTCTCAGATCCCTGTGTCGGCACCACAGTGCCGGCCCCTCCCTGCATGGACCACATCATCCCCGTGACTGCTGTCACAGCATCCCATTCTAGGGATGAGAACACAGCGGCTGAGCCTGGGGTGGGAGGGCTCAGGATCTTCAGGTTAATGTGGACACGTGGGGATGGAGAAGAAACAGGACAACGTGTAGAAAAATGCAGAAATACCCTTGACTTCACATAGACTGAAGTTCTGTCCGAGTCTCTTTCTGAGATTCGGACTCATATGTGGGCACTGACTTTGCGTCTGGCCAAGGCAGGGCCTGGGTTGTGACGGCAGATGGGGGAGACGGGGCATCAGATGCCTTTGCCAGCAGCTCTCTTAAGAGGCAGCCCAGGGGAGTAGCGGGGCAGCAGCGGGGCCCGGGGCTTCCTGGGTGTGGAGTCTCCTCGCTCGCACTCACCCTGAGCGCGTCCTGGGCTCTGCTGCTCTCGTGGGGCACCTGCGCCTCCTGCAGGGAGGTGGAGCGGGGATCTCCGTGGACCAGGTCCTGTCCCGTCCCGTGTGTGGAGTCCTGTAAATACAGTGCCCAGAGGCCAGGCAGGAGCCTCAGAGCCCTGTCTGGTTCTCCGACCCACTAGACATCTCCAGTCCTGACACACATCCACCACTGTCTGCACAGACCTCCTTCAGGGGCAGAAAAGCTGACAAAGTGGGTGCCTTGTATTCCCGTTGACCCAGAGATGATGCCCCTCAGGAGTCCTCTTTCCCCCTTATCAGCCCTGTCCTTGGGTGCGGCCATGACAGGACCACCGGGTCACCAAGTGTTCAACAAGCCATTCCTGCCCAGAGGGGACACCTCCTCTCAAGTCCCCCTTCAGCGACATGGAGATGAGGGAAAGTGGGCCTGCCCAGGGAGGGCCCCCCATGGAGGCCGGTCCCAGACTGGCCTTCTCCAGGCCACCCAGCGTTACCTTAGGTGACCTCCTCAAAATAGGCCACAGGCGCCTGGGTGGAGGGTTCCACAGACGCCTACAGCCACCGAAGAACCTCGCAGTCCAGGGTTTCCTGGCGGAGAAGCCCCGGGAGACCGGGAAACAAGAGGAGAACATCCTGTGTCTTCAACTGTCTCCAGCCAAGTGCGCTGGCTCTGGAGCTGTTGTCCAAATGTGGGTGCCTGGTAACCAGGTTCCATTTCGGTTGGGGTCTGTTAAGGAGGTGATGTCACTTCCTGGGGTCCACTTCCTGGAACCCCCTCCTCAGAAGACACCTCCACATGAGCCCTCTGGGCTGCTTGCCTGCTCACGCCCTTCTCCACGCAAACCCGCACCTTGCACAGTTAGAGCAGCCCCGCCGTCTCTATAGCTGCCGGGGGAGGTTCTGCAGGCAGCTTTGAGGAGACGCCCTGGCTTCCAGAATCCACTCCTCATCCTTACCTGTTCTCCATCCTGGGGAAGTCCTGGTGTGTGTCCAGGCCGGTGTGTCTCCCCAGCTGCCCAGTGGGAATGATTCTAGAAAGTACTTCTAGGGATGTCCTCAGGTGCAAGTGGAATAAGGCCTAAAAAATTGGAGAGTCATGTCACCTGTAGGTGTTGCCTGCAACCCAAGTTATCTTCCTCTGACTTCCTCCTCCACGTCTGTTCCTCTTATGATGGGATGCGATAATTCTTATTCAATGTCATTGTACACGGGTGTCTATGTGTGTGTCTTTGTATATGTGTGTGTGTGTGTGTGTGTGTGTGTGTGTGTGTGTCTTTGTAAACCAGTGCTCACACTCTGTGTCGCCAGCAGGAAACTGTCCCCACACAGGAGAAATGGGCAATAGCATCCTGAGGTCTGAGGGTTTCGGTTTTCTAAAGCAAACCGAGTGAGAAAGTCTGAGGCCCTTGCTGGAAGGTTAGAGCTCATGAGTCAAGGCCACGCAGGTAGCAGGGCTGGAACTGGGATCAGAGACAGCCTGTGTCCACTGTGCACACTCAGTAGCACAGTCCTGGGAGCAGGAAAACTGTCCGCTTCTCTGATTACACAGTCTGGCAGGCTGAACTTCTCCAGCTGGATATGCAGTGACCCAGGGACAGATGGGCAGATGGTGGCTGACATCGGTAGAGTGACGTGACCATCTCATAGGCTGCTTCCCTGCATTCAGGGAGCTTCCGTCCAGGTAGGAGGAAGGCCAGCGAGTAAACTGAACGACAAGGAAGGATGTGATCAGGAAGTAATCTTTGTTCTGATGGACTACAATGGGGACGTGAGAGAGAGCAAGGCCACGGGCAGCATGGCATGGAGGAAATGACAGTAGGGGCCTCATGACCGGGGGGCCCAAGATTCTCAACTCGGCATCAGAGATAGCAAGGTCAGGGCGAGAGGGTGCCCACCCACAGGGAGCTGGCCTCTACCTCTAGCTCCGTGTGGCGGTCTGGCCTAGCTGCTTACCAAGGTCACTTCCTCCTGTTCGTGGGCACAGATGCGGCTGGACTCCATTTCCCGGCCTCCCTCACAGTCGGGCACGCTCAGCTGTTGAGGTCTGACGGTGGCATGTGAACTTCAGCACAGCCCATAAAAACCTCCTACACGTTCTCCTTCACGTCCTTGAGACCTGAGAAGCCATACGTCGAAATGATAGATTCAGTGGATAAAAAGAACCTGGATCCCTGAACTCTGGCTAGGAGAAGAGCTACCCACCAAGGAAGATAAGCCCCTTTTGGACGTTACGCAAGTGAAGAAAAGCCCGGGATTGTATTAAGCCACTGAGATATTGGGGGTTCCATGTTCAGGCAGCTCCCACGAGACCGATTCACTGAAGTCACTGTGTCATTGCCACGGCTGCTCATTTGGCCCTTTCTCAGCCTTATCATATTACCACTTACCTTTTGACTTTCAGGTCACTTTTCCTTCCTATAGGTCCCACTCCCTCAAGTGGGATGGCAACAGGGCAGTCAGAGGTCTGCCCTTGTAAGGTGAGTGCTTTCTCTGTTCTCTGCTCCTTAAAGTGGATTCTGCCTTCACTGCTGTAGCATGTCAATGGATGCTCTTAGGGCCCTTGAAGCCATTTGTACTCTTAGGTGCTTTCTCTTTCAGTTCGCTTAGACGACATGCTTTCTGGACTAGCACGAATACAGTCCTTATCTCAGGCCTTCCCCAAATTGTGATCATGTCTGAACTAGCGGGGCCCGGCTGAGTAGGACAGAACTGCCCAGACGCTGCTGTAGCTGCTTATTTCCATGTCCGACTGTATGCTTTTTCAGGACAAGGAGTATTTCTTGGGCACCAGGCACAGTATCAGGCACACAGGAGGCGTTCAACGAACGCTCGCTGAAGGAACGAATAGGGTCACTCCATGTCGTCAAACACACCGGGATGCTATGGAAAGAATCCGCAGCTTTTGTTTTCCCCCTCCACTTTTTGGTATTTTACTTAAAAAGGTTGATTTATATAGACAGGCATTTGGGCAATTGATTAATCTTTCTTCATCATTTTGTCAATTTCCCGTGGAGAGCACAACTTGTCAGTGATACGTGAACATGCATTTATTCTTTGGAACAATGTCTTTGGCTGTGAGCTACCACAAGATCTCGTATGTATTTCCCTGTGCCATACAGTATAATCTTGTTCATCTATTCTGCATCTGCCTGTCAGTATCTGCACATTTCCAACTCCCAGTCTGTCCCGTCCCACGCCCCTGCCCCTTGGCAACCACAAGTTTGTTTTCTATTTCTATGAGTGTGTCTGTTTTGTATTTATGTTCTTTTCTGTTTTTCCTTTTTTTCCCCTTCAAAACCATCTTTAAAGCAGCAGCCTAGGGAAGCCTGCTTCCAAGATGTCGAAGGCGTGGCCTGGGCCGCGCGCAGAATTGGGGCGGGGAGAGTGGCGGTATGGGCTGTGCGGGAAGGGCCAGAACAGGACGGGAGAAATCTGCGGAGCAGGGGCAGGGGAAGGGCTGGGCCAGGAGCGGAGAGCCCGGTTGGGGCGGTCTCGGCTGGGCGGGGTGAGCCGGGGCTGGGGGCGGCGTCGGCTGCGCGGGGAGAGCCGGGGCGGGGGTCGTTCTCGGCCGCGCCGGGAAAGCCGGGGCTTAGGGCGGGGGGCGATCTCGGCTGCGCCGGGACAGCTGGGGTGGGGGGCGTCCTCGGGCGCGCGGGGAGAGCCGGGGTCGGGGTCGGTCTAGGCCTCGCCGGTAAAGCCGGGGCATGTGGCGTGGGGCGATCTCGGCTGCGGCGTGACAGCTGTGGTGGGGGGCGGCCTTGGCCGCGCGGGGAAAGCCGGGGCGCGGGGAGAGCCGGGGCGGGGGTCGGTCTCGGCCGCGCCGGGAAAGCCGTGGTTGGGGCGTGGCGCGATCACGGCTGCGGCTGGACGGTCTGGTCCGGAGGCGTCCTTTGCCGTGTGAGGAGAGCCGCGGCGCTGGGAGAGCCGGGGTCGGGGTCGGTCTAGGCCTCGCCGGTAAAGCCGGGGCATGGGGCGTGGGGCGATCTCCGCTGCGGCGGGACAGCTGGGGTGTGGCGCGAACTTGGCGTGGCGGGGAGAGATGGGGCGGGGAGAGCCGGGGCGGGGGTCGTTCTCGGCCGCGGCGGGAAAGCCGGGTTTGGGGCAGGGCGCGATCTCGGCTGTGGCTGGACAGTCTGGTCCGGAGGTGGCCTCTGCCGCGCGGGCAGAGCCGGGGCGCGGGGAGAGCCGGGGCGGGGGTCGGTCTCCGCTGCGCAGATCATGGCGGGTGGGGCCTGCGGGCGGGCGGGATCCTGTGGACAGCGCTGAGACGCCTGCCGAGACTGTTGAGAGGCGCGCGCCTCCCGGATGCTTGGCCTGAGGTGGCGGCTGGGGGCTCGGTGCCTGCCTGGAGGCCGCAGGGTGAAGGCGGGCCTGGGGCTGGGGCTGGGGCTGGCGTCCCTCCAGCTCTGAGAAGGGACCCGCGCCCGCGCACTACCAGCTAGTCATCACCTGCAATGTCTCTGGGACTAGGTCCTCCAAGCATATCTCCAAGCTTGCCTATCACCAGGGTGTGGTCATTGTGACCTGTCCTGGCTGCCAGACACACCACACCATCCCCGACAACCTAGGGTGGTTCTCGGACCTGGATGGGAAGAGGAATATTAAAGAAATGCTGGCAGCCAGAAGGGAGAAGGTATGCCAAGTGGCTGGCAAGGGGGTCCAGGAGCTTCTTTTAGAGGCTGCGGGGTCCCCCAAACCCACCAGTGCTGTGGCAGGGGCTGAGGACCAGGATCCCACCCTACCTGGCAGGAAGGAGGCCAGCTGACCCACCTTCTGCCTTCAAGGAGGATACTCTGGCCCTGGGACGCTCTGGACGTGACTTGTTGTTGTTGTTGTTGTTGTTGTTGTTGTTGTTGTTGTTGTTGTTGTTGTTGTTATCAATAGCTATCAGTTGCAGATGTGGGGCCTGGGAGTCTCCTGCTTTCCCTGGCTCTGGAGTCAAAATGACTCCCGAGAACACTCTGAGGGCTGCAGCTGGGGCCTTCTGCAGCTGCAGGCCATGTCCCAGTGGGAAGGGGCTGGAAATGGAGTCTGAGCCCCTCCTGGCTGCGGCTGTGTGGCCTTGGGCAGGTCACTTTGCCCCTGTGAGACTCTGTCTTCCTGTCTCGAGATGAAAATGCTCAGAGCGCCACCTTGTCAGGAGGACAGGCAGAAAGACAAGACTCAGAAGAGACATGGGGTGGCTCAGTCCTGTCCCAAATGTCAAGGCGCCCATCTTGCTGGCTCTCAGGGATTCCAGGAAAGGATGGCCAGTTAGCCAGTGAACTTCCTGGGTGCAGGACCAGCACCCCCACAACCCTCTGCAGATCTTGTCCCTCTGGCCAGACGCAAGGAGGCCCCACAGATCCTTCTGTGGCACCTGCTGTCCCCTGGACAGCCCTGGTGAACAAGTGCCAACCTCAGCCCTGACTTTTGGCCACTGGGCAAGCGGTCAGGAAACCAGGCCTCTCGCTGTCTCCACTGACAGGCCAGGCAGCCGTGGTGACAAAGGGAGTGGGTGCGAGGGGTGCTGTCTGATGGGCGGTGGGCCGCGTGCCCTGCATTTGTCTCCCAGCCTTGTTTGACTGTCTTCTCAGGATGTTCCTGTGTTTATGAGAGCGTGTTTACTTCCAGAAGCCTTCTGGGCAGTGTGAGCTTCAGCATTAAACAGCAGCCACCATCTTACAGGGTCCTGGCAGGATGCGCGCTCCCGGTTGCCGACCCCGTCGGCCCTGGGCCTCAGCATGGTTCTCCAGGCACTGGCAGTCTGTGCTCTGACCCGGTTACCCCTGTCCTTCCCCTTGACGAACAAGCCTGCATTATTCCAGCCCAGAGCCCCCCGTTCCATTTGTGAAGTCCAACCTGGAAGCTGAGCCAGCAGCCCCACCACGGCCTGCTCTCCCACAGAGGCCCCAGGCGACCCACTGGCCTTGAAATGCCTGAGCTGCAGGGCTGGGTAGTGGCTTGGCTGCCTAGCTGACCCCAGACGCTTAGGACCAGAATTTGGGGAGGTCCTGGGAGCTGGCTGGACTCTGAGAGTGCAGGGCTGGGCCTTGGAGGGCCACTGAGACCAATCCCGCCCTCCACGGATGTGGAAACGGAGGCCTGTGGTTTGGATAGGTATGCTAGCTGTTTTTTATTGTCTGTTTTCTGACACTTTGACACCTGGGTCCCACTGAGCCTGGAGGGGCTGCCCCTCCCAGCGCTAGTCAGTTCCTAGAGACAGTAGAAGATGCCAGTGAGCACACCCGGGGGGGGGGGACAGACAAGTAGGGGCAGCCCCTCCACCCAGAGATGCTGATTCCTCCCACCTGCTAGTCCTGCCTCCCTGTTGCTCCCCATGGAAACCACAGGAGAGGCTCTTGCCACTGTTTCACCTCCCCTGCCTCCTGACCCGCGAGGACCCTGCTGATGCCCCTCCAAGGACAATGCCCCATCTGCACGGATGCTTCTCAGCCCAGCCAGGGCCCAGTGGTCCAAGTGAGCCTACTTTGTGCGAGGCCAGGCTGCCACTGATTTCAAGACTTCAGAAGGACATCTCGGATGCGAAGGGACACATCACAGGAAGGTCCATATATTTTTCCTTCTAAGCCATGACTCAGGAGTAAAAGCAAAATAACATTGTGTTCAGATCCAAGAGACTCAGAGAGTTTGCCGCTCTCAGGCTGTCACTGAGAGTGAGGACGGGTGGTTTGAAGGAAGAAGTGAATGAATCCGAGAAGGAACGAGTGGAGAGTGAGACATGAGGGTGGGAAATGGGTGAGTGCAGGTCTGTCTGACAGTCATGACTGTGTAAATCAAGCATCGGGGGTTAGTAAGAACAATTATCATGACTAATGAGAAGGCAAAAACCTCTGTGGTTCAGTGTTGTGTCCTGGCCATCACCGGCCACCCTACCAGGGCTCAGGAAGCCTGAGCTGAGGTAGAAAGGGCAGAAAAAGTCTATACACTAGTCATTCCTATCCATCTGTGTAAGAAGAATTGCACACCATGAGCAAGTGGGAATGATTCCTGGAATGCAGGATGGCTTCACCCTAGCAAAATGCATGACAGTGTGAGGAGAAAAAACAGGATCATCTCAATGAATGCTGAGAAAGGAATGGATGAATTCACCAGCATCTTCTGAATTTCATGGAAACATGAGAAATTTAAAGGGTCATATTCACACAATGTTTTTTTTTTTCAATAACTCTAGCCCAACTGGATAATAACAATTTTTAGAAGTATCACAGCATTCTATACCACGTTATAGCACAATATCACTTCACTCTGTTCCTCATGCTATGGGTCGGTCTTTTAGAGCCTCATCAGAGAAATGGCTCAATTTAGTAGGGATGCTCATTGCAAGAAAAACATGCTTCTTTTATGCCATCGACTTAACATGGATTGTTGAAGAGAAACCCCCACCCCCATTATGACAGTCATGCAGAGCGGTATTTCTGCATGTGGTGACTGATTCATAAATTCAGTCCCATCGTGAAACTTCAGGTCCGTAGGATCTAATATTCTGACTTTGGATCCCTGAGGGAGTCAGAGGTGTCCCCTGAGACCTAGAGAGCAGAGCCACACAGTAGGAGAGTCAAGGGGGCCAAAATGAGAACAGAAGTGAGAGCAGATGGCGAGATGTGATGTGGGAGAGCCCTGGGATCATGTGGGTCCTGGCTGAGGGGCTCTGTGGGAAGGTCTTCAGGAGTAAAGGGCCTGGCAGGGGAGGAAGGTGCCTAGGTATGATGACCTCCTGTCAGGAAAGCTCCAGGAGAGCCCGCATTTCAAATACATTCCCCTGGCCTGTCCTATCTTCCCTCCCAACTCTATACATTCAGCAATACACGTCCATCTTCTTGGCCAAGTGCTGGGCTAGAGACCTGTAATTTGCTCAAGTCCAAGGTGTAGACTCTGCTCCCAGGTGGCTGAGCGTTCCTTATAATAAAGTCAAGGGTAAGCCATTGTAGGTAGAGGAGCAGGTAATTAAAATCAAAACCTGTCCCTCTCCCACAGTTCTTATCATCACTGTTCTTTCTTCTGACACTTTAGGATACACGGGATTGTAGCAAAGCTCCCCAGGGGAAAGCAGATTCAGTGCTCTGGGGATAGAAGTCGATGAGGACCCACCTTGGCTGTGCTGAGCAGGAGAACTTCCCTGGTGAGTGACTCCCACTGAGACCTACTGCCCCGCTTCAACTGTCTCCTAGGGATTCAGGGACAACCCCACTGTCCTGTGAGCAGACCGCTTTCTACCCAAGTCTACATCACACGCACACAAGGCAACATGAATTACAATATCTCTTGTACATTGCACTGATTGTCAAAGTCTTTTATTTAAGTAGATATTTACAAACGCAGACGGTTGGAGGGAGAGAGGAAGGGACAGAGGTGGACACAGATGGGGGCTGGACACAGAAGAACACACGTCTGTGTATCCCAAGTGACGACTTCCACTCAGTGGCTCAATTTCTGTTTGTGAATTAAAGTGTATTGAGATTAGAGCTGAAACGAGATTGAAGAAAAAAACCAAACCTCTATAGCTTAAAGAAATCCTCACTTTCTAAAACATGTTCTGAGGAGGGCTAAATTGGGAAGGAGCACTTTGGAATGGAACAGTGTTTCTCAGAAGCAGTGACATCCCTCCCTCTGGTGGCCGTACGGGGAATGGCATGTGAGCTGCTGGCTCCATGGATGTCGGACAAACAGGCAACATTCACACAAACACAAAATCAGTCTCACTGCTGGAAGAAAACAAATCCTCTAAGGTCAAAATTTGGGCTTGCCTTCTAAGTCCTTGTCTTGATCATGCCATGAGCGGCCACTTACCAAGGGTGGGGTCTCAGGGAGTGTTGATGGAGGCCCTGAGCTGGGCCCTGGGTCCACAGCAGACAAGAGGGAGGAGGCCGCTGCCTCACAGGACCTGCAGGGAGAGGGTGGGAACGTGTTGGGGCCACTTGTCCACATCCCCGCCCTGTGTGTCTGGTGCAGAGAAGTGAGTCTATCCAAACAGAGACATGTAGGGCACTTTGAAGTTTCTATTAACCATAAAACACAGACACAACAGGCCGCAAGGAATATGTTATCACCTCTAAGAATAATCCGGAATTGTAAATCACAGACACCTCAGGAAGAGTGGGCGGCCCGGCCCTGAAGGCGGCGGGAGGCAGCCGAGCCAGACGGATACTTACAGCGCGTCCCTCTGCTCTGGCTCTGGCTCTGGCTCTGGCTCTGGCTCTGGCTCTGGCTCTGGCTCTGGCGCTGTCGCAGGCAGGAGAGCTGGAGCTGGCGCTCCACCCAGAGGGGTTTCCCCAGCGGGTTCTGGAGCTGGTGCTGTAGCTCCAAGAAGGGAAACTCTCATCAATAGGACTGCTTTCCCACGTGTCTCCCAAAGCCAGGGGAGCCCTCACTGCTACTCAATCAAATCTCACTCCAGGATTCCACCCCCAGGGAGTCTTCCCAGGCTCTGCTCTGTGGGGTCCAGTGCCGTCCCCTCCCCACCCACCAGATCCCCCACCCTGCATCCTCCTCACCATCACTGTCTGCCTCTGGGAGTTCCAGTTGCTCCAGCTGTGCCAGGAGGAGGTGGGCCTGCTGCTCCAGGTCTGAGCCAGGCATGCTGAGCTCTACGTAAGCTACAACGGTCTTCAGGCATGGGAATTCTGGAGGCTGGTGGAAGTCGTCTGGGTACTGGAACAGCCAGGTGCCCAGGATGGAGGCCATGGCCCTGGGTGCAGTCAGGGGGACACCAGAGTCAGAGGCTTAGCCTTTCCTACCACATTGGGCTCCCAGGGTAGCCCTGCAGGGACCGGGGACTTTTTGCCTTTGGCTCCTGCCCATCCAGAGGCCGGCTCTGCTCCATGTCCCATCTCAGCTGGCAGTGTGGGCAGAGGCGGGCTTGGACACAGAGGAGGGGCTGCTACAAGCCTTCTGAAGGGACAGCACTGGCTCAATGGCGTGACCACCTGTCCACTGCTTCAGGGACACCTGTCACACTGCTATGTCCCTCTCCCTGCCCCTCCCCACTGGATGGCACGTCTGTGAGGACAGGCAGGCTGTGTGCTCTGCGCACTGCCCTCTAAGGGACACAGGAGCTGCTCTATGAGTGCCTGAGCCAGGAGGGAACAGACAGGCTGTGTCGGCCATCCAGGCTGCCCACGGGCCTCCTCACTCCTCAGACTTTAGCTCCTGCACCTGCTGGCTGCACAATCCTCCAGGGACCCTGCCTGGGTCTCCTTCTGCCCCTGCCACTCAGCATCATCAGGATGGGCTCAGCTGTCCCCTGAGGCTCCCTGGGTCCCCTGAGCACCAGCTGAGTCCCCACCATTGAGGCTACACTAGTTGGTGGGCACGATGCTCTCTACCCCTTGTGGTCTGTGTCTCCCAAAGGGCGTGTGGGCAGGGATGGGATGGATAGGGGATGCTTGTGGGTTTTCTTCACTTTTGACTCTGTCCTCTGACCTCCCAGATGCCCCTCACAGTGCCACAGTCGCATCCACAGCTCTCTGGGTCTTGTCTCTTCTTTGCCAGGGGAAGCCCTAGGACTTCTGCTCTCAAGCCAGACTCACAGGATATGCGGGATCCAGGATCCCGCCCACCTCTGCCCAACCAGAGAGCCCATAGCTTCACACACTATTTGGGGAAGGAGTCCTTCCCGCTTCAATCCAAGAGACTCACTGCTTCAGCTGGTGCAGGGGTCCCCCGTCCTCTTCCGTAACAGGGAGGACGCATCCGTATCTAGAGGAGAGCAGGAAGGCGTCACATGGACTGTCCCGAACACACTAGCTGGATGTGCTGTCTAGTGTGACAGTGTGACACCCGAGAGAATGGAAGCCCTGGAGGGCAGAGCTGATGTCTGCTCGATGTATTAAATGATGGTTGTTCCTAGAAAAGCCCCTGTCCCTGGGGGCCCTTTCTATACATTTGAGGAATGAGTGAGTGAGCCCACCTGGCCCCAAGGCGCACATCTCAGTGGGCCTGGGACCCCACTTGTCCCTCCCAGGGATCACTGTTCTCACTCTCCCAGGACAGGGACAGCTAATGGCGTCACCGATCCCCTTTGAAATGGGAAAACAGTTCCACCCGTGGCCAAAGTCCCAGTGACACAGGAGGCAGACGCTAGCTCTTGGGCAGGAGGACAATGAAATTCGCACAACCACAGCCCCGCCAGCTGCCCTTTCCGTGAGCCAGGTCCCCGGAGAGCACCTTCCATGAAGATCTCCCTCTGTTCCTACCCTCCTAGGGCCTGATCCTCTCTTGACCCCAGCGTGCAGGGGGGACACTGAGGCTCAGAGAGGTAGAGGAACAATGCCTCATGGCTCTGATGGTAGGTGGCCAGGTCCCCAATGTCCCATGAAGACACAGTGCTCACCTTTGGAACAGATGGTCCAGCACCTGCTGGGCGGTGGCAAGAGCTCGATAATTGCCCAGAAATGTGTTCACGTAAGAGGGGTGCCCGCCCAGGACGGCAGGCACCAGCTTTGCCACCAGCTTCTCCAGCCTGTGTCGCTGGAGGCTCCAAGCCCTGTAGGCCTCATCCCCGCTCCCTGATGGTCCAGCTCCCCCCTGGGGTGGAAAGAGGAAAGACATGGATCAGAGGCAGCACCGGGGACCCCCAGGCACTTGGGGCTGGAGATTAGACCGAATCCTCAAGCCTCAAGCTCTTGTGCCTGAGGTGGAACAGGGGAGCCCTGAAGCAGATCCTAGGTTCTCGGCATCACCAGTACCTGGGGCGAAGGGCGATGATGAAATGCATCAGTGTCTCAGATCCCTGTGTCGGCACCACAGTGCCGGCCCCTCCCTGCATGGACCACATCATCCCCGTGACTGCTGTCACAGCATCCCATTCTAGGGATGAGAACACAGCGGCTGAGCCTGGGGTGGGAGGGCTCAGGATCTTCAGGTTAATGTGGACACGTGGGGATGGAGAAGAAACAGGACAACGTGTAGAAAAATGCAGAAATACCCTTGACTTCACATAGACTGAAGTTCTGTCCGAGTCTCTTTCTGAGATTCGGACTCATATGTGGGCACTGACTTTGCGTCTGGCCAAGGCAGGGCCTGGGTTGTGACGGCAGATGGGGGAGACGGGGCATCAGATGCCTTTGCCAGCAGCTCTCTTAAGAGGCAGCCCAGGGGAGTAGCGGGGCAGCAGCGGGGCCCGGGGCTTCCTGGGTGTGGAGTCTCCTCGCTCGCACTCACCCTGAGCGCGTCCTGGGCTCTGCTGCTCTCGTGGGGCACCTGCGCCTCCTGCAGGGAGGTGGAGCGGGGATCTCCGTGGACCAGGTCCTGTCCCGTCCCGTGTGTGGAGTCCTGTAAATACAGTGCCCAGAGGCCAGGCAGGAGCCTCAGAGCCCTGTCTGGTTCTCCGACCCACTAGACATCTCCAGTCCTGACACACATCCACCACTGTCTGCACAGACCTCCTTCAGGGGCAGAAAAGCTGACAAAGTGGGTGCCTTGTATTCCCGTTGACCCAGAGATGATGCCCCTCAGGAGTCCTCTTTCCCCCTTATCAGCCCTGTCCTTGGGTGCGGCCATGACAGGACCACCGGGTCACCAAGTGTTCAACAAGCCATTCCTGCCCAGAGGGGACACCTCCTCTCAAGTCCCCCTTCAGCGACGTGGAGATGAGGGAAAGTGGGCCTGCCCAGGGAGGGCCCCCCATGGAGGCCGGTCCCAGACTGGCCTTCTCCAGGCCACCCAGCGTTACCTTAGGTGACCTCCTCAAAATAGGCCACAGGCGCCTGGGTGGAGGGTTCCACAGACGCCTACAGCCACCGAAGAACCTCGCAGTCCAGGGTTTCCTGGCGGAGAAGCCCCGGGAGACCGGGAAACAAGAGGAGAACATCCTGTGTCTTCAACTGTCTCCAGCCAAGTGCGCTGGCTCTGGAGCTGTTGTCCAAATGTGGGTGCCTGGTAACCAGGTTCCATTTCGGTTGGGGTCTGTTAAGGAGGTGATGTCACTTCCTGGGGTCCACTTCCTGGAACCCCCTCCTCAGAAGACACCTCCACATGAGCCCTCTGGGCTGCTTGCCTGCTCACGCCCTTCTCCACGCAAACCCGCACCTTGCACAGTTAGAGCAGCCCCGCCGTCTCTATAGCTGCCGGGGGAGGTTCTGCAGGCAGCTTTGAGGAGACGCCCTGGCTTCCAGAATCCACTCCTCATCCTTACCTGTTCTCCATCCTGGGGAAGTCCTGGTGTGTGTCCAGGCCGGTGTGTCTCCCCAGCTGCCCAGTGGGAATGATTCTAGAAAGTACTTCTAGGGATGTCCTCAGGTGCAAGTGGAATAAGGCCTAAAAAATTGGAGAGTCATGTCACCTGTAGGTGTTGCCTGCAACCCAAGTTATCTTCCTCTGACTTCCTCCTCCACGTCTGTTCCTCTTATGATGGGATGCGATAATTCTTATTCAATGTCATTGTACACGGGTGTCTATGTGTGTGTCTTTGTATATGTGTGTGTGTGTGTGTGTGTGTGTGTGTGTGTGTGTGTCTTTGTAAACCAGTGCTCACACTCTGTGTCGCCAGCAGGAAACTGTCCCCACACAGGAGAAATGGGCAATAGCATCCTGAGGTCTGAGGGTTTCGGTTTTCTAAAGCAAACCGAGTGAGAAAGTCTGAGGCCCTTGCTGGAAGGTTAGAGCTCATGAGTCAAGGCCACGCAGGTAGCAGGGCTGGAACTGGGATCAGAGACAGCCTGTGTCCACTGTGCACACTCAGTAGCACAGTCCTGGGAGCAGGAAAACTGTCCGCTTCTCTGATTACACAGTCTGGCAGGCTGAACTTCTCCAGCTGGATATGCAGTGACCCAGGGACAGATGGGCAGATGGTGGCTGACATCGGTAGAGTGACGTGACCATCTCATAGGCTGCTTCCCTGCATTCAGGGAGCTTCCGTCCAGGTAGGAGGAAGGCCAGCGAGTAAACTGAACGACAAGGAAGGATGTGATCAGGAAGTAATCTTTGTTCTGATGGACTACAATGGGGACGTGAGAGAGAGCAAGGCCACGGGCAGCATGGCATGGAGGAAATGACAGTAGGGGCCTCATGACCGGGGGGCCCAAGATTCTCAACTCGGCATCAGAGATAGCAAGGTCAGGGCGAGAGGGTGCCCACCCACAGGGAGCTGGCCTCTACCTCTAGCTCCGTGTGGCGGTCTGGCCTAGCTGCTTACCAAGGTCACTTCCTCCTGTTCGTGGGCACAGATGCGGCTGGACTCCATTTCCCGGCCTCCCTCACAGTCGGGCACGCTCAGCTGTTGAGGTCTGACGGTGGCATGTGAACTTCAGCACAGCCCATAAAAACCTCCTACACGTTCTCCTTCACGTCCTTGAGACCTGAGAAGCCATACGTCGAAATGATAGATTCAGTGGATAAAAAGAACCTGGATCCCTGAACTCTGGCTAGGAGAAGAGCTACCCACCAAGGAAGATAAGCCCCTTTTGGACGTTACGCAAGTGAAGAAAAGCCCGGGATTGTATTAAGCCACTGAGATATTGGGGGTTCCATGTTCAGGCAGCTCCCACGAGACCGATTCACTGAAGTCACTGTGTCATTGCCACGGCTGCTCATTTGGCCCTTTCTCAGCCTTATCATATTACCACTTACCTTTTGACTTTCAGGTCACTTTTCCTTCCTATAGGTCCCACTCCCTCAAGTGGGATGGCAACAGGGCAGTCAGAGGTCTGCCCTTGTAAGGTGAGTGCTTTCTCTGTTCTCTGCTCCTTAAAGTGGATTCTGCCTTCACTGCTGTAGCATGTCAATGGATGCTCTTAGGGCCCTTGAAGCCATTTGTACTCTTAGGTGCTTTCTCTTTCAGTTCGCTTAGACGACATGCTTTCTGGACTAGCACGAATACAGTCCTTATCTCAGGCCTTCCCCAAATTGTGATCATGTCTGAACTAGCGGGGCCCGGCTGAGTAGGACAGAACTGCCCAGACGCTGCTGTAGCTGCTTATTTCCATGTCCGACTGTATGCTTTTTCAGGACAAGGAGTATTTCTTGGGCACCAGGCACAGTATCAGGCACACAGGAGGCGTTCAACGAACGCTCGCTGAAGGAACGAATAGGGTCACTCCATGTCGTCAAACACACCGGGATGCTATGGAAAGAATCCGCAGCTTTTGTTTTCCCCCTCCACTTTTTGGTATTTTACTTAAAAAGGTTGATTTATATAGACAGGCATTTGGGCAATTGATTAATCTTTCTTCATCATTTTGTCAATTTCCCGTGGAGAGCACAACTTGTCAGTGATACGTGAACATGCATTTATTCTTTGGAACAATGTCTTTGGCTGTGAGCTACCACAAGATCTCGTATGTATTTCCCTGTGCCATACAGTATAATCTTGTTCATCTATTCTGCATCTGCCTGTCAGTATCTGCACATTTCCAACTCCCAGTCTGTCCCGTCCCACGCCCCTGCCCCTTGGCAACCACAAGTTTGTTTTCTATTTCTATGAGTGTGTCTGTTTTGTATTTATGTTCTTTTCTGTTTTTCCTTTTTTTCCCCTTCAAAACCATCTTTAAAGCAGCAGCCTAGGGAAGCCTGCTTCCAAGATGTCGAAGGCGTGGCCTGGGCCGCGCGCAGAATTGGGGCGGGGAGAGTGGCGGTATGGGCTGTGCGGGAAGGGCCAGAACAGGACGGGAGAAATCTGCGGAGCAGGGGCAGGGGAAGGGCTGGGCCAGGAGCGGAGAGCCCGGTTGGGGCGGTCTCGGCTGGGCGGGGTGAGCCGGGGCTGGGGGCGGCGTCGGCTGCGCGGGGAGAGCCGGGGCGGGGGTCGTTCTCGGCCGCGCCGGGAAAGCCGGGGCTTAGGGCGGGGGGCGATCTCGGCTGCGCCGGGACAGCTGGGGTGGGGGGCGTCCTCGGGCGCGCGGGGAGAGCCGGGGTCGGGGTCGGTCTAGGCCTCGCCGGTAAAGCCGGGGCATGTGGCGTGGGGCGATCTCGGCTGCGGCGTGACAGCTGTGGTGGGGGGCGGCCTTGGCCGCGCGGGGAAAGCCGGGGCGCGGGGAGAGCCGGGGCGGGGGTCGGTCTCGGCCGCGCCGGGAAAGCCGTGGTTGGGGCGTGGCGCGATCACGGCTGCGGCTGGACGGTCTGGTCCGGAGGCGTCCTTTGCCGTGTGAGGAGAGCCGCGGCGCTGGGAGAGCCGGGGTCGGGGTCGGTCTAGGCCTCGCCGGTAAAGCCGGGGCATGGGGCGTGGGGCGATCTCCGCTGCGGCGGGACAGCTGGGGTGTGGCGCGAACTTGGCGTGGCGGGGAGAGATGGGGCGGGGAGAGCCGGGGCGGGGGTCGTTCTCGGCCGCGGCGGGAAAGCCGGGTTTGGGGCAGGGCGCGATCTCGGCTGTGGCTGGACAGTCTGGTCCGGAGGTGGCCTCTGCCGCGCGGGCAGAGCCGGGGCGCGGGGAGAGCCGGGGCGGGGGTCGGTCTCCGCTGCGCAGATCATGGCGGGTGGGGCCTGCGGGCGGGCGGGATCCTGTGGACAGCGCTGAGACGCCTGCCGAGACTGTTGAGAGGCGCGCGCCTCCCGGATGCTTGGCCTGAGGTGGCGGCTGGGGGCTCGGTGCCTGCCTGGAGGCCGCAGGGTGAAGGCGGGCCTGGGGCTGGGGCTGGGGCTGGCGTCCCTCCAGCTCTGAGAAGGGACCCGCGCCCGCGCACTACCAGCTAGTCATCACCTGCAATGTCTCTGGGACTAGGTCCTCCAAGCATATCTCCAAGCTTGCCTATCACCAGGGTGTGGTCATTGTGACCTGTCCTGGCTGCCAGACACACCACACCATCCCCGACAACCTAGGGTGGTTCTCGGACCTGGATGGGAAGAGGAATATTAAAGAAATGCTGGCAGCCAGAAGGGAGAAGGTATGCCAAGTGGCTGGCAAGGGGGTCCAGGAGCTTCTTTTAGAGGCTGCGGGGTCCCCCAAACCCACCAGTGCTGTGGCAGGGGCTGAGGACCAGGATCCCACCCTACCTGGCAGGAAGGAGGCCAGCTGACCCACCTTCTGCCTTCAAGGAGGATACTCTGGCCCTGGGACGCTCTGGACGTGACTTGTTGTTGTTGTTGTTGTTGTTGTTGTTGTTGTTGTTGTTGTTGTTGTTATCAATAGCTATCAGTTGCAGATGTGGGGCCTGGGAGTCTCCTGCTTTCCCTGGCTCTGGAGTCAAAATGACTCCCGAGAACACTCTGAGGGCTGCAGCTGGGGCCTTCTGCAGCTGCAGGCCATGTCCCAGTGGGAAGGGGCTGGACATGGAGTCTGAGCCCCTCCTGGCTGCGGCTGTGTGGCCTTGGGCAGGTCACTTTGCCCCTGTGAGACTCTGTCTTCCTGTCTCGAGATGAAAATGCTCAGAGCGCCACCTTGTCAGGAGGACAGGCAGAAAGACAAGACTCAGAAGAGACATGGGGTGGCTCAGTCCTGTCCCAAATGTCAAGGCGCCCATCTTGCTGGCTCTCAGGGATTCCAGGAAAGGATGGCCAGTTAGCCAGTGAACTTCCTGGGTGCAGGACCAGCACCCCCACAACCCTCTGCAGATCTTGTCCCTCTGGCCAGACGCAAGGAGGCCCCACAGATCCTTCTGTGGCACCTGCTGTCCCCTGGACAGCCCTGGTGAACAAGTGCCAACCTCAGCCCTGACTTTTGGCCACTGGGCAAGCGGTCAGGAAACCAGGCCTCTCGCTGTCTCCACTGACAGGCCAGGCAGCCGTGGTGACAAAGGGAGTGGGTGCGAGGGGTGCTGTCTGATGGGCGGTGGGCCGCGTGCCCTGCATTTGTCTCCCAGCCTTGTTTGACTGTCTTCTCAGGATGTTCCTGTGTTTATGAGAGCGTGTTTACTTCCAGAAGCCTTCTGGGCAGTGTGAGCTTCAGCATTAAACAGCAGCCACCATCTTACAGGGTCCTGGCAGGATGCGCGCTCCCGGTTGCCGACCCCGTCGGCCCTGGGCCTCAGCATGGTTCTCCAGGCACTGGCAGTCTGTGCTCTGACCCGGTTACCCCTGTCCTTCCCCTTGACGAACAAGCCTGCATTATTCCAGCCCAGAGCCCCCCGTTCCATTTGTGAAGTCCAACCTGGAAGCTGAGCCAGCAGCCCCACCACGGCCTGCTCTCCCACAGAGGCCCCAGGCGACCCACTGGCCTTGAAATGCCTGAGCTGCAGGGCTGGGTAGTGGCTTGGCTGCCTAGCTGACCCCAGACGCTTAGGACCAGAATTTGGGGAGGTCCTGGGAGCTGGCTGGACTCTGAGAGTGCAGGGCTGGGCCTTGGAGGGCCACTGAGACCAATCCCGCCCTCCACGGATGTGGAAACGGAGGCCTGTGGTTTGGATAGGTATGCTAGCTGTTTTTTATTGTCTGTTTTCTGACACTTTGACACCTGGGTCCCACTGAGCCTGGAGGGGCTGCCCCTCCCAGCGCTAGTCAGTTCCTAGAGACAGTAGAAGATGCCAGTGAGCACACCCGGGGGGGGGGGGACAGACAAGTAGGGGCAGCCCCTCCACCCAGAGATGCTGATTCCTCCCACCTGCTAGTCCTGCCTCCCTGTTGCTCCCCATGGAAACCACAGGAGAGGCTCTTGCCACTGTTTCACCTCCCCTGCCTCCTGACCCGCGAGGACCCTGCTGATGCCCCTCCAAGGACAATGCCCCATCTGCACGGATGCTTCTCAGCCCAGCCAGGGCCCAGTGGTCCAAGTGAGCCTACTTTGTGCGAGGCCAGGCTGCCACTGATTTCAAGACTTCAGAAGGACATCTCGGATGCGAAGGGACACATCACAGGAAGGTCCATATATTTTTCCTTCTAAGCCATGACTCAGGAGTAAAAGCAAAATAACATTGTGTTCAGATCCAAGAGACTCAGAGAGTTTGCCGCTCTCAGGCTGTCACTGAGAGTGAGGACGGGTGGTTTGAAGGAAGAAGTGAATGAATCCGAGAAGGAACGAGTGGAGAGTGAGACATGAGGGTGGGAAATGGGTGAGTGCAGGTCTGTCTGACAGTCATGACTGTGTAAATCAAGCATCGGGGGTTAGTAAGAACAATTATCATGACTAATGAGAAGGCAAAAACCTCTGTGGTTCAGTGTTGTGTCCTGGCCATCACCGGCCACCCTACCAGGGCTCAGGAAGCCTGAGCTGAGGTAGAAAGGGCAGAAAAAGTCTATACACTAGTCATTCCTATCCATCTGTGTAAGAAGAATTGCACACCATGAGCAAGTGGGAATGATTCCTGGAATGCAGGATGGCTTCACCCTAGCAAAATGCATGACAGTGTGAGGAGAAAAAACAGGATCATCTCAATGAATGCTGAGAAAGGAATGGATGAATTCACCAGCATCTTCTGAATTTCATGGAAACATGAGAAATTTAAAGGGTCATATTCACACAATGTTTTTTTTTTTCAATAACTCTAGCCCAACTGGATAATAACAATTTTTAGAAGTATCACAGCATTCTATACCACGTTATAGCACAATATCACTTCACTCTGTTCCTCATGCTATGGGTCGGTCTTTTAGAGCCTCATCAGAGAAATGGCTCAATTTAGTAGGGATGCTCATTGCAAGAAAAACATGCTTCTTTTATGCCATCGACTTAACATGGATTGTTGAAGAGAAACTCCCACCCCCATTATGACAGTCATGCAGAGCGGTATTTCTGCATGTGGTGACTGATTCATAAATTCAGTCCCATCGTGAAACTTCAGGTCCGTAGGATCTAATATTCTGACTTTGGATCCCTGAGGGAGTCAGAGGTGTCCCCTGAGACCTAGAGAGCAGAGCCACACAGTAGGAGAGTCAAGGGGGCCAAAATGAGAACAGAAGTGAGAGCAGATGGCGAGATGTGATGTGGGAGAGCCCTGGGATCATGTGGGTCCTGGCTGAGGGGCTCTGTGGGAAGGTCTTCAGGAGTAAAGGGCCTGGCAGGGGAGGAAGGTGCCTAGGTATGATGACCTCCTGTCAGGAAAGCTCCAGGAGAGCCCGCATTTCAAATACATTCCCCTGGCCTGTCCTATCTTCCCTCCCAACTCTATACATTCAGCAATACACGTCCATCTTCTTGGCCAAGTGCTGGGCTAGAGACCTGTAATTTGCTCAAGTCCAAGGTGTAGACTCTGCTCCCAGGTGGCTGAGCGTTCCTTATAATAAAGTCAAGGGTAAGCCATTGTAGGTAGAGGAGCAGGTAATTAAAATCAAAACCTGTCCCTCTCCCACAGTTCTTATCATCACTGTTCTTTCTTCTGACACTTTAGGATACACGGGATTGTAGCAAAGCTCCCCAGGGGAAAGCAGATTCAGTGCTCTGGGGATAGAAGTCGATGAGGACCCACCTTGGCTGTGCTGAGCAGGAGAACTTCCCTGGTGAGTGACTCCCACTGAGACCTACTGCCCCGCTTCAACTGTCTCCTAGGGATTCAGGGACAACCCCACTGTCCTGTGAGCAGACCGCTTTCTACCCAAGTCTACATCACACGCACACAAGGCAACATGAATTACAATATCTCTTGTACATTGCACTGATTGTCAAAGTCTTTTATTTAAGTAGATATTTACAAACGCAGACGGTTGGAGGGAGAGAGGAAGGGACAGAGGTGGACACAGATGGGGGCTGGACACAGAAGAACACACGTCTGTGTATCCCAAGTGACGACTTCCACTCAGTGGCTCAATTTCTGTTTGTGAATTAAAGTGTATTGAGATTAGAGCTGAAACGAGATTGAAGAAAAAAACCAAACCTCTATAGCTTAAAGAAATCCTCACTTTCTAAAACATGTTCTGAGGAGGGCTAAATTGGGAAGGAGCACTTTGGAATGGAACAGTGTTTCTCAGAAGCAGTGACATCCCTCCCTCTGGTGGCCGTACGGGGAATGGCATGTGAGCTGCTGGCTCCATGGATGTCGGACAAACAGGCAACATTCACACAAACACAAAATCAGTCTCACTGCTGGAAGAAAACAAATCCTCTAAGGTCAAAATTTGGGCTTGCCTTCTAAGTCCTTGTCTTGATCATGCCATGAGCGGCCACTTACCAAGGGTGGGGTCTCAGGGAGTGTTGATGGAGGCCCTGAGCTGGGCCCTGGGTCCACAGCAGACAAGAGGGAGGAGGCCGCTGCCTCACAGGACCTGCAGGGAGAGGGTGGGAACGTGTTGGGGCCACTTGTCCACATCCCCGCCCTGTGTGTCTGGTGCAGAGAAGTGAGTCTATCCAAACAGAGACATGTAGGGCACTTTGAAGTTTCTATTAACCATAAAACACAGACACAACAGGCCGCAAGGAATATGTTATCACCTCTAAGAATAATCCGGAATTGTAAATCACAGACACCTCAGGAAGAGTGGGCGGCCCGGCCCTGAAGGCGGCGGGAGGCAGCCGAGCCAGACGGATACTTACAGCGCGTCCCTCTGCTCTGGCTCTGGCTCTGGCTCTGGCTCTGGCTCTGGCTCTGGCTCTGGCTCTGGCGCTGTCGCAGGCAGGAGAGCTGGAGCTGGCGCTCCACCCAGAGGGGTTTCCCCAGCGGGTTCTGGAGCTGGTGCTGTAGCTCCAAGAAGGGAAACTCTCATCAATAGGACTGCTTTCCCACGTGTCTCCCAAAGCCAGGGGAGCCCTCACTGCTACTCAATCAAATCTCACTCCAGGATTCCACCCCCAGGGAGTCTTCCCAGGCTCTGCTCTGTGGGGTCCAGTGCCGTCCCCTCCCCACCCACCAGATCCCCCACCCTGCATCCTCCTCACCATCACTGTCTGCCTCTGGGAGTTCCAGTTGCTCCAGCTGTGCCAGGAGGAGGTGGGCCTGCTGCTCCAGGTCTGAGCCAGGCATGCTGAGCTCTACGTAAGCTACAACGGTCTTCAGGCATGGGAATTCTGGAGGCTGGTGGAAGTCGTCTGGGTACTGGAACAGCCAGGTGCCCAGGATGGAGGCCATGGCCCTGGGTGCAGTCAGGGGGACACCAGAGTCAGAGGCTTAGCCTTTCCTACCACATTGGGCTCCCAGGGTAGCCCTGCAGGGACCGGGGACTTTTTGCCTTTGGCTCCTGCCCATCCAGAGGCCGGCTCTGCTCCATGTCCCATCTCAGCTGGCAGTGTGGGCAGAGGCGGGCTTGGACACAGAGGAGGGGCTGCTACAAGCCTTCTGAAGGGACAGCACTGGCTCAATGGCGTGACCACCTGTCCACTGCTTCAGGGACACCTGTCACACTGCTATGTCCCTCTCCCTGCCCCTCCCCACTGGATGGCACGTCTGTGAGGACAGGCAGGCTGTGTGCTCTGCGCACTGCCCTCTAAGGGACACAGGAGCTGCTCTATGAGTGCCTGAGCCAGGAGGGAACAGACAGGCTGTGTCGGCCATCCAGGCTGCCCACGGGCCTCCTCACTCCTCAGACTTTAGCTCCTGCACCTGCTGGCTGCACAATCCTCCAGGGACCCTGCCTGGGTCTCCTTCTGCCCCTGCCACTCAGCATCATCAGGATGGGCTCAGCTGTCCCCTGAGGCTCCCTGGGTCCCCTGAGCACCAGCTGAGTCCCCACCATTGAGGCTACACTAGTTGGTGGGCACGATGCTCTCTACCCCTTGTGGTCTGTGTCTCCCAAAGGGCGTGTGGGCAGGGATGGGATGGATAGGGGATGCTTGTGGGTTTTCTTCACTTTTGACTCTGTCCTCTGACCTCCCAGATGCCCCTCACAGTGCCACAGTCGCATCCACAGCTCTCTGGGTCTTGTCTCTTCTTTGCCAGGGGAAGCCCTAGGACTTCTGCTCTCAAGCCAGACTCACAGGATATGCGGGATCCAGGATCCCGCCCACCTCTGCCCAACCAGAGAGCCCATAGCTTCACACACTATTTGGGGAAGGAGTCCTTCCCGCTTCAATCCAAGAGACTCACTGCTTCAGCTGGTGCAGGGGTCCCCCGTCCTCTTCCGTAACAGGGAGGACGCATCCGTATCTAGAGGAGAGCAGGAAGGCGTCACATGGACTGTCCCGAACACACTAGCTGGATGTGCTGTCTAGTGTGACAGTGTGACACCCGAGAGAATGGAAGCCCTGGAGGGCAGAGCTGATGTCTGCTCGATGTATTAAATGATGGTTGTTCCTAGAAAAGCCCCTGTCCCTGGGGGCCCTTTCTATACATTTGAGGAATGAGTGAGTGAGCCCACCTGGCCCCAAGGCGCACATCTCAGTGGGCCTGGGACCCCACTTGTCCCTCCCAGGGATCACTGTTCTCACTCTCCCAGGACAGGGACAGCTAATGGCGTCACCGATCCCCTTTGAAATGGGAAAACAGTTCCACCCGTGGCCAAAGTCCCAGTGACACAGGAGGCAGACGCTAGCTCTTGGGCAGGAGGACAATGAAATTCGCACAACCACAGCCCCGCCAGCTGCCCTTTCCGTGAGCCAGGTCCCCGGAGAGCACCTTCCATGAAGATCTCCCTCTGTTCCTACCCTCCTAGGGCCTGATCCTCTCTTGACCCCAGCGTGCAGGGGGGACACTGAGGCTCAGAGAGGTAGAGGAACAATGCCTCATGGCTCTGATGGTAGGTGGCCAGGTCCCCAATGTCCCATGAAGACACAGTGCTCACCTTTGGAACAGATGGTCCAGCACCTGCTGGGCGGTGGCAAGAGCTCGATAATTGCCCAGAAATGTGTTCACGTAAGAGGGGTGCCCGCCCAGGACGGCAGGCACCAGCTTTGCCACCAGCTTCTCCAGCCTGTGTCGCTGGAGGCTCCAAGCCCTGTAGGCCTCATCCCCGCTCCCTGATGGTCCAGCTCCCCCCTGGGGTGGAAAGAGGAAAGACATGGATCAGAGGCAGCACCGGGGACCCCCAGGCACTTGGGGCTGGAGATTAGACCGAATCCTCAAGCCTCAAGCTCTTGTGCCTGAGGTGGAACAGGGGAGCCCTGAAGCAGATCCTAGGTTCTCGGCATCACCAGTACCTGGGGCGAAGGGCGATGATGAAATGCATCAGTGTCTCAGATCCCTGTGTCGGCACCACAGTGCCGGCCCCTCCCTGCATGGACCACATCATCCCCGTGACTGCTGTCACAGCATCCCATTCTAGGGATGAGAACACAGCGGCTGAGCCTGGGGTGGGAGGGCTCAGGATCTTCAGGTTAATGTGGACACGTGGGGATGGAGAAGAAACAGGACAACGTGTAGAAAAATGCAGAAATACCCTTGACTTCACATAGACTGAAGTTCTGTCCGAGTCTCTTTCTGAGATTCGGACTCATATGTGGGCACTGACTTTGCGTCTGGCCAAGGCAGGGCCTGGGTTGTGACGGCAGATGGGGGAGACGGGGCATCAGATGCCTTTGCCAGCAGCTCTCTTAAGAGGCAGCCCAGGGGAGTAGCGGGGCAGCAGCGGGGCCCGGGGCTTCCTGGGTGTGGAGTCTCCTCGCTCGCACTCACCCTGAGCGCGTCCTGGGCTCTGCTGCTCTCGTGGGGCACCTGCGCCTCCTGCAGGGAGGTGGAGCGGGGATCTCCGTGGACCAGGTCCTGTCCCGTCCCGTGTGTGGAGTCCTGTAAATACAGTGCCCAGAGGCCAGGCAGGAGCCTCAGAGCCCTGTCTGGTTCTCCGACCCACTAGACATCTCCAGTCCTGACACACATCCACCACTGTCTGCACAGACCTCCTTCAGGGGCAGAAAAGCTGACAAAGTGGGTGCCTTGTATTCCCGTTGACCCAGAGATGATGCCCCTCAGGAGTCCTCTTTCCCCCTTATCAGCCCTGTCCTTGGGTGCGGCCATGACAGGACCACCGGGTCACCAAGTGTTCAACAAGCCATTCCTGCCCAGAGGGGACACCTCCTCTCAAGTCCCCCTTCAGCGACATGGAGATGAGGGAAAGTGGGCCTGCCCAGGGAGGGCCCCCCATGGAGGCCGGTCCCAGACTGGCCTTCTCCAGGCCACCCAGCGTTACCTTAGGTGACCTCCTCAAAATAGGCCACAGGCGCCTGGGTGGAGGGTTCCACAGACGCCTACAGCCACCGAAGAACCTCGCAGTCCAGGGTTTCCTGGCGGAGAAGCCCCGGGAGACCGGGAAACAAGAGGAGAACATCCTGTGTCTTCAACTGTCTCCAGCCAAGTGCGCTGGCTCTGGAGCTGTTGTCCAAATGTGGGTGCCTGGTAACCAGGTTCCATTTCGGTTGGGGTCTGTTAAGGAGGTGATGTCACTTCCTGGGGTCCACTTCCTGGAACCCCCTCCTCAGAAGACACCTCCACATGAGCCCTCTGGGCTGCTTGCCTGCTCACGCCCTTCTCCACGCAAACCCGCACCTTGCACAGTTAGAGCAGCCCCGCCGTCTCTATAGCTGCCGGGGGAGGTTCTGCAGGCAGCTTTGAGGAGACGCCCTGGCTTCCAGAATCCACTCCTCATCCTTACCTGTTCTCCATCCTGGGGAAGTCCTGGTGTGTGTCCAGGCCGGTGTGTCTCCCCAGCTGCCCAGTGGGAATGATTCTAGAAAGTACTTCTAGGGATGTCCTCAGGTGCAAGTGGAATAAGGCCTAAAAAATTGGAGAGTCATGTCACCTGTAGGTGTTGCCTGCAACCCAAGTTATCTTCCTCTGACTTCCTCCTCCACGTCTGTTCCTCTTATGATGGGATGCGATAATTCTTATTCAATGTCATTGTACACGGGTGTCTATGTGTGTGTCTTTGTATATGTGTGTGTGTGTGTGTGTGTGTGTGTGTGTGTGTGTGTGTCTTTGTAAACCAGTGCTCACACTCTGTGTCGCCAGCAGGAAACTGTCCCCACACAGGAGAAATGGGCAATAGCATCCTGAGGTCTGAGGGTTTCGGTTTTCTAAAGCAAACCGAGTGAGAAAGTCTGAGGCCCTTGCTGGAAGGTTAGAGCTCATGAGTCAAGGCCACGCAGGTAGCAGGGCTGGAACTGGGATCAGAGACAGCCTGTGTCCACTGTGCACACTCAGTAGCACAGTCCTGGGAGCAGGAAAACTGTCCGCTTCTCTGATTACACAGTCTGGCAGGCTGAACTTCTCCAGCTGGATATGCAGTGACCCAGGGACAGATGGGCAGATGGTGGCTGACATCGGTAGAGTGACGTGACCATCTCATAGGCTGCTTCCCTGCATTCAGGGAGCTTCCGTCCAGGTAGGAGGAAGGCCAGCGAGTAAACTGAACGACAAGGAAGGATGTGATCAGGAAGTAATCTTTGTTCTGATGGACTACAATGGGGACGTGAGAGAGAGCAAGGCCACGGGCAGCATGGCATGGAGGAAATGACAGTAGGGGCCTCATGACCGGGGGGCCCAAGATTCTCAACTCGGCATCAGAGATAGCAAGGTCAGGGCGAGAGGGTGCCCACCCACAGGGAGCTGGCCTCTACCTCTAGCTCCGTGTGGCGGTCTGGCCTAGCTGCTTACCAAGGTCACTTCCTCCTGTTCGTGGGCACAGATGCGGCTGGACTCCATTTCCCGGCCTCCCTCACAGTCGGGCACGCTCAGCTGTTGAGGTCTGACGGTGGCATGTGAACTTCAGCACAGCCCATAAAAACCTCCTACACGTTCTCCTTCACGTCCTTGAGACCTGAGAAGCCATACGTCGAAATGATAGATTCAGTGGATAAAAAGAACCTGGATCCCTGAACTCTGGCTAGGAGAAGAGCTACCCACCAAGGAAGATAAGCCCCTTTTGGACGTTACGCAAGTGAAGAAAAGCCCGGGATTGTATTAAGCCACTGAGATATTGGGGGTTCCATGTTCAGGCAGCTCCCACGAGACCGATTCACTGAAGTCACTGTGTCATTGCCACGGCTGCTCATTTGGCCCTTTCTCAGCCTTATCATATTACCACTTACCTTTTGACTTTCAGGTCACTTTTCCTTCCTATAGGTCCCACTCCCTCAAGTGGGATGGCAACAGGGCAGTCAGAGGTCTGCCCTTGTAAGGTGAGTGCTTTCTCTGTTCTCTGCTCCTTAAAGTGGATTCTGCCTTCACTGCTGTAGCATGTCAATGGATGCTCTTAGGGCCCTTGAAGCCATTTGTACTCTTAGGTGCTTTCTCTTTCAGTTCGCTTAGACGACATGCTTTCTGGACTAGCACGAATACAGTCCTTATCTCAGGCCTTCCCCAAATTGTGATCATGTCTGAACTAGCGGGGCCCGGCTGAGTAGGACAGAACTGCCCAGACGCTGCTGTAGCTGCTTATTTCCATGTCCGACTGTATGCTTTTTCAGGACAAGGAGTATTTCTTGGGCACCAGGCACAGTATCAGGCACACAGGAGGCGTTCAACGAACGCTCGCTGAAGGAACGAATAGGGTCACTCCATGTCGTCAAACACACCGGGATGCTATGGAAAGAATCCGCAGCTTTTGTTTTCCCCCTCCACTTTTTGGTATTTTACTTAAAAAGGTTGATTTATATAGACAGGCATTTGGGCAATTGATTAATCTTTCTTCATCATTTTGTCAATTTCCCGTGGAGAGCACAACTTGTCAGTGATACGTGAACATGCATTTATTCTTTGGAACAATGTCTTTGGCTGTGAGCTACCACAAGATCTCGTATGTATTTCCCTGTGCCATACAGTATAATCTTGTTCATCTATTCTGCATCTGCCTGTCAGTATCTGCACATTTCCAACTCCCAGTCTGTCCCGTCCCACGCCCCTGCCCCTTGGCAACCACAAGTTTGTTTTCTATTTCTATGAGTGTGTCTGTTTTGTATTTATGTTCTTTTCTGTTTTTCCTTTTTTTCCCCTTCAAAACCATCTTTAAAGCAGCAGCCTAGGGAAGCCTGCTTCCAAGATGTCGAAGGCGTGGCCTGGGCCGCGCGCAGAATTGGGGCGGGGAGAGTGGCGGTATGGGCTGTGCGGGAAGGGCCAGAACAGGACGGGAGAAATCTGCGGAGCAGGGGCAGGGGAAGGGCTGGGCCAGGAGCGGAGAGCCCGGTTGGGGCGGTCTCGGCTGGGCGGGGTGAGCCGGGGCTGGGGGCGGCGTCGGCTGCGCGGGGAGAGCCGGGGCGGGGGTCGTTCTCGGCCGCGCCGGGAAAGCCGGGGCTTAGGGCGGGGGGCGATCTCGGCTGCGCCGGGACAGCTGGGGTGGGGGGCGTCCTCGGGCGCGCGGGGAGAGCCGGGGTCGGGGTCGGTCTAGGCCTCGCCGGTAAAGCCGGGGCATGTGGCGTGGGGCGATCTCGGCTGCGGCGTGACAGCTGTGGTGGGGGGCGGCCTTGGCCGCGCGGGGAAAGCCGGGGCGCGGGGAGAGCCGGGGCGGGGGTCGGTCTCGGCCGCGCCGGGAAAGCCGTGGTTGGGGCGTGGCGCGATCACGGCTGCGGCTGGACGGTCTGGTCCGGAGGCGTCCTTTGCCGTGTGAGGAGAGCCGCGGCGCGGGGAGAGCCGGGCGTGGGTCGGTCTCGGCCGCGCCGGGCGAGCCGGGGCATGGGGCGTGGGGCGATCTCCGCTGCGGCGGGACAGCTGGGGTGTGGCGCGAACTTGGCGTGGCGGGGAGAGATGGGGCGGGGAGAGCCGGGGCGGGGGTCGTTCTCGGCCGCGGCGGGAAAGCCGGGTTTGGGGCAGGGCGCGATCTCGGCTGTGGCTGGACAGTCTGGTCCGGAGGTGGCCTCTGCCGCGCGGGCAGAGCCGGGGCGCGGGGAGAGCCGGGGCGGGGGTCGGTCTCCGCTGCGCAGATCATGGCGGGTGGGGCCTGCGGGCGGGCGGGATCCTGTGGACAGCGCTGAGACGCCTGCCGAGACTGTTGAGAGGCGCGCGCCTCCCGGATGCTTGGCCTGAGGTGGCGGCTGGGGGCTCGGTGCCTGCCTGGAGGCCGCAGGGTGAAGGCGGGCCTGGGGCTGGGGCTGGGGCTGGCGTCCCTCCAGCTCTGAGAAGGGACCCGCGCCCGCGCACTACCAGCTAGTCATCACCTGCAATGTCTCTGGGACTAGGTCCTCCAAGCATATCTCCAAGCTTGCCTATCACCAGGGTGTGGTCATTGTGACCTGTCCTGGCTGCCAGACACACCACACCATCCCCGACAACCTAGGGTGGTTCTCGGACCTGGATGGGAAGAGGAATATTAAAGAAATGCTGGCAGCCAGAAGGGAGAAGGTATGCCAAGTGGCTGGCAAGGGGGTCCAGGAGCTTCTTTTAGAGGCTGCGGGGTCCCCCAAACCCACCAGTGCTGTGGCAGGGGCTGAGGACCAGGATCCCACCCTACCTGGCAGGAAGGAGGCCAGCTGACCCACCTTCTGCCTTCAAGGAGGATACTCTGGCCCTGGGACGCTCTGGACGTGACTTGTTGTTGTTGTTGTTGTTGTTGTTGTTGTTGTTGTTGTTGTTGTTGTTGTTATCAATAGCTATCAGTTGCAGATGTGGGGCCTGGGAGTCTCCTGCTCTCCCTGGCTCTGGAGTCAAAATGACTCCCGAGAACACTCTGAGGGCTGCAGCTGGGGCCTTCTGCAGCTGCAGGCCATGTCCCAGTGGGAAGGGGCTGGACATGGAGTCTGAGCCCCTCCTGGCTGCGGCTGTGTGGCCTTGGGCAGGTCACTTTGCCCCTGTGAGACTCTGTCTTCCTGTCTCGAGATGAAAATGCTCAGAGCGCCACCTTGTCAGGAGGACAGGCAGAAAGACAAGACTCAGAAGAGACATGGGGTGGCTCAGTCCTGTCCCAAATGTCAAGGCGCCCATCTTGCTGGCTCTCAGGGATTCCAGGAAAGGATGGCCAGTTAGCCAGTGAACTTCCTGGGTGCAGGACCAGCACCCCCACAACCCTCTGCAGATCTTGTCCCTCTGGCCAGACGCAAGGAGGCCCCACAGATCCTTCTGTGGCACCTGCTGTCCCCTGGACAGCCCTGGTGAACAAGTGCCAACCTCAGCCCTGACTTTTGGCCACTGGGCAAGCGGTCAGGAAACCAGGCCTCTCGCTGTCTCCACTGACAGGCCAGGCAGCCGTGGTGACAAAGGGAGTGGGTGCGAGGGGTGCTGTCTGATGGGCGGTGGGCCGCGTGCCCTGCATTTGTCTCCCAGCCTTGTTTGACTGTCTTCTCAGGATGTTCCTGTGTTTATGAGAGCGTGTTTACTTCCAGAAGCCTTCTGGGCAGTGTGAGCTTCAGCATTAAACAGCAGCCACCATCTTACAGGGTCCTGGCAGGATGCGCGCTCCCGGTTGCCGACCCCGTCGGCCCTGGGCCTCAGCATGGTTCTCCAGGCACTGGCAGTCTGTGCTCTGACCCGGTTACCCCTGTCCTTCCCCTTGACGAACAAGCCTGCATTATTCCAGCCCAGAGCCCCCCGTTCCATTTGTGAAGTCCAACCTGGAAGCTGAGCCAGCAGCCCCACCACGGCCTGCTCTCCCACAGAGGCCCCAGGCGACCCACTGGCCTTGAAATGCCTGAGCTGCAGGGCTGGGTAGTGGCTTGGCTGCCTAGCTGACCCCAGACGCTTAGGACCAGAATTTGGGGAGGTCCTGGGAGCTGGCTGGACTCTGAGAGTGCAGGGCTGGGCCTTGGAGGGCCACTGAGACCAATCCCGCCCTCCACGGATGTGGAAACGGAGGCCTGTGGTTTGGATAGGTATGCTAGCTGTTTTTTATTGTCTGTTTTCTGACACTTTGACACCTGGGTCCCACTGAGCCTGGAGGGGCTGCCCCTCCCAGCGCTAGTCAGTTCCTAGAGACAGTAGAAGATGCCAGTGAGCACACCCGGGGGGGGGGGGACAGACAAGTAGGGGCAGCCCCTCCACCCAGAGATGCTGATTCCTCCCACCTGCTAGTCCTGCCTCCCTGTTGCTCCCCATGGAAACCACAGGAGAGGCTCTTGCCACTGTTTCACCTCCCCTGCCTCCTGACCCGCGAGGACCCTGCTGATGCCCCTCCAAGGACAATGCCCCATCTGCACGGATGCTTCTCAGCCCAGCCAGGGCCCAGTGGTCCAAGTGAGCCTACTTTGTGCGAGGCCAGGCTGCCACTGATTTCAAGACTTCAGAAGGACATCTCGGATGCGAAGGGACACATCACAGGAAGGTCCATATATTTTTCCTTCTAAGCCATGACTCAGGAGTAAAAGCAAAATAACATTGTGTTCAGATCCAAGAGACTCAGAGAGTTTGCCGCTCTCAGGCTGTCACTGAGAGTGAGGACGGGTGGTTTGAAGGAAGAAGTGAATGAATCCGAGAAGGAACGAGTGGAGAGTGAGACATGAGGGTGGGAAATGGGTGAGTGCAGGTCTGTCTGACAGTCATGACTGTGTAAATCAAGCATCGGGGGTTAGTAAGAACAATTATCATGACTAATGAGAAGGCAAAAACCTCTGTGGTTCAGTGTTGTGTCCTGGCCATCACCGGCCACCCTACCAGGGCTCAGGAAGCCTGAGCTGAGGTAGAAAGGGCAGAAAAAGTCTATACACTAGTCATTCCTATCCATCTGTGTAAGAAGAATTGCACACCATGAGCAAGTGGGAATGATTCCTGGAATGCAGGATGGCTTCACCCTAGCAAAATGCATGACAGTGTGAGGAGAAAAAACAGGATCATCTCAATGAATGCTGAGAAAGGAATGGATGAATTCACCAGCATCTTCTGAATTTCATGGAAACATGAGAAATTTAAAGGGTCATATTCACACAATGTTTTTTTTTTTCAATAACTCTAGCCCAACTGGATAATAACAATTTTTAGAAGTATCACAGCATTCTATACCACGTTATAGCACAATATCACTTCACTCTGTTCCTCATGCTATGGGTCGGTCTTTTAGAGCCTCATCAGAGAAATGGCTCAATTTAGTAGGGATGCTCATTGCAAGAAAAACATGCTTCTTTTATGCCATCGACTTAACATGGATTGTTGAAGAGAAACCCCCACCCCCATTATGACAGTCATGCAGAGCGGTATTTCTGCATGTGGTGACTGATTCATAAATTCAGTCCCATCGTGAAACTTCAGGTCCGTAGGATCTAATATTCTGACTTTGGATCCCTGAGGGAGTCAGAGGTGTCCCCTGAGACCTAGAGAGCAGAGCCACACAGTAGGAGAGTCAAGGGGGCCAAAATGAGAACAGAAGTGAGAGCAGATGGCGAGATGTGATGTGGGAGAGCCCTGGGATCATGTGGGTCCTGGCTGAGGGGCTCTGTGGGAAGGTCTTCAGGAGTAAAGGGCCTGGCAGGGGAGGAAGGTGCCTAGGTATGATGACCTCCTGTCAGGAAAGCTCCAGGAGAGCCCGCATTTCAAATACATTCCCCTGGCCTGTCCTATCTTCCCTCCCAACTCTATACATTCAGCAATACACGTCCATCTTCTTGGCCAAGTGCTGGGCTAGAGACCTGTAATTTGCTCAAGTCCAAGGTGTAGACTCTGCTCCCAGGTGGCTGAGCGTTCCTTATAATAAAGTCAAGGGTAAGCCATTGTAGGTAGAGGAGCAGGTAATTAAAATCAAAACCTGTCCCTCTCCCACAGTTCTTATCATCACTGTTCTTTCTTCTGACACTTTAGGATACACGGGATTGTAGCAAAGCTCCCCAGGGGAAAGCAGATTCAGTGCTCTGGGGATAGAAGTCGATGAGGACCCACCTTGGCTGTGCTGAGCAGGAGAACTTCCCTGGTGAGTGACTCCCACTGAGACCTACTGCCCCGCTTCAACTGTCTCCTAGGGATTCAGGGACAACCCCACTGTCCTGTGAGCAGACCGCTTTCTACCCAAGTCTACATCACACGCACACAAGGCAACATGAATTACAATATCTCTTGTACATTGCACTGATTGTCAAAGTCTTTTATTTAAGTAGATATTTACAAACGCAGACGGTTGGAGGGAGAGAGGAAGGGACAGAGGTGGACACAGATGGGGGCTGGACACAGAAGAACACACGTCTGTGTATCCCAAGTGACGACTTCCACTCAGTGGCTCAATTTCTGTTTGTGAATTAAAGTGTATTGAGATTAGAGCTGAAACGAGATTGAAGAAAAAAACCAAACCTCTATAGCTTAAAGAAATCCTCACTTTCTAAAACATGTTCTGAGGAGGGCTAAATTGGGAAGGAGCACTTTGGAATGGAACAGTGTTTCTCAGAAGCAGTGACATCCCTCCCTCTGGTGGCCGTACGGGGAATGGCATGTGAGCTGCTGGCTCCATGGATGTCGGACAAACAGGCAACATTCACACAAACACAAAATCAGTCTCACTGCTGGAAGAAAACAAATCCTCTAAGGTCAAAATTTGGGCTTGCCTTCTAAGTCCTTGTCTTGATCATGCCATGAGCGGCCACTTACCAAGGGTGGGGTCTCAGGGAGTGTTGATGGAGGCCCTGAGCTGGGCCCTGGGTCCACAGCAGACAAGAGGGAGGAGGCCGCTGCCTCACAGGACCTGCAGGGAGAGGGTGGGAACGTGTTGGGGCCACTTGTCCACATCCCCGCCCTGTGTGTCTGGTGCAGAGAAGTGAGTCTATCCAAACAGAGACATGTAGGGCACTTTGAAGTTTCTATTAACCATAAAACACAGACACAACAGGCCGCAAGGAATATGTTATCACCTCTAAGAATAATCCGGAATTGTAAATCACAGACACCTCAGGAAGAGTGGGCGGCCCGGCCCTGAAGGCGGCGGGAGGCAGCCGAGCCAGACGGATACTTACAGCGCGTCCCTCTGCTCTGGCTCTGGCTCTGGCTCTGGCTCTGGCTCTGGCTCTGGCTCTGGCTCTGGCGCTGTCGCAGGCAGGAGAGCTGGAGCTGGCGCTCCACCCAGAGGGGTTTCCCCAGCGGGTTCTGGAGCTGGTGCTGTAGCTCCAAGAAGGGAAACTCTCATCAATAGGACTGCTTTCCCACGTGTCTCCCAAAGCCAGGGGAGCCCTCACTGCTACTCAATCAAATCTCACTCCAGGATTCCACCCCCAGGGAGTCTTCCCAGGCTCTGCTCTGTGGGGTCCAGTGCCGTCCCCTCCCCACCCACCAGATCCCCCACCCTGCATCCTCCTCACCATCACTGTCTGCCTCTGGGAGTTCCAGTTGCTCCAGCTGTGCCAGGAGGAGGTGGGCCTGCTGCTCCAGGTCTGAGCCAGGCATGCTGAGCTCTACGTAAGCTACAACGGTCTTCAGGCATGGGAATTCTGGAGGCTGGTGGAAGTCGTCTGGGTACTGGAACAGCCAGGTGCCCAGGATGGAGGCCATGGCCCTGGGTGCAGTCAGGGGGACACCAGAGTCAGAGGCTTAGCCTTTCCTACCACATTGGGCTCCCAGGGTAGCCCTGCAGGGACCGGGGACTTTTTGCCTTTGGCTCCTGCCCATCCAGAGGCCGGCTCTGCTCCATGTCCCATCTCAGCTGGCAGTGTGGGCAGAGGCGGGCT
Source organism: Vicugna pacos (assembly GCF_048564905.1). Taxonomy (NCBI): domain Eukaryota; kingdom Metazoa; phylum Chordata; class Mammalia; order Artiodactyla; family Camelidae; genus Vicugna; species Vicugna pacos. The sequence continues at coordinate 36,040,733 of NC_132997.1, read as the reverse complement.
TGGACACAGAGGAGGGGCTGCTACAAGCCTTCTGAAGGGACAGCACTGGCTCAATGGCGTGACCACCTGTCCACTGCTTCAGGGACACCTGTCACACTGCTATGTCCCTCTCCCTGCCCCTCCCCACTGGATGGCACGTCTGTGAGGACAGGCAGGCTGTGTGCTCTGCGCACTGCCCTCTAAGGGACACAGGAGCTGCTCTATGAGTGCCTGAGCCAGGAGGGAACAGACAGGCTGTGTCGGCCATCCAGGCTGCCCACGGGCCTCCTCACTCCTCAGACTTTAGCTCCTGCACCTGCTGGCTGCACAATCCTCCAGGGACCCTGCCTGGGTCTCCTTCTGCCCCTGCCACTCAGCATCATCAGGATGGGCTCAGCTGTCCCCTGAGGCTCCCTGGGTCCCCTGAGCACCAGCTGAGTCCCCACCATTGAGGCTACACTAGTTGGTGGGCACGATGCTCTCTACCCCTTGTGGTCTGTGTCTCCCAAAGGGCGTGTGGGCAGGGATGGGATGGATAGGGGATGCTTGTGGGTTTTCTTCACTTTTGACTCTGTCCTCTGACCTCCCAGATGCCCCTCACAGTGCCACAGTCGCATCCACAGCTCTCTGGGTCTTGTCTCTTCTTTGCCAGGGGAAGCCCTAGGACTTCTGCTCTCAAGCCAGACTCACAGGATATGCGGGATCCAGGATCCCGCCCACCTCTGCCCAACCAGAGAGCCCATAGCTTCACACACTATTTGGGGAAGGAGTCCTTCCCGCTTCAATCCAAGAGACTCACTGCTTCAGCTGGTGCAGGGGTCCCCCGTCCTCTTCCGTAACAGGGAGGACGCATCCGTATCTAGAGGAGAGCAGGAAGGCGTCACATGGACTGTCCCGAACACACTAGCTGGATGTGCTGTCTAGTGTGACAGTGTGACACCCGAGAGAATGGAAGCCCTGGAGGGCAGAGCTGATGTCTGCTCGATGTATTAAATGATGGTTGTTCCTAGAAAAGCCCCTGTCCCTGGGGGCCCTTTCTATACATTTGAGGAATGAGTGAGTGAGCCCACCTGGCCCCAAGGCGCACATCTCAGTGGGCCTGGGACCCCACTTGTCCCTCCCAGGGATCACTGTTCTCACTCTCCCAGGACAGGGACAGCTAATGGCGTCACCGATCCCCTTTGAAATGGGAAAACAGTTCCACCCGTGGCCAAAGTCCCAGTGACACAGGAGGCAGACGCTAGCTCTTGGGCAGGAGGACAATGAAATTCGCACAACCACAGCCCCGCCAGCTGCCCTTTCCGTGAGCCAGGTCCCCGGAGAGCACCTTCCATGAAGATCTCCCTCTGTTCCTACCCTCCTAGGGCCTGATCCTCTCTTGACCCCAGCGTGCAGGGGGGACACTGAGGCTCAGAGAGGTAGAGGAACAATGCCTCATGGCTCTGATGGTAGGTGGCCAGGTCCCCAATGTCCCATGAAGACACAGTGCTCACCTTTGGAACAGATGGTCCAGCACCTGCTGGGCGGTGGCAAGAGCTCGATAATTGCCCAGAAATGTGTTCACGTAAGAGGGGTGCCCGCCCAGGACGGCAGGCACCAGCTTTGCCACCAGCTTCTCCAGCCTGTGTCGCTGGAGGCTCCAAGCCCTGTAGGCCTCATCCCCGCTCCCTGATGGTCCAGCTCCCCCCTGGGGTGGAAAGAGGAAAGACATGGATCAGAGGCAGCACCGGGGACCCCCAGGCACTTGGGGCTGGAGATTAGACCGAATCCTCAAGCCTCAAGCTCTTGTGCCTGAGGTGGAACAGGGGAGCCCTGAAGCAGATCCTAGGTTCTCGGCATCACCAGTACCTGGGGCGAAGGGCGATGATGAAATGCATCAGTGTCTCAGATCCCTGTGTCGGCACCACAGTGCCGGCCCCTCCCTGCATGGACCACATCATCCCCGTGACTGCTGTCACAGCATCCCATTCTAGGGATGAGAACACAGCGGCTGAGCCTGGGGTGGGAGGGCTCAGGATCTTCAGGTTAATGTGGACACGTGGGGATGGAGAAGAAACAGGACAACGTGTAGAAAAATGCAGAAATACCCTTGACTTCACATAGACTGAAGTTCTGTCCGAGTCTCTTTCTGAGATTCGGACTCATATGTGGGCACTGACTTTGCGTCTGGCCAAGGCAGGGCCTGGGTTGTGACGGCAGATGGGGGAGACGGGGCATCAGATGCCTTTGCCAGCAGCTCTCTTAAGAGGCAGCCCAGGGGAGTAGCGGGGCAGCAGCGGGGCCCGGGGCTTCCTGGGTGTGGAGTCTCCTCGCTCGCACTCACCCTGAGCGCGTCCTGGGCTCTGCTGCTCTCGTGGGGCACCTGCGCCTCCTGCAGGGAGGTGGAGCGGGGATCTCCGTGGACCAGGTCCTGTCCCGTCCCGTGTGTGGAGTCCTGTAAATACAGTGCCCAGAGGCCAGGCAGGAGCCTCAGAGCCCTGTCTGGTTCTCCGACCCACTAGACATCTCCAGTCCTGACACACATCCACCACTGTCTGCACAGACCTCCTTCAGGGGCAGAAAAGCTGACAAAGTGGGTGCCTTGTATTCCCGTTGACCCAGAGATGATGCCCCTCAGGAGTCCTCTTTCCCCCTTATCAGCCCTGTCCTTGGGTGCGGCCATGACAGGACCACCGGGTCACCAAGTGTTCAACAAGCCATTCCTGCCCAGAGGGGACACCTCCTCTCAAGTCCCCCTTCAGCGACATGGAGATGAGGGAAAGTGGGCCTGCCCAGGGAGGGCCCCCCATGGAGGCCGGTCCCAGACTGGCCTTCTCCAGGCCACCCAGCGTTACCTTAGGTGACCTCCTCAAAATAGGCCACAGGCGCCTGGGTGGAGGGTTCCACAGACGCCTACAGCCACCGAAGAACCTCGCAGTCCAGGGTTTCCTGGCGGAGAAGCCCCGGGAGACCGGGAAACAAGAGGAGAACATCCTGTGTCTTCAACTGTCTCCAGCCAAGTGCGCTGGCTCTGGAGCTGTTGTCCAAATGTGGGTGCCTGGTAACCAGGTTCCATTTCGGTTGGGGTCTGTTAAGGAGGTGATGTCACTTCCTGGGGTCCACTTCCTGGAACCCCCTCCTCAGAAGACACCTCCACATGAGCCCTCTGGGCTGCTTGCCTGCTCACGCCCTTCTCCACGCAAACCCGCACCTTGCACAGTTAGAGCAGCCCCGCCGTCTCTATAGCTGCCGGGGGAGGTTCTGCAGGCAGCTTTGAGGAGACGCCCTGGCTTCCAGAATCCACTCCTCATCCTTACCTGTTCTCCATCCTGGGGAAGTCCTGGTGTGTGTCCAGGCCGGTGTGTCTCCCCAGCTGCCCAGTGGGAATGATTCTAGAAAGTACTTCTAGGGATGTCCTCAGGTGCAAGTGGAATAAGGCCTAAAAAATTGGAGAGTCATGTCACCTGTAGGTGTTGCCTGCAACCCAAGTTATCTTCCTCTGACTTCCTCCTCCACGTCTGTTCCTCTTATGATGGGATGCGATAATTCTTATTCAATGTCATTGTACACGGGTGTCTATGTGTGTGTCTTTGTATATGTGTGTGTGTGTGTGTGTGTGTGTGTGTGTGTCTTTGTAAACCAGTGCTCACACTCTGTGTCGCCAGCAGGAAACTGTCCCCACACAGGAGAAATGGGCAATAGCATCCTGAGGTCTGAGGGTTTCGGTTTTCTAAAGCAAACCGAGTGAGAAAGTCTGAGGCCCTTGCTGGAAGGTTAGAGCTCATGAGTCAAGGCCACGCAGGTAGCAGGGCTGGAACTGGGATCAGAGACAGCCTGTGTCCACTGTGCACACTCAGTAGCACAGTCCTGGGAGCAGGAAAACTGTCCGCTTCTCTGATTACACAGTCTGGCAGGCTGAACTTCTCCAGCTGGATATGCAGTGACCCAGGGACAGATGGGCAGATGGTGGCTGACATCGGTAGAGTGACGTGACCATCTCATAGGCTGCTTCCCTGCATTCAGGGAGCTTCCGTCCAGGTAGGAGGAAGGCCAGCGAGTAAACTGAACGACAAGGAAGGATGTGATCAGGAAGTAATCTTTGTTCTGATGGACTACAATGGGGACGTGAGAGAGAGCAAGGCCACGGGCAGCATGGCATGGAGGAAATGACAGTAGGGGCCTCATGACCGGGGGGCCCAAGATTCTCAACTCGGCATCAGAGATAGCAAGGTCAGGGCGAGAGGGTGCCCACCCACAGGGAGCTGGCCTCTACCTCTAGCTCCGTGTGGCGGTCTGGCCTAGCTGCTTACCAAGGTCACTTCCTCCTGTTCGTGGGCACAGATGCGGCTGGACTCCATTTCCCGGCCTCCCTCACAGTCGGGCACGCTCAGCTGTTGAGGTCTGACGGTGGCATGTGAACTTCAGCACAGCCCATAAAAACCTCCTACACGTTCTCCTTCACGTCCTTGAGACCTGAGAAGCCATACGTCGAAATGATAGATTCAGTGGATAAAAAGAACCTGGATCCCTGAACTCTGGCTAGGAGAAGAGCTACCCACCAAGGAAGATAAGCCCCTTTTGGACGTTACGCAAGTGAAGAAAAGCCCGGGATTGTATTAAGCCACTGAGATATTGGGGGTTCCATGTTCAGGCAGCTCCCACGAGACCGATTCACTGAAGTCACTGTGTCATTGCCACGGCTGCTCATTTGGCCCTTTCTCAGCCTTATCATATTACCACTTACCTTTTGACTTTCAGGTCACTTTTCCTTCCTATAGGTCCCACTCCCTCAAGTGGGATGGCAACAGGGCAGTCAGAGGTCTGCCCTTGTAAGGTGAGTGCTTTCTCTGTTCTCTGCTCCTTAAAGTGGATTCTGCCTTCACTGCTGTAGCATGTCAATGGATGCTCTTAGGGCCCTTGAAGCCATTTGTACTCTTAGGTGCTTTCTCTTTCAGTTCGCTTAGACGACATGCTTTCTGGACTAGCACGAATACAGTCCTTATCTCAGGCCTTCCCCAAATTGTGATCATGTCTGAACTAGCGGGGCCCGGCTGAGTAGGACAGAACTGCCCAGACGCTGCTGTAGCTGCTTATTTCCATGTCCGACTGTATGCTTTTTCAGGACAAGGAGTATTTCTTGGGCACCAGGCACAGTATCAGGCACACAGGAGGCGTTCAACGAACGCTCGCTGAAGGAACGAATAGGGTCACTCCATGTCGTCAAACACACCGGGATGCTATGGAAAGAATCCGCAGCTTTTGTTTTCCCCCTCCACTTTTTGGTATTTTACTTAAAAAGGTTGATTTATATAGACAGGCATTTGGGCAATTGATTAATCTTTCTTCATCATTTTGTCAATTTCCCGTGGAGAGCACAACTTGTCAGTGATACGTGAACATGCATTTATTCTTTGGAACAATGTCTTTGGCTGTGAGCTACCACAAGATCTCGTATGTATTTCCCTGTGCCATACAGTATAATCTTGTTCATCTATTCTGCATCTGCCTGTCAGTATCTGCACATTTCCAACTCCCAGTCTGTCCCGTCCCACGCCCCTGCCCCTTGGCAACCACAAGTTTGTTTTCTATTTCTATGAGTGTGTCTGTTTTGTATTTATGTTCTTTTCTGTTTTTCCTTTTTTTCCCCTTCAAAACCATCTTTAAAGCAGCAGCCTAGGGAAGCCTGCTTCCAAGATGTCGAAGGCGTGGCCTGGGCCGCGCGCAGAATTGGGGCGGGGAGAGTGGCGGTATGGGCTGTGCGGGAAGGGCCAGAACAGGACGGGAGAAATCTGCGGAGCAGGGGCAGGGGAAGGGCTGGGCCAGGAGCGGAGAGCCCGGTTGGGGCGGTCTCGGCTGCGCGGGGAGAGCCGGGGCGGGGGTCGTTCTCGGCCGCGCCGGGAAAGCCGGGGCTTAGGGCGGGGGGCGATCTCGGCTGCGCCGGGACAGCTGGGGTGGGGGGCGTCCTCGGGCGCGCGGGGAGAGCCGGGGTCGGGGTCGGTCTAGGCCTCGCCGGTAAAGCCGGGGCATGTGGCGTGGGGCGATCTCGGCTGCGGCGTGACAGCTGTGGTGGGGGGCGGCCTTGGCCGCGCGGGGAAAGCCGGGGCGCGGGGAGAGCCGGGGCGGGGGTCGGTCTCGGCCGCGCCAGGAAAGCCGTGGTTGGGGCGTGGCGCGATCACGGCTGCGGCTGGACGGTCTGGTCCGGAGGCGTCCTTTGCCGTGTGAGGAGAGCCGCGGCGCGGGGAGAGCCGGGCGTGGGTCGGTCTCGGCCGCGCCGGGCGAGCCGGGGCATGGGGCGTGGGGCGATCTCCGCTGCGGCGGGACAGCTGGGGTGTGGCGCGAACTTGGCGTGGCGGGGAGAGATGGGGCGGGGAGAGCCGGGGCGGGGGTCGTTCTCGGCCGCGGCGGGAAAGCCGGGTTTGGGGCAGGGCGCGATCTCGGCTGTGGCTGGACAGTCTGGTCCGGAGGTGGCCTCTGCCGCGCGGGCAGAGCCGGGGCGCGGGGAGAGCCGGGGCGGGGGTCGGTCTCCGCTGCGCAGATCATGGCGGGTGGGGCCTGCGGGCGGGCGGGATCCTGTGGACAGCGCTGAGACGCCTGCCGAGACTGTTGAGAGGCGCGCGCCTCCCGGATGCTTGGCCTGAGGTGGCGGCTGGGGGCTCGGTGCCTGCCTGGAGGCCGCAGGGTGAAGGCGGGCCTGGGGCTGGGGCTGGGGCTGGCGTCCCTCCAGCTCTGAGAAGGGACCCGCGCCCGCGCACTACCAGCTAGTCATCACCTGCAATGTCTCTGGGACTAGGTCCTCCAAGCATATCTCCAAGCTTGCCTATCACCAGGGTGTGGTCATTGTGACCTGTCCTGGCTGCCAGACACACCACACCATCCCCGACAACCTAGGGTGGTTCTCGGACCTGGATGGGAAGAGGAATATTAAAGAAATGCTGGCAGCCAGAAGGGAGAAGGTATGCCAAGTGGCTGGCAAGGGGGTCCAGGAGCTTCTTTTAGAGGCTGCGGGGTCCCCCAAACCCACCAGTGCTGTGGCAGGGGCTGAGGACCAGGATCCCACCCTACCTGGCAGGAAGGAGGCCAGCTGACCCACCTTCTGCCTTCAAGGAGGATACTCTGGCCCTGGGACGCTCTGGACGTGACTTGTTGTTGTTGTTGTTGTTGTTGTTGTTGTTGTTGTTGTTGTTGTTGTTGTTATCAATAGCTATCAGTTGCAGATGTGGGGCCTGGGAGTCTCCTGCTTTCCCTGGCTCTGGAGTCAAAATGACTCCCGAGAACACTCTGAGGGCTGCAGCTGGGGCCTTCTGCAGCTGCAGGCCATGTCCCAGTGGGAAGGGGCTGGAAATGGAGTCTGAGCCCCTCCTGGCTGCGGCTGTGTGGCCTTGGGCAGGTCACTTTGCCCCTGTGAGACTCTGTCTTCCTGTCTCGAGATGAAAATGCTCAGAGCGCCACCTTGTCAGGAGGACAGGCAGAAAGACAAGACTCAGAAGAGACATGGGGTGGCTCAGTCCTGTCCCAAATGTCAAGGCGCCCATCTTGCTGGCTCTCAGGGATTCCAGGAAAGGATGGCCAGTTAGCCAGTGAACTTCCTGGGTGCAGGACCAGCACCCCCACAACCCTCTGCAGATCTTGTCCCTCTGGCCAGACGCAAGGAGGCCCCACAGATCCTTCTGTGGCACCTGCTGTCCCCTGGACAGCCCTGGTGAACAAGTGCCAACCTCAGCCCTGACTTTTGGCCACTGGGCAAGCGGTCAGGAAACCAGGCCTCTCGCTGTCTCCACTGACAGGCCAGGCAGCCGTGGTGACAAAGGGAGTGGGTGCGAGGGGTGCTGTCTGATGGGCGGTGGGCCGCGTGCCCTGCATTTGTCTCCCAGCCTTGTTTGACTGTCTTCTCAGGATGTTCCTGTGTTTATGAGAGCGTGTTTACTTCCAGAAGCCTTCTGGGCAGTGTGAGCTTCAGCATTAAACAGCAGCCACCATCTTACAGGGTCCTGGCAGGATGCGCGCTCCCGGTTGCCGACCCCGTCGGCCCTGGGCCTCAGCATGGTTCTCCAGGCACTGGCAGTCTGTGCTCTGACCCGGTTACCCCTGTCCTTCCCCTTGACGAACAAGCCTGCATTATTCCAGCCCAGAGCCCCCCGTTCCATTTGTGAAGTCCAACCTGGAAGCTGAGCCAGCAGCCCCACCACGGCCTGCTCTCCCACAGAGGCCCCAGGCGACCCACTGGCCTTGAAATGCCTGAGCTGCAGGGCTGGGTAGTGGCTTGGCTGCCTAGCTGACCCCAGACGCTTAGGACCAGAATTTGGGGAGGTCCTGGGAGCTGGCTGGACTCTGAGAGTGCAGGGCTGGGCCTTGGAGGGCCACTGAGACCAATCCCGCCCTCCACGGATGTGGAAACGGAGGCCTGTGGTTTGGATAGGTATGCTAGCTGTTTTTTATTGTCTGTTTTCTGACACTTTGACACCTGGGTCCCACTGAGCCTGGAGGGGCTGCCCCTCCCAGCGCTAGTCAGTTCCTAGAGACAGTAGAAGATGCCAGTGAGCACACCCGGGGGGGGGGGGGACAGACAAGTAGGGGCAGCCCCTCCACCCAGAGATGCTGATTCCTCCCACCTGCTAGTCCTGCCTCCCTGTTGCTCCCCATGGAAACCACAGGAGAGGCTCTTGCCACTGTTTCACCTCCCCTGCCTCCTGACCCGCGAGGACCCTGCTGATGCCCCTCCAAGGACAATGCCCCATCTGCACGGATGCTTCTCAGCCCAGCCAGGGCCCAGTGGTCCAAGTGAGCCTACTTTGTGCGAGGCCAGGCTGCCACTGATTTCAAGACTTCAGAAGGACATCTCGGATGCGAAGGGACACATCACAGGAAGGTCCATATATTTTTCCTTCTAAGCCATGACTCAGGAGTAAAAGCAAAATAACATTGTGTTCAGATCCAAGAGACTCAGAGAGTTTGCCGCTCTCAGGCTGTCACTGAGAGTGAGGACGGGTGGTTTGAAGGAAGAAGTGAATGAATCCGAGAAGGAACGAGTGGAGAGTGAGACATGAGGGTGGGAAATGGGTGAGTGCAGGTCTGTCTGACAGTCATGACTGTGTAAATCAAGCATCGGGGGTTAGTAAGAACAATTATCATGACTAATGAGAAGGCAAAAACCTCTGTGGTTCAGTGTTGTGTCCTGGCCATCACCGGCCACCCTACCAGGGCTCAGGAAGCCTGAGCTGAGGTAGAAAGGGCAGAAAAAGTCTATACACTAGTCATTCCTATCCATCTGTGTAAGAAGAATTGCACACCATGAGCAAGTGGGAATGATTCCTGGAATGCAGGATGGCTTCACCCTAGCAAAATGCATGACAGTGTGAGGAGAAAAAACAGGATCATCTCAATGAATGCTGAGAAAGGAATGGATGAATTCACCAGCATCTTCTGAATTTCATGGAAACATGAGAAATTTAAAGGGTCATATTCACACAATGTTTTTTTTTTTCAATAACTCTAGCCCAACTGGATAATAACAATTTTTAGAAGTATCACAGCATTCTATACCACGTTATAGCACAATATCACTTCACTCTGTTCCTCATGCTATGGGTCGGTCTTTTAGAGCCTCATCAGAGAAATGGCTCAATTTAGTAGGGATGCTCATTGCAAGAAAAACATGCTTCTTTTATGCCATCGACTTAACATGGATTGTTGAAGAGAAACCCCCACCCCCATTATGACAGTCATGCAGAGCGGTATTTCTGCATGTGGTGACTGATTCATAAATTCAGTCCCATCGTGAAACTTCAGGTCCGTAGGATCTAATATTCTGACTTTGGATCCCTGAGGGAGTCAGAGGTGTCCCCTGAGACCTAGAGAGCAGAGCCACACAGTAGGAGAGTCAAGGGGGCCAAAATGAGAACAGAAGTGAGAGCAGATGGCGAGATGTGATGTGGGAGAGCCCTGGGATCATGTGGGTCCTGGCTGAGGGGCTCTGTGGGAAGGTCTTCAGGAGTAAAGGGCCTGGCAGGGGAGGAAGGTGCCTAGGTATGATGACCTCCTGTCAGGAAAGCTCCAGGAGAGCCCGCATTTCAAATACATTCCCCTGGCCTGTCCTATCTTCCCTCCCAACTCTATACATTCAGCAATACACGTCCATCTTCTTGGCCAAGTGCTGGGCTAGAGACCTGTAATTTGCTCAAGTCCAAGGTGTAGACTCTGCTCCCAGGTGGCTGAGCGTTCCTTATAATAAAGTCAAGGGTAAGCCATTGTAGGTAGAGGAGCAGGTAATTAAAATCAAAACCTGTCCCTCTCCCACAGTTCTTATCATCACTGTTCTTTCTTCTGACACTTTAGGATACACGGGATTGTAGCAAAGCTCCCCAGGGGAAAGCAGATTCAGTGCTCTGGGGATAGAAGTCGATGAGGACCCACCTTGGCTGTGCTGAGCAGGAGAACTTCCCTGGTGAGTGACTCCCACTGAGACCTACTGCCCCGCTTCAACTGTCTCCTAGGGATTCAGGGACAACCCCACTGTCCTGTGAGCAGACCGCTTTCTACCCAAGTCTACATCACACGCACACAAGGCAACATGAATTACAATATCTCTTGTACATTGCACTGATTGTCAAAGTCTTTTATTTAAGTAGATATTTACAAACGCAGACGGTTGGAGGGAGAGAGGAAGGGACAGAGGTGGACACAGATGGGGGCTGGACACAGAAGAACACACGTCTGTGTATCCCAAGTGACGACTTCCACTCAGTGGCTCAATTTCTGTTTGTGAATTAAAGTGTATTGAGATTAGAGCTGAAACGAGATTGAAGAAAAAAACCAAACCTCTATAGCTTAAAGAAATCCTCACTTTCTAAAACATGTTCTGAGGAGGGCTAAATTGGGAAGGAGCACTTTGGAATGGAACAGTGTTTCTCAGAAGCAGTGACATCCCTCCCTCTGGTGGCCGTACGGGGAATGGCATGTGAGCTGCTGGCTCCATGGATGTCGGACAAACAGGCAACATTCACACAAACACAAAATCAGTCTCACTGCTGGAAGAAAACAAATCCTCTAAGGTCAAAATTTGGGCTTGCCTTCTAAGTCCTTGTCTTGATCATGCCATGAGCGGCCACTTACCAAGGGTGGGGTCTCAGGGAGTGTTGATGGAGGCCCTGAGCTGGGCCCTGGGTCCACAGCAGACAAGAGGGAGGAGGCCGCTGCCTCACAGGACCTGCAGGGAGAGGGTGGGAACGTGTTGGGGCCACTTGTCCACATCCCCGCCCTGTGTGTCTGGTGCAGAGAAGTGAGTCTATCCAAACAGAGACATGTAGGGCACTTTGAAGTTTCTATTAACCATAAAACACAGACACAACAGGCCGCAAGGAATATGTTATCACCTCTAAGAATAATCCGGAATTGTAAATCACAGACACCTCAGGAAGAGTGGGCGGCCCGGCCCTGAAGGCGGCGGGAGGCAGCCGAGCCAGACGGATACTTACAGCGCGTCCCTCTGCTCTGGCTCTGGCTCTGGCTCTGGCTCTGGCTCTGGCTCTGGCTCTGGCGCTGTCGCAGGCAGGAGAGCTGGAGCTGGCGCTCCACCCAGAGGGGTTTCCCCAGCGGGTTCTGGAGCTGGTGCTGTAGCTCCAAGAAGGGAAACTCTCATCAATAGGACTGCTTTCCCACATGTCTCCCAAAGCCAGGGGAGCCCTCACTGCTACTCAATCAAATCTCACTCCAGGATTCCACCCCCAGGGAGTCTTCCCAGGCTCTGCTCTGTGGGGTCCAGTGCCGTCCCCTCCCCACCCACCAGATCCCCCACCCTGCATCCTCCTCACCATCACTGTCTGCCTCTGGGAGTTCCAGTTGCTCCAGCTGTGCCAGGAGGAGGTGGGCCTGCTGCTCCAGGTCTGAGCCAGGCATGCTGAGCTCTACGTAAGCTACAACGGTCTTCAGGCATGGGAATTCTGGAGGCTGGTGGAAGTCGTCTGGGTACTGGAACAGCCAGGTGCCCAGGATGGAGGCCATGGCCCTGGGTGCAGTCAGGGGGACACCAGAGTCAGAGGCTTAGCCTTTCCTACCACATTGGGCTCCCAGGGTAGCCCTGCAGGGACCGGGGACTTTTTGCCTTTGGCTCCTGCCCATCCAGAGGCCGGCTCTGCTCCATGTCCCATCTCAGCTGGCAGTGTGGGCAGAGGCGGGCTTGGACACAGAGGAGGGGCTGCTACAAGCCTTCTGAAGGGACAGCACTGGCTCAATGGCGTGACCACCTGTCCACTGCTTCAGGGACACCTGTCACACTGCTATGTCCCTCTCCCTGCCCCTCCCCACTGGATGGCACGTCTGTGAGGACAGGCAGGCTGTGTGCTCTGCGCACTGCCCTCTAAGGGACACAGGAGCTGCTCTATGAGTGCCTGAGCCAGGAGGGAACAGACAGGCTGTGTCGGCCATCCAGGCTGCCCACGGGCCTCCTCACTCCTCAGACTTTAGCTCCTGCACCTGCTGGCTGCACAATCCTCCAGGGACCCTGCCTGGGTCTCCTTCTGCCCCTGCCACTCAGCATCATCAGGATGGGCTCAGCTGTCCCCTGAGGCTCCCTGGGTCCCCTGAGCACCAGCTGAGTCCCCACCATTGAGGCTACACTAGTTGGTGGGCACGATGCTCTCTACCCCTTGTGGTCTGTGTCTCCCAAAGGGCGTGTGGGCAGGGATGGGATGGATAGGGGATGCTTGTGGGTTTTCTTCACTTTTGACTCTGTCCTCTGACCTCCCAGATGCCCCTCACAGTGCCACAGTCGCATCCACAGCTCTCTGGGTCTTGTCTCTTCTTTGCCAGGGGAAGCCCTAGGACTTCTGCTCTCAAGCCAGACTCACAGGATATGCGGGATCCAGGATCCCGCCCACCTCTGCCCAACCAGAGAGCCCATAGCTTCACACACTATTTGGGGAAGGAGTCCTTCCCGCTTCAATCCAAGAGACTCACTGCTTCAGCTGGTGCAGGGGTCCCCCGTCCTCTTCCGTAACAGGGAGGACGCATCCGTATCTAGAGGAGAGCAGGAAGGCGTCACATGGACTGTCCCGAACACACTAGCTGGATGTGCTGTCTAGTGTGACAGTGTGACACCCGAGAGAATGGAAGCCCTGGAGGGCAGAGCTGATGTCTGCTCGATGTATTAAATGATGGTTGTTCCTAGAAAAGCCCCTGTCCCTGGGGGCCCTTTCTATACATTTGAGGAATGAGTGAGTGAGCCCACCTGGCCCCAAGGCGCACATCTCAGTGGGCCTGGGACCCCACTTGTCCCTCCCAGGGATCACTGTTCTCACTCTCCCAGGACAGGGACAGCTAATGGCGTCACCGATCCCCTTTGAAATGGGAAAACAGTTCCACCCGTGGCCAAAGTCCCAGTGACACAGGAGGCAGACGCTAGCTCTTGGGCAGGAGGACAATGAAATTCGCACAACCACAGCCCCGCCAGCTGCCCTTTCCGTGAGCCAGGTCCCCGGAGAGCACCTTCCATGAAGATCTCCCTCTGTTCCTACCCTCCTAGGGCCTGATCCTCTCTTGACCCCAGCGTGCAGGGGGGACACTGAGGCTCAGAGAGGTAGAGGAACAATGCCTCATGGCTCTGATGGTAGGTGGCCAGGTCCCCAATGTCCCATGAAGACACAGTGCTCACCTTTGGAACAGATGGTCCAGCACCTGCTGGGCGGTGGCAAGAGCTCGATAATTGCCCAGAAATGTGTTCACGTAAGAGGGGTGCCCGCCCAGGACGGCAGGCACCAGCTTTGCCACCAGCTTCTCCAGCCTGTGTCGCTGGAGGCTCCAAGCCCTGTAGGCCTCATCCCCGCTCCCTGATGGTCCAGCTCCCCCCTGGGGTGGAAAGAGGAAAGACATGGATCAGAGGCAGCACCGGGGACCCCCAGGCACTTGGGGCTGGAGATTAGACCGAATCCTCAAGCCTCAAGCTCTTGTGCCTGAGGTGGAACAGGGGAGCCCTGAAGCAGATCCTAGGTTCTCGGCATCACCAGTACCTGGGGCGAAGGGCGATGATGAAATGCATCAGTGTCTCAGATCCCTGTGTCGGCACCACAGTGCCGGCCCCTCCCTGCATGGACCACATCATCCCCGTGACTGCTGTCACAGCATCCCATTCTAGGGATGAGAACACAGCGGCTGAGCCTGGGGTGGGAGGGCTCAGGATCTTCAGGTTAATGTGGACACGTGGGGATGGAGAAGAAACAGGACAACGTGTAGAAAAATGCAGAAATACCCTTGACTTCACATAGACTGAAGTTCTGTCCGAGTCTCTTTCTGAGATTCGGACTCATATGTGGGCACTGACTTTGCGTCTGGCCAAGGCAGGGCCTGGGTTGTGACGGCAGATGGGGGAGACGGGGCATCAGATGCCTTTGCCAGCAGCTCTCTTAAGAGGCAGCCCAGGGGAGAAGCGGGGCAGCAGCGGGGCCCGGGGCTTCCTGGGTGTGGAGTCTCCTCGCTCGCACTCACCCTGAGCGCGTCCTGGGCTCTGCTGCTCTCGTGGGGCACCTGCGCCTCCTGCAGGGAGGTGGAGCGGGGATCTCCGTGGACCAGGTCCTGTCCCGTCCCATGTGTGGAGTCCTGTAAATACAGTGCCCAGAGGCCAGGCAGGAGCCTCAGAGCCCTGTCTGGTTCTCCGACCCACTAGACATCTCCAGTCCTGACACACATCCACCACTGTCTGCACAGACCTCCTTCAGGGGCAGAAAAGCTGACAAAGTGGGTGCCTTGTATTCCCGTTGACCCAGAGATGATGCCCCTCAGGAGTCCTCTTTCCCCCTTATCAGCCCTGTCCTTGGGTGCGGCCATGACAGGACCACCGGGTCACCAAGTGTTCAACAAGCCATTCCTGCCCAGAGGGGACACCTCCTCTCAAGTCCCCCTTCAGCGACATGGAGATGAGGGAAAGTGGGCCTGCCCAGGGAGGGCCCCCCATGGAGGCCGGTCCCAGACTGGCCTTCTCCAGGCCACCCAGCGTTACCTTAGGTGACCTCCTCAAAATAGGCCACAGGCGCCTGGGTGGAGGGTTCCACAGACGCCTACAGCCACCGAAGAACCTCGCAGTCCAGGGTTTCCTGGCGGAGAAGCCCCGGGAGACCGGGAAACAAGAGGAGAACATCCTGTGTCTTCAACTGTCTCCAGCCAAGTGCGCTGGCTCTGGAGCTGTTGTCCAAATGTGGGTGCCTGGTAACCAGGTTCCATTTCGGTTGGGGTCTGTTAAGGAGGTGATGTCACTTCCTGGGGTCCACTTCCTGGAACCCCCTCCTCAGAAGACACCTCCACATGAGCCCTCTGGGCTGCTTGCCTGCTCACGCCCTTCTCCACGCAAACCCGCACCTTGCACAGTTAGAGCAGCCCCGCCGTCTCTATAGCTGCCGGGGGAGGTTCTGCAGGCAGCTTTGAGGAGACGCCCTGGCTTCCAGAATCCACTCCTCATCCTTACCTGTTCTCCATCCTGGGGAAGTCCTGGTGTGTGTCCAGGCCGGTGTGTCTCCCCAGCTGCCCAGTGGGAATGATTCTAGAAAGTACTTCTAGGGATGTCCTCAGGTGCAAGTGGAATAAGGCCTAAAAAATTGGAGAGTCATGTCACCTGTAGGTGTTGCCTGCAACCCAAGTTATCTTCCTCTGACTTCCTCCTCCATGTCTGTTCCTCTTATGATGGGATGCGATAATTCTTATTCAATGTCATTGTACACGGGTGTCTATGTGTGTGTCTTTGTATATGTGTGTGTGTGTGTGTGTGTGTGTGTGTGTGTGTCTTTGTAAACCAGTGCTCACACTCTGTGTCGCCAGCAGGAAACTGTCCCCACACAGGAGAAATGGGCAATAGCATCCTGAGGTCTGAGGGTTTCGGTTTTCTAAAGCAAACCGAGTGAGAAAGTCTGAGGCCCTTGCTGGAAGGTTAGAGCTCATGAGTCAAGGCCACGCAGGTAGCAGGGCTGGAACTGGGATCAGAGACAGCCTGTGTCCACTGTGCACACTCAGTAGCACAGTCCTGGGAGCAGGAAAACTGTCCGCTTCTCTGATTACACAGTCTGGCAGGCTGAACTTCTCCAGCTGGATATGCAGTGACCCAGGGACAGATGGGCAGGTGGTGGCTGACATCGGTAGAGTGACGTGACCATCTCATAGGCTGCTTCCCTGCATTCAGGGAGCTTCCGTCCAGGTAGGAGGAAGGCCAGCGAGTAAACTGAACGACAAGGAAGGATGTGATCAGGAAGTAATCTTTGTTCTGATGGACTACAATGGGGACGTGAGAGAGAGCAAGGCCACGGGCAGCATGGCATGGAGGAAATGACAGTAGGGGCCTCATGACCGGGGGGCCCAAGATTCTCAACTCGGCATCAGAGATAGCAAGGTCAGGGCGAGAGGGTGCCCACCCACAGGGAGCTGGCCTCTACCTCTAGCTCCGTGTGGCGGTCTGGCCTAGCTGCTTACCAAGGTCACTTCCTCCTGTTCGTGGGCACAGATGCGGCTGGACTCCATTTCCCGGCCTCCCTCACAGTCGGGCACGCTCAGCTGTTGAGGTCTGACGGTGGCATGTGAACTTCAGCACAGCCCATAAAAACCTCCTACACGTTCTCCTTCACGTCCTTGAGACCTGAGAAGCCATACGTCGAAATGATAGATTCAGTGGATAAAAAGAACCTGGATCCCTGAACTCTGGCTAGGAGAAGAGCTACCCACCAAGGAAGATAAGCCCCTTTTGGACGTTACGCAAGTGAAGAAAAGCCCGGGATTGTATTAAGCCACTGAGATATTGGGGGTTCCATGTTCAGGCAGCTCCCACGAGACCGATTCACTGAAGTCACTGTGTCATTGCCACGGCTGCTCATTTGGCCCTTTCTCAGCCTTATCATATTACCACTTACCTTTTGACTTTCAGGTCACTTTTCCTTCCTATAGGTCCCACTCCCTCAAGTGGGATGGCAACAGGGCAGTCAGAGGTCTGCCCTTGTAAGGTGAGTGCTTTCTCTGTTCTCTGCTCCTTAAAGTGGATTCTGCCTTCACTGCTGTAGCATGTCAATGGATGCTCTTAGGGCCCTTGAAGCCATTTGTACTCTTAGGTGCTTTCTCTTTCAGTTCGCTTAGACGACATGCTTTCTGGACTAGCACGAATACAGTCCTTATCTCAGGCCTTCCCCAAATTGTGATCATGTCTGAACTAGCGGGGCCCGGCTGAGTAGGACAGAACTGCCCAGACGCTGCTGTAGCTGCTTATTTCCATGTCCGACTGTATGCTTTTTCAGGACAAGGAGTATTTCTTGGGCACCAGGCACAGTATCAGGCACACAGGAGGCGTTCAACGAACGCTCGCTGAAGGAACGAATAGGGTCACTCCATGTCGTCAAACACACCGGGATGCTATGGAAAGAATCCGCAGCTTTTGTTTTCCCCCTCCACTTTTTGGTATTTTACTTAAAAAGGTTGATTTATATAGACAGGCATTTGGGCAATTGATTAATCTTTCTTCATCATTTTGTCAATTTCCCGTGGAGAGCACAACTTGTCAGTGATACGTGAACATGCATTTATTCTTTGGAACAATGTCTTTGGCTGTGAGCTACCACAAGATCTCGTATGTATTTCCCTGTGCCATACAGTATAATCTTGTTCATCTATTCTGCATCTGCCTGTCAGTATCTGCACATTTCCAACTCCCAGTCTGTCCCGTCCCACGCCCCTGCCCCTTGGCAACCACAAGTTTGTTTTCTATTTCTATGAGTGTGTCTGTTTTGTATTTATGTTCTTTTCTGTTTTTCCTTTTTTTCCCCTTCAAAACCATCTTTAAAGCAGCAGCCTAGGGAAGCCTGCTTCCAAGATGTCGAAGGCGTGGCCTGGGCCGCGCGCAGAATTGGGGCGGGGAGAGTGGCGGTATGGGCTGTGCGGGAAGGGCCAGAACAGGACGGGAGAAATCTGCGGAGCAGGGGCAGGGGAAGGGCTGGGCCAGGAGCGGAGAGCCCGGTTGGGGCGGTCTCGGCTGGGCGGGGTGAGCCGGGGCTGGGGGCGGCGTCGGCTGCGCGGGGAGAGCCGGGGCGGGGGTCGTTCTCGGCCGCGCCGGGAAAGCCGGGGCTTAGGGCGGGGGGCGATCTCGGCTGCGCCGGGACAGCTGGGGTGGGGGGCGTCCTCGGGCGCGCGGGGAGAGCCGGGGTCGGGGTCGGTCTAGGCCTCGCCGGTAAAGCCGGGGCATGTGGCGTGGGGCGATCTCGGCTGCGGCGTGACAGCTGTGGTGGGGGGCGGCCTTGGCCGCGCGGGGAAAGCCGGGGCGCGGGGAGAGCCGGGGCGGGGGTCGGTCTCGGCCGCGCCGGGAAAGCCGTGGTTGGGGCGTGGCGCGATCACGGCTGCGGCTGGACGGTCTGGTCCGGAGGCGTCCTTTGCCGTGTGAGGAGAGCCGCGGCGCGGGGAGAGCCGGGCGTGGGTCGGTCTCGGCCGCGCCGGGCGAGCCGGGGCATGGGGCGTGGGGCGATCTCCGCTGCGGCGGGACAGCTGGGGTGTGGCGCGAACTTGGCGTGGCGGGGAGAGATGGGGCGGGGAGAGCCGGGGCGGGGGTCGTTCTCGGCCGCGGCGGGAAAGCCGGGTTTGGGGCAGGGCGCGATCTCGGCTGTGGCTGGACAGTCTGGTCCGGAGGTGGCCTCTGCCGCGCGGGCAGAGCCGGGGCGCGGGGAGAGCCGGGGCGGGGGTCGGTCTCCGCTGCGCAGATCATGGCGGGTGGGGCCTGCGGGCGGGCGGGATCCTGTGGACAGCGCTGAGACGCCTGCCGAGACTGTTGAGAGGCGCGCGCCTCCCGGATGCTTGGCCTGAGGTGGCGGCTGGGGGCTCGGTGCCTGCCTGGAGGCCGCAGGGTGAAGGCGGGCCTGGGGCTGGGGCTGGGGCTGGCGTCCCTCCAGCTCTGAGAAGGGACCCGCGCCCGCGCACTACCAGCTAGTCATCACCTGCAATGTCTCTGGGACTAGGTCCTCCAAGCATATCTCCAAGCTTGCCTATCACCAGGGTGTGGTCATTGTGACCTGTCCTGGCTGCCAGACACACCACACCATCCCCGACAACCTAGGGTGGTTCTCGGACCTGGATGGGAAGAGGAATATTAAAGAAATGCTGGCAGCCAGAAGGGAGAAGGTATGCCAAGTGGCTGGCAAGGGGGTCCAGGAGCTTCTTTTAGAGGCTGCGGGGTCCCCCAAACCCACCAGTGCTGTGGCAGGGGCTGAGGACCAGGATCCCACCCTACCTGGCAGGAAGGAGGCCAGCTGACCCACCTTCTGCCTTCAAGGAGGATACTCTGGCCCTGGGACGCTCTGGACGTGACTTGTTGTTGTTGTTGTTGTTGTTGTTGTTGTTGTTGTTGTTGTTGTTGTTGTTATCAATAGCTATCAGTTGCAGATGTGGGGCCTGGGAGTCTCCTGCTTTCCCTGGCTCTGGAGTCAAAATGACTCCCGAGAACACTCTGAGGGCTGCAGCTGGGGCCTTCTGCAGCTGCAGGCCATGTCCCAGTGGGAAGGGGCTGGACATGGAGTCTGAGCCCCTCCTGGCTGCGGCTGTGTGGCCTTGGGCAGGTCACTTTGCCCCTGTGAGACTCTGTCTTCCTGTCTCGAGATGAAAATGCTCAGAGCGCCACCTTGTCAGGAGGACAGGCAGAAAGACAAGACTCAGAAGAGACATGGGGTGGCTCAGTCCTGTCCCAAATGTCAAGGCGCCCATCTTGCTGGCTCTCAGGGATTCCAGGAAAGGATGGCCAGTTAGCCAGTGAACTTCCTGGGTGCAGGACCAGCACCCCCACAACCCTCTGCAGATCTTGTCCCTCTGGCCAGACGCAAGGAGGCCCCACAGATCCTTCTGTGGCACCTGCTGTCCCCTGGACAGCCCTGGTGAACAAGTGCCAACCTCAGCCCTGACTTTTGGCCACTGGGCAAGCGGTCAGGAAACCAGGCCTCTCGCTGTCTCCACTGACAGGCCAGGCAGCCGTGGTGACAAAGGGAGTGGGTGCGAGGGGTGCTGTCTGATGGGCGGTGGGCCGCGTGCCCTGCATTTGTCTCCCAGCCTTGTTTGACTGTCTTCTCAGGATGTTCCTGTGTTTATGAGAGCGTGTTTACTTCCAGAAGCCTTCTGGGCAGTGTGAGCTTCAGCATTAAACAGCAGCCACCATCTTACAGGGTCCTGGCAGGATGCGCGCTCCCGGTTGCCGACCCCGTCGGCCCTGGGCCTCAGCATGGTTCTCCAGGCACTGGCAGTCTGTGCTCTGACCCGGTTACCCCTGTCCTTCCCCTTGACGAACAAGCCTGCATTATTCCAGCCCAGAGCCCCCCGTTCCATTTGTGAAGTCCAACCTGGAAGCTGAGCCAGCAGCCCCACCACGGCCTGCTCTCCCACAGAGGCCCCAGGCGACCCACTGGCCTTGAAATGCCTGAGCTGCAGGGCTGGGTAGTGGCTTGGCTGCCTAGCTGACCCCAGACGCTTAGGACCAGAATTTGGGGAGGTCCTGGGAGCTGGCTGGACTCTGAGAGTGCAGGGCTGGGCCTTGGAGGGCCACTGAGACCAATCCCGCCCTCCACGGATGTGGAAACGGAGGCCTGTGGTTTGGATAGGTATGCTAGCTGTTTTTTATTGTCTGTTTTCTGACACTTTGACACCTGGGTCCCACTGAGCCTGGAGGGGCTGCCCCTCCCAGCGCTAGTCAGTTCCTAGAGACAGTAGAAGATGCCAGTGAGCACACCCGGGGGGGGGGGGACAGACAAGTAGGGGCAGCCCCTCCACCCAGAGATGCTGATTCCTCCCACCTGCTAGTCCTGCCTCCCTGTTGCTCCCCATGGAAACCACAGGAGAGGCTCTTGCCACTGTTTCACCTCCCCTGCCTCCTGACCCGCGAGGACCCTGCTGATGCCCCTCCAAGGACAATGCCCCATCTGCACGGATGCTTCTCAGCCCAGCCAGGGCCCAGTGGTCCAAGTGAGCCTACTTTGTGCGAGGCCAGGCTGCCACTGATTTCAAGACTTCAGAAGGACATCTCGGATGCGAAGGGACACATCACAGGAAGGTCCATATATTTTTCCTTCTAAGCCATGACTCAGGAGTAAAAGCAAAATAACATTGTGTTCAGATCCAAGAGACTCAGAGAGTTTGCCGCTCTCAGGCTGTCACTGAGAGTGAGGACGGGTGGTTTGAAGGAAGAAGTGAATGAATCCGAGAAGGAACGAGTGGAGAGTGAGACATGAGGGTGGGAAATGGGTGAGTGCAGGTCTGTCTGACAGTCATGACTGTGTAAATCAAGCATCGGGGGTTAGTAAGAACAATTATCATGACTAATGAGAAGGCAAAAACCTCTGTGGTTCAGTGTTGTGTCCTGGCCATCACCGGCCACCCTACCAGGGCTCAGGAAGCCTGAGCTGAGGTAGAAAGGGCAGAAAAAGTCTATACACTAGTCATTCCTATCCATCTGTGTAAGAAGAATTGCACACCATGAGCAAGTGGGAATGATTCCTGGAATGCAGGATGGCTTCACCCTAGCAAAATGCATGACAGTGTGAGGAGAAAAAACAGGATCATCTCAATGAATGCTGAGAAAGGAATGGATGAATTCACCAGCATCTTCTGAATTTCATGGAAACATGAGAAATTTAAAGGGTCATATTCACACAATGTTTTTTTTTTTCAATAACTCTAGCCCAACTGGATAATAACAATTTTTAGAAGTATCACAGCATTCTATACCACGTTATAGCACAATATCACTTCACTCTGTTCCTCATGCTATGGGTCGGTCTTTTAGAGCCTCATCAGAGAAATGGCTCAATTTAGTAGGGATGCTCATTGCAAGAAAAACATGCTTCTTTTATGCCATCGACTTAACATGGATTGTTGAAGAGAAACCCCCACCCCCATTATGACAGTCATGCAGAGCGGTATTTCTGCATGTGGTGACTGATTCATAAATTCAGTCCCATCGTGAAACTTCAGGTCCGTAGGATCTAATATTCTGACTTTGGATCCCTGAGGGAGTCAGAGGTGTCCCCTGAGACCTAGAGAGCAGAGCCACACAGTAGGAGAGTCAAGGGGGCCAAAATGAGAACAGAAGTGAGAGCAGATGGCGAGATGTGATGTGGGAGAGCCCTGGGATCATGTGGGTCCTGGCTGAGGGGCTCTGTGGGAAGGTCTTCAGGAGTAAAGGGCCTGGCAGGGGAGGAAGGTGCCTAGGTATGATGACCTCCTGTCAGGAAAGCTCCAGGAGAGCCCGCATTTCAAATACATTCCCCTGGCCTGTCCTATCTTCCCTCCCAACTCTATACATTCAGCAATACACGTCCATCTTCTTGGCCAAGTGCTGGGCTAGAGACCTGTAATTTGCTCAAGTCCAAGGTGTAGACTCTGCTCCCAGGTGGCTGAGCGTTCCTTATAATAAAGTCAAGGGTAAGCCATTGTAGGTAGAGGAGCAGGTAATTAAAATCAAAACCTGTCCCTCTCCCACAGTTCTTATCATCACTGTTCTTTCTTCTGACACTTTAGGATACACGGGATTGTAGCAAAGCTCCCCAGGGGAAAGCAGATTCAGTGCTCTGGGGATAGAAGTCGATGAGGACCCACCTTGGCTGTGCTGAGCAGGAGAACTTCCCTGGTGAGTGACTCCCACTGAGACCTACTGCCCCGCTTCAACTGTCTCCTAGGGATTCAGGGACAACCCCACTGTCCTGTGAGCAGACCGCTTTCTACCCAAGTCTACATCACACGCACACAAGGCAACATGAATTACAATATCTCTTGTACATTGCACTGATTGTCAAAGTCTTTTATTTAAGTAGATATTTACAAACGCAGACGGTTGGAGGGAGAGAGGAAGGGACAGAGGTGGACACAGATGGGGGCTGGACACAGAAGAACACACGTCTGTGTATCCCAAGTGACGACTTCCACTCAGTGGCTCAATTTCTGTTTGTGAATTAAAGTGTATTGAGATTAGAGCTGAAACGAGATTGAAGAAAAAAACCAAACCTCTATAGCTTAAAGAAATCCTCACTTTCTAAAACATGTTCTGAGGAGGGCTAAATTGGGAAGGAGCACTTTGGAATGGAACAGTGTTTCTCAGAAGCAGTGACATCCCTCCCTCTGGTGGCCGTACGGGGAATGGCATGTGAGCTGCTGGCTCCATGGATGTCGGACAAACAGGCAACATTCACACAAACACAAAATCAGTCTCACTGCTGGAAGAAAACAAATCCTCTAAGGTCAAAATTTGGGCTTGCCTTCTAAGTCCTTGTCTTGATCATGCCATGAGCGGCCACTTACCAAGGGTGGGGTCTCAGGGAGTGTTGATGGAGGCCCTGAGCTGGGCCCTGGGTCCACAGCAGACAAGAGGGAGGAGGCCGCTGCCTCACAGGACCTGCAGGGAGAGGGTGGGAACGTGTTGGGGCCACTTGTCCACATCCCCGCCCTGTGTGTCTGGTGCAGAGAAGTGAGTCTATCCAAACAGAGACATGTAGGGCACTTTGAAGTTTCTATTAACCATAAAACACAGACACAACAGGCCGCAAGGAATATGTTATCACCTCTAAGAATAATCCGGAATTGTAAATCACAGACACCTCAGGAAGAGTGGGCGGCCCGGCCCTGAAGGCGGCGGGAGGCAGCCGAGCCAGACGGATACTTACAGCGCGTCCCTCTGCTCTGGCTCTGGCTCTGGCTCTGGCTCTGGCTCTGGCTCTGGCTCTGGCGCTGTCGCAGGCAGGAGAGCTGGAGCTGGCGCTCCACCCAGAGGGGTTTCCCCAGCGGGTTCTGGAGCTGGTGCTGTAGCTCCAAGAAGGGAAACTCTCATCAATAGGACTGCTTTCCCACGTGTCTCCCAAAGCCAGGGGAGCCCTCACTGCTACTCAATCAAATCTCACTCCAGGATTCCACCCCCAGGGAGTCTTCCCAGGCTCTGCTCTGTGGGGTCCAGTGCCGTCCCCTCCCCACCCACCAGATCCCCCACCCTGCATCCTCCTCACCATCACTGTCTGCCTCTGGGAGTTCCAGTTGCTCCAGCTGTGCCAGGAGGAGGTGGGCCTGCTGCTCCAGGTCTGAGCCAGGCATGCTGAGCTCTACGTAAGCTACAACGGTCTTCAGGCATGGGAATTCTGGAGGCTGGTGGAAGTCGTCTGGGTACTGGAACAGCCAGGTGCCCAGGATGGAGGCCATGGCCCTGGGTGCAGTCAGGGGGACACCAGAGTCAGAGGCTTAGCCTTTCCTACCACATTGGGCTCCCAGGGTAGCCCTGCAGGGACCGGGGACTTTTTGCCTTTGGCTCCTGCCCATCCAGAGGCCGGCTCTGCTCCATGTCCCATCTCAGCTGGCAGTGTGGGCAGAGGCGGGCTTGGACACAGAGGAGGGGCTGCTACAAGCCTTCTGAAGGGACAGCACTGGCTCAATGGCGTGACCACCTGTCCACTGCTTCAGGGACACCTGTCACACTGCTATGTCCCTCTCCCTGCCCCTCCCCACTGGATGGCACGTCTGTGAGGACAGGCAGGCTGTGTGCTCTGCGCACTGCCCTCTAAGGGACACAGGAGCTGCTCTATGAGTGCCTGAGCCAGGAGGGAACAGACAGGCTGTGTCGGCCATCCAGGCTGCCCACGGGCCTCCTCACTCCTCAGACTTTAGCTCCTGCACCTGCTGGCTGCACAATCCTCCAGGGACCCTGCCTGGGTCTCCTTCTGCCCCTGCCACTCAGCATCATCAGGATGGGCTCAGCTGTCCCCTGAGGCTCCCTGGGTCCCCTGAGCACCAGCTGAGTCCCCACCATTGAGGCTACACTAGTTGGTGGGCACGATGCTCTCTACCCCTTGTGGTCTGTGTCTCCCAAAGGGCGTGTGGGCAGGGATGGGATGGATAGGGGATGCTTGTGGGTTTTCTTCACTTTTGACTCTGTCCTCTGACCTCCCAGATGCCCCTCACAGTGCCACAGTCGCATCCACAGCTCTCTGGGTCTTGTCTCTTCTTTGCCAGGGGAAGCCCTAGGACTTCTGCTCTCAAGCCAGACTCACAGGATATGCGGGATCCAGGATCCCGCCCACCTCTGCCCAACCAGAGAGCCCATAGCTTCACACACTATTTGGGGAAGGAGTCCTTCCCGCTTCAATCCAAGAGACTCACTGCTTCAGCTGGTGCAGGGGTCCCCCGTCCTCTTCCGTAACAGGGAGGACGCATCCGTATCTAGAGGAGAGCAGGAAGGCGTCACATGGACTGTCCCGAACACACTAGCTGGATGTGCTGTCTAGTGTGACAGTGTGACACCCGAGAGAATGGAAGCCCTGGAGGGCAGAGCTGATGTCTGCTCGATGTATTAAATGATGGTTGTTCCTAGAAAAGCCCCTGTCCCTGGGGGCCCTTTCTATACATTTGAGGAATGAGTGAGTGAGCCCACCTGGCCCCAAGGCGCACATCTCAGTGGGCCTGGGACCCCACTTGTCCCTCCCAGGGATCACTGTTCTCACTCTCCCAGGACAGGGACAGCTAATGGCGTCACCGATCCCCTTTGAAATGGGAAAACAGTTCCACCCGTGGCCAAAGTCCCAGTGACACAGGAGGCAGACGCTAGCTCTTGGGCAGGAGGACAATGAAATTCGCACAACCACAGCCCCGCCAGCTGCCCTTTCCGTGAGCCAGGTCCCCGGAGAGCACCTTCCATGAAGATCTCCCTCTGTTCCTACCCTCCTAGGGCCTGATCCTCTCTTGACCCCAGCGTGCAGGGGGGACACTGAGGCTCAGAGAGGTAGAGGAACAATGCCTCATGGCTCTGATGGTAGGTGGCCAGGTCCCCAATGTCCCATGAAGACACAGTGCTCACCTTTGGAACAGATGGTCCAGCACCTGCTGGGCGGTGGCAAGAGCTCGATAATTGCCCAGAAATGTGTTCACGTAAGAGGGGTGCCCGCCCAGGACGGCAGGCACCAGCTTTGCCACCAGCTTCTCCAGCCTGTGTCGCTGGAGGCTCCAAGCCCTGTAGGCCTCATCCCCGCTCCCTGATGGTCCAGCTCCCCCCTGGGGTGGAAAGAGGAAAGACATGGATCAGAGGCAGCACCGGGGACCCCCAGGCACTTGGGGCTGGAGATTAGACCGAATCCTCAAGCCTCAAGCTCTTGTGCCTGAGGTGGAACAGGGGAGCCCTGAAGCAGATCCTAGGTTCTCGGCATCACCAGTACCTGGGGCGAAGGGCGATGATGAAATGCATCAGTGTCTCAGATCCCTGTGTCGGCACCACAGTGCCGGCCCCTCCCTGCATGGACCACATCATCCCCGTGACTGCTGTCACAGCATCCCATTCTAGGGATGAGAACACAGCGGCTGAGCCTGGGGTGGGAGGGCTCAGGATCTTCAGGTTAATGTGGACACGTGGGGATGGAGAAGAAACAGGACAACGTGTAGAAAAATGCAGAAATACCCTTGACTTCACATAGACTGAAGTTCTGTCCGAGTCTCTTTCTGAGATTCGGACTCATATGTGGGCACTGACTTTGCGTCTGGCCAAGGCAGGGCCTGGGTTGTGACGGCAGATGGGGGAGACGGGGCATCAGATGCCTTTGCCAGCAGCTCTCTTAAGAGGCAGCCCAGGGGAGAAGCGGGGCAGCAGCGGGGCCCGGGGCTTCCTGGGTGTGGAGTCTCCTCGCTCGCACTCACCCTGAGCGCGTCCTGGGCTCTGCTGCTCTCGTGGGGCACCTGCGCCTCCTGCAGGGAGGTGGAGCGGGGATCTCCGTGGACCAGGTCCTGTCCCGTCCCATGTGTGGAGTCCTGTAAATACAGTGCCCAGAGGCCAGGCAGGAGCCTCAGAGCCCTGTCTGGTTCTCCGACCCACTAGACATCTCCAGTCCTGACACACATCCACCACTGTCTGCACAGACCTCCTTCAGGGGCAGAAAAGCTGACAAAGTGGGTGCCTTGTATTCCCGTTGACCCAGAGATGATGCCCCTCAGGAGTCCTCTTTCCCCCTTATCAGCCCTGTCCTTGGGTGCGGCCATGACAGGACCACCGGGTCACCAAGTGTTCAACAAGCCATTCCTGCCCAGAGGGGACACCTCCTCTCAAGTCCCCCTTCAGCGACATGGAGATGAGGGAAAGTGGGCCTGCCCAGGGAGGGCCCCCCATGGAGGCCGGTCCCAGACTGGCCTTCTCCAGGCCACCCAGCGTTACCTTAGGTGACCTCCTCAAAATAGGCCACAGGCGCCTGGGTGGAGGGTTCCACAGACGCCTACAGCCACCGAAGAACCTCGCAGTCCAGGGTTTCCTGGCGGAGAAGCCCCGGGAGACCGGGAAACAAGAGGAGAACATCCTGTGTCTTCAACTGTCTCCAGCCAAGTGCGCTGGCTCTGGAGCTGTTGTCCAAATGTGGGTGCCTGGTAACCAGGTTCCATTTCGGTTGGGGTCTGTTAAGGAGGTGATGTCACTTCCTGGGGTCCACTTCCTGGAACCCCCTCCTCAGAAGACACCTCCACATGAGCCCTCTGGGCTGCTTGCCTGCTCACGCCCTTCTCCACGCAAACCCGCACCTTGCACAGTTAGAGCAGCCCCGCCGTCTCTATAGCTGCCGGGGGAGGTTCTGCAGGCAGCTTTGAGGAGACGCCCTGGCTTCCAGAATCCACTCCTCATCCTTACCTGTTCTCCATCCTGGGGAAGTCCTGGTGTGTGTCCAGGCCGGTGTGTCTCCCCAGCTGCCCAGTGGGAATGATTCTAGAAAGTACTTCTAGGGATGTCCTCAGGTGCAAGTGGAATAAGGCCTAAAAAATTGGAGAGTCATGTCACCTGTAGGTGTTGCCTGCAACCCAAGTTATCTTCCTCTGACTTCCTCCTCCATGTCTGTTCCTCTTATGATGGGATGCGATAATTCTTATTCAATGTCATTGTACACGGGTGTCTATGTGTGTGTCTTTGTATATGTGTGTGTGTGTGTGTGTGTGTGTGTGTGTGTGTGTCTTTGTAAACCAGTGCTCACACTCTGTGTCGCCAGCAGGAAACTGTCCCCACACAGGAGAAATGGGCAATAGCATCCTGAGGTCTGAGGGTTTCGGTTTTCTAAAGCAAACCGAGTGAGAAAGTCTGAGGCCCTTGCTGGAAGGTTAGAGCTCATGAGTCAAGGCCACGCAGGTAGCAGGGCTGGAACTGGGATCAGAGACAGCCTGTGTCCACTGTGCACACTCAGTAGCACAGTCCTGGGAGCAGGAAAACTGTCCGCTTCTCTGATTACACAGTCTGGCAGGCTGAACTTCTCCAGCTGGATATGCAGTGACCCAGGGACAGATGGGCAGGTGGTGGCTGACATCGGTAGAGTGACGTGACCATCTCATAGGCTGCTTCCCTGCATTCAGGGAGCTTCCGTCCAGGTAGGAGGAAGGCCAGCGAGTAAACTGAACGACAAGGAAGGATGTGATCAGGAAGTAATCTTTGTTCTGATGGACTACAATGGGGACGTGAGAGAGAGCAAGGCCACGGGCAGCATGGCATGGAGGAAATGACAGTAGGGGCCTCATGACCGGGGGGCCCAAGATTCTCAACTCGGCATCAGAGATAGCAAGGTCAGGGCGAGAGGGTGCCCACCCACAGGGAGCTGGCCTCTACCTCTAGCTCCGTGTGGCGGTCTGGCCTAGCTGCTTACCAAGGTCACTTCCTCCTGTTCGTGGGCACAGATGCGGCTGGACTCCATTTCCCGGCCTCCCTCACAGTCGGGCACGCTCAGCTGTTGAGGTCTGACGGTGGCATGTGAACTTCAGCACAGCCCATAAAAACCTCCTACACGTTCTCCTTCACGTCCTTGAGACCTGAGAAGCCATACGTCGAAATGATAGATTCAGTGGATAAAAAGAACCTGGATCCCTGAACTCTGGCTAGGAGAAGAGCTACCCACCAAGGAAGATAAGCCCCTTTTGGACGTTACGCAAGTGAAGAAAAGCCCGGGATTGTATTAAGCCACTGAGATATTGGGGGTTCCATGTTCAGGCAGCTCCCACGAGACCGATTCACTGAAGTCACTGTGTCATTGCCACGGCTGCTCATTTGGCCCTTTCTCAGCCTTATCATATTACCACTTACCTTTTGACTTTCAGGTCACTTTTCCTTCCTATAGGTCCCACTCCCTCAAGTGGGATGGCAACAGGGCAGTCAGAGGTCTGCCCTTGTAAGGTGAGTGCTTTCTCTGTTCTCTGCTCCTTAAAGTGGATTCTGCCTTCACTGCTGTAGCATGTCAATGGATGCTCTTAGGGCCCTTGAAGCCATTTGTACTCTTAGGTGCTTTCTCTTTCAGTTCGCTTAGACGACATGCTTTCTGGACTAGCACGAATACAGTCCTTATCTCAGGCCTTCCCCAAATTGTGATCATGTCTGAACTAGCGGGGCCCGGCTGAGTAGGACAGAACTGCCCAGACGCTGCTGTAGCTGCTTATTTCCATGTCCGACTGTATGCTTTTTCAGGACAAGGAGTATTTCTTGGGCACCAGGCACAGTATCAGGCACACAGGAGGCGTTCAACGAACGCTCGCTGAAGGAACGAATAGGGTCACTCCATGTCGTCAAACACACCGGGATGCTATGGAAAGAATCCGCAGCTTTTGTTTTCCCCCTCCACTTTTTGGTATTTTACTTAAAAAGGTTGATTTATATAGACAGGCATTTGGGCAATTGATTAATCTTTCTTCATCATTTTGTCAATTTCCCGTGGAGAGCACAACTTGTCAGTGATACGTGAACATGCATTTATTCTTTGGAACAATGTCTTTGGCTGTGAGCTACCACAAGATCTCGTATGTATTTCCCTGTGCCATACAGTATAATCTTGTTCATCTATTCTGCATCTGCCTGTCAGTATCTGCACATTTCCAACTCCCAGTCTGTCCCGTCCCACGCCCCTGCCCCTTGGCAACCACAAGTTTGTTTTCTATTTCTATGAGTGTGTCTGTTTTGTATTTATGTTCTTTTCTGTTTTTCCTTTTTTTCCCCTTCAAAACCATCTTTAAAGCAGCAGCCTAGGGAAGCCTGCTTCCAAGATGTCGAAGGCGTGGCCTGGGCCGCGCGCAGAATTGGGGCGGGGAGAGTGGCGGTATGGGCTGTGCGGGAAGGGCCAGAACAGGACGGGAGAAATCTGCGGAGCAGGGGCAGGGGAAGGGCTGGGCCAGGAGCGGAGAGCCCGGTTGGGGCGGTCTCGGCTGGGCGGGGTGAGCCGGGGCTGGGGGCGGCGTCGGCTGCGCGGGGAGAGCCGGGGCGGGGGTCGTTCTCGGCCGCGCCGGGAAAGCCGGGGCTTAGGGCGGGGGGCGATCTCGGCTGCGCCGGGACAGCTGGGGTGGGGGGCGTCCTCGGGCGCGCGGGGAGAGCCGGGGTCGGGGTCGGTCTAGGCCTCGCCGGTAAAGCCGGGGCATGTGGCGTGGGGCGATCTCGGCTGCGGCGTGACAGCTGTGGTGGGGGGCGGCCTTGGCCGCGCGGGGAAAGCCGGGGCGCGGGGAGAGCCGGGGCGGGGGTCGGTCTCGGCCGCGCCGGGAAAGCCGTGGTTGGGGCGTGGCGCGATCACGGCTGCGGCTGGACGGTCTGGTCCGGAGGCGTCCTTTGCCGTGTGAGGAGAGCCGCGGCGCGGGGAGAGCCGGGCGTGGGTCGGTCTCGGCCGCGCCGGGCGAGCCGGGGCATGGGGCGTGGGGCGATCTCCGCTGCGGCGGGACAGCTGGGGTGTGGCGCGAACTTGGCGTGGCGGGGAGAGATGGGGCGGGGAGAGCCGGGGCGGGGGTCGTTCTCGGCCGCGGCGGGAAAGCCGGGTTTGGGGCAGGGCGCGATCTCGGCTGTGGCTGGACAGTCTGGTCCGGAGGTGGCCTCTGCCGCGCGGGCAGAGCCGGGGCGCGGGGAGAGCCGGGGCGGGGGTCGGTCTCCGCTGCGCAGATCATGGCGGGTGGGGCCTGCGGGCGGGCGGGATCCTGTGGACAGCGCTGAGACGCCTGCCGAGACTGTTGAGAGGCGCGCGCCTCCCGGATGCTTGGCCTGAGGTGGCGGCTGGGGGCTCGGTGCCTGCCTGGAGGCCGCAGGGTGAAGGCGGGCCTGGGGCTGGGGCTGGGGCTGGCGTCCCTCCAGCTCTGAGAAGGGACCCGCGCCCGCGCACTACCAGCTAGTCATCACCTGCAATGTCTCTGGGACTAGGTCCTCCAAGCATATCTCCAAGCTTGCCTATCACCAGGGTGTGGTCATTGTGACCTGTCCTGGCTGCCAGACACACCACACCATCCCCGACAACCTAGGGTGGTTCTCGGACCTGGATGGGAAGAGGAATATTAAAGAAATGCTGGCAGCCAGAAGGGAGAAGGTATGCCAAGTGGCTGGCAAGGGGGTCCAGGAGCTTCTTTTAGAGGCTGCGGGGTCCCCCAAACCCACCAGTGCTGTGGCAGGGGCTGAGGACCAGGATCCCACCCTACCTGGCAGGAAGGAGGCCAGCTGACCCACCTTCTGCCTTCAAGGAGGATACTCTGGCCCTGGGACGCTCTGGACGTGACTTGTTGTTGTTGTTGTTGTTGTTGTTGTTGTTGTTGTTGTTGTTATCAATAGCTATCAGTTGCAGATGTGGGGCCTGGGAGTCTCCTGCTTTCCCTGGCTCTGGAGTCAAAATGACTCCCGAGAACACTCTGAGGGCTGCAGCTGGGGCCTTCTGCAGCTGCAGGCCATGTCCCAGTGGGAAGGGGCTGGACATGGAGTCTGAGCCCCTCCTGGCTGCGGCTGTGTGGCCTTGGGCAGGTCACTTTGCCCCTGTGAGACTCTGTCTTCCTGTCTCGAGATGAAAATGCTCAGAGCGCCACCTTGTCAGGAGGACAGGCAGAAAGACAAGACTCAGAAGAGACATGGGGTGGCTCAGTCCTGTCCCAAATGTCAAGGCGCCCATCTTGCTGGCTCTCAGGGATTCCAGGAAAGGATGGCCAGTTAGCCAGTGAACTTCCTGGGTGCAGGACCAGCACCCCCACAACCCTCTGCAGATCTTGTCCCTCTGGCCAGACGCAAGGAGGCCCCACAGATCCTTCTGTGGCACCTGCTGTCCCCTGGACAGCCCTGGTGAACAAGTGCCAACCTCAGCCCTGACTTTTGGCCACTGGGCAAGCGGTCAGGAAACCAGGCCTCTCGCTGTCTCCACTGACAGGCCAGGCAGCCGTGGTGACAAAGGGAGTGGGTGCGAGGGGTGCTGTCTGATGGGCGGTGGGCCGCGTGCCCTGCATTTGTCTCCCAGCCTTGTTTGACTGTCTTCTCAGGATGTTCCTGTGTTTATGAGAGCGTGTTTACTTCCAGAAGCCTTCTGGGCAGTGTGAGCTTCAGCATTAAACAGCAGCCACCATCTTACAGGGTCCTGGCAGGATGCGCGCTCCCGGTTGCCGACCCCGTCGGCCCTGGGCCTCAGCATGGTTCTCCAGGCACTGGCAGTCTGTGCTCTGACCCGGTTACCCCTGTCCTTCCCCTTGACGAACAAGCCTGCATTATTCCAGCCCAGAGCCCCCCGTTCCATTTGTGAAGTCCAACCTGGAAGCTGAGCCAGCAGCCCCACCACGGCCTGCTCTCCCACAGAGGCCCCAGGCGACCCACTGGCCTTGAAATGCCTGAGCTGCAGGGCTGGGTAGTGGCTTGGCTGCCTAGCTGACCCCAGACGCTTAGGACCAGAATTTGGGGAGGTCCTGGGAGCTGGCTGGACTCTGAGAGTGCAGGGCTGGGCCTTGGAGGGCCACTGAGACCAATCCCGCCCTCCACGGATGTGGAAACGGAGGCCTGTGGTTTGGATAGGTATGCTAGCTGTTTTTTATTGTCTGTTTTCTGACACTTTGACACCTGGGTCCCACTGAGCCTGGAGGGGCTGCCCCTCCCAGCGCTAGTCAGTTCCTAGAGACAGTAGAAGATGCCAGTGAGCACACCCGGGGGGGGGGGGGACAGACAAGTAGGGGCAGCCCCTCCACCCAGAGATGCTGATTCCTCCCACCTGCTAGTCCTGCCTCCCTGTTGCTCCCCATGGAAACCACAGGAGAGGCTCTTGCCACTGTTTCACCTCCCCTGCCTCCTGACCCGCGAGGACCCTGCTGATGCCCCTCCAAGGACAATGCCCCATCTGCACGGATGCTTCTCAGCCCAGCCAGGGCCCAGTGGTCCAAGTGAGCCTACTTTGTGCGAGGCCAGGCTGCCACTGATTTCAAGACTTCAGAAGGACATCTCGGATGCGAAGGGACACATCACAGGAAGGTCCATATATTTTTCCTTCTAAGCCATGACTCAGGAGTAAAAGCAAAATAACATTGTGTTCAGATCCAAGAGACTCAGAGAGTTTGCCGCTCTCAGGCTGTCACTGAGAGTGAGGACGGGTGGTTTGAAGGAAGAAGTGAATGAATCCGAGAAGGAACGAGTGGAGAGTGAGACATGAGGGTGGGAAATGGGTGAGTGCAGGTCTGTCTGACAGTCATGACTGTGTAAATCAAGCATCGGGGGTTAGTAAGAACAATTATCATGACTAATGAGAAGGCAAAAACCTCTGTGGTTCAGTGTTGTGTCCTGGCCATCACCGGCCACCCTACCAGGGCTCAGGAAGCCTGAGCTGAGGTAGAAAGGGCAGAAAAAGTCTATACACTAGTCATTCCTATCCATCTGTGTAAGAAGAATTGCACACCATGAGCAAGTGGGAATGATTCCTGGAATGCAGGATGGCTTCACCCTAGCAAAATGCATGACAGTGTGAGGAGAAAAAACAGGATCATCTCAATGAATGCTGAGAAAGGAATGGATGAATTCACCAGCATCTTCTGAATTTCATGGAAACATGAGAAATTTAAAGGGTCATATTCACACAATGTTTTTTTTTTTCAATAACTCTAGCCCAACTGGATAATAACAATTTTTAGAAGTATCACAGCATTCTATACCACGTTATAGCACAATATCACTTCACTCTGTTCCTCATGCTATGGGTCGGTCTTTTAGAGCCTCATCAGAGAAATGGCTCAATTTAGTAGGGATGCTCATTGCAAGAAAAACATGCTTCTTTTATGCCATCGACTTAACATGGATTGTTGAAGAGAAACCCCCACCCCCATTATGACAGTCATGCAGAGCGGTATTTCTGCATGTGGTGACTGATTCATAAATTCAGTCCCATCGTGAAACTTCAGGTCCGTAGGATCTAATATTCTGACTTTGGATCCCTGAGGGAGTCAGAGGTGTCCCCTGAGACCTAGAGAGCAGAGCCACACAGTAGGAGAGTCAAGGGGGCCAAAATGAGAACAGAAGTGAGAGCAGATGGCGAGATGTGATGTGGGAGAGCCCTGGGATCATGTGGGTCCTGGCTGAGGGGCTCTGTGGGAAGGTCTTCAGGAGTAAAGGGCCTGGCAGGGGAGGAAGGTGCCTAGGTATGATGACCTCCTGTCAGGAAAGCTCCAGGAGAGCCCGCATTTCAAATACATTCCCCTGGCCTGTCCTATCTTCCCTCCCAACTCTATACATTCAGCAATACACGTCCATCTTCTTGGCCAAGTGCTGGGCTAGAGACCTGTAATTTGCTCAAGTCCAAGGTGTAGACTCTGCTCCCAGGTGGCTGAGCGTTCCTTATAATAAAGTCAAGGGTAAGCCATTGTAGGTAGAGGAGCAGGTAATTAAAATCAAAACCTGTCCCTCTCCCACAGTTCTTATCATCACTGTTCTTTCTTCTGACACTTTAGGATACACGGGATTGTAGCAAAGCTCCCCAGGGGAAAGCAGATTCAGTGCTCTGGGGATAGAAGTCGATGAGGACCCACCTTGGCTGTGCTGAGCAGGAGAACTTCCCTGGTGAGTGACTCCCACTGAGACCTACTGCCCCGCTTCAACTGTCTCCTAGGGATTCAGGGACAACCCCACTGTCCTGTGAGCAGACCGCTTTCTACCCAAGTCTACATCACACGCACACAAGGCAACATGAATTACAATATCTCTTGTACATTGCACTGATTGTCAAAGTCTTTTATTTAAGTAGATATTTACAAACGCAGACGGTTGGAGGGAGAGAGGAAGGGACAGAGGTGGACACAGATGGGGGCTGGACACAGAAGAACACACGTCTGTGTATCCCAAGTGACGACTTCCACTCAGTGGCTCAATTTCTGTTTGTG
Source organism: Vicugna pacos (assembly GCF_048564905.1). NCBI lineage: Eukaryota > Metazoa > Chordata > Mammalia > Artiodactyla > Camelidae > Vicugna > Vicugna pacos. The sequence continues at coordinate 36,005,684 of NC_132997.1, read as the reverse complement.
AATTAAAGTGTATTGAGATTAGAGCTGAAACGAGATTGAAGAAAAAAACCAAACCTCTATAGCTTAAAGAAATCCTCACTTTCTAAAACATGTTCTGAGGAGGGCTAAATTGGGAAGGAGCACTTTGGAATGGAACAGTGTTTCTCAGAAGCAGTGACATCCCTCCCTCTGGTGGCCGTACGGGGAATGGCATGTGAGCTGCTGGCTCCATGGATGTCGGACAAACAGGCAACATTCACACAAACACAAAATCAGTCTCACTGCTGGAAGAAAACAAATCCTCTAAGGTCAAAATTTGGGCTTGCCTTCTAAGTCCTTGTCTTGATCATGCCATGAGCGGCCACTTACCAAGGGTGGGGTCTCAGGGAGTGTTGATGGAGGCCCTGAGCTGGGCCCTGGGTCCACAGCAGACAAGAGGGAGGAGGCCGCTGCCTCACAGGACCTGCAGGGAGAGGGTGGGAACGTGTTGGGGCCACTTGTCCACATCCCCGCCCTGTGTGTCTGGTGCAGAGAAGTGAGTCTATCCAAACAGAGACATGTAGGGCACTTTGAAGTTTCTATTAACCATAAAACACAGACACAACAGGCCGCAAGGAATATGTTATCACCTCTAAGAATAATCCGGAATTGTAAATCACAGACACCTCAGGAAGAGTGGGCGGCCCGGCCCTGAAGGCGGCGGGAGGCAGCCGAGCCAGACGGATACTTACAGCGCGTCCCTCTGCTCTGGCTCTGGCTCTGGCTCTGGCTCTGGCTCTGGCTCTGGCTCTGGCGCTGTCGCAGGCAGGAGAGCTGGAGCTGGCGCTCCACCCAGAGGGGTTTCCCCAGCGGGTTCTGGAGCTGGTGCTGTAGCTCCAAGAAGGGAAACTCTCATCAATAGGACTGCTTTCCCACGTGTCTCCCAAAGCCAGGGGAGCCCTCACTGCTACTCAATCAAATCTCACTCCAGGATTCCACCCCCAGGGAGTCTTCCCAGGCTCTGCTCTGTGGGGTCCAGTGCCGTCCCCTCCCCACCCACCAGATCCCCCACCCTGCATCCTCCTCACCATCACTGTCTGCCTCTGGGAGTTCCAGTTGCTCCAGCTGTGCCAGGAGGAGGTGGGCCTGCTGCTCCAGGTCTGAGCCAGGCATGCTGAGCTCTACGTAAGCTACAACGGTCTTCAGGCATGGGAATTCTGGAGGCTGGTGGAAGTCGTCTGGGTACTGGAACAGCCAGGTGCCCAGGATGGAGGCCATGGCCCTGGGTGCAGTCAGGGGGACACCAGAGTCAGAGGCTTAGCCTTTCCTACCACATTGGGCTCCCAGGGTAGCCCTGCAGGGACCGGGGACTTTTTGCCTTTGGCTCCTGCCCATCCAGAGGCCGGCTCTGCTCCATGTCCCATCTCAGCTGGCAGTGTGGGCAGAGGCGGGCTTGGACACAGAGGAGGGGCTGCTACAAGCCTTCTGAAGGGACAGCACTGGCTCAATGGCGTGACCACCTGTCCACTGCTTCAGGGACACCTGTCACACTGCTATGTCCCTCTCCCTGCCCCTCCCCACTGGATGGCACGTCTGTGAGGACAGGCAGGCTGTGTGCTCTGCGCACTGCCCTCTAAGGGACACAGGAGCTGCTCTATGAGTGCCTGAGCCAGGAGGGAACAGACAGGCTGTGTCGGCCATCCAGGCTGCCCACGGGCCTCCTCACTCCTCAGACTTTAGCTCCTGCACCTGCTGGCTGCACAATCCTCCAGGGACCCTGCCTGGGTCTCCTTCTGCCCCTGCCACTCAGCATCATCAGGATGGGCTCAGCTGTCCCCTGAGGCTCCCTGGGTCCCCTGAGCACCAGCTGAGTCCCCACCATTGAGGCTACACTAGTTGGTGGGCACGATGCTCTCTACCCCTTGTGGTCTGTGTCTCCCAAAGGGCGTGTGGGCAGGGATGGGATGGATAGGGGATGCTTGTGGGTTTTCTTCACTTTTGACTCTGTCCTCTGACCTCCCAGATGCCCCTCACAGTGCCACAGTCGCATCCACAGCTCTCTGGGTCTTGTCTCTTCTTTGCCAGGGGAAGCCCTAGGACTTCTGCTCTCAAGCCAGACTCACAGGATATGCGGGATCCAGGATCCCGCCCACCTCTGCCCAACCAGAGAGCCCATAGCTTCACACACTATTTGGGGAAGGAGTCCTTCCCGCTTCAATCCAAGAGACTCACTGCTTCAGCTGGTGCAGGGGTCCCCCGTCCTCTTCCGTAACAGGGAGGACGCATCCGTATCTAGAGGAGAGCAGGAAGGCGTCACATGGACTGTCCCGAACACACTAGCTGGATGTGCTGTCTAGTGTGACAGTGTGACACCCGAGAGAATGGAAGCCCTGGAGGGCAGAGCTGATGTCTGCTCGATGTATTAAATGATGGTTGTTCCTAGAAAAGCCCCTGTCCCTGGGGGCCCTTTCTATACATTTGAGGAATGAGTGAGTGAGCCCACCTGGCCCCAAGGCGCACATCTCAGTGGGCCTGGGACCCCACTTGTCCCTCCCAGGGATCACTGTTCTCACTCTCCCAGGACAGGGACAGCTAATGGCGTCACCGATCCCCTTTGAAATGGGAAAACAGTTCCACCCGTGGCCAAAGTCCCAGTGACACAGGAGGCAGACGCTAGCTCTTGGGCAGGAGGACAATGAAATTCGCACAACCACAGCCCCGCCAGCTGCCCTTTCCGTGAGCCAGGTCCCCGGAGAGCACCTTCCATGAAGATCTCCCTCTGTTCCTACCCTCCTAGGGCCTGATCCTCTCTTGACCCCAGCGTGCAGGGGGGACACTGAGGCTCAGAGAGGTAGAGGAACAATGCCTCATGGCTCTGATGGTAGGTGGCCAGGTCCCCAATGTCCCATGAAGACACAGTGCTCACCTTTGGAACAGATGGTCCAGCACCTGCTGGGCGGTGGCAAGAGCTCGATAATTGCCCAGAAATGTGTTCACGTAAGAGGGGTGCCCGCCCAGGACGGCAGGCACCAGCTTTGCCACCAGCTTCTCCAGCCTGTGTCGCTGGAGGCTCCAAGCCCTGTAGGCCTCATCCCCGCTCCCTGATGGTCCAGCTCCCCCCTGGGGTGGAAAGAGGAAAGACATGGATCAGAGGCAGCACCGGGGACCCCCAGGCACTTGGGGCTGGAGATTAGACCGAATCCTCAAGCCTCAAGCTCTTGTGCCTGAGGTGGAACAGGGGAGCCCTGAAGCAGATCCTAGGTTCTCGGCATCACCAGTACCTGGGGCGAAGGGCGATGATGAAATGCATCAGTGTCTCAGATCCCTGTGTCGGCACCACAGTGCCGGCCCCTCCCTGCATGGACCACATCATCCCCGTGACTGCTGTCACAGCATCCCATTCTAGGGATGAGAACACAGCGGCTGAGCCTGGGGTGGGAGGGCTCAGGATCTTCAGGTTAATGTGGACACGTGGGGATGGAGAAGAAACAGGACAACGTGTAGAAAAATGCAGAAATACCCTTGACTTCACATAGACTGAAGTTCTGTCCGAGTCTCTTTCTGAGATTCGGACTCATATGTGGGCACTGACTTTGCGTCTGGCCAAGGCAGGGCCTGGGTTGTGACGGCAGATGGGGGAGACGGGGCATCAGATGCCTTTGCCAGCAGCTCTCTTAAGAGGCAGCCCAGGGGAGTAGCGGGGCAGCAGCGGGGCCCGGGGCTTCCTGGGTGTGGAGTCTCCTCGCTCGCACTCACCCTGAGCGCGTCCTGGGCTCTGCTGCTCTCGTGGGGCACCTGCGCCTCCTGCAGGGAGGTGGAGCGGGGATCTCCGTGGACCAGGTCCTGTCCCGTCCCGTGTGTGGAGTCCTGTAAATACAGTGCCCAGAGGCCAGGCAGGAGCCTCAGAGCCCTGTCTGGTTCTCCGACCCACTAGACATCTCCAGTCCTGACACACATCCACCACTGTCTGCACAGACCTCCTTCAGGGGCAGAAAAGCTGACAAAGTGGGTGCCTTGTATTCCCGTTGACCCAGAGATGATGCCCCTCAGGAGTCCTCTTTCCCCCTTATCAGCCCTGTCCTTGGGTGCGGCCATGACAGGACCACCGGGTCACCAAGTGTTCAACAAGCCATTCCTGCCCAGAGGGGACACCTCCTCTCAAGTCCCCCTTCAGCGACGTGGAGATGAGGGAAAGTGGGCCTGCCCAGGGAGGGCCCCCCATGGAGGCCGGTCCCAGACTGGCCTTCTCCAGGCCACCCAGCGTTACCTTAGGTGACCTCCTCAAAATAGGCCACAGGCGCCTGGGTGGAGGGTTCCACAGACGCCTACAGCCACCGAAGAACCTCGCAGTCCAGGGTTTCCTGGCGGAGAAGCCCCGGGAGACCGGGAAACAAGAGGAGAACATCCTGTGTCTTCAACTGTCTCCAGCCAAGTGCGCTGGCTCTGGAGCTGTTGTCCAAATGTGGGTGCCTGGTAACCAGGTTCCATTTCGGTTGGGGTCTGTTAAGGAGGTGATGTCACTTCCTGGGGTCCACTTCCTGGAACCCCCTCCTCAGAAGACACCTCCACATGAGCCCTCTGGGCTGCTTGCCTGCTCACGCCCTTCTCCACGCAAACCCGCACCTTGCACAGTTAGAGCAGCCCCGCCGTCTCTATAGCTGCCGGGGGAGGTTCTGCAGGCAGCTTTGAGGAGACGCCCTGGCTTCCAGAATCCACTCCTCATCCTTACCTGTTCTCCATCCTGGGGAAGTCCTGGTGTGTGTCCAGGCCGGTGTGTCTCCCCAGCTGCCCAGTGGGAATGATTCTAGAAAGTACTTCTAGGGATGTCCTCAGGTGCAAGTGGAATAAGGCCTAAAAAATTGGAGAGTCATGTCACCTGTAGGTGTTGCCTGCAACCCAAGTTATCTTCCTCTGACTTCCTCCTCCACGTCTGTTCCTCTTATGATGGGATGCGATAATTCTTATTCAATGTCATTGTACACGGGTGTCTATGTGTGTGTCTTTGTATATGTGTGTGTGTGTGTGTGTGTGTGTGTGTGTGTGTCTTTGTAAACCAGTGCTCACACTCTGTGTCGCCAGCAGGAAACTGTCCCCACACAGGAGAAATGGGCAATAGCATCCTGAGGTCTGAGGGTTTCGGTTTTCTAAAGCAAACCGAGTGAGAAAGTCTGAGGCCCTTGCTGGAAGGTTAGAGCTCATGAGTCAAGGCCACGCAGGTAGCAGGGCTGGAACTGGGATCAGAGACAGCCTGTGTCCACTGTGCACACTCAGTAGCACAGTCCTGGGAGCAGGAAAACTGTCCGCTTCTCTGATTACACAGTCTGGCAGGCTGAACTTCTCCAGCTGGATATGCAGTGACCCAGGGACAGATGGGCAGGTGGTGGCTGACATCGGTAGAGTGACGTGACCATCTCATAGGCTGCTTCCCTGCATTCAGGGAGCTTCCGTCCAGGTAGGAGGAAGGCCAGCGAGTAAACTGAACGACAAGGAAGGATGTGATCAGGAAGTAATCTTTGTTCTGATGGACTACAATGGGGACGTGAGAGAGAGCAAGGCCACGGGCAGCATGGCATGGAGGAAATGACAGTAGGGGCCTCATGACCGGGGGGCCCAAGATTCTCAACTCGGCATCAGAGATAGCAAGGTCAGGGCGAGAGGGTGCCCACCCACAGGGAGCTGGCCTCTACCTCTAGCTCCGTGTGGCGGTCTGGCCTAGCTGCTTACCAAGGTCACTTCCTCCTGTTCGTGGGCACAGATGCGGCTGGACTCCATTTCCCGGCCTCCCTCACAGTCGGGCACGCTCAGCTGTTGAGGTCTGACGGTGGCATGTGAACTTCAGCACAGCCCATAAAAACCTCCTACACGTTCTCCTTCACGTCCTTGAGACCTGAGAAGCCATACGTCGAAATGATAGATTCAGTGGATAAAAAGAACCTGGATCCCTGAACTCTGGCTAGGAGAAGAGCTACCCACCAAGGAAGATAAGCCCCTTTTGGACGTTACGCAAGTGAAGAAAAGCCCGGGATTGTATTAAGCCACTGAGATATTGGGGGTTCCATGTTCAGGCAGCTCCCACGAGACCGATTCACTGAAGTCACTGTGTCATTGCCACGGCTGCTCATTTGGCCCTTTCTCAGCCTTATCATATTACCACTTACCTTTTGACTTTCAGGTCACTTTTCCTTCCTATAGGTCCCACTCCCTCAAGTGGGATGGCAACAGGGCAGTCAGAGGTCTGCCCTTGTAAGGTGAGTGCTTTCTCTGTTCTCTGCTCCTTAAAGTGGATTCTGCCTTCACTGCTGTAGCATGTCAATGGATGCTCTTAGGGCCCTTGAAGCCATTTGTACTCTTAGGTGCTTTCTCTTTCAGTTCGCTTAGACGACATGCTTTCTGGACTAGCACGAATACAGTCCTTATCTCAGGCCTTCCCCAAATTGTGATCATGTCTGAACTAGCGGGGCCCGGCTGAGTAGGACAGAACTGCCCAGACGCTGCTGTAGCTGCTTATTTCCATGTCCGACTGTATGCTTTTTCAGGACAAGGAGTATTTCTTGGGCACCAGGCACAGTATCAGGCACACAGGAGGCGTTCAACGAACGCTCGCTGAAGGAACGAATAGGGTCACTCCATGTCGTCAAACACACCGGGATGCTATGGAAAGAATCCGCAGCTTTTGTTTTCCCCCTCCACTTTTTGGTATTTTACTTAAAAAGGTTGATTTATATAGACAGGCATTTGGGCAATTGATTAATCTTTCTTCATCATTTTGTCAATTTCCCGTGGAGAGCACAACTTGTCAGTGATACGTGAACATGCATTTATTCTTTGGAACAATGTCTTTGGCTGTGAGCTACCACAAGATCTCGTATGTATTTCCCTGTGCCATACAGTATAATCTTGTTCATCTATTCTGCATCTGCCTGTCAGTATCTGCACATTTCCAACTCCCAGTCTGTCCCGTCCCACGCCCCTGCCCCTTGGCAACCACAAGTTTGTTTTCTATTTCTATGAGTGTGTCTGTTTTGTATTTATGTTCTTTTCTGTTTTTCCTTTTTTTCCCCTTCAAAACCATCTTTAAAGCAGCAGCCTAGGGAAGCCTGCTTCCAAGATGTCGAAGGCGTGGCCTGGGCCGCGCGCAGAATTGGGGCGGGGAGAGTGGCGGTATGGGCTGTGCGGGAAGGGCCAGAACAGGACGGGAGAAATCTGCGGAGCAGGGGCAGGGGAAGGGCTGGGCCAGGAGCGGAGAGCCCGGTTGGGGCGGTCTCGGCTGGGCGGGGTGAGCCGGGGCTGGGGGCGGCGTCGGCTGCGCGGGGAGAGCCGGGGCGGGGGTCGTTCTCGGCCGCGCCGGGAAAGCCGGGGCTTAGGGCGGGGGGCGATCTCGGCTGCGCCGGGACAGCTGGGGTGGGGGGCGTCCTCGGGCGCGCGGGGAGAGCCGGGGTCGGGGTCGGTCTAGGCCTCGCCGGTAAAGCCGGGGCATGTGGCGTGGGGCGATCTCGGCTGCGGCGTGACAGCTGTGGTGGGGGGCGGCCTTGGCCGCGCGGGGAAAGCCGGGGCGCGGGGAGAGCCGGGGCGGGGGTCGGTCTCGGCCGCGCCGGGAAAGCCGTGGTTGGGGCGTGGCGCGATCACGGCTGCGGCTGGATGGTCTGGTCCGGAGGCGTCCTTTGCCGTGTGAGGAGAGCCGCGGCGCGGGGAGAGCCGGGCGTGGGTCGGTCTCGGCCGCGCCGGGCGAGCCGGGGCATGGGGCGTGGGGCGATCTCCGCTGCGGCGGGACAGCTGGGGTGTGGCGCGAACTTGGCGTGGCGGGGAGAGATGGGGCGGGGAGAGCCGGGGCGGGGGTCGTTCTCGGCCGCGGCGGGAAAGCCGGGTTTGGGGCAGGGCGCGATCTCGGCTGTGGCTGGACAGTCTGGTCCGGAGGTGGCCTCTGCCGCGCGGGCAGAGCCGGGGCGCGGGGAGAGCCGGGGCGGGGGTCGGTCTCCGCTGCGCAGATCATGGCGGGTGGGGCCTGCGGGCGGGCGGGATCCTGTGGACAGCGCTGAGACGCCTGCCGAGACTGTTGAGAGGCGCGCGCCTCCCGGATGCTTGGCCTGAGGTGGCGGCTGGGGGCTCGGTGCCTGCCTGGAGGCCGCAGGGTGAAGGCGGGCCTGGGGCTGGGGCTGGGGCTGGCGTCCCTCCAGCTCTGAGAAGGGACCCGCGCCCGCGCACTACCAGCTAGTCATCACCTGCAATGTCTCTGGGACTAGGTCCTCCAAGCATATCTCCAAGCTTGCCTATCACCAGGGTGTGGTCATTGTGACCTGTCCTGGCTGCCAGACACACCACACCATCCCCGACAACCTAGGGTGGTTCTCGGACCTGGATGGGAAGAGGAATATTAAAGAAATGCTGGCAGCCAGAAGGGAGAAGGTATGCCAAGTGGCTGGCAAGGGGGTCCAGGAGCTTCTTTTAGAGGCTGCGGGGTCCCCCAAACCCACCAGTGCTGTGGCAGGGGCTGAGGACCAGGATCCCACCCTACCTGGCAGGAAGGAGGCCAGCTGACCCACCTTCTGCCTTCAAGGAGGATACTCTGGCCCTGGGACGCTCTGGACGTGACTTGTTGTTGTTGTTGTTGTTGTTGTTGTTGTTGTTGTTGTTGTTGTTGTTGTTGTTATCAATAGCTATCAGTTGCAGATGTGGGGCCTGGGAGTCTCCTGCTTTCCCTGGCTCTGGAGTCAAAATGACTCCCGAGAACACTCTGAGGGCTGCAGCTGGGGCCTTCTGCAGCTGCAGGCCATGTCCCAGTGGGAAGGGGCTGGACATGGAGTCTGAGCCCCTCCTGGCTGCGGCTGTGTGGCCTTGGGCAGGTCACTTTGCCCCTGTGAGACTCTGTCTTCCTGTCTCGAGATGAAAATGCTCAGAGCGCCACCTTGTCAGGAGGACAGGCAGAAAGACAAGACTCAGAAGAGACATGGGGTGGCTCAGTCCTGTCCCAAATGTCAAGGCGCCCATCTTGCTGGCTCTCAGGGATTCCAGGAAAGGATGGCCAGTTAGCCAGTGAACTTCCTGGGTGCAGGACCAGCACCCCCACAACCCTCTGCAGATCTTGTCCCTCTGGCCAGACGCAAGGAGGCCCCACAGATCCTTCTGTGGCACCTGCTGTCCCCTGGACAGCCCTGGTGAACAAGTGCCAACCTCAGCCCTGACTTTTGGCCACTGGGCAAGCGGTCAGGAAACCAGGCCTCTCGCTGTCTCCACTGACAGGCCAGGCAGCCGTGGTGACAAAGGGAGTGGGTGCGAGGGGTGCTGTCTGATGGGCGGTGGGCCGCGTGCCCTGCATTTGTCTCCCAGCCTTGTTTGACTGTCTTCTCAGGATGTTCCTGTGTTTATGAGAGCGTGTTTACTTCCAGAAGCCTTCTGGGCAGTGTGAGCTTCAGCATTAAACAGCAGCCACCATCTTACAGGGTCCTGGCAGGATGCGCGCTCCCGGTTGCCGACCCCGTCGGCCCTGGGCCTCAGCATGGTTCTCCAGGCACTGGCAGTCTGTGCTCTGACCCGGTTACCCCTGTCCTTCCCCTTGACGAACAAGCCTGCATTATTCCAGCCCAGAGCCCCCCGTTCCATTTGTGAAGTCCAACCTGGAAGCTGAGCCAGCAGCCCCACCACGGCCTGCTCTCCCACAGAGGCCCCAGGCGACCCACTGGCCTTGAAATGCCTGAGCTGCAGGGCTGGGTAGTGGCTTGGCTGCCTAGCTGACCCCAGACGCTTAGGACCAGAATTTGGGGAGGTCCTGGGAGCTGGCTGGACTCTGAGAGTGCAGGGCTGGGCCTTGGAGGGCCACTGAGACCAATCCCGCCCTCCACGGATGTGGAAACGGAGGCCTGTGGTTTGGATAGGTATGCTAGCTGTTTTTTATTGTCTGTTTTCTGACACTTTGACACCTGGGTCCCACTGAGCCTGGAGGGGCTGCCCCTCCCAGCGCTAGTCAGTTCCTAGAGACAGTAGAAGATGCCAGTGAGCACACCCGGGGGGGGGGACAGACAAGTAGGGGCAGCCCCTCCACCCAGAGATGCTGATTCCTCCCACCTGCTAGTCCTGCCTCCCTGTTGCTCCCCATGGAAACCACAGGAGAGGCTCTTGCCACTGTTTCACCTCCCCTGCCTCCTGACCCGCGAGGACCCTGCTGATGCCCCTCCAAGGACAATGCCCCATCTGCACGGATGCTTCTCAGCCCAGCCAGGGCCCAGTGGTCCAAGTGAGCCTACTTTGTGCGAGGCCAGGCTGCCACTGATTTCAAGACTTCAGAAGGACATCTCGGATGCGAAGGGACACATCACAGGAAGGTCCATATATTTTTCCTTCTAAGCCATGACTCAGGAGTAAAAGCAAAATAACATTGTGTTCAGATCCAAGAGACTCAGAGAGTTTGCCGCTCTCAGGCTGTCACTGAGAGTGAGGACGGGTGGTTTGAAGGAAGAAGTGAATGAATCCGAGAAGGAACGAGTGGAGAGTGAGACATGAGGGTGGGAAATGGGTGAGTGCAGGTCTGTCTGACAGTCATGACTGTGTAAATCAAGCATCGGGGGTTAGTAAGAACAATTATCATGACTAATGAGAAGGCAAAAACCTCTGTGGTTCAGTGTTGTGTCCTGGCCATCACCGGCCACCCTACCAGGGCTCAGGAAGCCTGAGCTGAGGTAGAAAGGGCAGAAAAAGTCTATACACTAGTCATTCCTATCCATCTGTGTAAGAAGAATTGCACACCATGAGCAAGTGGGAATGATTCCTGGAATGCAGGATGGCTTCACCCTAGCAAAATGCATGACAGTGTGAGGAGAAAAAACAGGATCATCTCAATGAATGCTGAGAAAGGAATGGATGAATTCACCAGCATCTTCTGAATTTCATGGAAACATGAGAAATTTAAAGGGTCATATTCACACAATGTTTTTTTTTTCCAATAACTCTAGCCCAACTGGATAATAACAATTTTTAGAAGTATCACAGCATTCTATACCACGTTATAGCACAATATCACTTCACTCTGTTCCTCATGCTATGGGTCGGTCTTTTAGAGCCTCATCAGAGAAATGGCTCAATTTAGTAGGGATGCTCATTGCAAGAAAAACATGCTTCTTTTATGCCATCGACTTAACATGGATTGTTGAAGAGAAACCCCCACCCCCATTATGACAGTCATGCAGAGCGGTATTTCTGCATGTGGTGACTGATTCATAAATTCAGTCCCATCGTGAAACTTCAGGTCCGTAGGATCTAATATTCTGACTTTGGATCCCTGAGGGAGTCAGAGGTGTCCCCTGAGACCTAGAGAGCAGAGCCACACAGTAGGAGAGTCAAGGGGGCCAAAATGAGAACAGAAGTGAGAGCAGATGGCGAGATGTGATGTGGGAGAGCCCTGGGATCATGTGGGTCCTGGCTGAGGGGCTCTGTGGGAAGGTCTTCAGGAGTAAAGGGCCTGGCAGGGGAGGAAGGTGCCTAGGTATGATGACCTCCTGTCAGGAAAGCTCCAGGAGAGCCCGCATTTCAAATACATTCCCCTGGCCTGTCCTATCTTCCCTCCCAACTCTATACATTCAGCAATACACGTCCATCTTCTTGGCCAAGTGCTGGGCTAGAGACCTGTAATTTGCTCAAGTCCAAGGTGTAGACTCTGCTCCCAGGTGGCTGAGCGTTCCTTATAATAAAGTCAAGGGTAAGCCATTGTAGGTAGAGGAGCAGGTAATTAAAATCAAAACCTGTCCCTCTCCCACAGTTCTTATCATCACTGTTCTTTCTTCTGACACTTTAGGATACACGGGATTGTAGCAAAGCTCCCCAGGGGAAAGCAGATTCAGTGCTCTGGGGATAGAAGTCGATGAGGACCCACCTTGGCTGTGCTGAGCAGGAGAACTTCCCTGGTGAGTGACTCCCACTGAGACCTACTGCCCCGCTTCAACTGTCTCCTAGGGATTCAGGGACAACCCCACTGTCCTGTGAGCAGACCGCTTTCTACCCAAGTCTACATCACACGCACACAAGGCAACATGAATTACAATATCTCTTGTACATTGCACTGATTGTCAAAGTCTTTTATTTAAGTAGATATTTACAAACGCAGACGGTTGGAGGGAGAGAGGAAGGGACAGAGGTGGACACAGATGGGGGCTGGACACAGAAGAACACACGTCTGTGTATCCCAAGTGACGACTTCCACTCAGTGGCTCAATTTCTGTTTGTGAATTAAAGTGTATTGAGATTAGAGCTGAAACGAGATTGAAGAAAAAAACCAAACCTCTATAGCTTAAAGAAATCCTCACTTTCTAAAACATGTTCTGAGGAGGGCTAAATTGGGAAGGAGCACTTTGGAATGGAACAGTGTTTCTCAGAAGCAGTGACATCCCTCCCTCTGGTGGCCGTACGGGGAATGGCATGTGAGCTGCTGGCTCCATGGATGTCGGACAAACAGGCAACATTCACACAAACACAAAATCAGTCTCACTGCTGGAAGAAAACAAATCCTCTAAGGTCAAAATTTGGGCTTGCCTTCTAAGTCCTTGTCTTGATCATGCCATGAGCGGCCACTTACCAAGGGTGGGGTCTCAGGGAGTGTTGATGGAGGCCCTGAGCTGGGCCCTGGGTCCACAGCAGACAAGAGGGAGGAGGCCGCTGCCTCACAGGACCTGCAGGGAGAGGGTGGGAACGTGTTGGGGCCACTTGTCCACATCCCCGCCCTGTGTGTCTGGTGCAGAGAAGTGAGTCTATCCAAACAGAGACATGTAGGGCACTTTGAAGTTTCTATTAACCATAAAACACAGACACAACAGGCCGCAAGGAATATGTTATCACCTCTAAGAATAATCCGGAATTGTAAATCACAGACACCTCAGGAAGAGTGGGCGGCCCGGCCCTGAAGGCGGCGGGAGGCAGCCGAGCCAGACGGATACTTACAGCGCGTCCCTCTGCTCTGGCTCTGGCTCTGGCTCTGGCTCTGGCTCTGGCTCTGGCTCTGGCGCTGTCGCAGGCAGGAGAGCTGGAGCTGGCGCTCCACCCAGAGGGGTTTCCCCAGCGGGTTCTGGAGCTGGTGCTGTAGCTCCAAGAAGGGAAACTCTCATCAATAGGACTGCTTTCCCACGTGTCTCCCAAAGCCAGGGGAGCCCTCACTGCTACTCAATCAAATCTCACTCCAGGATTCCACCCCCAGGGAGTCTTCCCAGGCTCTGCTCTGTGGGGTCCAGTGCCGTCCCCTCCCCACCCACCAGATCCCCCACCCTGCATCCTCCTCACCATCACTGTCTGCCTCTGGGAGTTCCAGTTGCTCCAGCTGTGCCAGGAGGAGGTGGGCCTGCTGCTCCAGGTCTGAGCCAGGCATGCTGAGCTCTACGTAAGCTACAACGGTCTTCAGGCATGGGAATTCTGGAGGCTGGTGGAAGTCGTCTGGGTACTGGAACAGCCAGGTGCCCAGGATGGAGGCCATGGCCCTGGGTGCAGTCAGGGGGACACCAGAGTCAGAGGCTTAGCCTTTCCTACCACATTGGGCTCCCAGGGTAGCCCTGCAGGGACCGGGGACTTTTTGCCTTTGGCTCCTGCCCATCCAGAGGCCGGCTCTGCTCCATGTCCCATCTCAGCTGGCAGTGTGGGCAGAGGCGGGCTTGGACACAGAGGAGGGGCTGCTACAAGCCTTCTGAAGGGACAGCACTGGCTCAATGGCGTGACCACCTGTCCACTGCTTCAGGGACACCTGTCACACTGCTATGTCCCTCTCCCTGCCCCTCCCCACTGGATGGCACGTCTGTGAGGACAGGCAGGCTGTGTGCTCTGCGCACTGCCCTCTAAGGGACACAGGAGCTGCTCTATGAGTGCCTGAGCCAGGAGGGAACAGACAGGCTGTGTCGGCCATCCAGGCTGCCCACGGGCCTCCTCACTCCTCAGACTTTAGCTCCTGCACCTGCTGGCTGCACAATCCTCCAGGGACCCTGCCTGGGTCTCCTTCTGCCCCTGCCACTCAGCATCATCAGGATGGGCTCAGCTGTCCCCTGAGGCTCCCTGGGTCCCCTGAGCACCAGCTGAGTCCCCACCATTGAGGCTACACTAGTTGGTGGGCACGATGCTCTCTACCCCTTGTGGTCTGTGTCTCCCAAAGGGCGTGTGGGCAGGGATGGGATGGATAGGGGATGCTTGTGGGTTTTCTTCACTTTTGACTCTGTCCTCTGACCTCCCAGATGCCCCTCACAGTGCCACAGTCGCATCCACAGCTCTCTGGGTCTTGTCTCTTCTTTGCCAGGGGAAGCCCTAGGACTTCTGCTCTCAAGCCAGACTCACAGGATATGCGGGATCCAGGATCCCGCCCACCTCTGCCCAACCAGAGAGCCCATAGCTTCACACACTATTTGGGGAAGGAGTCCTTCCCGCTTCAATCCAAGAGACTCACTGCTTCAGCTGGTGCAGGGGTCCCCCGTCCTCTTCCGTAACAGGGAGGACGCATCCGTATCTAGAGGAGAGCAGGAAGGCGTCACATGGACTGTCCCGAACACACTAGCTGGATGTGCTGTCTAGTGTGACAGTGTGACACCCGAGAGAATGGAAGCCCTGGAGGGCAGAGCTGATGTCTGCTCGATGTATTAAATGATGGTTGTTCCTAGAAAAGCCCCTGTCCCTGGGGGCCCTTTCTATACATTTGAGGAATGAGTGAGTGAGCCCACCTGGCCCCAAGGCGCACATCTCAGTGGGCCTGGGACCCCACTTGTCCCTCCCAGGGATCACTGTTCTCACTCTCCCAGGACAGGGACAGCTAATGGCGTCACCGATCCCCTTTGAAATGGGAAAACAGTTCCACCCGTGGCCAAAGTCCCAGTGACACAGGAGGCAGACGCTAGCTCTTGGGCAGGAGGACAATGAAATTCGCACAACCACAGCCCCGCCAGCTGCCCTTTCCGTGAGCCAGGTCCCCGGAGAGCACCTTCCATGAAGATCTCCCTCTGTTCCTACCCTCCTAGGGCCTGATCCTCTCTTGACCCCAGCGTGCAGGGGGGACACTGAGGCTCAGAGAGGTAGAGGAACAATGCCTCATGGCTCTGATGGTAGGTGGCCAGGTCCCCAATGTCCCATGAAGACACAGTGCTCACCTTTGGAACAGATGGTCCAGCACCTGCTGGGCGGTGGCAAGAGCTCGATAATTGCCCAGAAATGTGTTCACGTAAGAGGGGTGCCCGCCCAGGACGGCAGGCACCAGCTTTGCCACCAGCTTCTCCAGCCTGTGTCGCTGGAGGCTCCAAGCCCTGTAGGCCTCATCCCCGCTCCCTGATGGTCCAGCTCCCCCCTGGGGTGGAAAGAGGAAAGACATGGATCAGAGGCAGCACCGGGGACCCCCAGGCACTTGGGGCTGGAGATTAGACCGAATCCTCAAGCCTCAAGCTCTTGTGCCTGAGGTGGAACAGGGGAGCCCTGAAGCAGATCCTAGGTTCTCGGCATCACCAGTACCTGGGGCGAAGGGCGATGATGAAATGCATCAGTGTCTCAGATCCCTGTGTCGGCACCACAGTGCCGGCCCCTCCCTGCATGGACCACATCATCCCCGTGACTGCTGTCACAGCATCCCATTCTAGGGATGAGAACACAGCGGCTGAGCCTGGGGTGGGAGGGCTCAGGATCTTCAGGTTAATGTGGACACGTGGGGATGGAGAAGAAACAGGACAACGTGTAGAAAAATGCAGAAATACCCTTGACTTCACATAGACTGAAGTTCTGTCCGAGTCTCTTTCTGAGATTCGGACTCATATGTGGGCACTGACTTTGCGTCTGGCCAAGGCAGGGCCTGGGTTGTGACGGCAGATGGGGGAGACGGGGCATCAGATGCCTTTGCCAGCAGCTCTCTTAAGAGGCAGCCCAGGGGAGTAGCGGGGCAGCAGCGGGGCCCGGGGCTTCCTGGGTGTGGAGTCTCCTCGCTCGCACTCACCCTGAGCGCGTCCTGGGCTCTGCTGCTCTCGTGGGGCACCTGCGCCTCCTGCAGGGAGGTGGAGCGGGGATCTCCGTGGACCAGGTCCTGTCCCGTCCCGTGTGTGGAGTCCTGTAAATACAGTGCCCAGAGGCCAGGCAGGAGCCTCAGAGCCCTGTCTGGTTCTCCGACCCACTAGACATCTCCAGTCCTGACACACATCCACCACTGTCTGCACAGACCTCCTTCAGGGGCAGAAAAGCTGACAAAGTGGGTGCCTTGTATTCCCGTTGACCCAGAGATGATGCCCCTCAGGAGTCCTCTTTCCCCCTTATCAGCCCTGTCCTTGGGTGCGGCCATGACAGGACCACCGGGTCACCAAGTGTTCAACAAGCCATTCCTGCCCAGAGGGGACACCTCCTCTCAAGTCCCCCTTCAGCGACGTGGAGATGAGGGAAAGTGGGCCTGCCCAGGGAGGGCCCCCCATGGAGGCCGGTCCCAGACTGGCCTTCTCCAGGCCACCCAGCGTTACCTTAGGTGACCTCCTCAAAATAGGCCACAGGCGCCTGGGTGGAGGGTTCCACAGACGCCTACAGCCACCGAAGAACCTCGCAGTCCAGGGTTTCCTGGCGGAGAAGCCCCGGGAGACCGGGAAACAAGAGGAGAACATCCTGTGTCTTCAACTGTCTCCAGCCAAGTGCGCTGGCTCTGGAGCTGTTGTCCAAATGTGGGTGCCTGGTAACCAGGTTCCATTTCGGTTGGGGTCTGTTAAGGAGGTGATGTCACTTCCTGGGGTCCACTTCCTGGAACCCCCTCCTCAGAAGACACCTCCACATGAGCCCTCTGGGCTGCTTGCCTGCTCACGCCCTTCTCCACGCAAACCCGCACCTTGCACAGTTAGAGCAGCCCCGCCGTCTCTATAGCTGCCGGGGGAGGTTCTGCAGGCAGCTTTGAGGAGACGCCCTGGCTTCCAGAATCCACTCCTCATCCTTACCTGTTCTCCATCCTGGGGAAGTCCTGGTGTGTGTCCAGGCCGGTGTGTCTCCCCAGCTGCCCAGTGGGAATGATTCTAGAAAGTACTTCTAGGGATGTCCTCAGGTGCAAGTGGAATAAGGCCTAAAAAATTGGAGAGTCATGTCACCTGTAGGTGTTGCCTGCAACCCAAGTTATCTTCCTCTGACTTCCTCCTCCATGTCTGTTCCTCTTATGATGGGATGCGATAATTCTTATTCAATGTCATTGTACACGGGTGTCTATGTGTGTGTCTTTGTATATGTGTGTGTGTGTGTGTGTGTGTGTGTGTGTGTGTCTTTGTAAACCAGTGCTCACACTCTGTGTCGCCAGCAGGAAACTGTCCCCACACAGGAGAAATGGGCAATAGCATCCTGAGGTCTGAGGGTTTCGGTTTTCTAAAGCAAACCGAGTGAGAAAGTCTGAGGCCCTTGCTGGAAGGTTAGAGCTCATGAGTCAAGGCCACGCAGGTAGCAGGGCTGGAACTGGGATCAGAGACAGCCTGTGTCCACTGTGCACACTCAGTAGCACAGTCCTGGGAGCAGGAAAACTGTCCGCTTCTCTGATTACACAGTCTGGCAGGCTGAACTTCTCCAGCTGGATATGCAGTGACCCAGGGACAGATGGGCAGATGGTGGCTGACATCGGTAGAGTGACGTGACCATCTCATAGGCTGCTTCCCTGCATTCAGGGAGCTTCCGTCCAGGTAGGAGGAAGGCCAGCGAGTAAACTGAACGACAAGGAAGGATGTGATCAGGAAGTAATCTTTGTTCTGATGGACTACAATGGGGACGTGAGAGAGAGCAAGGCCACGGGCAGCATGGCATGGAGGAAATGACAGTAGGGGCCTCATGACCGGGGGGCCCAAGATTCTCAACTCGGCATCAGAGATAGCAAGGTCAGGGCGAGAGGGTGCCCACCCACAGGGAGCTGGCCTCTACCTCTAGCTCCGTGTGGCGGTCTGGCCTAGCTGCTTACCAAGGTCACTTCCTCCTGTTCGTGGGCACAGATGCGGCTGGACTCCATTTCCCGGCCTCCCTCACAGTCGGGCACGCTCAGCTGTTGAGGTCTGACGGTGGCATGTGAACTTCAGCACAGCCCATAAAAACCTCCTACACGTTCTCCTTCACGTCCTTGAGACCTGAGAAGCCATACGTCGAAATGATAGATTCAGTGGATAAAAAGAACCTGGATCCCTGAACTCTGGCTAGGAGAAGAGCTACCCACCAAGGAAGATAAGCCCCTTTTGGACGTTACGCAAGTGAAGAAAAGCCCGGGATTGTATTAAGCCACTGAGATATTGGGGGTTCCATGTTCAGGCAGCTCCCACGAGACCGATTCACTGAAGTCACTGTGTCATTGCCACGGCTGCTCATTTGGCCCTTTCTCAGCCTTATCATATTACCACTTACCTTTTGACTTTCAGGTCACTTTTCCTTCCTATAGGTCCCACTCCCTCAAGTGGGATGGCAACAGGGCAGTCAGAGGTCTGCCCTTGTAAGGTGAGTGCTTTCTCTGTTCTCTGCTCCTTAAAGTGGATTCTGCCTTCACTGCTGTAGCATGTCAATGGATGCTCTTAGGGCCCTTGAAGCCATTTGTACTCTTAGGTGCTTTCTCTTTCAGTTCGCTTAGACGACATGCTTTCTGGACTAGCACGAATACAGTCCTTATCTCAGGCCTTCCCCAAATTGTGATCATGTCTGAACTAGCGGGGCCCGGCTGAGTAGGACAGAACTGCCCAGACGCTGCTGTAGCTGCTTATTTCCATGTCCGACTGTATGCTTTTTCAGGACAAGGAGTATTTCTTGGGCACCAGGCACAGTATCAGGCACACAGGAGGCGTTCAACGAACGCTCGCTGAAGGAACGAATAGGGTCACTCCATGTCGTCAAACACACCGGGATGCTATGGAAAGAATCCGCAGCTTTTGTTTTCCCCCTCCACTTTTTGGTATTTTACTTAAAAAGGTTGATTTATATAGACAGGCATTTGGGCAATTGATTAATCTTTCTTCATCATTTTGTCAATTTCCCGTGGAGAGCACAACTTGTCAGTGATACGTGAACATGCATTTATTCTTTGGAACAATGTCTTTGGCTGTGAGCTACCACAAGATCTCGTATGTATTTCCCTGTGCCATACAGTATAATCTTGTTCATCTATTCTGCATCTGCCTGTCAGTATCTGCACATTTCCAACTCCCAGTCTGTCCCGTCCCACGCCCCTGCCCCTTGGCAACCACAAGTTTGTTTTCTATTTCTATGAGTGTGTCTGTTTTGTATTTATGTTCTTTTCTGTTTTTCCTTTTTTTCCCCTTCAAAACCATCTTTAAAGCAGCAGCCTAGGGAAGCCTGCTTCCAAGATGTCGAAGGCGTGGCCTGGGCCGCGCGCAGAATTGGGGCGGGGAGAGTGGCGGTATGGGCTGTGCGGGAAGGGCCAGAACAGGACGGGAGAAATCTGCGGAGCAGGGGCAGGGGAAGGGCTGGGCCAGGAGCGGAGAGCCCGGTTGGGGCGGTCTCGGCTGGGCGGGGTGAGCCGGGGCTGGGGGCGGCGTCGGCTGCGCGGGGAGAGCCGGGGCGGGGGTCGTTCTCGGCCGCGCCGGGAAAGCCGGGGCTTAGGGCGGGGGGCGATCTCGGCTGCGCCGGGACAGCTGGGGTGGGGGGCGTCCTCGGGCGCGCGGGGAGAGCCGGGGTCGGGGTCGGTCTAGGCCTCGCCGGTAAAGCCGGGGCATGTGGCGTGGGGCGATCTCGGCTGCGGCGTGACAGCTGTGGTGGGGGGCGGCCTTGGCCGCGCGGGGAAAGCCGGGGCGCGGGGAGAGCCGGGGCGGGGGTCGGTCTCGGCCGCGCCGGGAAAGCCGTGGTTGGGGCGTGGCGCGATCACGGCTGCGGCTGGACGGTCTGGTCCGGAGGCGTCCTTTGCCGTGTGAGGAGAGCCGCGGCGCGGGGAGAGCCGGGCGTGGGTCGGTCTCGGCCGCGCCGGGCGAGCCGGGGCATGGGGCGTGGGGCGATCTCCGCTGTGGCGGGACAGCTGGGGTGTGGCGCGAACTTGGCGTGGCGGGGAGAGATGGGGCGGGGAGAGCCGGGGCGGGGGTCGTTCTCGGCCGCGGCGGGAAAGCCGGGTTTGGGGCAGGGCGCGATCTCGGCTGTGGCTGGACAGTCTGGTCCGGAGGTGGCCTCTGCCGCGCGGGCAGAGCCGGGGCGCGGGGAGAGCCGGGGCGGGGGTCGGTCTCCGCTGCGCAGATCATGGCGGGTGGGGCCTGCGGGCGGGCGGGATCCTGTGGACAGCGCTGAGACGCCTGCCGAGACTGTTGAGAGGCGCGCGCCTCCCGGATGCTTGGCCTGAGGTGGCGGCTGGGGGCTCGGTGCCTGCCTGGAGGCCGCAGGGTGAAGGCGGGCCTGGGGCTGGGGCTGGGGCTGGCGTCCCTCCAGCTCTGAGAAGGGACCCGCGCCCGCGCACTACCAGCTAGTCATCACCTGCAATGTCTCTGGGACTAGGTCCTCCAAGCATATCTCCAAGCTTGCCTATCACCAGGGTGTGGTCATTGTGACCTGTCCTGGCTGCCAGACACACCACACCATCCCCGACAACCTAGGGTGGTTCTCGGACCTGGATGGGAAGAGGAATATTAAAGAAATGCTGGCAGCCAGAAGGGAGAAGGTATGCCAAGTGGCTGGCAAGGGGGTCCAGGAGCTTCTTTTAGAGGCTGCGGGGTCCCCCAAACCCACCAGTGCTGTGGCAGGGGCTGAGGACCAGGATCCCACCCTACCTGGCAGGAAGGAGGCCAGCTGACCCACCTTCTGCCTTCAAGGAGGATACTCTGGCCCTGGGACGCTCTGGACGTGACTTGTTGTTGTTGTTGTTGTTGTTGTTGTTGTTGTTGTTGTTGTTGTTGTTGTTGTTGTTATCAATAGCTATCAGTTGCAGATGTGGGGCCTGGGAGTCTCCTGCTTTCCCTGGCTCTGGAGTCAAAATGACTCCCGAGAACACTCTGAGGGCTGCAGCTGGGGCCTTCTGCAGCTGCAGGCCATGTCCCAGTGGGAAGGGGCTGGACATGGAGTCTGAGCCCCTCCTGGCTGCGGCTGTGTGGCCTTGGGCAGGTCACTTTGCCCCTGTGAGACTCTGTCTTCCTGTCTCGAGATGAAAATGCTCAGAGCGCCACCTTGTCAGGAGGACAGGCAGAAAGACAAGACTCAGAAGAGACATGGGGTGGCTCAGTCCTGTCCCAAATGTCAAGGCGCCCATCTTGCTGGCTCTCAGGGATTCCAGGAAAGGATGGCCAGTTAGCCAGTGAACTTCCTGGGTGCAGGACCAGCACCCCCACAACCCTCTGCAGATCTTGTCCCTCTGGCCAGACGCAAGGAGGCCCCACAGATCCTTCTGTGGCACCTGCTGTCCCCTGGACAGCCCTGGTGAACAAGTGCCAACCTCAGCCCTGACTTTTGGCCACTGGGCAAGCGGTCAGGAAACCAGGCCTCTCGCTGTCTCCACTGACAGGCCAGGCAGCCGTGGTGACAAAGGGAGTGGGTGCGAGGGGTGCTGTCTGATGGGCGGTGGGCCGCGTGCCCTGCATTTGTCTCCCAGCCTTGTTTGACTGTCTTCTCAGGATGTTCCTGTGTTTATGAGAGCGTGTTTACTTCCAGAAGCCTTCTGGGCAGTGTGAGCTTCAGCATTAAACAGCAGCCACCATCTTACAGGGTCCTGGCAGGATGCGCGCTCCCGGTTGCCGACCCCGTCGGCCCTGGGCCTCAGCATGGTTCTCCAGGCACTGGCAGTCTGTGCTCTGACCCGGTTACCCCTGTCCTTCCCCTTGACGAACAAGCCTGCATTATTCCAGCCCAGAGCCCCCCGTTCCATTTGTGAAGTCCAACCTGGAAGCTGAGCCAGCAGCCCCACCACGGCCTGCTCTCCCACAGAGGCCCCAGGCGACCCACTGGCCTTGAAATGCCTGAGCTGCAGGGCTGGGTAGTGGCTTGGCTGCCTAGCTGACCCCAGACGCTTAGGACCAGAATTTGGGGAGGTCCTGGGAGCTGGCTGGACTCTGAGAGTGCAGGGCTGGGCCTTGGAGGGCCACTGAGACCAATCCCGCCCTCCACGGATGTGGAAACGGAGGCCTGTGGTTTGGATAGGTATGCTAGCTGTTTTTTATTGTCTGTTTTCTGACACTTTGACACCTGGGTCCCACTGAGCCTGGAGGGGCTGCCCCTCCCAGCGCTAGTCAGTTCCTAGAGACAGTAGAAGATGCCAGTGAGCACACCCGGGGGGGGGGACAGACAAGTAGGGGCAGCCCCTCCACCCAGAGATGCTGATTCCTCCCACCTGCTAGTCCTGCCTCCCTGTTGCTCCCCATGGAAACCACAGGAGAGGCTCTTGCCACTGTTTCACCTCCCCTGCCTCCTGACCCGCGAGGACCCTGCTGATGCCCCTCCAAGGACAATGCCCCATCTGCACGGATGCTTCTCAGCCCAGCCAGGGCCCAGTGGTCCAAGTGAGCCTACTTTGTGCGAGGCCAGGCTGCCACTGATTTCAAGACTTCAGAAGGACATCTCGGATGCGAAGGGACACATCACAGGAAGGTCCATATATTTTTCCTTCTAAGCCATGACTCAGGAGTAAAAGCAAAATAACATTGTGTTCAGATCCAAGAGACTCAGAGAGTTTGCCGCTCTCAGGCTGTCACTGAGAGTGAGGACGGGTGGTTTGAAGGAAGAAGTGAATGAATCCGAGAAGGAACGAGTGGAGAGTGAGACATGAGGGTGGGAAATGGGTGAGTGCAGGTCTGTCTGACAGTCATGACTGTGTAAATCAAGCATCGGGGGTTAGTAAGAACAATTATCATGACTAATGAGAAGGCAAAAACCTCTGTGGTTCAGTGTTGTGTCCTGGCCATCACCGGCCACCCTACCAGGGCTCAGGAAGCCTGAGCTGAGGTAGAAAGGGCAGAAAAAGTCTATACACTAGTCATTCCTATCCATCTGTGTAAGAAGAATTGCACACCATGAGCAAGTGGGAATGATTCCTGGAATGCAGGATGGCTTCACCCTAGCAAAATGCATGACAGTGTGAGGAGAAAAAACAGGATCATCTCAATGAATGCTGAGAAAGGAATGGATGAATTCACCAGCATCTTCTGAATTTCATGGAAACATGAGAAATTTAAAGGGTCATATTCACACAATGTTTTTTTTTTTCAATAACTCTAGCCCAACTGGATAATAACAATTTTTAGAAGTATCACAGCATTCTATACCACGTTATAGCACAATATCACTTCACTCTGTTCCTCATGCTATGGGTCGGTCTTTTAGAGCCTCATCAGAGAAATGGCTCAATTTAGTAGGGATGCTCATTGCAAGAAAAACATGCTTCTTTTATGCCATCGACTTAACATGGATTGTTGAAGAGAAACCCCCACCCCCATTATGACAGTCATGCAGAGCGGTATTTCTGCATGTGGTGACTGATTCATAAATTCAGTCCCATCGTGAAACTTCAGGTCCGTAGGATCTAATATTCTGACTTTGGATCCCTGAGGGAGTCAGAGGTGTCCCCTGAGACCTAGAGAGCAGAGCCACACAGTAGGAGAGTCAAGGGGGCCAAAATGAGAACAGAAGTGAGAGCAGATGGCGAGATGTGATGTGGGAGAGCCCTGGGATCATGTGGGTCCTGGCTGAGGGGCTCTGTGGGAAGGTCTTCAGGAGTAAAGGGCCTGGCAGGGGAGGAAGGTGCCTAGGTATGATGACCTCCTGTCAGGAAAGCTCCAGGAGAGCCCGCATTTCAAATACATTCCCCTGGCCTGTCCTATCTTCCCTCCCAACTCTATACATTCAGCAATACACGTCCATCTTCTTGGCCAAGTGCTGGGCTAGAGACCTGTAATTTGCTCAAGTCCAAGGTGTAGACTCTGCTCCCAGGTGGCTGAGCGTTCCTTATAATAAAGTCAAGGGTAAGCCATTGTAGGTAGAGGAGCAGGTAATTAAAATCAAAACCTGTCCCTCTCCCACAGTTCTTATCATCACTGTTCTTTCTTCTGACACTTTAGGATACACGGGATTGTAGCAAAGCTCCCCAGGGGAAAGCAGATTCAGTGCTCTGGGGATAGAAGTCGATGAGGACCCACCTTGGCTGTGCTGAGCAGGAGAACTTCCCTGGTGAGTGACTCCCACTGAGACCTACTGCCCCGCTTCAACTGTCTCCTAGGGATTCAGGGACAACCCCACTGTCCTGTGAGCAGACCGCTTTCTACCCAAGTCTACATCACACGCACACAAGGCAACATGAATTACAATATCTCTTGTACATTGCACTGATTGTCAAAGTCTTTTATTTAAGTAGATATTTACAAACGCAGACGGTTGGAGGGAGAGAGGAAGGGACAGAGGTGGACACAGATGGGGGCTGGACACAGAAGAACACACGTCTGTGTATCCCAAGTGACGACTTCCACTCAGTGGCTCAATTTCTGTTTGTGAATTAAAGTGTATTGAGATTAGAGCTGAAACGAGATTGAAGAAAAAAACCAAACCTCTATAGCTTAAAGAAATCCTCACTTTCTAAAACATGTTCTGAGGAGGGCTAAATTGGGAAGGAGCACTTTGGAATGGAACAGTGTTTCTCAGAAGCAGTGACATCCCTCCCTCTGGTGGCCGTACGGGGAATGGCATGTGAGCTGCTGGCTCCATGGATGTCGGACAAACAGGCAACATTCACACAAACACAAAATCAGTCTCACTGCTGGAAGAAAACAAATCCTCTAAGGTCAAAATTTGGGCTTGCCTTCTAAGTCCTTGTCTTGATCATGCCATGAGCGGCCACTTACCAAGGGTGGGGTCTCAGGGAGTGTTGATGGAGGCCCTGAGCTGGGCCCTGGGTCCACAGCAGACAAGAGGGAGGAGGCCGCTGCCTCACAGGACCTGCAGGGAGAGGGTGGGAACGTGTTGGGGCCACTTGTCCACATCCCCGCCCTGTGTGTCTGGTGCAGAGAAGTGAGTCTATCCAAACAGAGACATGTAGGGCACTTTGAAGTTTCTATTAACCATAAAACACAGACACAACAGGCCGCAAGGAATATGTTATCACCTCTAAGAATAATCCGGAATTGTAAATCACAGACACCTCAGGAAGAGTGGGCGGCCCGGCCCTGAAGGCGGCGGGAGGCAGCCGAGCCAGACGGATACTTACAGCGCGTCCCTCTGCTCTGGCTCTGGCTCTGGCTCTGGCTCTGGCTCTGGCTCTGGCTCTGGCTCTGGTGCTGTCGCAGGCAGGAGAGCTGGAGCTGGCGCTCCACCCAGAGGGGTTTCCCCAGCGGGTTCTGGAGCTGGTGCTGTAGCTCCAAGAAGGGAAACTCTCATCAATAGGACTGCTTTCCCACGTGTCTCCCAAAGCCAGGGGAGCCCTCACTGCTACTCAATCAAATCTCACTCCAGGATTCCACCCCCAGGGAGTCTTCCCAGGCTCTGCTCTGTGGGGTCCAGTGCCGTCCCCTCCCCACCCACCAGATCCCCCACCCTGCATCCTCCTCACCATCACTGTCTGCCTCTGGGAGTTCCAGTTGCTCCAGCTGTGCCAGGAGGAGGTGGGCCTGCTGCTCCAGGTCTGAGCCAGGCATGCTGAGCTCTACGTAAGCTACAACGGTCTTCAGGCATGGGAATTCTGGAGGCTGGTGGAAGTCGTCTGGGTACTGGAACAGCCAGGTGCCCAGGATGGAGGCCATGGCCCTGGGTGCAGTCAGGGGGACACCAGAGTCAGAGGCTTAGCCTTTCCTACCACATTGGGCTCCCAGGGTAGCCCTGCAGGGACCGGGGACTTTTTGCCTTTGGCTCCTGCCCATCCAGAGGCCGGCTCTGCTCCATGTCCCATCTCAGCTGGCAGTGTGGGCAGAGGCGGGCTTGGACACAGAGGAGGGGCTGCTACAAGCCTTCTGAAGGGACAGCACTGGCTCAATGGCGTGACCACCTGTCCACTGCTTCAGGGACACCTGTCACACTGCTATGTCCCTCTCCCTGCCCCTCCCCACTGGATGGCACGTCTGTGAGGACAGGCAGGCTGTGTGCTCTGCGCACTGCCCTCTAAGGGACACAGGAGCTGCTCTATGAGTGCCTGAGCCAGGAGGGAACAGACAGGCTGTGTCGGCCATCCAGGCTGCCCACGGGCCTCCTCACTCCTCAGACTTTAGCTCCTGCACCTGCTGGCTGCACAATCCTCCAGGGACCCTGCCTGGGTCTCCTTCTGCCCCTGCCACTCAGCATCATCAGGATGGGCTCAGCTGTCCCCTGAGGCTCCCTGGGTCCCCTGAGCACCAGCTGAGTCCCCACCATTGAGGCTACACTAGTTGGTGGGCACGATGCTCTCTACCCCTTGTGGTCTGTGTCTCCCAAAGGGCGTGTGGGCAGGGATGGGATGGATAGGGGATGCTTGTGGGTTTTCTTCACTTTTGACTCTGTCCTCTGACCTCCCAGATGCCCCTCACAGTGCCACAGTCGCATCCACAGCTCTCTGGGTCTTGTCTCTTCTTTGCCAGGGGAAGCCCTAGGACTTCTGCTCTCAAGCCAGACTCACAGGATATGCGGGATCCAGGATCCCGCCCACCTCTGCCCAACCAGAGAGCCCATAGCTTCACACACTATTTGGGGAAGGAGTCCTTCCCGCTTCAATCCAAGAGACTCACTGCTTCAGCTGGTGCAGGGGTCCCCCGTCCTCTTCCGTAACAGGGAGGACGCATCCGTATCTAGAGGAGAGCAGGAAGGCGTCACATGGACTGTCCCGAACACACTAGCTGGATGTGCTGTCTAGTGTGACAGTGTGACACCCGAGAGAATGGAAGCCCTGGAGGGCAGAGCTGATGTCTGCTCGATGTATTAAATGATGGTTGTTCCTAGAAAAGCCCCTGTCCCTGGGGGCCCTTTCTATACATTTGAGGAATGAGTGAGTGAGCCCACCTGGCCCCAAGGCGCACATCTCAGTGGGCCTGGGACCCCACTTGTCCCTCCCAGGGATCACTGTTCTCACTCTCCCAGGACAGGGACAGCTAATGGCGTCACCGATCCCCTTTGAAATGGGAAAACAGTTCCACCCGTGGCCAAAGTCCCAGTGACACAGGAGGCAGACGCTAGCTCTTGGGCAGGAGGACAATGAAATTCGCACAACCACAGCCCCGCCAGCTGCCCTTTCCGTGAGCCAGGTCCCCGGAGAGCACCTTCCATGAAGATCTCCCTCTGTTCCTACCCTCCTAGGGCCTGATCCTCTCTTGACCCCAGCGTGCAGGGGGGACACTGAGGCTCAGAGAGGTAGAGGAACAATGCCTCATGGCTCTGATGGTAGGTGGCCAGGTCCCCAATGTCCCATGAAGACACAGTGCTCACCTTTGGAACAGATGGTCCAGCACCTGCTGGGCGGTGGCAAGAGCTCGATAATTGCCCAGAAATGTGTTCACGTAAGAGGGGTGCCCGCCCAGGACGGCAGGCACCAGCTTTGCCACCAGCTTCTCCAGCCTGTGTCGCTGGAGGCTCCAAGCCCTGTAGGCCTCATCCCCGCTCCCTGATGGTCCAGCTCCCCCCTGGGGTGGAAAGAGGAAAGACATGGATCAGAGGCAGCACCGGGGACCCCCAGGCACTTGGGGCTGGAGATTAGACCGAATCCTCAAGCCTCAAGCTCTTGTGCCTGAGGTGGAACAGGGGAGCCCTGAAGCAGATCCTAGGTTCTCGGCATCACCAGTACCTGGGGCGAAGGGCGATGATGAAATGCATCAGTGTCTCAGATCCCTGTGTCGGCACCACAGTGCCGGCCCCTCCCTGCATGGACCACATCATCCCCGTGACTGCTGTCACAGCATCCCATTCTAGGGATGAGAACACAGCGGCTGAGCCTGGGGTGGGAGGGCTCAGGATCTTCAGGTTAATGTGGACACGTGGGGATGGAGAAGAAACAGGACAACGTGTAGAAAAATGCAGAAATACCCTTGACTTCACATAGACTGAAGTTCTGTCCGAGTCTCTTTCTGAGATTCGGACTCATATGTGGGCACTGACTTTGCGTCTGGCCAAGGCAGGGCCTGGGTTGTGACGGCAGATGGGGGAGACGGGGCATCAGATGCCTTTGCCAGCAGCTCTCTTAAGAGGCAGCCCAGGGGAGTAGCGGGGCAGCAGCGGGGCCCGGGGCTTCCTGGGTGTGGAGTCTCCTCGCTCGCACTCACCCTGAGCGCGTCCTGGGCTCTGCTGCTCTCGTGGGGCACCTGCGCCTCCTGCAGGGAGGTGGAGCGGGGATCTCCGTGGACCAGGTCCTGTCCCGTCCCGTGTGTGGAGTCCTGTAAATACAGTGCCCAGAGGCCAGGCAGGAGCCTCAGAGCCCTGTCTGGTTCTCCGACCCACTAGACATCTCCAGTCCTGACACACATCCACCACTGTCTGCACAGACCTCCTTCAGGGGCAGAAAAGCTGACAAAGTGGGTGCCTTGTATTCCCGTTGACCCAGAGATGATGCCCCTCAGGAGTCCTCTTTCCCCCTTATCAGCCCTGTCCTTGGGTGCGGCCATGACAGGACCACCGGGTCACCAAGTGTTCAACAAGCCATTCCTGCCCAGAGGGGACACCTCCTCTCAAGTCCCCCTTCAGCGACATGGAGATGAGGGAAAGTGGGCCTGCCCAGGGAGGGCCCCCCATGGAGGCCGGTCCCAGACTGGCCTTCTCCAGGCCACCCAGCGTTACCTTAGGTGACCTCCTCAAAATAGGCCACAGGCGCCTGGGTGGAGGGTTCCACAGACGCCTACAGCCACCGAAGAACCTCGCAGTCCAGGGTTTCCTGGCGGAGAAGCCCCGGGAGACCGGGAAACAAGAGGAGAACATCCTGTGTCTTCAACTGTCTCCAGCCAAGTGCGCTGGCTCTGGAGCTGTTGTCCAAATGTGGGTGCCTGGTAACCAGGTTCCATTTCGGTTGGGGTCTGTTAAGGAGGTGATGTCACTTCCTGGGGTCCACTTCCTGGAACCCCCTCCTCAGAAGACACCTCCACATGAGCCCTCTGGGCTGCTTGCCTGCTCACGCCCTTCTCCACGCAAACCCGCACCTTGCACAGTTAGAGCAGCCCCGCCGTCTCTATAGCTGCCGGGGGAGGTTCTGCAGGCAGCTTTGAGGAGACGCCCTGGCTTCCAGAATCCACTCCTCATCCTTACCTGTTCTCCATCCTGGGGAAGTCCTGGTGTGTGTCCAGGCCGGTGTGTCTCCCCAGCTGCCCAGTGGGAATGATTCTAGAAAGTACTTCTAGGGATGTCCTCAGGTGCAAGTGGAATAAGGCCTAAAAAATTGGAGAGTCATGTCACCTGTAGGTGTTGCCTGCAACCCAAGTTATCTTCCTCTGACTTCCTCCTCCACGTCTGTTCCTCTTATGATGGGATGCGATAATTCTTATTCAATGTCATTGTACACGGGTGTCTATGTGTGTGTCTTTGTATATGTGTGTGTGTGTGTGTGTGTGTGTGTGTGTGTGTGTGTCTTTGTAAACCAGTGCTCACACTCTGTGTCGCCAGCAGGAAACTGTCCCCACACAGGAGAAATGGGCAATAGCATCCTGAGGTCTGAGGGTTTCGGTTTTCTAAAGCAAACCGAGTGAGAAAGTCTGAGGCCCTTGCTGGAAGGTTAGAGCTCATGAGTCAAGGCCACGCAGGTAGCAGGGCTGGAACTGGGATCAGAGACAGCCTGTGTCCACTGTGCACACTCAGTAGCACAGTCCTGGGAGCAGGAAAACTGTCCGCTTCTCTGATTACACAGTCTGGCAGGCTGAACTTCTCCAGCTGGATATGCAGTGACCCAGGGACAGATGGGCAGATGGTGGCTGACATCGGTAGAGTGACGTGACCATCTCATAGGCTGCTTCCCTGCATTCAGGGAGCTTCCGTCCAGGTAGGAGGAAGGCCAGCGAGTAAACTGAACGACAAGGAAGGATGTGATCAGGAAGTAATCTTTGTTCTGATGGACTACAATGGGGACGTGAGAGAGAGCAAGGCCACGGGCAGCATGGCATGGAGGAAATGACAGTAGGGGCCTCATGACCGGGGGGCCCAAGATTCTCAACTCGGCATCAGAGATAGCAAGGTCAGGGCGAGAGGGTGCCCACCCACAGGGAGCTGGCCTCTACCTCTAGCTCCGTGTGGCGGTCTGGCCTAGCTGCTTACCAAGGTCACTTCCTCCTGTTCGTGGGCACAGATGCGGCTGGACTCCATTTCCCGGCCTCCCTCGCAGTCGGGCACGCTCAGCTGTTGAGGTCTGACGGTGGCATGTGAACTTCAGCACAGCCCATAAAAACCTCCTACACGTTCTCCTTCACGTCCTTGAGACCTGAGAAGCCATACGTCGAAATGATAGATTCAGTGGATAAAAAGAACCTGGATCCCTGAACTCTGGCTAGGAGAAGAGCTACCCACCAAGGAAGATAAGCCCCTTTTGGACGTTACGCAAGTGAAGAAAAGCCCGGGATTGTATTAAGCCACTGAGATATTGGGGGTTCCATGTTCAGGCAGCTCCCACGAGACCGATTCACTGAAGTCACTGTGTCATTGCCACGGCTGCTCATTTGGCCCTTTCTCAGCCTTATCATATTACCACTTACCTTTTGACTTTCAGGTCACTTTTCCTTCCTATAGGTCCCACTCCCTCAAGTGGGATGGCAACAGGGCAGTCAGAGGTCTGCCCTTGTAAGGTGAGTGCTTTCTCTGTTCTCTGCTCCTTAAAGTGGATTCTGCCTTCACTGCTGTAGCATGTCAATGGATGCTCTTAGGGCCCTTGAAGCCATTTGTACTCTTAGGTGCTTTCTCTTTCAGTTCGCTTAGACGACATGCTTTCTGGACTAGCACGAATACAGTCCTTATCTCAGGCCTTCCCCAAATTGTGATCATGTCTGAACTAGCGGGGCCCGGCTGAGTAGGACAGAACTGCCCAGACGCTGCTGTAGCTGCTTATTTCCATGTCCGACTGTATGCTTTTTCAGGACAAGGAGTATTTCTTGGGCACCAGGCACAGTATCAGGCACACAGGAGGCGTTCAACGAACGCTCGCTGAAGGAACGAATAGGGTCACTCCATGTCGTCAAACACACCGGGATGCTATGGAAAGAATCCGCAGCTTTTGTTTTCCCCCTCCACTTTTTGGTATTTTACTTAAAAAGGTTGATTTATATAGACAGGCATTTGGGCAATTGATTAATCTTTCTTCATCATTTTGTCAATTTCCCGTGGAGAGCACAACTTGTCAGTGATACGTGAACATGCATTTATTCTTTGGAACAATGTCTTTGGCTGTGAGCTACCACAAGATCTCGTATGTATTTCCCTGTGCCATACAGTATAATCTTGTTCATCTATTCTGCATCTGCCTGTCAGTATCTGCACATTTCCAACTCCCAGTCTGTCCCGTCCCACGCCCCTGCCCCTTGGCAACCACAAGTTTGTTTTCTATTTCTATGAGTGTGTCTGTTTTGTATTTATGTTCTTTTCTGTTTTTCCTTTTTTTCCCCTTCAAAACCATCTTTAAAGCAGCAGCCTAGGGAAGCCTGCTTCCAAGATGTCGAAGGCGTGGCCTGGGCCGCGCGCAGAATTGGGGCGGGGAGAGTGGCGGTATGGGCTGTGCGGGAAGGGCCAGAACAGGACGGGAGAAATCTGCGGAGCAGGGGCAGGGGAAGGGCTGGGCCAGGAGCGGAGAGCCCGGTTGGGGCGGTCTCGGCTGGGCGGGGTGAGCCGGGGCTGGGGGCGGCGTCGGCTGCGCGGGGAGAGCCGGGGCGGGGGTCGTTCTCGGCCGCGCCGGGAAAGCCGGGGCTTAGGGCGGGGGGCGATCTCGGCTGCGCCGGGACAGCTGGGGTGGGGGGCGTCCTCGGGCGCGCGGGGAGAGCCGGGGTCGGGGTCGGTCTAGGCCTCGCCGGTAAAGCCGGGGCATGTGGCGTGGGGCGATCTCGGCTGCGGCGTGACAGCTGTGGTGGGGGGCGGCCTTGGCCGCGCGGGGAAAGCCGGGGCGCGGGGAGAGCCGGGGCGGGGGTCGGTCTCGGCCGCGCCGGGAAAGCCGTGGTTGGGGCGTGGCGCGATCACGGCTGCGGCTGGACGGTCTGGTCCGGAGGCGTCCTTTGCCGTGTGAGGAGAGCCGCGGCGCTGGGAGAGCCGGGGTCGGGGTCGGTCTAGGCCTCGCCGGTAAAGCCGGGGCATGGGGCGTGGGGCGATCTCCGCTGCGGCGGGACAGCTGGGGTGTGGCGCGAACTTGGCGTGGCGGGGAGAGATGGGGCGGGGAGAGCCGGGGCGGGGGTCGTTCTCGGCCGCGGCGGGAAAGCCGGGTTTGGGGCAGGGCGCGATCTCGGCTGTGGCTGGACAGTCTGGTCCGGAGGTGGCCTCTGCCGCGCGGGCAGAGCCGGGGCGCGGGGAGAGCCGGGGCGGGGGTCGGTCTCCGCTGCGCAGATCATGGCGGGTGGGGCCTGCGGGCGGGCGGGATCCTGTGGACAGCGCTGAGACGCCTGCCGAGACTGTTGAGAGGCGCGCGCCTCCCGGATGCTTGGCCTGAGGTGGCGGCTGGGGGCTCGGTGCCTGCCTGGAGGCCGCAGGGTGAAGGCGGGCCTGGGGCTGGGGCTGGGGCTGGCGTCCCTCCAGCTCTGAGAAGGGACCCGCGCCCGCGCACTACCAGCTAGTCATCACCTGCAATGTCTCTGGGACTAGGTCCTCCAAGCATATCTCCAAGCTTGCCTATCACCAGGGTGTGGTCATTGTGACCTGTCCTGGCTGCCAGACACACCACACCATCCCCGACAACCTAGGGTGGTTCTCGGACCTGGATGGGAAGAGGAATATTAAAGAAATGCTGGCAGCCAGAAGGGAGAAGGTATGCCAAGTGGCTGGCAAGGGGGTCCAGGAGCTTCTTTTAGAGGCTGCGGGGTCCCCCAAACCCACCAGTGCTGTGGCAGGGGCTGAGGACCAGGATCCCACCCTACCTGGCAGGAAGGAGGCCAGCTGACCCACCTTCTGCCTTCAAGGAGGATACTCTGGCCCTGGGACGCTCTGGACGTGACTTGTTGTTGTTGTTGTTGTTGTTGTTGTTGTTGTTGTTGTTGTTGTTGTTGTTGTTATCAATAGCTATCAGTTGCAGATGTGGGGCCTGGGAGTCTCCTGCTTTCCCTGGCTCTGGAGTCAAAATGACTCCCGAGAACACTCTGAGGGCTGCAGCTGGGGCCTTCTGCAGCTGCAGGCCATGTCCCAGTGGGAAGGGGCTGGACATGGAGTCTGAGCCCCTCCTGGCTGCGGCTGTGTGGCCTTGGGCAGGTCACTTTGCCCCTGTGAGACTCTGTCTTCCTGTCTCGAGATGAAAATGCTCAGAGCGCCACCTTGTCAGGAGGACAGGCAGAAAGACAAGACTCAGAAGAGACATGGGGTGGCTCAGTCCTGTCCCAAATGTCAAGGCGCCCATCTTGCTGGCTCTCAGGGATTCCAGGAAAGGATGGCCAGTTAGCCAGTGAACTTCCTGGGTGCAGGACCAGCACCCCCACAACCCTCTGCAGATCTTGTCCCTCTGGCCAGACGCAAGGAGGCCCCACAGATCCTTCTGTGGCACCTGCTGTCCCCTGGACAGCCCTGGTGAACAAGTGCCAACCTCAGCCCTGACTTTTGGCCACTGGGCAAGCGGTCAGGAAACCAGGCCTCTCGCTGTCTCCACTGACAGGCCAGGCAGCCGTGGTGACAAAGGGAGTGGGTGCGAGGGGTGCTGTCTGATGGGCGGTGGGCCGCGTGCCCTGCATTTGTCTCCCAGCCTTGTTTGACTGTCTTCTCAGGATGTTCCTGTGTTTATGAGAGCGTGTTTACTTCCAGAAGCCTTCTGGGCAGTGTGAGCTTCAGCATTAAACAGCAGCCACCATCTTACAGGGTCCTGGCAGGATGCGCGCTCCCGGTTGCCGACCCCGTCGGCCCTGGGCCTCAGCATGGTTCTCCAGGCACTGGCAGTCTGTGCTCTGACCCGGTTACCCCTGTCCTTCCCCTTGACGAACAAGCCTGCATTATTCCAGCCCAGAGCCCCCCGTTCCATTTGTGAAGTCCAACCTGGAAGCTGAGCCAGCAGCCCCACCACGGCCTGCTCTCCCACAGAGGCCCCAGGCGACCCACTGGCCTTGAAATGCCTGAGCTGCAGGGCTGGGTAGTGGCTTGGCTGCCTAGCTGACCCCAGACGCTTAGGACCAGAATTTGGGGAGGTCCTGGGAGCTGGCTGGACTCTGAGAGTGCAGGGCTGGGCCTTGGAGGGCCACTGAGACCAATCCCGCCCTCCACGGATGTGGAAACGGAGGCCTGTGGTTTGGATAGGTATGCTAGCTGTTTTTTATTGTCTGTTTTCTGACACTTTGACACCTGGGTCCCACTGAGCCTGGAGGGGCTGCCCCTCCCAGCGCTAGTCAGTTCCTAGAGACAGTAGAAGATGCCAGTGAGCACACCCGGGGGGGGGGACAGACAAGTAGGGGCAGCCCCTCCACCCAGAGATGCTGATTCCTCCCACCTGCTAGTCCTGCCTCCCTGTTGCTCCCCATGGAAACCACAGGAGAGGCTCTTGCCACTGTTTCACCTCCCCTGCCTCCTGACCCGCGAGGACCCTGCTGATGCCCCTCCAAGGACAATGCCCCATCTGCACGGATGCTTCTCAGCCCAGCCAGGGCCCAGTGGTCCAAGTGAGCCTACTTTGTGCGAGGCCAGGCTGCCACTGATTTCAAGACTTCAGAAGGACATCTCGGATGCGAAGGGACACATCACAGGAAGGTCCATATATTTTTCCTTCTAAGCCATGACTCAGGAGTAAAAGCAAAATAACATTGTGTTCAGATCCAAGAGACTCAGAGAGTTTGCCGCTCTCAGGCTGTCACTGAGAGTGAGGACGGGTGGTTTGAAGGAAGAAGTGAATGAATCCGAGAAGGAACGAGTGGAGAGTGAGACATGAGGGTGGGAAATGGGTGAGTGCAGGTCTGTCTGACAGTCATGACTGTGTAAATCAAGCATCGGGGGTTAGTAAGAACAATTATCATGACTAATGAGAAGGCAAAAACCTCTGTGGTTCAGTGTTGTGTCCTGGCCATCACCGGCCACCCTACCAGGGCTCAGGAAGCCTGAGCTGAGGTAGAAAGGGCAGAAAAAGTCTATACACTAGTCATTCCTATCCATCTGTGTAAGAAGAATTGCACACCATGAGCAAGTGGGAATGATTCCTGGAATGCAGGATGGCTTCACCCTAGCAAAATGCATGACAGTGTGAGGAGAAAAAACAGGATCATCTCAATGAATGCTGAGAAAGGAATGGATGAATTCACCAGCATCTTCTGAATTTCATGGAAACATGAGAAATTTAAAGGGTCATATTCACACAATGTTTTTTTTTTCCAATAACTCTAGCCCAACTGGATAATAACAATTTTTAGAAGTATCACAGCATTCTATACCACGTTATAGCACAATATCACTTCACTCTGTTCCTCATGCTATGGGTCGGTCTTTTAGAGCCTCATCAGAGAAATGGCTCAATTTAGTAGGGATGCTCATTGCAAGAAAAACATGCTTCTTTTATGCCATCGACTTAACATGGATTGTTGAAGAGAAACCCCCACCCCCATTATGACAGTCATGCAGAGCGGTATTTCTGCATGTGGTGACTGATTCATAAATTCAGTCCCATCGTGAAACTTCAGGTCCGTAGGATCTAATATTCTGACTTTGGATCCCTGAGGGAGTCAGAGGTGTCCCCTGAGACCTAGAGAGCAGAGCCACACAGTAGGAGAGTCAAGGGGGCCAAAATGAGAACAGAAGTGAGAGCAGATGGCGAGATGTGATGTGGGAGAGCCCTGGGATCATGTGGGTCCTGGCTGAGGGGCTCTGTGGGAAGGTCTTCAGGAGTAAAGGGCCTGGCAGGGGAGGAAGGTGCCTAGGTATGATGACCTCCTGTCAGGAAAGCTCCAGGAGAGCCCGCATTTCAAATACATTCCCCTGGCCTGTCCTATCTTCCCTCCCAACTCTATACATTCAGCAATACACGTCCATCTTCTTGGCCAAGTGCTGGGCTAGAGACCTGTAATTTGCTCAAGTCCAAGGTGTAGACTCTGCTCCCAGGTGGCTGAGCGTTCCTTATAATAAAGTCAAGGGTAAGCCATTGTAGGTAGAGGAGCAGGTAATTAAAATCAAAACCTGTCCCTCTCCCACAGTTCTTATCATCACTGTTCTTTCTTCTGACACTTTAGGATACACGGGATTGTAGCAAAGCTCCCCAGGGGAAAGCAGATTCAGTGCTCTGGGGATAGAAGTCGATGAGGACCCACCTTGGCTGTGCTGAGCAGGAGAACTTCCCTGGTGAGTGACTCCCACTGAGACCTACTGCCCCGCTTCAACTGTCTCCTAGGGATTCAGGGACAACCCCACTGTCCTGTGAGCAGACCGCTTTCTACCCAAGTCTACATCACACGCACACAAGGCAACATGAATTACAATATCTCTTGTACATTGCACTGATTGTCAAAGTCTTTTATTTAAGTAGATATTTACAAACGCAGACGGTTGGAGGGAGAGAGGAAGGGACAGAGGTGGACACAGATGGGGGCTGGACACAGAAGAACACACGTCTGTGTATCCCAAGTGACGACTTCCACTCAGTGGCTCAATTTCTGTTTGTGAATTAAAGTGTATTGAGATTAGAGCTGAAACGAGATTGAAGAAAAAAACCAAACCTCTATAGCTTAAAGAAATCCTCACTTTCTAAAACATGTTCTGAGGAGGGCTAAATTGGGAAGGAGCACTTTGGAATGGAACAGTGTTTCTCAGAAGCAGTGACATCCCTCCCTCTGGTGGCCGTACGGGGAATGGCATGTGAGCTGCTGGCTCCATGGATGTCGGACAAACAGGCAACATTCACACAAACACAAAATCAGTCTCACTGCTGGAAGAAAACAAATCCTCTAAGGTCAAAATTTGGGCTTGCCTTCTAAGTCCTTGTCTTGATCATGCCATGAGCGGCCACTTACCAAGGGTGGGGTCTCAGGGAGTGTTGATGGAGGCCCTGAGCTGGGCCCTGGGTCCACAGCAGACAAGAGGGAGGAGGCCGCTGCCTCACAGGACCTGCAGGGAGAGGGTGGGAACGTGTTGGGGCCACTTGTCCACATCCCCGCCCTGTGTGTCTGGTGCAGAGAAGTGAGTCTATCCAAACAGAGACATGTAGGGCACTTTGAAGTTTCTATTAACCATAAAACACAGACACAACAGGCCGCAAGGAATATGTTATCACCTCTAAGAATAATCCGGAATTGTAAATCACAGACACCTCAGGAAGAGTGGGCGGCCCGGCCCTGAAGGCGGCGGGAGGCAGCCGAGCCAGACGGATACTTACAGCGCGTCCCTCTGCTCTGGCTCTGGCTCTGGCTCTGGCTCTGGCTCTGGCTCTGGCTCTGGCGCTGTCGCAGGCAGGAGAGCTGGAGCTGGCGCTCCACCCAGAGGGGTTTCCCCAGCGGGTTCTGGAGCTGGTGCTGTAGCTCCAAGAAGGGAAACTCTCATCAATAGGACTGCTTTCCCACGTGTCTCCCAAAGCCAGGGGAGCCCTCACTGCTACTCAATCAAATCTCACTCCAGGATTCCACCCCCAGGGAGTCTTCCCAGGCTCTGCTCTGTGGGGTCCAGTGCCGTCCCCTCCCCACCCACCAGATCCCCCACCCTGCATCCTCCTCACCATCACTGTCTGCCTCTGGGAGTTCCAGTTGCTCCAGCTGTGCCAGGAGGAGGTGGGCCTGCTGCTCCAGGTCTGAGCCAGGCATGCTGAGCTCTACGTAAGCTACAACGGTCTTCAGGCATGGGAATTCTGGAGGCTGGTGGAAGTCGTCTGGGTACTGGAACAGCCAGGTGCCCAGGATGGAGGCCATGGCCCTGGGTGCAGTCAGGGGGACACCAGAGTCAGAGGCTTAGCCTTTCCTACCACATTGGGCTCCCAGGGTAGCCCTGCAGGGACCGGGGACTTTTTGCCTTTGGCTCCTGCCCATCCAGAGGCCGGCTCTGCTCCATGTCCCATCTCAGCTGGCAGTGTGGGCAGAGGCGGGCTTGGACACAGAGGAGGGGCTGCTACAAGCCTTCTGAAGGGACAGCACTGGCTCAATGGCGTGACCACCTGTCCACTGCTTCAGGGACACCTGTCACACTGCTATGTCCCTCTCCCTGCCCCTCCCCACTGGATGGCACGTCTGTGAGGACAGGCAGGCTGTGTGCTCTGCGCACTGCCCTCTAAGGGACACAGGAGCTGCTCTATGAGTGCCTGAGCCAGGAGGGAACAGACAGGCTGTGTCGGCCATCCAGGCTGCCCACGGGCCTCCTCACTCCTCAGACTTTAGCTCCTGCACCTGCTGGCTGCACAATCCTCCAGGGACCCTGCCTGGGTCTCCTTCTGCCCCTGCCACTCAGCATCATCAGGATGGGCTCAGCTGTCCCCTGAGGCTCCCTGGGTCCCCTGAGCACCAGCTGAGTCCCCACCATTGAGGCTACACTAGTTGGTGGGCACGATGCTCTCTACCCCTTGTGGTCTGTGTCTCCCAAAGGGCGTGTGGGCAGGGATGGGATGGATAGGGGATGCTTGTGGGTTTTCTTCACTTTTGACTCTGTCCTCTGACCTCCCAGATGCCCCTCACAGTGCCACAGTCGCATCCACAGCTCTCTGGGTCTTGTCTCTTCTTTGCCAGGGGAAGCCCTAGGACTTCTGCTCTCAAGCCAGACTCACAGGATATGCGGGATCCAGGATCCCGCCCACCTCTGCCCAACCAGAGAGCCCATAGCTTCACACACTATTTGGGGAAGGAGTCCTTCCCGCTTCAATCCAAGAGACTCACTGCTTCAGCTGGTGCAGGGGTCCCCCGTCCTCTTCCGTAACAGGGAGGACGCATCCGTATCTAGAGGAGAGCAGGAAGGCGTCACATGGACTGTCCCGAACACACTAGCTGGATGTGCTGTCTAGTGTGACAGTGTGACACCCGAGAGAATGGAAGCCCTGGAGGGCAGAGCTGATGTCTGCTCGATGTATTAAATGATGGTTGTTCCTAGAAAAGCCCCTGTCCCTGGGGGCCCTTTCTATACATTTGAGGAATGAGTGAGTGAGCCCACCTGGCCCCAAGGCGCACATCTCAGTGGGCCTGGGACCCCACTTGTCCCTCCCAGGGATCACTGTTCTCACTCTCCCAGGACAGGGACAGCTAATGGCGTCACCGATCCCCTTTGAAATGGGAAAACAGTTCCACCCGTGGCCAAAGTCCCAGTGACACAGGAGGCAGACGCTAGCTCTTGGGCAGGAGGACAATGAAATTCGCACAACCACAGCCCCGCCAGCTGCCCTTTCCGTGAGCCAGGTCCCCGGAGAGCACCTTCCATGAAGATCTCCCTCTGTTCCTACCCTCCTAGGGCCTGATCCTCTCTTGACCCCAGCGTGCAGGGGGGACACTGAGGCTCAGAGAGGTAGAGGAACAATGCCTCATGGCTCTGATGGTAGGTGGCCAGGTCCCCAATGTCCCATGAAGACACAGTGCTCACCTTTGGAACAGATGGTCCAGCACCTGCTGGGCGGTGGCAAGAGCTCGATAATTGCCCAGAAATGTGTTCACGTAAGAGGGGTGCCCGCCCAGGACGGCAGGCACCAGCTTTGCCACCAGCTTCTCCAGCCTGTGTCGCTGGAGGCTCCAAGCCCTGTAGGCCTCATCCCCGCTCCCTGATGGTCCAGCTCCCCCCTGGGGTGGAAAGAGGAAAGACATGGATCAGAGGCAGCACCGGGGACCCCCAGGCACTTGGGGCTGGAGATTAGACCGAATCCTCAAGCCTCAAGCTCTTGTGCCTGAGGTGGAACAGGGGAGCCCTGAAGCAGATCCTAGGTTCTCGGCATCACCAGTACCTGGGGCGAAGGGCGATGATGAAATGCATCAGTGTCTCAGATCCCTGTGTCGGCACCACAGTGCCGGCCCCTCCCTGCATGGACCACATCATCCCCGTGACTGCTGTCACAGCATCCCATTCTAGGGATGAGAACACAGCGGCTGAGCCTGGGGTGGGAGGGCTCAGGATCTTCAGGTTAATGTGGACACGTGGGGATGGAGAAGAAACAGGACAACGTGTAGAAAAATGCAGAAATACCCTTGACTTCACATAGACTGAAGTTCTGTCCGAGTCTCTTTCTGAGATTCGGACTCATATGTGGGCACTGACTTTGCGTCTGGCCAAGGCAGGGCCTGGGTTGTGACGGCAGATGGGGGAGACGGGGCATCAGATGCCTTTGCCAGCAGCTCTCTTAAGAGGCAGCCCAGGGGAGTAGCGGGGCAGCAGCGGGGCCCGGGGCTTCCTGGGTGTGGAGTCTCCTCGCTCGCACTCACCCTGAGCGCGTCCTGGGCTCTGCTGCTCTCGTGGGGCACCTGCGCCTCCTGCAGGGAGGTGGAGCGGGGATCTCCGTGGACCAGGTCCTGTCCCGTCCCGTGTGTGGAGTCCTGTAAATACAGTGCCCAGAGGCCAGGCAGGAGCCTCAGAGCCCTGTCTGGTTCTCCGACCCACTAGACATCTCCAGTCCTGACACACATCCACCACTGTCTGCACAGACCTCCTTCAGGGGCAGAAAAGCTGACAAAGTGGGTGCCTTGTATTCCCGTTGACCCAGAGATGATGCCCCTCAGGAGTCCTCTTTCCCCCTTATCAGCCCTGTCCTTGGGTGCGGCCATGACAGGACCACCGGGTCACCAAGTGTTCAACAAGCCATTCCTGCCCAGAGGGGACACCTCCTCTCAAGTCCCCCTTCAGCGACGTGGAGATGAGGGAAAGTGGGCCTGCCCAGGGAGGGCCCCCCATGGAGGCCGGTCCCAGACTGGCCTTCTCCAGGCCACCCAGCGTTACCTTAGGTGACCTCCTCAAAATAGGCCACAGGCGCCTGGGTGGAGGGTTCCACAGACGCCTACAGCCACCGAAGAACCTCGCAGTCCAGGGTTTCCTGGCGGAGAAGCCCCGGGAGACCGGGAAACAAGAGGAGAACATCCTGTGTCTTCAACTGTCTCCAGCCAAGTGCGCTGGCTCTGGAGCTGTTGTCCAAATGTGGGTGCCTGGTAACCAGGTTCCATTTCGGTTGGGGTCTGTTAAGGAGGTGATGTCACTTCCTGGGGTCCACTTCCTGGAACCCCCTCCTCAGAAGACACCTCCACATGAGCCCTCTGGGCTGCTTGCCTGCTCACGCCCTTCTCCACGCAAACCCGCACCTTGCACAGTTAGAGCAGCCCCGCCGTCTCTATAGCTGCCGGGGGAGGTTCTGCAGGCAGCTTTGAGGAGACGCCCTGGCTTCCAGAATCCACTCCTCATCCTTACCTGTTCTCCATCCTGGGGAAGTCCTGGTGTGTGTCCAGG
This sequence comes from Vicugna pacos, assembly GCF_048564905.1. Classification (NCBI taxonomy): domain Eukaryota; kingdom Metazoa; phylum Chordata; class Mammalia; order Artiodactyla; family Camelidae; genus Vicugna; species Vicugna pacos. Next base: position 35,964,437 of record NC_132997.1, on the reverse strand, counting down.
CCGGTGTGTCTCCCCAGCTGCCCAGTGGGAATGATTCTAGAAAGTACTTCTAGGGATGTCCTCAGGTGCAAGTGGAATAAGGCCTAAAAAATTGGAGAGTCATGTCACCTGTAGGTGTTGCCTGCAACCCAAGTTATCTTCCTCTGACTTCCTCCTCCATGTCTGTTCCTCTTATGATGGGATGCGATAATTCTTATTCAATGTCATTGTACACGGGTGTCTATGTGTGTGTCTTTGTATATGTGTGTGTGTGTGTGTGTGTGTGTGTGTGTGTGTCTTTGTAAACCAGTGCTCACACTCTGTGTCGCCAGCAGGAAACTGTCCCCACACAGGAGAAATGGGCAATAGCATCCTGAGGTCTGAGGGTTTCGGTTTTCTAAAGCAAACCGAGTGAGAAAGTCTGAGGCCCTTGCTGGAAGGTTAGAGCTCATGAGTCAAGGCCACGCAGGTAGCAGGGCTGGAACTGGGATCAGAGACAGCCTGTGTCCACTGTGCACACTCAGTAGCACAGTCCTGGGAGCAGGAAAACTGTCCGCTTCTCTGATTACACAGTCTGGCAGGCTGAACTTCTCCAGCTGGATATGCAGTGACCCAGGGACAGATGGGCAGATGGTGGCTGACATCGGTAGAGTGACGTGACCATCTCATAGGCTGCTTCCCTGCATTCAGGGAGCTTCCGTCCAGGTAGGAGGAAGGCCAGCGAGTAAACTGAACGACAAGGAAGGATGTGATCAGGAAGTAATCTTTGTTCTGATGGACTACAATGGGGACGTGAGAGAGAGCAAGGCCACGGGCAGCATGGCATGGAGGAAATGACAGTAGGGGCCTCATGACCGGGGGGCCCAAGATTCTCAACTCGGCATCAGAGATAGCAAGGTCAGGGCGAGAGGGTGCCCACCCACAGGGAGCTGGCCTCTACCTCTAGCTCCGTGTGGCGGTCTGGCCTAGCTGCTTACCAAGGTCACTTCCTCCTGTTCGTGGGCACAGATGCGGCTGGACTCCATTTCCCGGCCTCCCTCACAGTCGGGCACGCTCAGCTGTTGAGGTCTGACGGTGGCATGTGAACTTCAGCACAGCCCATAAAAACCTCCTACACGTTCTCCTTCACGTCCTTGAGACCTGAGAAGCCATACGTCGAAATGATAGATTCAGTGGATAAAAAGAACCTGGATCCCTGAACTCTGGCTAGGAGAAGAGCTACCCACCAAGGAAGATAAGCCCCTTTTGGACGTTACGCAAGTGAAGAAAAGCCCGGGATTGTATTAAGCCACTGAGATATTGGGGGTTCCATGTTCAGGCAGCTCCCACGAGACCGATTCACTGAAGTCACTGTGTCATTGCCACGGCTGCTCATTTGGCCCTTTCTCAGCCTTATCATATTACCACTTACCTTTTGACTTTCAGGTCACTTTTCCTTCCTATAGGTCCCACTCCCTCAAGTGGGATGGCAACAGGGCAGTCAGAGGTCTGCCCTTGTAAGGTGAGTGCTTTCTCTGTTCTCTGCTCCTTAAAGTGGATTCTGCCTTCACTGCTGTAGCATGTCAATGGATGCTCTTAGGGCCCTTGAAGCCATTTGTACTCTTAGGTGCTTTCTCTTTCAGTTCGCTTAGACGACATGCTTTCTGGACTAGCACGAATACAGTCCTTATCTCAGGCCTTCCCCAAATTGTGATCATGTCTGAACTAGCGGGGCCCGGCTGAGTAGGACAGAACTGCCCAGACGCTGCTGTAGCTGCTTATTTCCATGTCCGACTGTATGCTTTTTCAGGACAAGGAGTATTTCTTGGGCACCAGGCACAGTATCAGGCACACAGGAGGCGTTCAACGAACGCTCGCTGAAGGAACGAATAGGGTCACTCCATGTCGTCAAACACACCGGGATGCTATGGAAAGAATCCGCAGCTTTTGTTTTCCCCCTCCACTTTTTGGTATTTTACTTAAAAAGGTTGATTTATATAGACAGGCATTTGGGCAATTGATTAATCTTTCTTCATCATTTTGTCAATTTCCCGTGGAGAGCACAACTTGTCAGTGATACGTGAACATGCATTTATTCTTTGGAACAATGTCTTTGGCTGTGAGCTACCACAAGATCTCGTATGTATTTCCCTGTGCCATACAGTATAATCTTGTTCATCTATTCTGCATCTGCCTGTCAGTATCTGCACATTTCCAACTCCCAGTCTGTCCCGTCCCACGCCCCTGCCCCTTGGCAACCACAAGTTTGTTTTCTATTTCTATGAGTGTGTCTGTTTTGTATTTATGTTCTTTTCTGTTTTTCCTTTTTTTCCCCTTCAAAACCATCTTTAAAGCAGCAGCCTAGGGAAGCCTGCTTCCAAGATGTCGAAGGCGTGGCCTGGGCCGCGCGCAGAATTGGGGCGGGGAGAGTGGCGGTATGGGCTGTGCGGGAAGGGCCAGAACAGGACGGGAGAAATCTGCGGAGCAGGGGCAGGGGAAGGGCTGGGCCAGGAGCGGAGAGCCCGGTTGGGGCGGTCTCGGCTGGGCGGGGTGAGCCGGGGCTGGGGGCGGCGTCGGCTGCGCGGGGAGAGCCGGGGCGGGGGTCGTTCTCGGCCGCGCCGGGAAAGCCGGGGCTTAGGGCGGGGGGCGATCTCGGCTGCGCCGGGACAGCTGGGGTGGGGGGCGTCCTCGGGCGCGCGGGGAGAGCCGGGGTCGGGGTCGGTCTAGGCCTCGCCGGTAAAGCCGGGGCATGTGGCGTGGGGCGATCTCGGCTGCGGCGTGACAGCTGTGGTGGGGGGCGGCCTTGGCCGCGCGGGGAAAGCCGGGGCGCGGGGAGAGCCGGGGCGGGGGTCGGTCTCGGCCGCGCCGGGAAAGCCGTGGTTGGGGCGTGGCGCGATCACGGCTGCGGCTGGACGGTCTGGTCCGGAGGCGTCCTTTGCCGTGTGAGGAGAGCCGCGGCGCTGGGAGAGCCGGGGTCGGGGTCGGTCTAGGCCTCGCCGGTAAAGCCGGGGCATGGGGCGTGGGGCGATCTCCGCTGCGGCGGGACAGCTGGGGTGTGGCGCGAACTTGGCGTGGCGGGGAGAGATGGGGCGGGGAGAGCCGGGGCGGGGGTCGTTCTCGGCCGCGGCGGGAAAGCCGGGTTTGGGGCAGGGCGCGATCTCGGCTGTGGCTGGACAGTCTGGTCCGGAGGTGGCCTCTGCCGCGCGGGCAGAGCCGGGGCGCGGGGAGAGCCGGGGCGGGGGTCGGTCTCCGCTGCGCAGATCATGGCGGGTGGGGCCTGCGGGCGGGCGGGATCCTGTGGACAGCGCTGAGACGCCTGCCGAGACTGTTGAGAGGCGCGCGCCTCCCGGATGCTTGGCCTGAGGTGGCGGCTGGGGGCTCGGTGCCTGCCTGGAGGCCGCAGGGTGAAGGCGGGCCTGGGGCTGGGGCTGGGGCTGGCGTCCCTCCAGCTCTGAGAAGGGACCCGCGCCCGCGCACTACCAGCTAGTCATCACCTGCAATGTCTCTGGGACTAGGTCCTCCAAGCATATCTCCAAGCTTGCCTATCACCAGGGTGTGGTCATTGTGACCTGTCCTGGCTGCCAGACACACCACACCATCCCCGACAACCTAGGGTGGTTCTCGGACCTGGATGGGAAGAGGAATATTAAAGAAATGCTGGCAGCCAGAAGGGAGAAGGTATGCCAAGTGGCTGGCAAGGGGGTCCAGGAGCTTCTTTTAGAGGCTGCGGGGTCCCCCAAACCCACCAGTGCTGTGGCAGGGGCTGAGGACCAGGATCCCACCCTACCTGGCAGGAAGGAGGCCAGCTGACCCACCTTCTGCCTTCAAGGAGGATACTCTGGCCCTGGGACGCTCTGGACGTGACTTGTTGTTGTTGTTGTTGTTGTTGTTGTTGTTGTTGTTGTTGTTGTTGTTGTTGTTGTTATCAATAGCTATCAGTTGCAGATGTGGGGCCTGGGAGTCTCCTGCTTTCCCTGGCTCTGGAGTCAAAATGACTCCCGAGAACACTCTGAGGGCTGCAGCTGGGGCCTTCTGCAGCTGCAGGCCATGTCCCAGTGGGAAGGGGCTGGACATGGAGTCTGAGCCCCTCCTGGCTGCGGCTGTGTGGCCTTGGGCAGGTCACTTTGCCCCTGTGAGACTCTGTCTTCCTGTCTCGAGATGAAAATGCTCAGAGCGCCACCTTGTCAGGAGGACAGGCAGAAAGACAAGACTCAGAAGAGACATGGGGTGGCTCAGTCCTGTCCCAAATGTCAAGGCGCCCATCTTGCTGGCTCTCAGGGATTCCAGGAAAGGATGGCCAGTTAGCCAGTGAACTTCCTGGGTGCAGGACCAGCACCCCCACAACCCTCTGCAGATCTTGTCCCTCTGGCCAGACGCAAGGAGGCCCCACAGATCCTTCTGTGGCACCTGCTGTCCCCTGGACAGCCCTGGTGAACAAGTGCCAACCTCAGCCCTGACTTTTGGCCACTGGGCAAGCGGTCAGGAAACCAGGCCTCTCGCTGTCTCCACTGACAGGCCAGGCAGCCGTGGTGACAAAGGGAGTGGGTGCGAGGGGTGCTGTCTGATGGGCGGTGGGCCGCGTGCCCTGCATTTGTCTCCCAGCCTTGTTTGACTGTCTTCTCAGGATGTTCCTGTGTTTATGAGAGCGTGTTTACTTCCAGAAGCCTTCTGGGCAGTGTGAGCTTCAGCATTAAACAGCAGCCACCATCTTACAGGGTCCTGGCAGGATGCGCGCTCCCGGTTGCCGACCCCGTCGGCCCTGGGCCTCAGCATGGTTCTCCAGGCACTGGCAGTCTGTGCTCTGACCCGGTTACCCCTGTCCTTCCCCTTGACGAACAAGCCTGCATTATTCCAGCCCAGAGCCCCCCGTTCCATTTGTGAAGTCCAACCTGGAAGCTGAGCCAGCAGCCCCACCACGGCCTGCTCTCCCACAGAGGCCCCAGGCGACCCACTGGCCTTGAAATGCCTGAGCTGCAGGGCTGGGTAGTGGCTTGGCTGCCTAGCTGACCCCAGACGCTTAGGACCAGAATTTGGGGAGGTCCTGGGAGCTGGCTGGACTCTGAGAGTGCAGGGCTGGGCCTTGGAGGGCCACTGAGACCAATCCCGCCCTCCACGGATGTGGAAACGGAGGCCTGTGGTTTGGATAGGTATGCTAGCTGTTTTTTATTGTCTGTTTTCTGACACTTTGACACCTGGGTCCCACTGAGCCTGGAGGGGCTGCCCCTCCCAGCGCTAGTCAGTTCCTAGAGACAGTAGAAGATGCCAGTGAGCACACCCGGGGGGGGGGACAGACAAGTAGGGGCAGCCCCTCCACCCAGAGATGCTGATTCCTCCCACCTGCTAGTCCTGCCTCCCTGTTGCTCCCCATGGAAACCACAGGAGAGGCTCTTGCCACTGTTTCACCTCCCCTGCCTCCTGACCCGCGAGGACCCTGCTGATGCCCCTCCAAGGACAATGCCCCATCTGCACGGATGCTTCTCAGCCCAGCCAGGGCCCAGTGGTCCAAGTGAGCCTACTTTGTGCGAGGCCAGGCTGCCACTGATTTCAAGACTTCAGAAGGACATCTCGGATGCGAAGGGACACATCACAGGAAGGTCCATATATTTTTCCTTCTAAGCCATGACTCAGGAGTAAAAGCAAAATAACATTGTGTTCAGATCCAAGAGACTCAGAGAGTTTGCCGCTCTCAGGCTGTCACTGAGAGTGAGGACGGGTGGTTTGAAGGAAGAAGTGAATGAATCCGAGAAGGAACGAGTGGAGAGTGAGACATGAGGGTGGGAAATGGGTGAGTGCAGGTCTGTCTGACAGTCATGACTGTGTAAATCAAGCATCGGGGGTTAGTAAGAACAATTATCATGACTAATGAGAAGGCAAAAACCTCTGTGGTTCAGTGTTGTGTCCTGGCCATCACCGGCCACCCTACCAGGGCTCAGGAAGCCTGAGCTGAGGTAGAAAGGGCAGAAAAAGTCTATACACTAGTCATTCCTATCCATCTGTGTAAGAAGAATTGCACACCATGAGCAAGTGGGAATGATTCCTGGAATGCAGGATGGCTTCACCCTAGCAAAATGCATGACAGTGTGAGGAGAAAAAACAGGATCATCTCAATGAATGCTGAGAAAGGAATGGATGAATTCACCAGCATCTTCTGAATTTCATGGAAACATGAGAAATTTAAAGGGTCATATTCACACAATGTTTTTTTTTTTCAATAACTCTAGCCCAACTGGATAATAACAATTTTTAGAAGTATCACAGCATTCTATACCACGTTATAGCACAATATCACTTCACTCTGTTCCTCATGCTATGGGTCGGTCTTTTAGAGCCTCATCAGAGAAATGGCTCAATTTAGTAGGGATGCTCATTGCAAGAAAAACATGCTTCTTTTATGCCATCGACTTAACATGGATTGTTGAAGAGAAACCCCCACCCCCATTATGACAGTCATGCAGAGCGGTATTTCTGCATGTGGTGACTGATTCATAAATTCAGTCCCATCGTGAAACTTCAGGTCCGTAGGATCTAATATTCTGACTTTGGATCCCTGAGGGAGTCAGAGGTGTCCCCTGAGACCTAGAGAGCAGAGCCACACAGTAGGAGAGTCAAGGGGGCCAAAATGAGAACAGAAGTGAGAGCAGATGGCGAGATGTGATGTGGGAGAGCCCTGGGATCATGTGGGTCCTGGCTGAGGGGCTCTGTGGGAAGGTCTTCAGGAGTAAAGGGCCTGGCAGGGGAGGAAGGTGCCTAGGTATGATGACCTCCTGTCAGGAAAGCTCCAGGAGAGCCCGCATTTCAAATACATTCCCCTGGCCTGTCCTATCTTCCCTCCCAACTCTATACATTCAGCAATACACGTCCATCTTCTTGGCCAAGTGCTGGGCTAGAGACCTGTAATTTGCTCAAGTCCAAGGTGTAGACTCTGCTCCCAGGTGGCTGAGCGTTCCTTATAATAAAGTCAAGGGTAAGCCATTGTAGGTAGAGGAGCAGGTAATTAAAATCAAAACCTGTCCCTCTCCCACAGTTCTTATCATCACTGTTCTTTCTTCTGACACTTTAGGATACACGGGATTGTAGCAAAGCTCCCCAGGGGAAAGCAGATTCAGTGCTCTGGGGATAGAAGTCGATGAGGACCCACCTTGGCTGTGCTGAGCAGGAGAACTTCCCTGGTGAGTGACTCCCACTGAGACCTACTGCCCCGCTTCAACTGTCTCCTAGGGATTCAGGGACAACCCCACTGTCCTGTGAGCAGACCGCTTTCTACCCAAGTCTACATCACACGCACACAAGGCAACATGAATTACAATATCTCTTGTACATTGCACTGATTGTCAAAGTCTTTTATTTAAGTAGATATTTACAAACGCAGACGGTTGGAGGGAGAGAGGAAGGGACAGAGGTGGACACAGATGGGGGCTGGACACAGAAGAACACACGTCTGTGTATCCCAAGTGACGACTTCCACTCAGTGGCTCAATTTCTGTTTGTGAATTAAAGTGTATTGAGATTAGAGCTGAAACGAGATTGAAGAAAAAAACCAAACCTCTATAGCTTAAAGAAATCCTCACTTTCTAAAACATGTTCTGAGGAGGGCTAAATTGGGAAGGAGCACTTTGGAATGGAACAGTGTTTCTCAGAAGCAGTGACATCCCTCCCTCTGGTGGCCGTACGGGGAATGGCATGTGAGCTGCTGGCTCCATGGATGTCGGACAAACAGGCAACATTCACACAAACACAAAATCAGTCTCACTGCTGGAAGAAAACAAATCCTCTAAGGTCAAAATTTGGGCTTGCCTTCTAAGTCCTTGTCTTGATCATGCCATGAGCGGCCACTTACCAAGGGTGGGGTCTCAGGGAGTGTTGATGGAGGCCCTGAGCTGGGCCCTGGGTCCACAGCAGACAAGAGGGAGGAGGCCGCTGCCTCACAGGACCTGCAGGGAGAGGGTGGGAACGTGTTGGGGCCACTTGTCCACATCCCCGCCCTGTGTGTCTGGTGCAGAGAAGTGAGTCTATCCAAACAGAGACATGTAGGGCACTTTGAAGTTTCTATTAACCATAAAACACAGACACAACAGGCCGCAAGGAATATGTTATCACCTCTAAGAATAATCCGGAATTGTAAATCACAGACACCTCAGGAAGAGTGGGCGGCCCGGCCCTGAAGGCGGCGGGAGGCAGCCGAGCCAGACGGATACTTACAGCGCGTCCCTCTGCTCTGGCTCTGGCTCTGGCTCTGGCTCTGGCTCTGGCTCTGGCTCTGGCTCTGGTGCTGTCGCAGGCAGGAGAGCTGGAGCTGGCGCTCCACCCAGAGGGGTTTCCCCAGCGGGTTCTGGAGCTGGTGCTGTAGCTCCAAGAAGGGAAACTCTCATCAATAGGACTGCTTTCCCACGTGTCTCCCAAAGCCAGGGGAGCCCTCACTGCTACTCAATCAAATCTCACTCCAGGATTCCACCCCCAGGGAGTCTTCCCAGGCTCTGCTCTGTGGGGTCCAGTGCCGTCCCCTCCCCACCCACCAGATCCCCCACCCTGCATCCTCCTCACCATCACTGTCTGCCTCTGGGAGTTCCAGTTGCTCCAGCTGTGCCAGGAGGAGGTGGGCCTGCTGCTCCAGGTCTGAGCCAGGCATGCTGAGCTCTACGTAAGCTACAACGGTCTTCAGGCATGGGAATTCTGGAGGCTGGTGGAAGTCGTCTGGGTACTGGAACAGCCAGGTGCCCAGGATGGAGGCCATGGCCCTGGGTGCAGTCAGGGGGACACCAGAGTCAGAGGCTTAGCCTTTCCTACCACATTGGGCTCCCAGGGTAGCCCTGCAGGGACCGGGGACTTTTTGCCTTTGGCTCCTGCCCATCCAGAGGCCGGCTCTGCTCCATGTCCCATCTCAGCTGGCAGTGTGGGCAGAGGCGGGCTTGGACACAGAGGAGGGGCTGCTACAAGCCTTCTGAAGGGACAGCACTGGCTCAATGGCGTGACCACCTGTCCACTGCTTCAGGGACACCTGTCACACTGCTATGTCCCTCTCCCTGCCCCTCCCCACTGGATGGCACGTCTGTGAGGACAGGCAGGCTGTGTGCTCTGCGCACTGCCCTCTAAGGGACACAGGAGCTGCTCTATGAGTGCCTGAGCCAGGAGGGAACAGACAGGCTGTGTCGGCCATCCAGGCTGCCCACGGGCCTCCTCACTCCTCAGACTTTAGCTCCTGCACCTGCTGGCTGCACAATCCTCCAGGGACCCTGCCTGGGTCTCCTTCTGCCCCTGCCACTCAGCATCATCAGGATGGGCTCAGCTGTCCCCTGAGGCTCCCTGGGTCCCCTGAGCACCAGCTGAGTCCCCACCATTGAGGCTACACTAGTTGGTGGGCACGATGCTCTCTACCCCTTGTGGTCTGTGTCTCCCAAAGGGCGTGTGGGCAGGGATGGGATGGATAGGGGATGCTTGTGGGTTTTCTTCACTTTTGACTCTGTCCTCTGACCTCCCAGATGCCCCTCACAGTGCCACAGTCGCATCCACAGCTCTCTGGGTCTTGTCTCTTCTTTGCCAGGGGAAGCCCTAGGACTTCTGCTCTCAAGCCAGACTCACAGGATATGCGGGATCCAGGATCCCGCCCACCTCTGCCCAACCAGAGAGCCCATAGCTTCACACACTATTTGGGGAAGGAGTCCTTCCCGCTTCAATCCAAGAGACTCACTGCTTCAGCTGGTGCAGGGGTCCCCCGTCCTCTTCCGTAACAGGGAGGACGCATCCGTATCTAGAGGAGAGCAGGAAGGCGTCACATGGACTGTCCCGAACACACTAGCTGGATGTGCTGTCTAGTGTGACAGTGTGACACCCGAGAGAATGGAAGCCCTGGAGGGCAGAGCTGATGTCTGCTCGATGTATTAAATGATGGTTGTTCCTAGAAAAGCCCCTGTCCCTGGGGGCCCTTTCTATACATTTGAGGAATGAGTGAGTGAGCCCACCTGGCCCCAAGGCGCACATCTCAGTGGGCCTGGGACCCCACTTGTCCCTCCCAGGGATCACTGTTCTCACTCTCCCAGGACAGGGACAGCTAATGGCGTCACCGATCCCCTTTGAAATGGGAAAACAGTTCCACCCGTGGCCAAAGTCCCAGTGACACAGGAGGCAGACGCTAGCTCTTGGGCAGGAGGACAATGAAATTCGCACAACCACAGCCCCGCCAGCTGCCCTTTCCGTGAGCCAGGTCCCCGGAGAGCACCTTCCATGAAGATCTCCCTCTGTTCCTACCCTCCTAGGGCCTGATCCTCTCTTGACCCCAGCGTGCAGGGGGGACACTGAGGCTCAGAGAGGTAGAGGAACAATGCCTCATGGCTCTGATGGTAGGTGGCCAGGTCCCCAATGTCCCATGAAGACACAGTGCTCACCTTTGGAACAGATGGTCCAGCACCTGCTGGGCGGTGGCAAGAGCTCGATAATTGCCCAGAAATGTGTTCACGTAAGAGGGGTGCCCGCCCAGGACGGCAGGCACCAGCTTTGCCACCAGCTTCTCCAGCCTGTGTCGCTGGAGGCTCCAAGCCCTGTAGGCCTCATCCCCGCTCCCTGATGGTCCAGCTCCCCCCTGGGGTGGAAAGAGGAAAGACATGGATCAGAGGCAGCACCGGGGACCCCCAGGCACTTGGGGCTGGAGATTAGACCGAATCCTCAAGCCTCAAGCTCTTGTGCCTGAGGTGGAACAGGGGAGCCCTGAAGCAGATCCTAGGTTCTCGGCATCACCAGTACCTGGGGCGAAGGGCGATGATGAAATGCATCAGTGTCTCAGATCCCTGTGTCGGCACCACAGTGCCGGCCCCTCCCTGCATGGACCACATCATCCCCGTGACTGCTGTCACAGCATCCCATTCTAGGGATGAGAACACAGCGGCTGAGCCTGGGGTGGGAGGGCTCAGGATCTTCAGGTTAATGTGGACACGTGGGGATGGAGAAGAAACAGGACAACGTGTAGAAAAATGCAGAAATACCCTTGACTTCACATAGACTGAAGTTCTGTCCGAGTCTCTTTCTGAGATTCGGACTCATATGTGGGCACTGACTTTGCGTCTGGCCAAGGCAGGGCCTGGGTTGTGACGGCAGATGGGGGAGACGGGGCATCAGATGCCTTTGCCAGCAGCTCTCTTAAGAGGCAGCCCAGGGGAGTAGCGGGGCAGCAGCGGGGCCCGGGGCTTCCTGGGTGTGGAGTCTCCTCGCTCGCACTCACCCTGAGCGCGTCCTGGGCTCTGCTGCTCTCGTGGGGCACCTGCGCCTCCTGCAGGGAGGTGGAGCGGGGATCTCCGTGGACCAGGTCCTGTCCCGTCCCGTGTGTGGAGTCCTGTAAATACAGTGCCCAGAGGCCAGGCAGGAGCCTCAGAGCCCTGTCTGGTTCTCCGACCCACTAGACATCTCCAGTCCTGACACACATCCACCACTGTCTGCACAGACCTCCTTCAGGGGCAGAAAAGCTGACAAAGTGGGTGCCTTGTATTCCCGTTGACCCAGAGATGATGCCCCTCAGGAGTCCTCTTTCCCCCTTATCAGCCCTGTCCTTGGGTGCGGCCATGACAGGACCACCGGGTCACCAAGTGTTCAACAAGCCATTCCTGCCCAGAGGGGACACCTCCTCTCAAGTCCCCCTTCAGCGACATGGAGATGAGGGAAAGTGGGCCTGCCCAGGGAGGGCCCCCCATGGAGGCCGGTCCCAGACTGGCCTTCTCCAGGCCACCCAGCGTTACCTTAGGTGACCTCCTCAAAATAGGCCACAGGCGCCTGGGTGGAGGGTTCCACAGACGCCTACAGCCACCGAAGAACCTCGCAGTCCAGGGTTTCCTGGCGGAGAAGCCCCGGGAGACCGGGAAACAAGAGGAGAACATCCTGTGTCTTCAACTGTCTCCAGCCAAGTGCGCTGGCTCTGGAGCTGTTGTCCAAATGTGGGTGCCTGGTAACCAGGTTCCATTTCGGTTGGGGTCTGTTAAGGAGGTGATGTCACTTCCTGGGGTCCACTTCCTGGAACCCCCTCCTCAGAAGACACCTCCACATGAGCCCTCTGGGCTGCTTGCCTGCTCACGCCCTTCTCCACGCAAACCCGCACCTTGCACAGTTAGAGCAGCCCCGCCGTCTCTATAGCTGCCGGGGGAGGTTCTGCAGGCAGCTTTGAGGAGACGCCCTGGCTTCCAGAATCCACTCCTCATCCTTACCTGTTCTCCATCCTGGGGAAGTCCTGGTGTGTGTCCAGGCCGGTGTGTCTCCCCAGCTGCCCAGTGGGAATGATTCTAGAAAGTACTTCTAGGGATGTCCTCAGGTGCAAGTGGAATAAGGCCTAAAAAATTGGAGAGTCATGTCACCTGTAGGTGTTGCCTGCAACCCAAGTTATCTTCCTCTGACTTCCTCCTCCACGTCTGTTCCTCTTATGATGGGATGCGATAATTCTTATTCAATGTCATTGTACACGGGTGTCTATGTGTGTGTCTTTGTATATGTGTGTGTGTGTGTGTGTGTGTGTGTGTGTGTGTGTGTCTTTGTAAACCAGTGCTCACACTCTGTGTCGCCAGCAGGAAACTGTCCCCACACAGGAGAAATGGGCAATAGCATCCTGAGGTCTGAGGGTTTCGGTTTTCTAAAGCAAACCGAGTGAGAAAGTCTGAGGCCCTTGCTGGAAGGTTAGAGCTCATGAGTCAAGGCCACGCAGGTAGCAGGGCTGGAACTGGGATCAGAGACAGCCTGTGTCCACTGTGCACACTCAGTAGCACAGTCCTGGGAGCAGGAAAACTGTCCGCTTCTCTGATTACACAGTCTGGCAGGCTGAACTTCTCCAGCTGGATATGCAGTGACCCAGGGACAGATGGGCAGATGGTGGCTGACATCGGTAGAGTGACGTGACCATCTCATAGGCTGCTTCCCTGCATTCAGGGAGCTTCCGTCCAGGTAGGAGGAAGGCCAGCGAGTAAACTGAACGACAAGGAAGGATGTGATCAGGAAGTAATCTTTGTTCTGATGGACTACAATGGGGACGTGAGAGAGAGCAAGGCCACGGGCAGCATGGCATGGAGGAAATGACAGTAGGGGCCTCATGACCGGGGGGCCCAAGATTCTCAACTCGGCATCAGAGATAGCAAGGTCAGGGCGAGAGGGTGCCCACCCACAGGGAGCTGGCCTCTACCTCTAGCTCCGTGTGGCGGTCTGGCCTAGCTGCTTACCAAGGTCACTTCCTCCTGTTCGTGGGCACAGATGCGGCTGGACTCCATTTCCCGGCCTCCCTCGCAGTCGGGCACGCTCAGCTGTTGAGGTCTGACGGTGGCATGTGAACTTCAGCACAGCCCATAAAAACCTCCTACACGTTCTCCTTCACGTCCTTGAGACCTGAGAAGCCATACGTCGAAATGATAGATTCAGTGGATAAAAAGAACCTGGATCCCTGAACTCTGGCTAGGAGAAGAGCTACCCACCAAGGAAGATAAGCCCCTTTTGGACGTTACGCAAGTGAAGAAAAGCCCGGGATTGTATTAAGCCACTGAGATATTGGGGGTTCCATGTTCAGGCAGCTCCCACGAGACCGATTCACTGAAGTCACTGTGTCATTGCCACGGCTGCTCATTTGGCCCTTTCTCAGCCTTATCATATTACCACTTACCTTTTGACTTTCAGGTCACTTTTCCTTCCTATAGGTCCCACTCCCTCAAGTGGGATGGCAACAGGGCAGTCAGAGGTCTGCCCTTGTAAGGTGAGTGCTTTCTCTGTTCTCTGCTCCTTAAAGTGGATTCTGCCTTCACTGCTGTAGCATGTCAATGGATGCTCTTAGGGCCCTTGAAGCCATTTGTACTCTTAGGTGCTTTCTCTTTCAGTTCGCTTAGACGACATGCTTTCTGGACTAGCACGAATACAGTCCTTATCTCAGGCCTTCCCCAAATTGTGATCATGTCTGAACTAGCGGGGCCCGGCTGAGTAGGACAGAACTGCCCAGACGCTGCTGTAGCTGCTTATTTCCATGTCCGACTGTATGCTTTTTCAGGACAAGGAGTATTTCTTGGGCACCAGGCACAGTATCAGGCACACAGGAGGCGTTCAACGAACGCTCGCTGAAGGAACGAATAGGGTCACTCCATGTCGTCAAACACACCGGGATGCTATGGAAAGAATCCGCAGCTTTTGTTTTCCCCCTCCACTTTTTGGTATTTTACTTAAAAAGGTTGATTTATATAGACAGGCATTTGGGCAATTGATTAATCTTTCTTCATCATTTTGTCAATTTCCCGTGGAGAGCACAACTTGTCAGTGATACGTGAACATGCATTTATTCTTTGGAACAATGTCTTTGGCTGTGAGCTACCACAAGATCTCGTATGTATTTCCCTGTGCCATACAGTATAATCTTGTTCATCTATTCTGCATCTGCCTGTCAGTATCTGCACATTTCCAACTCCCAGTCTGTCCCGTCCCACGCCCCTGCCCCTTGGCAACCACAAGTTTGTTTTCTATTTCTATGAGTGTGTCTGTTTTGTATTTATGTTCTTTTCTGTTTTTCCTTTTTTTCCCCTTCAAAACCATCTTTAAAGCAGCAGCCTAGGGAAGCCTGCTTCCAAGATGTCGAAGGCGTGGCCTGGGCCGCGCGCAGAATTGGGGCGGGGAGAGTGGCGGTATGGGCTGTGCGGGAAGGGCCAGAACAGGACGGGAGAAATCTGCGGAGCAGGGGCAGGGGAAGGGCTGGGCCAGGAGCGGAGAGCCCGGTTGGGGCGGTCTCGGCTGGGCGGGGTGAGCCGGGGCTGGGGGCGGCGTCGGCTGCGCGGGGAGAGCCGGGGCGGGGGTCGTTCTCGGCCGCGCCGGGAAAGCCGGGGCTTAGGGCGGGGGGCGATCTCGGCTGCGCCGGGACAGCTGGGGTGGGGGGCGTCCTCGGGCGCGCGGGGAGAGCCGGGGTCGGGGTCGGTCTAGGCCTCGCCGGTAAAGCCGGGGCATGTGGCGTGGGGCGATCTCGGCTGCGGCGTGACAGCTGTGGTGGGGGGCGGCCTTGGCCGCGCGGGGAAAGCCGGGGCGCGGGGAGAGCCGGGGCGGGGGTCGGTCTCGGCCGCGCCGGGAAAGCCGTGGTTGGGGCGTGGCGCGATCACGGCTGCGGCTGGACGGTCTGGTCCGGAGGCGTCCTTTGCCGTGTGAGGAGAGCCGCGGCGCTGGGAGAGCCGGGGTCGGGGTCGGTCTAGGCCTCGCCGGTAAAGCCGGGGCATGGGGCGTGGGGCGATCTCCGCTGCGGCGGGACAGCTGGGGTGTGGCGCGAACTTGGCGTGGCGGGGAGAGATGGGGCGGGGAGAGCCGGGGCGGGGGTCGTTCTCGGCCGCGGCGGGAAAGCCGGGTTTGGGGCAGGGCGCGATCTCGGCTGTGGCTGGACAGTCTGGTCCGGAGGTGGCCTCTGCCGCGCGGGCAGAGCCGGGGCGCGGGGAGAGCCGGGGCGGGGGTCGGTCTCCGCTGCGCAGATCATGGCGGGTGGGGCCTGCGGGCGGGCGGGATCCTGTGGACAGCGCTGAGACGCCTGCCGAGACTGTTGAGAGGCGCGCGCCTCCCGGATGCTTGGCCTGAGGTGGCGGCTGGGGGCTCGGTGCCTGCCTGGAGGCCGCAGGGTGAAGGCGGGCCTGGGGCTGGGGCTGGGGCTGGCGTCCCTCCAGCTCTGAGAAGGGACCCGCGCCCGCGCACTACCAGCTAGTCATCACCTGCAATGTCTCTGGGACTAGGTCCTCCAAGCATATCTCCAAGCTTGCCTATCACCAGGGTGTGGTCATTGTGACCTGTCCTGGCTGCCAGACACACCACACCATCCCCGACAACCTAGGGTGGTTCTCGGACCTGGATGGGAAGAGGAATATTAAAGAAATGCTGGCAGCCAGAAGGGAGAAGGTATGCCAAGTGGCTGGCAAGGGGGTCCAGGAGCTTCTTTTAGAGGCTGCGGGGTCCCCCAAACCCACCAGTGCTGTGGCAGGGGCTGAGGACCAGGATCCCACCCTACCTGGCAGGAAGGAGGCCAGCTGACCCACCTTCTGCCTTCAAGGAGGATACTCTGGCCCTGGGACGCTCTGGACGTGACTTGTTGTTGTTGTTGTTGTTGTTGTTGTTGTTGTTGTTGTTGTTGTTGTTGTTGTTATCAATAGCTATCAGTTGCAGATGTGGGGCCTGGGAGTCTCCTGCTTTCCCTGGCTCTGGAGTCAAAATGACTCCCGAGAACACTCTGAGGGCTGCAGCTGGGGCCTTCTGCAGCTGCAGGCCATGTCCCAGTGGGAAGGGGCTGGACATGGAGTCTGAGCCCCTCCTGGCTGCGGCTGTGTGGCCTTGGGCAGGTCACTTTGCCCCTGTGAGACTCTGTCTTCCTGTCTCGAGATGAAAATGCTCAGAGCGCCACCTTGTCAGGAGGACAGGCAGAAAGACAAGACTCAGAAGAGACATGGGGTGGCTCAGTCCTGTCCCAAATGTCAAGGCGCCCATCTTGCTGGCTCTCAGGGATTCCAGGAAAGGATGGCCAGTTAGCCAGTGAACTTCCTGGGTGCAGGACCAGCACCCCCACAACCCTCTGCAGATCTTGTCCCTCTGGCCAGACGCAAGGAGGCCCCACAGATCCTTCTGTGGCACCTGCTGTCCCCTGGACAGCCCTGGTGAACAAGTGCCAACCTCAGCCCTGACTTTTGGCCACTGGGCAAGCGGTCAGGAAACCAGGCCTCTCGCTGTCTCCACTGACAGGCCAGGCAGCCGTGGTGACAAAGGGAGTGGGTGCGAGGGGTGCTGTCTGATGGGCGGTGGGCCGCGTGCCCTGCATTTGTCTCCCAGCCTTGTTTGACTGTCTTCTCAGGATGTTCCTGTGTTTATGAGAGCGTGTTTACTTCCAGAAGCCTTCTGGGCAGTGTGAGCTTCAGCATTAAACAGCAGCCACCATCTTACAGGGTCCTGGCAGGATGCGCGCTCCCGGTTGCCGACCCCGTCGGCCCTGGGCCTCAGCATGGTTCTCCAGGCACTGGCAGTCTGTGCTCTGACCCGGTTACCCCTGTCCTTCCCCTTGACGAACAAGCCTGCATTATTCCAGCCCAGAGCCCCCCGTTCCATTTGTGAAGTCCAACCTGGAAGCTGAGCCAGCAGCCCCACCACGGCCTGCTCTCCCACAGAGGCCCCAGGCGACCCACTGGCCTTGAAATGCCTGAGCTGCAGGGCTGGGTAGTGGCTTGGCTGCCTAGCTGACCCCAGACGCTTAGGACCAGAATTTGGGGAGGTCCTGGGAGCTGGCTGGACTCTGAGAGTGCAGGGCTGGGCCTTGGAGGGCCACTGAGACCAATCCCGCCCTCCACGGATGTGGAAACGGAGGCCTGTGGTTTGGATAGGTATGCTAGCTGTTTTTTATTGTCTGTTTTCTGACACTTTGACACCTGGGTCCCACTGAGCCTGGAGGGGCTGCCCCTCCCAGCGCTAGTCAGTTCCTAGAGACAGTAGAAGATGCCAGTGAGCACACCCGGGGGGGGGGGGACAGACAAGTAGGGGCAGCCCCTCCACCCAGAGATGCTGATTCCTCCCACCTGCTAGTCCTGCCTCCCTGTTGCTCCCCATGGAAACCACAGGAGAGGCTCTTGCCACTGTTTCACCTCCCCTGCCTCCTGACCCGCGAGGACCCTGCTGATGCCCCTCCAAGGACAATGCCCCATCTGCACGGATGCTTCTCAGCCCAGCCAGGGCCCAGTGGTCCAAGTGAGCCTACTTTGTGCGAGGCCAGGCTGCCACTGATTTCAAGACTTCAGAAGGACATCTCGGATGCGAAGGGACACATCACAGGAAGGTCCATATATTTTTCCTTCTAAGCCATGACTCAGGAGTAAAAGCAAAATAACATTGTGTTCAGATCCAAGAGACTCAGAGAGTTTGCCGCTCTCAGGCTGTCACTGAGAGTGAGGACGGGTGGTTTGAAGGAAGAAGTGAATGAATCCGAGAAGGAACGAGTGGAGAGTGAGACATGAGGGTGGGAAATGGGTGAGTGCAGGTCTGTCTGACAGTCATGACTGTGTAAATCAAGCATCGGGGGTTAGTAAGAACAATTATCATGACTAATGAGAAGGCAAAAACCTCTGTGGTTCAGTGTTGTGTCCTGGCCATCACCGGCCACCCTACCAGGGCTCAGGAAGCCTGAGCTGAGGTAGAAAGGGCAGAAAAAGTCTATACACTAGTCATTCCTATCCATCTGTGTAAGAAGAATTGCACACCATGAGCAAGTGGGAATGATTCCTGGAATGCAGGATGGCTTCACCCTAGCAAAATGCATGACAGTGTGAGGAGAAAAAACAGGATCATCTCAATGAATGCTGAGAAAGGAATGGATGAATTCACCAGCATCTTCTGAATTTCATGGAAACATGAGAAATTTAAAGGGTCATATTCACACAATGTTTTTTTTTTTCAATAACTCTAGCCCAACTGGATAATAACAATTTTTAGAAGTATCACAGCATTCTATACCACGTTATAGCACAATATCACTTCACTCTGTTCCTCATGCTATGGGTCGGTCTTTTAGAGCCTCATCAGAGAAATGGCTCAATTTAGTAGGGATGCTCATTGCAAGAAAAACATGCTTCTTTTATGCCATCGACTTAACATGGATTGTTGAAGAGAAACCCCCACCCCCATTATGACAGTCATGCAGAGCGGTATTTCTGCATGTGGTGACTGATTCATAAATTCAGTCCCATCGTGAAACTTCAGGTCCGTAGGATCTAATATTCTGACTTTGGATCCCTGAGGGAGTCAGAGGTGTCCCCTGAGACCTAGAGAGCAGAGCCACACAGTAGGAGAGTCAAGGGGGCCAAAATGAGAACAGAAGTGAGAGCAGATGGCGAGATGTGATGTGGGAGAGCCCTGGGATCATGTGGGTCCTGGCTGAGGGGCTCTGTGGGAAGGTCTTCAGGAGTAAAGGGCCTGGCAGGGGAGGAAGGTGCCTAGGTATGATGACCTCCTGTCAGGAAAGCTCCAGGAGAGCCCGCATTTCAAATACATTCCCCTGGCCTGTCCTATCTTCCCTCCCAACTCTATACATTCAGCAATACACGTCCATCTTCTTGGCCAAGTGCTGGGCTAGAGACCTGTAATTTGCTCAAGTCCAAGGTGTAGACTCTGCTCCCAGGTGGCTGAGCGTTCCTTATAATAAAGTCAAGGGTAAGCCATTGTAGGTAGAGGAGCAGGTAATTAAAATCAAAACCTGTCCCTCTCCCACAGTTCTTATCATCACTGTTCTTTCTTCTGACACTTTAGGATACACGGGATTGTAGCAAAGCTCCCCAGGGGAAAGCAGATTCAGTGCTCTGGGGATAGAAGTCGATGAGGACCCACCTTGGCTGTGCTGAGCAGGAGAACTTCCCTGGTGAGTGACTCCCACTGAGACCTACTGCCCCGCTTCAACTGTCTCCTAGGGATTCAGGGACAACCCCACTGTCCTGTGAGCAGACCGCTTTCTACCCAAGTCTACATCACACGCACACAAGGCAACATGAATTACAATATCTCTTGTACATTGCACTGATTGTCAAAGTCTTTTATTTAAGTAGATATTTACAAACGCAGACGGTTGGAGGGAGAGAGGAAGGGACAGAGGTGGACACAGATGGGGGCTGGACACAGAAGAACACACGTCTGTGTATCCCAAGTGACGACTTCCACTCAGTGGCTCAATTTCTGTTTGTGAATTAAAGTGTATTGAGATTAGAGCTGAAACGAGATTGAAGAAAAAAACCAAACCTCTATAGCTTAAAGAAATCCTCACTTTCTAAAACATGTTCTGAGGAGGGCTAAATTGGGAAGGAGCACTTTGGAATGGAACAGTGTTTCTCAGAAGCAGTGACATCCCTCCCTCTGGTGGCCGTACGGGGAATGGCATGTGAGCTGCTGGCTCCATGGATGTCGGACAAACAGGCAACATTCACACAAACACAAAATCAGTCTCACTGCTGGAAGAAAACAAATCCTCTAAGGTCAAAATTTGGGCTTGCCTTCTAAGTCCTTGTCTTGATCATGCCATGAGCGGCCACTTACCAAGGGTGGGGTCTCAGGGAGTGTTGATGGAGGCCCTGAGCTGGGCCCTGGGTCCACAGCAGACAAGAGGGAGGAGGCCGCTGCCTCACAGGACCTGCAGGGAGAGGGTGGGAACGTGTTGGGGCCACTTGTCCACATCCCCGCCCTGTGTGTCTGGTGCAGAGAAGTGAGTCTATCCAAACAGAGACATGTAGGGCACTTTGAAGTTTCTATTAACCATAAAACACAGACACAACAGGCCGCAAGGAATATGTTATCACCTCTAAGAATAATCCGGAATTGTAAATCACAGACACCTCAGGAAGAGTGGGCGGCCCGGCCCTGAAGGCGGCGGGAGGCAGCCGAGCCAGACGGATACTTACAGCGCGTCCCTCTGCTCTGGCTCTGGCTCTGGCTCTGGCTCTGGCTCTGGCTCTGGCTCTGGTGCTGTCGCAGGCAGGAGAGCTGGAGCTGGCGCTCCACCCAGAGGGGTTTCCCCAGCGGGTTCTGGAGCTGGTGCTGTAGCTCCAAGAAGGGAAACTCTCATCAATAGGACTGCTTTCCCACGTGTCTCCCAAAGCCAGGGGAGCCCTCACTGCTACTCAATCAAATCTCACTCCAGGATTCCACCCCCAGGGAGTCTTCCCAGGCTCTGCTCTGTGGGGTCCAGTGCCGTCCCCTCCCCACCCACCAGATCCCCCACCCTGCATCCTCCTCACCATCACTGTCTGCCTCTGGGAGTTCCAGTTGCTCCAGCTGTGCCAGGAGGAGGTGGGCCTGCTGCTCCAGGTCTGAGCCAGGCATGCTGAGCTCTACGTAAGCTACAACGGTCTTCAGGCATGGGAATTCTGGAGGCTGGTGGAAGTCGTCTGGGTACTGGAACAGCCAGGTGCCCAGGATGGAGGCCATGGCCCTGGGTGCAGTCAGGGGGACACCAGAGTCAGAGGCTTAGCCTTTCCTACCACATTGGGCTCCCAGGGTAGCCCTGCAGGGACCGGGGACTTTTTGCCTTTGGCTCCTGCCCATCCAGAGGCCGGCTCTGCTCCATGTCCCATCTCAGCTGGCAGTGTGGGCAGAGGCGGGCTTGGACACAGAGGAGGGGCTGCTACAAGCCTTCTGAAGGGACAGCACTGGCTCAATGGCGTGACCACCTGTCCACTGCTTCAGGGACACCTGTCACACTGCTATGTCCCTCTCCCTGCCCCTCCCCACTGGATGGCACGTCTGTGAGGACAGGCAGGCTGTGTGCTCTGCGCACTGCCCTCTAAGGGACACAGGAGCTGCTCTATGAGTGCCTGAGCCAGGAGGGAACAGACAGGCTGTGTCGGCCATCCAGGCTGCCCACGGGCCTCCTCACTCCTCAGACTTTAGCTCCTGCACCTGCTGGCTGCACAATCCTCCAGGGACCCTGCCTGGGTCTCCTTCTGCCCCTGCCACTCAGCATCATCAGGATGGGCTCAGCTGTCCCCTGAGGCTCCCTGGGTCCCCTGAGCACCAGCTGAGTCCCCACCATTGAGGCTACACTAGTTGGTGGGCACGATGCTCTCTACCCCTTGTGGTCTGTGTCTCCCAAAGGGCGTGTGGGCAGGGATGGGATGGATAGGGGATGCTTGTGGGTTTTCTTCACTTTTGACTCTGTCCTCTGACCTCCCAGATGCCCCTCACAGTGCCACAGTCGCATCCACAGCTCTCTGGGTCTTGTCTCTTCTTTGCCAGGGGAAGCCCTAGGACTTCTGCTCTCAAGCCAGACTCACAGGATATGCGGGATCCAGGATCCCGCCCACCTCTGCCCAACCAGAGAGCCCATAGCTTCACACACTATTTGGGGAAGGAGTCCTTCCCGCTTCAATCCAAGAGACTCACTGCTTCAGCTGGTGCAGGGGTCCCCCGTCCTCTTCCGTAACAGGGAGGACGCATCCGTATCTAGAGGAGAGCAGGAAGGCGTCACATGGACTGTCCCGAACACACTAGCTGGATGTGCTGTCTAGTGTGACAGTGTGACACCCGAGAGAATGGAAGCCCTGGAGGGCAGAGCTGATGTCTGCTCGATGTATTAAATGATGGTTGTTCCTAGAAAAGCCCCTGTCCCTGGGGGCCCTTTCTATACATTTGAGGAATGAGTGAGTGAGCCCACCTGGCCCCAAGGCGCACATCTCAGTGGGCCTGGGACCCCACTTGTCCCTCCCAGGGATCACTGTTCTCACTCTCCCAGGACAGGGACAGCTAATGGCGTCACCGATCCCCTTTGAAATGGGAAAACAGTTCCACCCGTGGCCAAAGTCCCAGTGACACAGGAGGCAGACGCTAGCTCTTGGGCAGGAGGACAATGAAATTCGCACAACCACAGCCCCGCCAGCTGCCCTTTCCGTGAGCCAGGTCCCCGGAGAGCACCTTCCATGAAGATCTCCCTCTGTTCCTACCCTCCTAGGGCCTGATCCTCTCTTGACCCCAGCGTGCAGGGGGGACACTGAGGCTCAGAGAGGTAGAGGAACAATGCCTCATGGCTCTGATGGTAGGTGGCCAGGTCCCCAATGTCCCATGAAGACACAGTGCTCACCTTTGGAACAGATGGTCCAGCACCTGCTGGGCGGTGGCAAGAGCTCGATAATTGCCCAGAAATGTGTTCACGTAAGAGGGGTGCCCGCCCAGGACGGCAGGCACCAGCTTTGCCACCAGCTTCTCCAGCCTGTGTCGCTGGAGGCTCCAAGCCCTGTAGGCCTCATCCCCGCTCCCTGATGGTCCAGCTCCCCCCTGGGGTGGAAAGAGGAAAGACATGGATCAGAGGCAGCACCGGGGACCCCCAGGCACTTGGGGCTGGAGATTAGACCGAATCCTCAAGCCTCAAGCTCTTGTGCCTGAGGTGGAACAGGGGAGCCCTGAAGCAGATCCTAGGTTCTCGGCATCACCAGTACCTGGGGCGAAGGGCGATGATGAAATGCATCAGTGTCTCAGATCCCTGTGTCGGCACCACAGTGCCGGCCCCTCCCTGCATGGACCACATCATCCCCGTGACTGCTGTCACAGCATCCCATTCTAGGGATGAGAACACAGCGGCTGAGCCTGGGGTGGGAGGGCTCAGGATCTTCAGGTTAATGTGGACACGTGGGGATGGAGAAGAAACAGGACAACGTGTAGAAAAATGCAGAAATACCCTTGACTTCACATAGACTGAAGTTCTGTCCGAGTCTCTTTCTGAGATTCGGACTCATATGTGGGCACTGACTTTGCGTCTGGCCAAGGCAGGGCCTGGGTTGTGACGGCAGATGGGGGAGACGGGGCATCAGATGCCTTTGCCAGCAGCTCTCTTAAGAGGCAGCCCAGGGGAGTAGCGGGGCAGCAGCGGGGCCCGGGGCTTCCTGGGTGTGGAGTCTCCTCGCTCGCACTCACCCTGAGCGCGTCCTGGGCTCTGCTGCTCTCGTGGGGCACCTGCGCCTCCTGCAGGGAGGTGGAGCGGGGATCTCCGTGGACCAGGTCCTGTCCCGTCCCGTGTGTGGAGTCCTGTAAATACAGTGCCCAGAGGCCAGGCAGGAGCCTCAGAGCCCTGTCTGGTTCTCCGACCCACTAGACATCTCCAGTCCTGACACACATCCACCACTGTCTGCACAGACCTCCTTCAGGGGCAGAAAAGCTGACAAAGTGGGTGCCTTGTATTCCCGTTGACCCAGAGATGATGCCCCTCAGGAGTCCTCTTTCCCCCTTATCAGCCCTGTCCTTGGGTGCGGCCATGACAGGACCACCGGGTCACCAAGTGTTCAACAAGCCATTCCTGCCCAGAGGGGACACCTCCTCTCAAGTCCCCCTTCAGCGACATGGAGATGAGGGAAAGTGGGCCTGCCCAGGGAGGGCCCCCCATGGAGGCCGGTCCCAGACTGGCCTTCTCCAGGCCACCCAGCGTTACCTTAGGTGACCTCCTCAAAATAGGCCACAGGCGCCTGGGTGGAGGGTTCCACAGACGCCTACAGCCACCGAAGAACCTCGCAGTCCAGGGTTTCCTGGCGGAGAAGCCCCGGGAGACCGGGAAACAAGAGGAGAACATCCTGTGTCTTCAACTGTCTCCAGCCAAGTGCGCTGGCTCTGGAGCTGTTGTCCAAATGTGGGTGCCTGGTAACCAGGTTCCATTTCGGTTGGGGTCTGTTAAGGAGGTGATGTCACTTCCTGGGGTCCACTTCCTGGAACCCCCTCCTCAGAAGACACCTCCACATGAGCCCTCTGGGCTGCTTGCCTGCTCACGCCCTTCTCCACGCAAACCCGCACCTTGCACAGTTAGAGCAGCCCCGCCGTCTCTATAGCTGCCGGGGGAGGTTCTGCAGGCAGCTTTGAGGAGACGCCCTGGCTTCCAGAATCCACTCCTCATCCTTACCTGTTCTCCATCCTGGGGAAGTCCTGGTGTGTGTCCAGGCCGGTGTGTCTCCCCAGCTGCCCAGTGGGAATGATTCTAGAAAGTACTTCTAGGGATGTCCTCAGGTGCAAGTGGAATAAGGCCTAAAAAATTGGAGAGTCATGTCACCTGTAGGTGTTGCCTGCAACCCAAGTTATCTTCCTCTGACTTCCTCCTCCACGTCTGTTCCTCTTATGATGGGATGCGATAATTCTTATTCAATGTCATTGTACACGGGTGTCTATGTGTGTGTCTTTGTATATGTGTGTGTGTGTGTGTGTGTGTGTGTGTGTGTGTGTGTGTGTGTGTGTCTTTGTAAACCAGTGCTCACACTCTGTGTCGCCAGCAGGAAACTGTCCCCACACAGGAGAAATGGGCAATAGCATCCTGAGGTCTGAGGGTTTCGGTTTTCTAAAGCAAACCGAGTGAGAAAGTCTGAGGCCCTTGCTGGAAGGTTAGAGCTCATGAGTCAAGGCCACGCAGGTAGCAGGGCTGGAACTGGGATCAGAGACAGCCTGTGTCCACTGTGCACACTCAGTAGCACAGTCCTGGGAGCAGGAAAACTGTCCGCTTCTCTGATTACACAGTCTGGCAGGCTGAACTTCTCCAGCTGGATATGCAGTGACCCAGGGACAGATGGGCAGGTGGTGGCTGACATCGGTAGAGTGACGTGACCATCTCATAGGCTGCTTCCCTGCATTCAGGGAGCTTCCGTCCAGGTAGGAGGAAGGCCAGCGAGTAAACTGAACGACAAGGAAGGATGTGATCAGGAAGTAATCTTTGTTCTGATGGACTACAATGGGGACGTGAGAGAGAGCAAGGCCACGGGCAGCATGGCATGGAGGAAATGACAGTAGGGGCCTCATGACCGGGGGGCCCAAGATTCTCAACTCGGCATCAGAGATAGCAAGGTCAGGGCGAGAGGGTGCCCACCCACAGGGAGCTGGCCTCTACCTCTAGCTCCGTGTGGCGGTCTGGCCTAGCTGCTTACCAAGGTCACTTCCTCCTGTTCGTGGGCACAGATGCGGCTGGACTCCATTTCCCGGCCTCCCTCACAGTCGGGCACGCTCAGCTGTTGAGGTCTGACGGTGGCATGTGAACTTCAGCACAGCCCATAAAAACCTCCTACACGTTCTCCTTCACGTCCTTGAGACCTGAGAAGCCATACGTCGAAATGATAGATTCAGTGGATAAAAAGAACCTGGATCCCTGAACTCTGGCTAGGAGAAGAGCTACCCACCAAGGAAGATAAGCCCCTTTTGGACGTTACGCAAGTGAAGAAAAGCCCGGGATTGTATTAAGCCACTGAGATATTGGGGGTTCCATGTTCAGGCAGCTCCCACGAGACCGATTCACTGAAGTCACTGTGTCATTGCCACGGCTGCTCATTTGGCCCTTTCTCAGCCTTATCATATTACCACTTACCTTTTGACTTTCAGGTCACTTTTCCTTCCTATAGGTCCCACTCCCTCAAGTGGGATGGCAACAGGGCAGTCAGAGGTCTGCCCTTGTAAGGTGAGTGCTTTCTCTGTTCTCTGCTCCTTAAAGTGGATTCTGCCTTCACTGCTGTAGCATGTCAATGGATGCTCTTAGGGCCCTTGAAGCCATTTGTACTCTTAGGTGCTTTCTCTTTCAGTTCGCTTAGACGACATGCTTTCTGGACTAGCACGAATACAGTCCTTATCTCAGGCCTTCCCCAAATTGTGATCATGTCTGAACTAGCGGGGCCCGGCTGAGTAGGACAGAACTGCCCAGACGCTGCTGTAGCTGCTTATTTCCATGTCCGACTGTATGCTTTTTCAGGACAAGGAGTATTTCTTGGGCACCAGGCACAGTATCAGGCACACAGGAGGCGTTCAACGAACGCTCGCTGAAGGAACGAATAGGGTCACTCCATGTCGTCAAACACACCGGGATGCTATGGAAAGAATCCGCAGCTTTTGTTTTCCCCCTCCACTTTTTGGTATTTTACTTAAAAAGGTTGATTTATATAGACAGGCATTTGGGCAATTGATTAATCTTTCTTCATCATTTTGTCAATTTCCCGTGGAGAGCACAACTTGTCAGTGATACGTGAACATGCATTTATTCTTTGGAACAATGTCTTTGGCTGTGAGCTACCACAAGATCTCGTATGTATTTCCCTGTGCCATACAGTATAATCTTGTTCATCTATTCTGCATCTGCCTGTCAGTATCTGCACATTTCCAACTCCCAGTCTGTCCCGTCCCACGCCCCTGCCCCTTGGCAACCACAAGTTTGTTTTCTATTTCTATGAGTGTGTCTGTTTTGTATTTATGTTCTTTTCTGTTTTTCCTTTTTTTCCCCTTCAAAACCATCTTTAAAGCAGCAGCCTAGGGAAGCCTGCTTCCAAGATGTCGAAGGCGTGGCCTGGGCCGCGCGCAGAATTGGGGCGGGGAGAGTGGCGGTATGGGCTGTGCGGGAAGGGCCAGAACAGGACGGGAGAAATCTGCGGAGCAGGGGCAGGGGAAGGGCTGGGCCAGGAGCGGAGAGCCCGGTTGGGGCGGTCTCGGCTGGGCGGGGTGAGCCGGGGCTGGGGGCGGCGTCGGCTGCGCGGGGAGAGCCGGGGCGGGGGTCGTTCTCGGCCGCGCCGGGAAAGCCGGGGCTTAGGGCGGGGGGCGATCTCGGCTGCGCCGGGACAGCTGGGGTGGGGGGCGTCCTCGGGCGCGCGGGGAGAGCCGGGGTCGGGGTCGGTCTAGGCCTCGCCGGTAAAGCCGGGGCATGTGGCGTGGGGCGATCTCGGCTGCGGCGTGACAGCTGTGGTGGGGGGCGGCCTTGGCCGCGCGGGGAAAGCCGGGGCGCGGGGAGAGCCGGGGCGGGGGTCGGTCTCGGCCGCGCCGGGAAAGCCGTGGTTGGGGCGTGGCGCGATCACGGCTGCGGCTGGACGGTCTGGTCCGGAGGCGTCCTTTGCCGTGTGAGGAGAGCCGCGGCGCGGGGAGAGCCGGGGTCGGGGTCGGTCTCGGCCGCGCCGGGCGAGCCGGGGCATGGGGCGTGGGGCGATCTCCGCTGCGGCGGGACAGCTGGGGTGTGGCGCGAACTTGGCGTGGCGGGGAGAGATGGGGCGGGGAGAGCCGGGGCGGGGGTCGTTCTCGGCCGCGGCGGGAAAGCCGGGTTTGGGGCAGGGCGCGATCTCGGCTGTGGCTGGACAGTCTGGTCCGGAGGTGGCCTCTGCCGCGCGGGCAGAGCCGGGGCGCGGGGAGAGCCGGGGCGGGGGTCGGTCTCCGCTGCGCAGATCATGGCGGGTGGGGCCTGCGGGCGGGCGGGATCCTGTGGACAGCGCTGAGACGCCTGCCGAGACTGTTGAGAGGCGCGCGCCTCCCGGATGCTTGGCCTGAGGTGGCGGCTGGGGGCTCGGTGCCTGCCTGGAGGCCGCAGGGTGAAGGCGGGCCTGGGGCTGGGGCTGGGGCTGGCGTCCCTCCAGCTCTGAGAAGGGACCCGCGCCCGCGCACTACCAGCTAGTCATCACCTGCAATGTCTCTGGGACTAGGTCCTCCAAGCATATCTCCAAGCTTGCCTATCACCAGGGTGTGGTCATTGTGACCTGTCCTGGCTGCCAGACACACCACACCATCCCCGACAACCTAGGGTGGTTCTCGGACCTGGATGGGAAGAGGAATATTAAAGAAATGCTGGCAGCCAGAAGGGAGAAGGTATGCCAAGTGGCTGGCAAGGGGGTCCAGGAGCTTCTTTTAGAGGCTGCGGGGTCCCCCAAACCCACCAGTGCTGTGGCAGGGGCTGAGGACCAGGATCCCACCCTACCTGGCAGGAAGGAGGCCAGCTGACCCACCTTCTGCCTTCAAGGAGGATACTCTGGCCCTGGGACGCTCTGGACGTGACTTGTTGTTGTTGTTGTTGTTGTTGTTGTTGTTGTTGTTGTTGTTATCAATAGCTATCAGTTGCAGATGTGGGGCCTGGGAGTCTCCTGCTTTCCCTGGCTCTGGAGTCAAAATGACTCCCGAGAACACTCTGAGGGCTGCAGCTGGGGCCTTCTGCAGCTGCAGGCCATGTCCCAGTGGGAAGGGGCTGGACATGGAGTCTGAGCCCCTCCTGGCTGCGGCTGTGTGGCCTTGGGCAGGTCACTTTGCCCCTGTGAGACTCTGTCTTCCTGTCTCGAGATGAAAATGCTCAGAGCGCCACCTTGTCAGGAGGACAGGCAGAAAGACAAGACTCAGAAGAGACATGGGGTGGCTCAGTCCTGTCCCAAATGTCAAGGCGCCCATCTTGCTGGCTCTCAGGGATTCCAGGAAAGGATGGCCAGTTAGCCAGTGAACTTCCTGGGTGCAGGACCAGCACCCCCACAACCCTCTGCAGATCTTGTCCCTCTGGCCAGACGCAAGGAGGCCCCACAGATCCTTCTGTGGCACCTGCTGTCCCCTGGACAGCCCTGGTGAACAAGTGCCAACCTCAGCCCTGACTTTTGGCCACTGGGCAAGCGGTCAGGAAACCAGGCCTCTCGCTGTCTCCACTGACAGGCCAGGCAGCCGTGGTGACAAAGGGAGTGGGTGCGAGGGGTGCTGTCTGATGGGCGGTGGGCCGCGTGCCCTGCATTTGTCTCCCAGCCTTGTTTGACTGTCTTCTCAGGATGTTCCTGTGTTTATGAGAGCGTGTTTACTTCCAGAAGCCTTCTGGGCAGTGTGAGCTTCAGCATTAAACAGCAGCCACCATCTTACAGGGTCCTGGCAGGATGCGCGCTCCCGGTTGCCGACCCCGTCGGCCCTGGGCCTCAGCATGGTTCTCCAGGCACTGGCAGTCTGTGCTCTGACCCGGTTACCCCTGTCCTTCCCCTTGACGAACAAGCCTGCATTATTCCAGCCCAGAGCCCCCCGTTCCATTTGTGAAGTCCAACCTGGAAGCTGAGCCAGCAGCCCCACCACGGCCTGCTCTCCCACAGAGGCCCCAGGCGACCCACTGGCCTTGAAATGCCTGAGCTGCAGGGCTGGGTAGTGGCTTGGCTGCCTAGCTGACCCCAGACGCTTAGGACCAGAATTTGGGGAGGTCCTGGGAGCTGGCTGGACTCTGAGAGTGCAGGGCTGGGCCTTGGAGGGCCACTGAGACCAATCCCGCCCTCCACGGATGTGGAAACGGAGGCCTGTGGTTTGGATAGGTATGCTAGCTGTTTTTTATTGTCTGTTTTCTGACACTTTGACACCTGGGTCCCACTGAGCCTGGAGGGGCTGCCCCTCCCAGCGCTAGTCAGTTCCTAGAGACAGTAGAAGATGCCAGTGAGCACACCCGGGGGGGGGGGACAGACAAGTAGGGGCAGCCCCTCCACCCAGAGATGCTGATTCCTCCCACCTGCTAGTCCTGCCTCCCTGTTGCTCCCCATGGAAACCACAGGAGAGGCTCTTGCCACTGTTTCACCTCCCCTGCCTCCTGACCCGCGAGGACCCTGCTGATGCCCCTCCAAGGACAATGCCCCATCTGCACGGATGCTTCTCAGCCCAGCCAGGGCCCAGTGGTCCAAGTGAGCCTACTTTGTGCGAGGCCAGGCTGCCACTGATTTCAAGACTTCAGAAGGACATCTCGGATGCGAAGGGACACATCACAGGAAGGTCCATATATTTTTCCTTCTAAGCCATGACTCAGGAGTAAAAGCAAAATAACATTGTGTTCAGATCCAAGAGACTCAGAGAGTTTGCCGCTCTCAGGCTGTCACTGAGAGTGAGGACGGGTGGTTTGAAGGAAGAAGTGAATGAATCCGAGAAGGAACGAGTGGAGAGTGAGACATGAGGGTGGGAAATGGGTGAGTGCAGGTCTGTCTGACAGTCATGACTGTGTAAATCAAGCATCGGGGGTTAGTAAGAACAATTATCATGACTAATGAGAAGGCAAAAACCTCTGTGGTTCAGTGTTGTGTCCTGGCCATCACCGGCCACCCTACCAGGGCTCAGGAAGCCTGAGCTGAGGTAGAAAGGGCAGAAAAAGTCTATACACTAGTCATTCCTATCCATCTGTGTAAGAAGAATTGCACACCATGAGCAAGTGGGAATGATTCCTGGAATGCAGGATGGCTTCACCCTAGCAAAATGCATGACAGTGTGAGGAGAAAAAACAGGATCATCTCAATGAATGCTGAGAAAGGAATGGATGAATTCACCAGCATCTTCTGAATTTCATGGAAACATGAGAAATTTAAAGGGTCATATTCACACAATGTTTTTTTTTTTCAATAACTCTAGCCCAACTGGATAATAACAATTTTTAGAAGTATCACAGCATTCTATACCACGTTATAGCACAATATCACTTCACTCTGTTCCTCATGCTATGGGTCGGTCTTTTAGAGCCTCATCAGAGAAATGGCTCAATTTAGTAGGGATGCTCATTGCAAGAAAAACATGCTTCTTTTATGCCATCGACTTAACATGGATTGTTGAAGAGAAACCCCCACCCCCATTATGACAGTCATGCAGAGCGGTATTTCTGCATGTGGTGACTGATTCATAAATTCAGTCCCATCGTGAAACTTCAGGTCCGTAGGATCTAATATTCTGACTTTGGATCCCTGAGGGAGTCAGAGGTGTCCCCTGAGACCTAGAGAGCAGAGCCACACAGTAGGAGAGTCAAGGGGGCCAAAATGAGAACAGAAGTGAGAGCAGATGGCGAGATGTGATGTGGGAGAGCCCTGGGATCATGTGGGTCCTGGCTGAGGGGCTCTGTGGGAAGGTCTTCAGGAGTAAAGGGCCTGGCAGGGGAGGAAGGTGCCTAGGTATGATGACCTCCTGTCAGGAAAGCTCCAGGAGAGCCCGCATTTCAAATACATTCCCCTGGCCTGTCCTATCTTCCCTCCCAACTCTATACATTCAGCAATACACGTCCATCTTCTTGGCCAAGTGCTGGGCTAGAGACCTGTAATTTGCTCAAGTCCAAGGTGTAGACTCTGCTCCCAGGTGGCTGAGCGTTCCTTATAATAAAGTCAAGGGTAAGCCATTGTAGGTAGAGGAGCAGGTAATTAAAATCAAAACCTGTCCCTCTCCCACAGTTCTTATCATCACTGTTCTTTCTTCTGACACTTTAGGATACACGGGATTGTAGCAAAGCTCCCCAGGGGAAAGCAGATTCAGTGCTCTGGGGATAGAAGTCGATGAGGACCCACCTTGGCTGTGCTGAGCAGGAGAACTTCCCTGGTGAGTGACTCCCACTGAGACCTACTGCCCCGCTTCAACTGTCTCCTAGGGATTCAGGGACAACCCCACTGTCCTGTGAGCAGACCGCTTTCTACCCAAGTCTACATCACACGCACACAAGGCAACATGAATTACAATATCTCTTGTACATTGCACTGATTGTCAAAGTCTTTTATTTAAGTAGATATTTACAAACGCAGACGGTTGGAGGGAGAGAGGAAGGGACAGAGGTGGACACAGATGGGGGCTGGACACAGAAGAACACACGTCTGTGTATCCCAAGTGACGACTTCCACTCAGTGGCTCAATTTCTGTTTGTGAATTAAAGTGTATTGAGATTAGAGCTGAAACGAGATTGAAGAAAAAAACCAAACCTCTATAGCTTAAAGAAATCCTCACTTTCTAAAACATGTTCTGAGGAGGGCTAAATTGGGAAGGAGCACTTTGGAATGGAACAGTGTTTCTCAGAAGCAGTGACATCCCTCCCTCTGGTGGCCGTACGGGGAATGGCATGTGAGCTGCTGGCTCCATGGATGTCGGACAAACAGGCAACATTCACACAAACACAAAATCAGTCTCACTGCTGGAAGAAAACAAATCCTCTAAGGTCAAAATTTGGGCTTGCCTTCTAAGTCCTTGTCTTGATCATGCCATGAGCGGCCACTTACCAAGGGTGGGGTCTCAGGGAGTGTTGATGGAGGCCCTGAGCTGGGCCCTGGGTCCACAGCAGACAAGAGGGAGGAGGCCGCTGCCTCACAGGACCTGCAGGGAGAGGGTGGGAACGTGTTGGGGCCACTTGTCCACATCCCCGCCCTGTGTGTCTGGTGCAGAGAAGTGAGTCTATCCAAACAGAGACATGTAGGGCACTTTGAAGTTTCTATTAACCATAAAACACAGACACAACAGGCCGCAAGGAATATGTTATCACCTCTAAGAATAATCCGGAATTGTAAATCACAGACACCTCAGGAAGAGTGGGCGGCCCGGCCCTGAAGGCGGCGGGAGGCAGCCGAGCCAGACGGATACTTACAGCGCGTCCCTCTGCTCTGGCTCTGGCTCTGGCTCTGGCTCTGGCTCTGGCTCTGGCTCTGGCTCTGGTGCTGTCGCAGGCAGGAGAGCTGGAGCTGGCGCTCCACCCAGAGGGGTTTCCCCAGCGGGTTCTGGAGCTGGTGCTGTAGCTCCAAGAAGGGAAACTCTCATCAATAGGACTGCTTTCCCACGTGTCTCCCAAAGCCAGGGGAGCCCTCACTGCTACTCAATCAAATCTCACTCCAGGATTCCACCCCCAGGGAGTCTTCCCAGGCTCTGCTCTGTGGGGTCCAGTGCCGTCCCCTCCCCACCCACCAGATCCCCCACCCTGCATCCTCCTCACCATCACTGTCTGCCTCTGGGAGTTCCAGTTGCTCCAGCTGTGCCAGGAGGAGGTGGGCCTGCTGCTCCAGGTCTGAGCCAGGCATGCTGAGCTCTACGTAAGCTACAACGGTCTTCAGGCATGGGAATTCTGGAGGCTGGTGGAAGTCGTCTGGGTACTGGAACAGCCAGGTGCCCAGGATGGAGGCCATGGCCCTGGGTGCAGTCAGGGGGACACCAGAGTCAGAGGCTTAGCCTTTCCTACCACATTGGGCTCCCAGGGTAGCCCTGCAGGGACCGGGGACTTTTTGCCTTTGGCTCCTGCCCATCCAGAGGCCGGCTCTGCTCCATGTCCCATCTCAGCTGGCAGTGTGGGCAGAGGCGGGCTTGGACACAGAGGAGGGGCTGCTACAAGCCTTCTGAAGGGACAGCACTGGCTCAATGGCGTGACCACCTGTCCACTGCTTCAGGGACACCTGTCACACTGCTATGTCCCTCTCCCTGCCCCTCCCCACTGGATGGCACGTCTGTGAGGACAGGCAGGCTGTGTGCTCTGCGCACTGCCCTCTAAGGGACACAGGAGCTGCTCTATGAGTGCCTGAGCCAGGAGGGAACAGACAGGCTGTGTCGGCCATCCAGGCTGCCCACGGGCCTCCTCACTCCTCAGACTTTAGCTCCTGCACCTGCTGGCTGCACAATCCTCCAGGGACCCTGCCTGGGTCTCCTTCTGCCCCTGCCACTCAGCATCATCAGGATGGGCTCAGCTGTCCCCTGAGGCTCCCTGGGTCCCCTGAGCACCAGCTGAGTCCCCACCATTGAGGCTACACTAGTTGGTGGGCACGATGCTCTCTACCCCTTGTGGTCTGTGTCTCCCAAAGGGCGTGTGGGCAGGGATGGGATGGATAGGGGATGCTTGTGGGTTTTCTTCACTTTTGACTCTGTCCTCTGACCTCCCAGATGCCCCTCACAGTGCCACAGTCGCATCCACAGCTCTCTGGGTCTTGTCTCTTCTTTGCCAGGGGAAGCCCTAGGACTTCTGCTCTCAAGCCAGACTCACAGGATATGCGGGATCCAGGATTCCGCCCACCTCTGCCCAACCAGAGAGCCCATAGCTTCACACACTATTTGGGGAAGGAGTCCTTCCCGCTTCAATCCAAGAGACTCACTGCTTCAGCTGGTGCAGGGGTCCCCCGTCCTCTTCCGTAACAGGGAGGACGCATCCGTATCTAGAGGAGAGCAGGAAGGCGTCACATGGACTGTCCCGAACACACTAGCTGGATGTGCTGTCTAGTGTGACAGTGTGACACCCGAGAGAATGGAAGCCCTGGAGGGCAGAGCTGATGTCTGCTCGATGTATTAAATGATGGTTGTTCCTAGAAAAGCCCCTGTCCCTGGGGGCCCTTTCTATACATTTGAGGAATGAGTGAGTGAGCCCACCTGGCCCCAAGGCGCACATCTCAGTGGGCCTGGGACCCCACTTGTCCCTCCCAGGGATCACTGTTCTCACTCTCCCAGGACAGGGACAGCTAATGGCGTCACCGATCCCCTTTGAAATGGGAAAACAGTTCCACCCGTGGCCAAAGTCCCAGTGACACAGGAGGCAGACGCTAGCTCTTGGGCAGGAGGACAATGAAATTCGCACAACCACAGCCCCGCCAGCTGCCCTTTCCGTGAGCCAGGTCCCCGGAGAGCACCTTCCATGAAGGTCTCCCTCTGTTCCTACCCTCCTAGGGCCTGATCCTCTCTTGACCCCAGCGTGCAGGGGGGACACTGAGGCTCAGAGAGGTAGAGGAACAATGCCTCATGGCTCTGATGGTAGGTGGCCAGGTCCCCAATGTCCCATGAAGACACAGTGCTCACCTTTGGAACAGATGGTCCAGCACCTGCTGGGCGGTGGCAAGAGCTCGATAATTGCCCAGAAATGTGTTCACGTAAGAGGGGTGCCCGCCCAGGACGGCAGGCACCAGCTTTGCCACCAGCTTCTCCAGCCTGTGTCGCTGGAGGCTCCAAGCCCTGTAGGCCTCATCCCCGCTCCCTGATGGTCCAGCTCCCCCCTGGGGTGGAAAGAGGAAAGACATGGATCAGAGGCAGCACCGGGGACCCCCAGGCACTTGGGGCTGGAGATTAGACCGAATCCTCAAGCCTCAAGCTCTTGTGCCTGAGGTGGAACAGGGGAGCCCTGAAGCAGATCCTAGGTTCTCGGCATCACCAGTACCTGGGGCGAAGGGCGATGATGAAATGCATCAGTGTCTCAGATCCCTGTGTCGGCACCACAGTGCCGGCCCCTCCCTGCATGGACCACATCATCCCCGTGACTGCTGTCACAGCATCCCATTCTAGGGATGAGAACACAGCGGCTGAGCCTGGGGTGGGAGGGCTCAGGATCTTCAGGTTAATGTGGACACGTGGGGATGGAGAAGAAACAGGACAACGTGTAGAAAAATGCAGAAATACCCTTGACTTCACATAGACTGAAGTTCTGTCCGAGTCTCTTTCTGAGATTCGGACTCATATGTGGGCACTGACTTTGCGTCTGGCCAAGGCAGGGCCTGGGTTGTGACGGCAGATGGGGGAGACGGGGCATCAGATGCCTTTGCCAGCAGCTCTCTTAAGAGGCAGCCCAGGGGAGTAGCGGGGCAGCAGCGGGGCCCGGGGCTTCCTGGGTGTGGAGTCTCCTCGCTCGCACTCACCCTGAGCGCGTCCTGGGCTCTGCTGCTCTCGTGGGGCACCTGCGCCTCCTGCAGGGAGGTGGAGCGGGGATCTCCGTGGACCAGGTCCTGTCCCGTCCCGTGTGTGGAGTCCTGTAAATACAGTGCCCAGAGGCCAGGCAGGAGCCTCAGAGCCCTGTCTGGTTCTCCGACCCACTAGACATCTCCAGTCCTGACACACATCCACCACTGTCTGCACAGACCTCCTTCAGGGGCAGAAAAGCTGACAAAGTGGGTGCCTTGTATTCCCGTTGACCCAGAGATGATGCCCCTCAGGAGTCCTCTTTCCCCCTTATCAGCCCTGTCCTTGGGTGCGGCCATGACAGGACCACCGGGTCACCAAGTGTTCAACAAGCCATTCCTGCCCAGAGGGGACACCTCCTCTCAAGTCCCCCTTCAGCGACATGGAGATGAGGGAAAGTGGGCCTGCCCAGGGAGGGCCCCCCATGGAGGCCGGTCCCAGACTGGCCTTCTCCAGGCCACCCAGCGTTACCTTAGGTGACCTCCTCAAAATAGGCCACAGGCGCCTGGGTGGAGGGTTCCACAGACGCCTACAGCCACCGAAGAACCTCGCAGTCCAGGGTTTCCTGGCGGAGAAGCCCCGGGAGACCGGGAAACAAGAGGAGAACATCCTGTGTCTTCAACTGTCTCCAGCCAAGTGCGCTGGCTCTGGAGCTGTTGTCCAAATGTGGGTGCCTGGTAACCAGGTTCCATTTCGGTTGGGGTCTGTTAAGGAGGTGATGTCACTTCCTGGGGTCCACTTCCTGGAACCCCCTCCTCAGAAGACACCTCCACATGAGCCCTCTGGGCTGCTTGCCTGCTCACGCCCTTCTCCACACAAACCCGCACCTTGCACAGTTAGAGCAGCCCCGCCGTCTCTATAGCTGCCGGGGGAGGTTCTGCAGGCAGCTTTGAGGAGACGCCCTGGCTTCCAGAATCCACTCCTCATCCTTACCTGTTCTCCATCCTGGGGAAGTCCTGGTGTGTGTCCAGGCCGGTGTGTCTCCCCAGCTGCCCAGTGGGAATGATTCTAGAAAGTACTTCTAGGGATGTCCTCAGGTGCAAGTGGAATAAGGCCTAAAAAATTGGAGAGTCATGTCACCTGTAGGTGTTGCCTGCAACCCAAGTTATCTTCCTCTGACTTCCTCCTCCACGTCTGTTCCTCTTATGATGGGATGCGATAATTCTTATTCAATGTCATTGTACACGGGTGTCTATGTGTGTGTCTTTGTATATGTGTGTGTGTGTGTGTGTGTGTGTGTGTGTGTGTGTGTGTGTGTCTTTGTAAACCAGTGCTCACACTCTGTGTCGCCAGCAGGAAACTGTCCCCACACAGGAGAAATGGGCAATAGCATCCTGAGGTCTGAGGGTTTCGGTTTTCTAAAGCAAACCGAGTGAGAAAGTCTGAGGCCCTTGCTGGAAGGTTAGAGCTCATGAGTCAAGGCCACGCAGGTAGCAGGGCTGGAACTGGGATCAGAGACAGCCTGTGTCCACTGTGCACACTCAGTAGCACAGTCCTGGGAGCAGGAAAACTGTCCGCTTCTCTGATTACACAGTCTGGCAGGCTGAACTTCTCCAGCTGGATATGCAGTGACCCAGGGACAGATGGGCAGATGGTGGCTGACATCGGTAGAGTGACGTGACCATCTCATAGGCTGCTTCCCTGCATTCAGGGAGCTTCCGTCCAGGTAGGAGGAAGGCCAGCGAGTAAACTGAACGACAAGGAAGGATGTGATCAGGAAGTAATCTTTGTTCTGATGGACTACAATGGGGACGTGAGAGAGAGCAAGGCCACGGGCAGCATGGCATGGAGGAAATGACAGTAGGGGCCTCATGACCGGGGGGCCCAAGATTCTCAACTCGGCATCAGAGATAGCAAGGTCAGGGCGAGAGGGTGCCCACCCACAGGGAGCTGGCCTCTACCTCTAGCTCCGTGTGGCGGTCTGGCCTAGCTGCTTACCAAGGTCACTTCCTCCTGTTCGTGGGCACAGATGCGGCTGGACTCCATTTCCCGGCCTCCCTCGCAGTCGGGCACGCTCAGCTGTTGAGGTCTGACGGTGGCATGTGAACTTCAGCACAGCCCATAAAAACCTCCTACACGTTCTCCTTCACGTCCTTGAGACCTGAGAAGCCATACGTCGAAATGATAGATTCAGTGGATAAAAAGAACCTGGATCCCTGAACTCTGGCTAGGAGAAGAGCTACCCACCAAGGAAGATAAGCCCCTTTTGGACGTTACGCAAGTGAAGAAAAGCCCGGGATTGTATTAAGCCACTGAGATATTGGGGGTTCCATGTTCAGGCAGCTCCCACGAGACCGATTCACTGAAGTCACTGTGTCATTGCCACGGCTGCTCATTTGGCCCTTTCTCAGCCTTATCATATTACCACTTACCTTTTGACTTTCAGGTCACTTTTCCTTCCTATAGGTCCCACTCCCTCAAGTGGGATGGCAACAGGGCAGTCAGAGGTCTGCCCTTGTAAGGTGAGTGCTTTCTCTGTTCTCTGCTCCTTAAAGTGGATTCTGCCTTCACTGCTGTAGCATGTCAATGGATGCTCTTAGGGCCCTTGAAGCCATTTGTACTCTTAGGTGCTTTCTCTTTCAGTTCGCTTAGACGACATGCTTTCTGGACTAGCACGAATACAGTCCTTATCTCAGGCCTTCCCCAAATTGTGATCATGTCTGAACTAGCGGGGCCCGGCTGAGTAGGACAGAACTGCCCAGACGCTGCTGTAGCTGCTTATTTCCATGTCCGACTGTATGCTTTTTCAGGACAAGGAGTATTTCTTGGGCACCAGGCACAGTATCAGGCACACAGGAGGCGTTCAACGAACGCTCGCTGAAGGAACGAATAGGGTCACTCCATGTCGTCAAACACACCGGGATGCTATGGAAAGAATCCGCAGCTTTTGTTTTCCCCCTCCACTTTTTGGTATTTTACTTAAAAAGGTTGATTTATATAGACAGGCATTTGGGCAATTGATTAATCTTTCTTCATCATTTTGTCAATTTCCCGTGGAGAGCACAACTTGTCAGTGATACGTGAACATGCATTTATTCTTTGGAACAATGTCTTTGGCTGTGAGCTACCACAAGATCTCGTATGTATTTCCCTGTGCCATACAGTATAATCTTGTTCATCTATTCTGCATCTGCCTGTCAGTATCTGCACATTTCCAACTCCCAGTCTGTCCCGTCCCACGCCCCTGCCCCTTGGCAACCACAAGTTTGTTTTCTATTTCTATGAGTGTGTCTGTTTTGTATTTATGTTCTTTTCTGTTTTTCCTTTTTTTCCCCTTCAAAACCATCTTTAAAGCAGCAGCCTAGGGAAGCCTGCTTCCAAGATGTCGAAGGCGTGGCCTGGGCCGCGCGCAGAATTGGGGCGGGGAGAGTGGCGGTATGGGCTGTGCGGGAAGGGCCAGAACAGGACGGGAGAAATCTGCGGAGCAGGGGCAGGGGAAGGGCTGGGCCAGGAGCGGAGAGCCCGGTTGGGGCGGTCTCGGCTGGGCGGGGTGAGCCGGGGCTGGGGGCGGCGTCGGCTGCGCGGGGAGAGCCGGGGCGGGGGTCGTTCTCGGCCGCGCCGGGAAAGCCGGGGCTTAGGGCGGGGGGCGATCTCGGCTGCGCCGGGACAGCTGGGGTGGGG
Source organism: Vicugna pacos (assembly GCF_048564905.1). Taxonomy (NCBI): domain Eukaryota; kingdom Metazoa; phylum Chordata; class Mammalia; order Artiodactyla; family Camelidae; genus Vicugna; species Vicugna pacos. The sequence continues at coordinate 35,925,254 of NC_132997.1, read as the reverse complement.
GGCGTCCTCGGGCGCGCGGGGAGAGCCGGGGTCGGGGTCGGTCTAGGCCTCGCCGGTAAAGCCGGGGCATGTGGCGTGGGGCGATCTCGGCTGCGGCGTGACAGCTGTGGTGGGGGGCGGCCTTGGCCGCGCGGGGAAAGCCGGGGCGCGGGGAGAGCCGGGGCGGGGGTCGGTCTCGGCCGCGCCGGGAAAGCCGTGGTTGGGGCGTGGCGCGATCACGGCTGCGGCTGGACGGTCTGGTCCGGAGGCGTCCTTTGCCGTGTGAGGAGAGCCGCGGCGCGGGGAGAGCCGGGCGTGGGTCGGTCTCGGCCGCGCCGGGCGAGCCGGGGCATGGGGCGTGGGGCGATCTCCGCTGTGGCGGGACAGCTGGGGTGTGGCGCGAACTTGGCGTGGCGGGGAGAGATGGGGCGGGGAGAGCCGGGGCGGGGGTCGTTCTCGGCCGCGGCGGGAAAGCCGGGTTTGGGGCAGGGCGCGATCTCGGCTGTGGCTGGACAGTCTGGTCCGGAGGTGGCCTCTGCCGCGCGGGCAGAGCCGGGGCGCGGGGAGAGCCGGGGCGGGGGTCGGTCTCCGCTGCGCAGATCATGGCGGGTGGGGCCTGCGGGCGGGCGGGATCCTGTGGACAGCGCTGAGACGCCTGCCGAGACTGTTGAGAGGCGCGCGCCTCCCGGATGCTTGGCCTGAGGTGGCGGCTGGGGGCTCGGTGCCTGCCTGGAGGCCGCAGGGTGAAGGCGGGCCTGGGGCTGGGGCTGGGGCTGGCGTCCCTCCAGCTCTGAGAAGGGACCCGCGCCCGCGCACTACCAGCTAGTCATCACCTGCAATGTCTCTGGGACTAGGTCCTCCAAGCATATCTCCAAGCTTGCCTATCACCAGGGTGTGGTCATTGTGACCTGTCCTGGCTGCCAGACACACCACACCATCCCCGACAACCTAGGGTGGTTCTCGGACCTGGATGGGAAGAGGAATATTAAAGAAATGCTGGCAGCCAGAAGGGAGAAGGTATGCCAAGTGGCTGGCAAGGGGGTCCAGGAGCTTCTTTTAGAGGCTGCGGGGTCCCCCAAACCCACCAGTGCTGTGGCAGGGGCTGAGGACCAGGATCCCACCCTACCTGGCAGGAAGGAGGCCAGCTGACCCACCTTCTGCCTTCAAGGAGGATACTCTGGCCCTGGGACGCTCTGGACGTGACTTGTTGTTGTTGTTGTTGTTGTTGTTGTTGTTGTTGTTGTTGTTATCAATAGCTATCAGTTGCAGATGTGGGGCCTGGGAGTCTCCTGCTTTCCCTGGCTCTGGAGTCAAAATGACTCCCGAGAACACTCTGAGGGCTGCAGCTGGGGCCTTCTGCAGCTGCAGGCCATGTCCCAGTGGGAAGGGGCTGGACATGGAGTCTGAGCCCCTCCTGGCTGCGGCTGTGTGGCCTTGGGCAGGTCACTTTGCCCCTGTGAGACTCTGTCTTCCTGTCTCGAGATGAAAATGCTCAGAGCGCCACCTTGTCAGGAGGACAGGCAGAAAGACAAGACTCAGAAGAGACATGGGGTGGCTCAGTCCTGTCCCAAATGTCAAGGCGCCCATCTTGCTGGCTCTCAGGGATTCCAGGAAAGGATGGCCAGTTAGCCAGTGAACTTCCTGGGTGCAGGACCAGCACCCCCACAACCCTCTGCAGATCTTGTCCCTCTGGCCAGACGCAAGGAGGCCCCACAGATCCTTCTGTGGCACCTGCTGTCCCCTGGACAGCCCTGGTGAACAAGTGCCAACCTCAGCCCTGACTTTTGGCCACTGGGCAAGCGGTCAGGAAACCAGGCCTCTCGCTGTCTCCACTGACAGGCCAGGCAGCCGTGGTGACAAAGGGAGTGGGTGCGAGGGGTGCTGTCTGATGGGCGGTGGGCCGCGTGCCCTGCATTTGTCTCCCAGCCTTGTTTGACTGTCTTCTCAGGATGTTCCTGTGTTTATGAGAGCGTGTTTACTTCCAGAAGCCTTCTGGGCAGTGTGAGCTTCAGCATTAAACAGCAGCCACCATCTTACAGGGTCCTGGCAGGATGCGCGCTCCCGGTTGCCGACCCCGTCGGCCCTGGGCCTCAGCATGGTTCTCCAGGCACTGGCAGTCTGTGCTCTGACCCGGTTACCCCTGTCCTTCCCCTTGACGAACAAGCCTGCATTATTCCAGCCCAGAGCCCCCCGTTCCATTTGTGAAGTCCAACCTGGAAGCTGAGCCAGCAGCCCCACCACGGCCTGCTCTCCCACAGAGGCCCCAGGCGACCCACTGGCCTTGAAATGCCTGAGCTGCAGGGCTGGGTAGTGGCTTGGCTGCCTAGCTGACCCCAGACGCTTAGGACCAGAATTTGGGGAGGTCCTGGGAGCTGGCTGGACTCTGAGAGTGCAGGGCTGGGCCTTGGAGGGCCACTGAGACCAATCCCGCCCTCCACGGATGTGGAAACGGAGGCCTGTGGTTTGGATAGGTATGCTAGCTGTTTTTTATTGTCTGTTTTCTGACACTTTGACACCTGGGTCCCACTGAGCCTGGAGGGGCTGCCCCTCCCAGCGCTAGTCAGTTCCTAGAGACAGTAGAAGATGCCAGTGAGCACACCCGGGGGGGGGGGACAGACAAGTAGGGGCAGCCCCTCCACCCAGAGATGCTGATTCCTCCCACCTGCTAGTCCTGCCTCCCTGTTGCTCCCCATGGAAACCACAGGAGAGGCTCTTGCCACTGTTTCACCTCCCCTGCCTCCTGACCCGCGAGGACCCTGCTGATGCCCCTCCAAGGACAATGCCCCATCTGCACGGATGCTTCTCAGCCCAGCCAGGGCCCAGTGGTCCAAGTGAGCCTACTTTGTGCGAGGCCAGGCTGCCACTGATTTCAAGACTTCAGAAGGACATCTCGGATGCGAAGGGACACATCACAGGAAGGTCCATATATTTTTCCTTCTAAGCCATGACTCAGGAGTAAAAGCAAAATAACATTGTGTTCAGATCCAAGAGACTCAGAGAGTTTGCCGCTCTCAGGCTGTCACTGAGAGTGAGGACGGGTGGTTTGAAGGAAGAAGTGAATGAATCCGAGAAGGAACGAGTGGAGAGTGAGACATGAGGGTGGGAAATGGGTGAGTGCAGGTCTGTCTGACAGTCATGACTGTGTAAATCAAGCATCGGGGGTTAGTAAGAACAATTATCATGACTAATGAGAAGGCAAAAACCTCTGTGGTTCAGTGTTGTGTCCTGGCCATCACCGGCCACCCTACCAGGGCTCAGGAAGCCTGAGCTGAGGTAGAAAGGGCAGAAAAAGTCTATACACTAGTCATTCCTATCCATCTGTGTAAGAAGAATTGCACACCATGAGCAAGTGGGAATGATTCCTGGAATGCAGGATGGCTTCACCCTAGCAAAATGCATGACAGTGTGAGGAGAAAAAACAGGATCATCTCAATGAATGCTGAGAAAGGAATGGATGAATTCACCAGCATCTTCTGAATTTCATGGAAACATGAGAAATTTAAAGGGTCATATTCACACAATGTTTTTTTTTTTCAATAACTCTAGCCCAACTGGATAATAACAATTTTTAGAAGTATCACAGCATTCTATACCACGTTATAGCACAATATCACTTCACTCTGTTCCTCATGCTATGGGTCGGTCTTTTAGAGCCTCATCAGAGAAATGGCTCAATTTAGTAGGGATGCTCATTGCAAGAAAAACATGCTTCTTTTATGCCATCGACTTAACATGGATTGTTGAAGAGAAACCCCCACCCCCATTATGACAGTCATGCAGAGCGGTATTTCTGCATGTGGTGACTGATTCATAAATTCAGTCCCATCGTGAAACTTCAGGTCCGTAGGATCTAATATTCTGACTTTGGATCCCTGAGGGAGTCAGAGGTGTCCCCTGAGACCTAGAGAGCAGAGCCACACAGTAGGAGAGTCAAGGGGGCCAAAATGAGAACAGAAGTGAGAGCAGATGGCGAGATGTGATGTGGGAGAGCCCTGGGATCATGTGGGTCCTGGCTGAGGGGCTCTGTGGGAAGGTCTTCAGGAGTAAAGGGCCTGGCAGGGGAGGAAGGTGCCTAGGTATGATGACCTCCTGTCAGGAAAGCTCCAGGAGAGCCCGCATTTCAAATACATTCCCCTGGCCTGTCCTATCTTCCCTCCCAACTCTATACATTCAGCAATACACGTCCATCTTCTTGGCCAAGTGCTGGGCTAGAGACCTGTAATTTGCTCAAGTCCAAGGTGTAGACTCTGCTCCCAGGTGGCTGAGCGTTCCTTATAATAAAGTCAAGGGTAAGCCATTGTAGGTAGAGGAGCAGGTAATTAAAATCAAAACCTGTCCCTCTCCCACAGTTCTTATCATCACTGTTCTTTCTTCTGACACTTTAGGATACACGGGATTGTAGCAAAGCTCCCCAGGGGAAAGCAGATTCAGTGCTCTGGGGATAGAAGTCGATGAGGACCCACCTTGGCTGTGCTGAGCAGGAGAACTTCCCTGGTGAGTGACTCCCACTGAGACCTACTGCCCCGCTTCAACTGTCTCCTAGGGATTCAGGGACAACCCCACTGTCCTGTGAGCAGACCGCTTTCTACCCAAGTCTACATCACACGCACACAAGGCAACATGAATTACAATATCTCTTGTACATTGCACTGATTGTCAAAGTCTTTTATTTAAGTAGATATTTACAAACGCAGACGGTTGGAGGGAGAGAGGAAGGGACAGAGGTGGACACAGATGGGGGCTGGACACAGAAGAACACACGTCTGTGTATCCCAAGTGACGACTTCCACTCAGTGGCTCAATTTCTGTTTGTGAATTAAAGTGTATTGAGATTAGAGCTGAAACGAGATTGAAGAAAAAAACCAAACCTCTATAGCTTAAAGAAATCCTCACTTTCTAAAACATGTTCTGAGGAGGGCTAAATTGGGAAGGAGCACTTTGGAATGGAACAGTGTTTCTCAGAAGCAGTGACATCCCTCCCTCTGGTGGCCGTACGGGGAATGGCATGTGAGCCGCTGGCTCCATGGATGTCGGACAAACAGGCAACATTCACACAAACACAAAATCAGTCTCACTGCTGGAAGAAAACAAATCCTCTAAGGTCAAAATTTGGGCTTGCCTTCTAAGTCCTTGTCTTGATCATGCCATGAGCGGCCACTTACCAAGGGTGGGGTCTCAGGGAGTGTTGATGGAGGCCCTGAGCTGGGCCCTGGGTCCACAGCAGACAAGAGGGAGGAGGCCGCTGCCTCACAGGACCTGCAGGGAGAGGGTGGGAACGTGTTGGGGCCACTTGTCCACATCCCCGCCCTGTGTGTCTGGTGCAGAGAAGTGAGTCTATCCAAACAGAGACATGTAGGGCACTTTGAAGTTTCTATTAACCATAAAACACAGACACAACAGGCCGCAAGGAATATGTTATCACCTCTAAGAATAATCCGGAATTGTAAATCACAGACACCTCAGGAAGAGTGGGCGGCCCGGCCCTGAAGGCGGCGGGAGGCAGCCGAGCCAGACGGATACTTACAGCGCGTCCCTCTGCTCTGGCTCTGGCTCTGGCTCTGGCTCTGGCTCTGGCTCTGGCGCTGTCGCAGGCAGGAGAGCTGGAGCTGGCGCTCCACCCAGAGGGGTTTCCCCAGCGGGTTCTGGAGCTGGTGCTGTAGCTCCAAGAAGGGAAACTCTCATCAATAGGACTGCTTTCCCACGTGTCTCCCAAAGCCAGGGGAGCCCTCACTGCTACTCAATCAAATCTCACTCCAGGATTCCACCCCCAGGGAGTCTTCCCAGGCTCTGCTCTGTGGGGTCCAGTGCCGTCCCCTCCCCACCCACCAGATCCCCCACCCTGCATCCTCCTCACCATCACTGTCTGCCTCTGGGAGTTCCAGTTGCTCCAGCTGTGCCAGGAGGAGGTGGGCCTGCTGCTCCAGGTCTGAGCCAGGCATGCTGAGCTCTACGTAAGCTACAACGGTCTTCAGGCATGGGAATTCTGGAGGCTGGTGGAAGTCGTCTGGGTACTGGAACAGCCAGGTGCCCAGGATGGAGGCCATGGCCCTGGGTGCAGTCAGGGGGACACCAGAGTCAGAGGCTTAGCCTTTCCTACCACATTGGGCTCCCAGGGTAGCCCTGCAGGGACCGGGGACTTTTTGCCTTTGGCTCCTGCCCATCCAGAGGCCGGCTCTGCTCCATGTCCCATCTCAGCTGGCAGTGTGGGCAGAGGCGGGCTTGGACACAGAGGAGGGGCTGCTACAAGCCTTCTGAAGGGACAGCACTGGCTCAATGGCGTGACCACCTGTCCACTGCTTCAGGGACACCTGTCACACTGCTATGTCCCTCTCCCTGCCCCTCCCCACTGGATGGCACGTCTGTGAGGACAGGCAGGCTGTGTGCTCTGCGCACTGCCCTCTAAGGGACACAGGAGCTGCTCTATGAGTGCCTGAGCCAGGAGGGAACAGACAGGCTGTGTCGGCCATCCAGGCTGCCCACGGGCCTCCTCACTCCTCAGACTTTAGCTCCTGCACCTGCTGGCTGCACAATCCTCCAGGGACCCTGCCTGGGTCTCCTTCTGCCCCTGCCACTCAGCATCATCAGGATGGGCTCAGCTGTCCCCTGAGGCTCCCTGGGTCCCCTGAGCACCAGCTGAGTCCCCACCATTGAGGCTACACTAGTTGGTGGGCACGATGCTCTCTACCCCTTGTGGTCTGTGTCTCCCAAAGGGCGTGTGGGCAGGGATGGGATGGATAGGGGATGCTTGTGGGTTTTCTTCACTTTTGACTCTGTCCTCTGACCTCCCAGATGCCCCTCACAGTGCCACAGTCGCATCCACAGCTCTCTGGGTCTTGTCTCTTCTTTGCCAGGGGAAGCCCTAGGACTTCTGCTCTCAAGCCAGACTCACAGGATATGCGGGATCCAGGATCCCGCCCACCTCTGCCCAACCAGAGAGCCCATAGCTTCACACACTATTTGGGGAAGGAGTCCTTCCCGCTTCAATCCAAGAGACTCACTGCTTCAGCTGGTGCAGGGGTCCCCCGTCCTCTTCCGTAACAGGGAGGACGCATCCGTATCTAGAGGAGAGCAGGAAGGCGTCACATGGACTGTCCCGAACACACTAGCTGGATGTGCTGTCTAGTGTGACAATGTGACACCCGAGAGAATGGAAGCCCTGGAGGGCAGAGCTGATGTCTGCTCGATGTATTAAATGATGGTTGTTCCTAGAAAAGCCCCTGTCCCTGGGGGCCCTTTCTATACATTTGAGGAATGAGTGAGTGAGCCCACCTGGCCCCAAGGCGCACATCTCAGTGGGCCTGGGACCCCACTTGTCCCTCCCAGGGATCACTGTTCTCACTCTCCCAGGACAGGGACAGCTAATGGCGTCACCGATCCCCTTTGAAATGGGAAAACAGTTCCACCCGTGGCCAAAGTCCCAGTGACACAGGAGGCAGACGCTAGCTCTTGGGCAGGAGGACAATGAAATTCGCACAACCACAGCCCCGCCAGCTGCCCTTTCCGTGAGCCAGGTCCCCGGAGAGCACCTTCCATGAAGGTCTCCCTCTGTTCCTACCCTCCTAGGGCCTGATCCTCTCTTGACCCCAGCGTGCAGGGGGGACACTGAGGCTCAGAGAGGTAGAGGAACAATGCCTCATGGCTCTGATGGTAGGTGGCCAGGTCCCCAATGTCCCATGAAGACACAGTGCTCACCTTTGGAACAGATGGTCCAGCACCTGCTGGGCGGTGGCAAAAGCTCGATAATTGCCCAGAAATGTGTTCACGTAAGAGGGGTGCCCGCCCAGGACGGCAGGCACCAGCTTTGCCACCAGCTTCTCCAGCCTGTGTCGCTGGAGGCTCCAAGCCCTGTAGGCCTCATCCCCGCTCCCTGATGGTCCAGCTCCCCCCTGGGGTGGAAAGAGGAAAGACATGGATCAGAGGCAGCACCGGGGACCCCCAGGCACTTGGGGCTGGAGATTAGACCGAATCCTCAAGCCTCAAGCTCTTGTGCCTGAGGTGGAACAGGGGAGCCCTGAAGCAGATCCTAGGTTCTCGGCATCACCAGTACCTGGGGCGAAGGGCGATGATGAAATGCATCAGTGTCTCAGATCCCTGTGTCGGCACCACAGTGCCGGCCCCTCCCTGCATGGACCACATCATCCCCGTGACTGCTGTCACAGCATCCCATTCTAGGGATGAGAACACAGCGGCTGAGCCTGGGGTGGGAGGGCTCAGGATCTTCAGGTTAATGTGGACACGTGGGGATGGAGAAGAAACAGGACAACGTGTAGAAAAATGCAGAAATACCCTTGACTTCACATAGACTGAAGTTCTGTCCGAGTCTCTTTCTGAGATTCGGACTCATATGTGGGCACTGACTTTGCGTCTGGCCAAGGCAGGGCCTGGGTTGTGACGGCAGATGGGGGAGACGGGGCATCAGATGCCTTTGCCAGCAGCTCTCTTAAGAGGCAGCCCAGGGGAGAAGCGGGGCAGCAGCGGGGCCCGGGGCTTCCTGGGTGTGGAGTCTCCTCGCTCGCACTCACCCTGAGCGCGTCCTGGGCTCTGCTGCTCTCGTGGGGCACCTGCGCCTCCTGCAGGGAGGTGGAGCGGGGATCTCCGTGGACCAGGTCCTGTCCCGTCCCGTGTGTGGAGTCCTGTAAATACAGTGCCCAGAGGCCAGGCAGGAGCCTCAGAGCCCTGTCTGGTTCTCCGACCCACTAGACATCTCCAGTCCTGACACACATCCACCACTGTCTGCACAGACCTCCTTCAGGGGCAGAAAAGCTGACAAAGTGGGTGCCTTGTATTCCCGTTGACCCAGAGATGATGCCCCTCAGGAGTCCTCTTTCCCCCTTATCAGCCCTGTCCTTGGGTGCGGCCATGACAGGACCACCGGGTCACCAAGTGTTCAACAAGCCATTCCTGCCCAGAGGGGACACCTCCTCTCAAGTCCCCCTTCAGCGACATGGAGATGAGGGAAAGTGGGCCTGCCCAGGGAGGGCCCCCCATGGAGGCCGGTCCCAGACTGGCCTTCTCCAGGCCACCCAGCGTTACCTTAGGTGACCTCCTCAAAATAGGCCACAGGCGCCTGGGTGGAGGGTTCCACAGACGCCTACAGCCACCGAAGAACCTCGCAGTCCAGGGTTTCCTGGCGGAGAAGCCCCGGGAGACCGGGAAACAAGAGGAGAACATCCTGTGTCTTCAACTGTCTCCAGCCAAGTGCGCTGGCTCTGGAGCTGTTGTCCGAATGTGGGTGCCTGGTAACCAGGTTCCATTTCGGTTGGGGTCTGTTAAGGATGTGATGTCACTTCCTGGGGTCCACTTCCTGGAACCCCCTCCTCAGACGACACCTCCACATGAGCCCTCTGGGCTGCTTGCCTGCTCACGCCCTTCTCCACGCAAACCCGCACCTTGCACAGTTAGAGCAGCCCCGCCGTCTCTATAGCTGCCGGGGGAGGTTCTGCAGGCAGCTTTGAGGAGACGCCCTGGCTTCCAGAATCCACTCCTCATCCTTACCTGTTCTCCATCCTGGGGAAGTCCTGGTGTGTGTCCAGGCCGGTGTGTCTCCCCAGCTGCCCAGTGGGAATGATTCTAGAAAGTACTTCTAGGGATGTCCTCAGGTGCAAGTGGAATAAGGCCTAAAAAATTGGAGAGTCATGTCACCTGTAGGCGTTGCCTGCAACCCAAGTTATCTTCCTCTGACTTCCTCCTCCATGTCTGTTCCTCTTATGATCCCCCCATCCTCCTTATTGAATTTACAGTGTTTCACGTGTGTGTGTGTGTCTTTTTGATTGTGTCCATGTGTGTATTGTGTGATAAATCCAGTGCTCACAGTCTGTGTGACCAGCAGAAAACTTCCCCCACACAGGTGGGATGGACAAGAGCACCCTGAGGTCTTAGGGTGTCTAATTTCCAGAGGAAACTCGAGAGGGGCTGCGGCCCTGGCTAAGAGGTCAGAGTTCATGCCTCAAGGCCTTGCATGTAGCAGGGCTGGAGCTGAGATCAAACAGTGTCTGGCTTCACTGTCCACACTCAGTGCCAGTGTGCTGGAGGCAGGAGACTGTCCCTTTTAGCAGTCACTCAGTCTGTCTGGCTCAGTTTCTCTGGCTGTACCCACAGTGGCCCAGGGACTGACAGATGATGGCTGCCTTCACCATTTTGCTGTCAATGTTATTTTCTCCTTCCTTCATGTTCCTGCTCTTAAATGACTCTCCCCAAGAGTCAGGCTTGCTGTCAGGTTTTATCCAGTTTCAACTGCAGTAAAAACAGCGTCTGGGTCATCATGAACAGAGTATTTTTCATCAGCCGTGTAATGCTGCTTGCTTGAAACCCCCTGGGAAGCAGTTTTCCCACTGGTTTCATTATAAAGTCATATTAGTTTTGTCATTTGTTTAGATTCCTCATATTATTTATATCACATATAATTTGTCTTTGCATGACTTACTTCACATAATATGATAATTTCTCGGTTTCTCAGACATACTCAATGTTTACAGCAGCTTTATTTACAACAGCCAAGATGTGGAAGCAAGGTACATGTCCATCGACTGATGAATGGATAAGGAAGATGTGGCCTATACACACCATGGCCAGTAACTTGTAATAACTTATAATGGAATAGAATATGAGAAAGAATATATATACATGTATAACTGAAGCATTATTTTGTACACCAGGAACGTGTATACAACATTGTAAATCAAATATACTTCCAAGAAAAAATAAAGTGTATCAGAACTGATCTAATCTCATAAGCATCCAAGGTTTAAGTGGCTCCAAGCTGCCTTCTCGAACTCTCTTCCCACCCCTCCCCATATCCTTGCAGCAGCTCCATCTCCCAATGGGCTCAAACCAGAACCTGGGACTCTGTCTGCTCCCTCTTTCTTCCTCACTCCACATGCGGTTGGCTCCTCCTCTGTCCCTGGGTCCCAACTTCAAATGCTTTCATCAGCTCTCTGAATCTCCCTCCCCCTCCCTGTCCAGGCCACCACCGACACTGTCCCAGATTCATGCTCTTTTCTTCCATTTCTCACTCCCTTTGATCCAATACAGGGATATTGAAAAGATACATATGTTTGGGTCTCTGTGCTAACACACAAGAAATCTCTCGGGGCATTTAGGGACAAGACCCGATCCTCAGCCAGACCTGAAGGCCCACCTCCTGCCAGCAGCCCACCTGGCCTTGCTCCCCTTGGTTCAGCCACGCTGGACTCTATCTGTTCTTCCCAGGACAATCTCCTTCCCCATCTTCAAAATCCCTAGGTTGGGAGCCCATTGAGCTCTTTACCTGGATGACTCCTTGAGGTGTACCTCAAATGCTGGAGGTTGCTCTGCCCTGGGCCCTCAGTTCCTCCCCCAGGGCTCTTTCCATAGCTCAAGGAGATGCAGTCTGGCCACATATGCCTCAGTATTTGCCTGGGAAGTGGCAGGAAGCTGGAACTCTAGGAAACCTCAGGTCCCCAGTCCCATGTCTTGTCCTGCAACTGGCTTGCAGTGAGCCCAGCTGGCTCTATAGCCCCTTGTCAACTCCAGAAAAAGGGCCCACAGCCCTTGGGGGCTCTGCCCCACTGCTGGTTTTCCAGGTGGTATTTAGAGAAGAAGAAAGCAAGCCAAAAATGTAGTGACCCAAAGGTATTGACATATAAACAGATATACAGATCAATGGAACAGAATACAGAGCCCAGAAATAAATCCTCACATATATGGTCAAGAAATTTGCAAGAAAGAAGCCTAAAATGCACAGTAGGGGAAAAGACAGTCTCTACAATAAATCGTGTGGGGAAACTGGACAGCTACATGCAAAAGGATCCCACTGGACTGCTATCTTATATCATATATAGAAAGGAAGTCAAAATGGGTTAAAGCCTTGAATAGAAGACCTGAAACCATATAACCCCAAGAAAGACTAGGCAGTGAGCTCCTTAACATCAGATTTAGTTTTAAATTGTTGGCGCTGACTCCAAAATGCAGAAGAGATGAAAGGAAAAATGAACAACTGAGACTACATCAAGCTGAAAATCTCCTGCACAGCAAAGGAAACAATGTACAATCTGAAAAGGTGAGGAATGAAATGGGAGAAAATATCTGCAATTCAGATCTGATTAGGGGTAATTTCCAAAATATATAAAGAGCTCACACAACTCAATAACAAACAAATCCTCATTAAAAAATGGGCACAGGGTCTGAATAGACATTTTTTCCGAAAATGACCTCCAGATGGCCAATAGACACATGAACAGGTGCTCAACATCATTAATCATCTGGGAAATGCATCTCAAAACCCCAATGAGATATCACATTACAGTTGCCAGAATGGCCATCATCAAAAAGATCACAAATAACAAATGTTTGTGAGGAAGTGGAAAAAGGGGAACCCTTGCACACTGTTGGTGGGAATGTAAATTGTTGCAGCCAGTATGGAAAACAATATGAAGATTCCTCAAACACTAAATATAAACCTATCATATGATCCAGAAATCCCAATCTGGATATATATTTGAAGAAAAGAAAAACACCAATTCAAAAAGATAGTTGCATCCCAATGTTTATGACAGTACTATTTAGAATAGCCCCAAAATGGAAGCAATCTAGTAAGTGTCCAGGAATAGATGAATAAATAAAAACATATATATATGTATTTTATATGTGTATATATACAACTATACACACACACACACACACACACATACATATATATATACAGGATGGACTACTAATCAACCATAAAAAAAGCTGACATTTTTCATTTGAAACAACATGGAATAACCTGAAGGATATTCTGCTTAGAGGAATAGGTCAGACAGAGAAGACAAATACTGGATGTTATCACTTACATGTGGAATCTGAAATATAAAACAAGTGAACATATATAATAAAACCAAAATAGCCTCACAGATACAGAGAACAAACTAGTTCTTACTTGTGGTGAGAGGGAAGGGGGGACGGCCAAGAAGGGGTAAAGGATTAAGAGACACAAACTACTAAGTATGAAATAAATAAGCTCTGTGTCTACAGGAATGTTTACTTGTGTGTTTTAAACTTAAACAAGCCCCAGTTTCATCCTGGGTGTTGGTGGATGCTGGGGTGGGGTGAAGCTACCTTTCTAAAACAGTTGCCAAGCTTTCAAACAACTCAAAAGAATCAGCATCTCAGGCCACTCTGAGGTGGATGTGTGACCAACTTTCTCAATTCTTTCAAGAAAGACAACTGTTCACAGAGTTTTATATTTTCTAGATTTAATTTTGGTAACTTTTGTTTTCCAGAAAATTATTCATGTAGCCCTTGTTGAAAGCAAGTTCACCTGGTGCTTCCTGGAGGGCTCAGCAGCAGGACCAGGAGTATGGACTTTCCACAGCACCAGGGGCTTCTTAACACCAGCAAAGATGGGAGAAATACTGCTTCACATCATTCAGTCTGTGCTTCTTTATTCACAAGTTCATGGACAGACAAATGAGGTACAAAACAGTGCACATATTTAAAGTGTATATTTCACTCAGTTTTCACGTATGTATATACCCAGAAAAATCAACCTAATTAAGATTAAAAACATACCCATTGCCCCCTGAAGTTTCCTCATGCCTCTTTGTAATCCACACCTCCCTCCTTCCCTCCAGTCATTAGGCAAACAGTAATCTGCTTTCTTCCACTATAGATAACACAGTATTTAATATGAATGACATCTTTCTGTACTGCAGAAAGCATCTGGCTGCTTTTACTGAGCATAAATATTTTGAGATTTAAAAATAAATTTAAAAGTAAATAAATAAGCTACAAGGGTACACTGTACAACACAGGGAATATAGCCAATATTTTAAATAACTTTAAATGGAGTATAATCTGTAAGATTCTGAATTCCTATGTTGAACACTTGAAACTACTATAATATTGTATATCAACTATACCTCATTAAAAAAAAAAAACACTCTTGTAACCACCATCCAGGCCAATCAACCGTACTTTTCCAGCCAAGCCAGCACACCCTCCCTGTGCCCCATCCCAATCTCAACCAGCTCCCTCCTCCCAAAAGTACTCACTGTCCTGATTTTTATAGTTATTACTCTCCTTGAGTTTCTTTATTGTTCCTATCACCCAGGTGTGCCTCTCTAGCTCCTATAGATTAGGCTTGCTCATCGTGCTGATGTCTTTAAATCTCTTTTAGCCTGTAAGTTCCTTCTCCATCCCTTGCTCTTTCTTATCCTGTATCCATGGACGAGCCTGAGCCCTTTCCCCATAGGACTTTCCAGTATGGACTTTGCAGACTGTGTTCTCAAGATGCAGTTCAATCCATCCCTCTCTTATTTCCATTTCCTGCAGATTTTCAGCTGTATTTAGAGGCTTGATCAGACTCAGGATCAAGATGTGTGATAAGACCCTATATATTGATGTGCTTTTTCATCAAGGAACAAATAATGTCAGGTTACCTGCCTATTTTTGAGATGTTAGCAGCAATGATGTTCAGTGCTTACACTGGTTAATCCATTTCGGTTGAAGAATGATGATTATTCTAATTATATCATTCCTTTTTCATTTATCAGCTGGTTTAATAATGTAAAGGGACACTTTCCTTCATCTACTATTTGGTCACCCATTGAAACAGTTCATGGAGGAAAGGCTGTTTAGATGCTTCTTTCTTTTCATTTATTCATCCATCATCAAGATAATGAATTGCTACCCCAATAGCCTGCAAAGATGATGAATTAGTTTTAAAAACCAAGATGAAGTCAAAGATTAAAAGCTATGCCTCAGTCACTGGTGGCGTGAACCAAGTTCCTCTACAATTTAGTGGCAAGTCCTTGCCTGACTTCTGCATTGAACAATTTCAAGGCACTTCTGTTGGTCCTTATTAGGCCTCTGTACCACGCATGAGTGGGGCTCTCCTGGGAAGTGGGGGGATGCTGTTTTTGCTACTGTACTGAGCACACACAGGGCCGTCAGGCATCCGTTTACTTGCTAAGTTTACTTTGCTCAGACTTATGAGATATCGGGCAGGACTCATGGCTGTTATCCACCCACTTGTATTTTGTGGTAACGGGGGAATACCTTGTAATCTAAACTTGTTATCAATATTTCCCACGGGTTTTGGTTTTAATACATTATGCTCTGTGTTTATGTGGAGATTCTGGAAGACAAAAACTATGTGTCCATGACCATGGCCATCTTCCCAGAATTCTTAAATTTATTTTATTTTAAAATTTTATTTTATTATACTTTAAAATACAATAATAGAGAAGCAGAATTATTTTTCATGTATAGAAAGCATGAAAAAATACTGCACTAAAAAAACCCACAAAAGATTATTGTTTGCTCAATGCCTATGCGTTTTCTCACTGTTAACAAAGCAAGTTGCAACTGCTAAGGATATGACAGCTCCTGGTCCAGACAAAATGTAGACCACAAAGTCCAAACACCCTTGTTCTGCAAACACCCGGACGTGGGACGGTCTGGCCAGACTCAGGAGAGAGAAAAGGAGAGGCCTCAGAGTGAAGAGGAAGTTGCGAACAGGGCTCCACTTTGTGATCCAATGTGTCAGCTGTGGGGGAGGGGGCCCTGCTATTGGTCCACAGAGCCAGGTGAGCATCTTTCCAAGCTTCACTCCTTTTGATGCGAGAAGAGGAAGGATCAGGCATGCAAACATAAACGCACATAAAGCCAGGTCTGTGGATGGATTATGCCCCTAATAGAAGGTTGAGTAGAAAACATTTTACTCACTAAGGAAGCTCTGTTGTCTGGATGCTGGGTGAGATGAGATACTCCTCTGAGGGGAATAATTACTAGGCCTGTGCTGAGGACTGAATATTTATTTCCCCCCAAATTCATAAGCTGGCATCTGAATCTCTAAGGTGATGGCATTAGGAGGTGGGGCCTTAGGGAGCTGATTAGGTCAGAAGGCAGAGGCCTCCTAAATGAGATGAATGCCCTTGTGACAGAGGCCTGAGAGAGGCCCCTTGCCCCTTCTGATGGGTGAGAACACAGAGAAAGATGGCCTCCTATGAACCAGAACATGCGTCTCACCAGACACGGAAGCTGTGCACACTGTGATCTTGGACTTCTCAGCATTGAAAACTGGCAGAATTAAATTTCTGGTGTTTATATATTATACATACATACATACATACACACACACATGCACACACACCTGGCACAAATGCAATTACTTTCCTTCTTCAGTATCTTCTACATTTCAGACACAGATATTCAATTTCCTGTCATACTTTTTTCACCCAGATACTCCAAGCATCTCCAAATCCACATTTCCTAAAGCAAATTAATCATCTTCTCCCCCAACCCTCCCAGTCACTGAAGCCGGAAGCCTCCATTATCTTCTTTCCTGCCTTGCTTGCACCTCAAATCTGCGGTGCCTCCAGGCCTGGCCCCCAGTACAACAGTATCTCTTACTTCTGCTCCTCCTTGGACTCTCCACTCTACAACCCTGCTTTACACATTTCTTCCTCCTTGGACTGCCCTAAGAGTACTCTTGATGCTCATTGACACCAAGTGGTCTCCTTGAGCCAAGTGTCTACCTTTCAAATCATAAAGAGTGTCTTCAAGTCACCAACTTAACACCTCTTCCCAAAAACTTCATTGACTTTTGAAGGATCTGGAATTGCTTGTTCACAAACTTGACAGTCAAAAAAAAAAATCTGTGTGTAATTCAAAATCTGCCAAGTCCTAAAGATGCTCCAGTTTGAAAGTTGAAAATGATACCAGTTTTATAGAACTATATAGATCCTGTGTGTATGTATTTTATAATGCAAAGAGTATAAAAGAATTGTCTGGTCATTACAAAATCATCATCCACTTTAGGGGAGGGTGAGGTAAGTGGTCTTCCCAGGTTCCTCAGACCATGAAAATCTGATTGCTTAAAATTTGATGGCGTTGTATACATTTGTTCTTTCATCACCCACTTAAAGAGAAGTGCCAGGTGTGCCTCTCCAGCTAGGTAGGCGTGATAGCTGACAGCCAGGCTGGAAACTTTCCAGAACTTCTTACTCTTTCTCTAACTTTCTTTCAGTACTTCTTCTTGGCCTTTCTTCATTAAAACTTTCAGTTGAATGACTACTGTAAGCCAGGAGTTCACTGCCTAGGTCAGAGGGAGAACAAGAGAGAGATTGGAACATGATCATTACAATTTCCAATTAAAGGAAGAACACCTAAGGAAGGTTCAAAGCCTACTTTCTGGAGGCCTCTCAGAATAGATATTCATCAAAGCAGAACAAGCAAAGGTACAGAGCAGTTTGGAGTTACTGCCATTAGGCATGAGGGAGGGAATGAAAGGAGGTAAGACTTGAGGTTCAAGGCAGGAGGTGAAGCCTTTTAGGTCCAGTTACCCAAGTGGGCCTTACAGATTTTTCTTCTGGCTGGTTATTTCCCATTGGACCATCCATCACCTTCTAACCTATGCTCTGGGAAACTTCATACTGCCCATCTTATCAAACTGTTTCACTCTCAAGGGATATTTAAGGCTCTCCTAGAGGCCCACTCTCACCCTCCCTCTCTCACAACCCTTGGATGAAACTGGACTGTCAATAAAGCAGCTACTTGCTGCTCTTTTGAGCAGATTGCTCTGTGCTACACAGCTTCCACTCCATCATGTACCTCTGCCTCTCACCACACTAGGCACTCTCCCCCCGCCACTCCTCCTCCAACACAGGAACAAGTTACGGAGCCTTCAAAACAGTTCTGGTGTGACAAACTGGTAAGACGTGTTGTGAATTTTACAATCTGGATTTCTAGCGTCTCTTGAAAAATCAAGAGCCGGTGTACCTGGGCCAGAATCTCTGCGTGGCAGCAATCGGCTGAGACTGACTCAGCGTTATCCTCTCACGTGGGGCTGTGCACTTCAGCTGACAGCACTCACACCCCACCTCATTCACAGCAGCTGCCTGGCTCTGACACTTTGGGTTTCTATTCCCTAACCTAAGTGTCGTCTCTTCCAAGATCTTGTCCTTCTTCCCTGTACCAGGTGTAGATTCTCCCAGTATGAATGGCAATCATACTGTGTATTCATGACTTACTTTGGTATTATTTTTATAAAGGGTACCTTTGCTTTTTGTTTACCAGTCTTTTACACATGCCCAGTGTTTAACAAGTATTTTTTTTTAAACAAAATGAGAGCACTTTGCTTCCTTAACATTGGGAATAAATGCTATCTGTGGCTATGTATTTCCATTTTGAAGAGGTACTCCCACCACCTGTCAAAAAAATTCATACAAATTCTTAAAATTTCTCTTAGAAACTTGTTAGATGGTTCTTGCCCTTTATATGTATCTCTCAAGTGAAAATCAGTGAAAATAAAATTGAACTCACCTTTAAATTTATGGGAGTAATACTTTTGCCACTGAGAATTTCAGATGACTCAATGGCTTCTCTACCTCTGACAACCTCATAAATCAGAGTAAAATCTAAACAATGGCTTTTGTAAAAGATAACTGTGATCACTTCATAAGGCATACCTTGTTTCACTGTGCTTTTACTGATTTTTTTTTCAACAAATTGAAGGTTTGTGACAACCCTGTGTTGAGCATGTGTGTCAGCGCCATTTTTTCCAACAGCACTTGTTCACTTGGTGTTTTGTGTCCCATTTTGGCAATTCTTGCAATATTTCAAATTTTCTTCAATATTATTATATTTGTTATGGTAACCTGTGATCAGTGATCTTTGATGTTATTGCTATGACTCACTGGAGGCTCAGATGATAGCATATTTTTAGCAATAATTTTAATTAAGGTGTATACGTTGTTTTTTAGGCATAATGCTGTTGCTGTTAACAGACTACAGTATACTGTAAACATAACTTCCATATGCACTGGGAAACCAAAAAATTCATGTGACTCACTTTATTGAGATTATTTCCTTTATTGTGGTGGTCTGGACCTGGGCCCACATCTCCAAGACATGCCTGTATGGACAAAACACTTTGTGGATAACCTACTGGATGAAATAGCTGTCAATAGGGCCATCTTCTATGACCTTGCACTCAAATGCAGGGCCAGAAGGGAGGCAAAGTTCAAGTCTGAGGCAATCAAAGACAGGCAAAACAAGTGATTCTTCAGGAGGCTGTGATTTTAGATGTTGCCTACATCATGAAAACAATTTCCCAGGAGAAAAATTAATAGAAGGTAGTATGCAAAATAGTCCTTTTTTTATTTTTATGGATAACTGTCATTAATACAGCAGGAACAGATATGATTATAAAAGATATAAAATCAGAAGAATGTTAGCATTCAACAGAAATTAAAACCTGAGCTGAAGGCTGATCAGAATGTTTAACACTTGGCACTGTTCTGATGAAAGATAAGAAACTTGTTTGGGTTTGTAAATAACTCATATAACTCAGAAAAAAACTTAGGTTTCAAAGGAACTACAATGCACTGACATGACTTTTCAAAAACCTTACGTCTGCTGCTGGCAAACACTTAAGGTAAACAGAGTTATCTGAAGCTCTCAAAAGGGAAGGCAGGGAGGCATGGAAATTGTAGATTTTTAATTCACAAGTTGAGACTGTTTTGGAAAAATAATTTTGGTTATTTATTCATGTAGCTCTAAAAGGCTAGCTCAGTTTGTCAGAGCACAAGAGAATCCTGAAAGTAGTAAAAAAACACGGTGATGGACTAACATAAATCCATTCCAACTTCTGGAAAACAAGTGACAGAGTGTAACATCACCAGAAAGACCAGAACTAGGAGAAGCAGGAGATTTGTGGTCTAATTCAGTTCTCTCTTTGGCTTCTAGAGCATCTTACTAAGAATTTAGAGAAAAAGAGGGGAATTCTTTTCCTTTAATTAGTACTGTCCATAAGCAGCAGAAAAGAAACAAAAGAAAACCAACAGAGTGGTGGACCTTATTGATTAAAAAAATCTGTGAACATGAATTAATTTTAATATGTTGAATCTTGAGTCATACTAACAAACCAATGGTTAATATACTACAAAACTATACAAACATAAACTCTCATCTATTGCAGAACTCCAAAACTAATGGAATTAATTTCTTCTCCCTTTTAATTACTCCTTCCACAGAAAGTCCTAAAACTGAGTAGTCATTGGAATTCCTACACTTTTACACAAGTGTCATCAAAACATGATGATTGTTTGTCAAAATGATGCAGGAAGCAACTTCAAATGAGATCAAGGAACTTACATTCTCTCAAAACATATTTTCAGTTCTTTGTATTCCAGATTACATAAGAAATGAGGAAGGCTGGACTCAATGTAATTCCTCTCAGCCAACTATCATTAAACTCCCAACCTCTCCATGCTAGAAAAGGATACAGTATTTAAGAGAATTTTTATAAAGTGTCTCCAGTTCTAAAAGAAATGCTTCTTATTTTTTTAAGAGAGAACTGAAGCAGTGCCTTTTACTTAGCGGAGACCAGCCACTGACTTCCTTCCTTTACCAGCTTTCCAAGATGATACTAAGTGAGTTTTTGCCCTAATATTTTTGCCCCGGGTTTTACGAGGCTTCTCTTCCTTGTGCACTTTCATGTGCTGCCTGAGATGAGAACTCTGGCTGAAGCATTTGCCACATTCACTGCACTGGTAGGGTTTCTCCCCCGTGTGGGTTCTCTGATGCTGAATGAGGTGGGAACTCTGGCTGAAACATCTGCCACATTCATCGCACTGATAGGGTTTTTCTCCAGTATGAATTCTCTGGTGCTGAATGAGGTTTGAGCTCTGTTTAAACCGTTCTCCACACTCATCACATTTATAGGGCTTTTCACCAGTATGGATCCGTCGATGCTGAATGAGATTAGAACTCTGAAAGAAACTTTTCCCACAATCTGCACATTTATGGGATTTCTTTCCGGTATGGATCTTCTGGTGCTGAAAAAGAGTTGAGCTCTGGCTGAAACTCTTTTCGCATTCAGTACATTTGTAAGGCTTCTCATCCAAGCTTCTTCTCAGTCTGCTCAAGCCTGAGTCAAATCGAACAGTCACTCCCCATTTTGGCCGCTGCCGGCCTGATTTGCGCTGACTCTCATAGGCTCTTCCTTGGCTTGAGCTCCGAGAAATTCCTCCTTTAGGTTTTCCTAGCCGCATGGTGAAGAGCCAAATGTATTCTTAAGAGAGTCTATGCTCTTCTTCTGAATGAATATTTCACTTTCTAGAGCTATGCAGCTCAGAATTTTCTATGTACAGAAGAAAAGAATAAAAAACAAATTATAAATGACTTGTTAATTATTCAACTTTAATACCTCTTCAACCCATCAAAATTTCATCCATTTTAAAATTTAAAATGTATTAAATATATATATGAAAACAAAGACAATTCTGGGGAAAAATATACTCGCAAAATAATTCTAGTCATTCCAGAGTTTAAACTTCATTAAATACCACCAAATTTTAAACAAATTTACCTTTGGGGTTTTTCTGTGTTGGAACAACAACAACAAAAAAGTGATAGTATGAAATATAAATTATTATTGGGCAATAACAAATAAGTATATAATTCTGAAGGATTAAAAAGTAGAGACAATACATTTTAATGGGAATAAAAGAAATAACTCCAAAAGACAATCAAAATTTGGGTGATAAATTATCATTATTTAAAAAAAAGAAAGAAAAAACAATTTCACATAGGTTCAAGTAGGTATTATTGGTTGCTATTGTGTTTTAACATTTATTCCCATGTTAAACTTACACTCACTCACTGGTGACTAACTAAGGTGCCCAAATTAGAAAGAAACGACAAATCATATTACTTTATTAAATATTCCTGCTTATCCTTATTTGTTTAGCCACTCTACTTTCACTGCTATAGAGAATAACTTAGCTCTAATTTTGTAGCATAAACTGTTTTGAATGTAGGAACTACTCTAAAAGGAGTGGAAAGCTTATGTGAGTCTACTCAATAAATACTGGATGAAGAAAACGTCAATGAAAAGATGTTTCATTATTATTTCTTCTAGATTCCCATGATCCAAGAAAGACAATTCTTGGAAAACTTGAAACATGAGGATTTTTTCTTTTTTTTTTTTGGACAAAGAAAAATCTCAGAAGAACTTTTACTTGATAGTGGAATGAAACAGTAGAATAAAAGGTACTGGGTTGGGGAGAGGGTAGAGCACAGCAGTAGAGAGCATGCCTTAGCATGCACATGCATGAGGTCCTGGGTTCAATCCCCAGTACCTCCGTTAAAAATAAAAACATAAGCGAACCTAATTAACCACCTACCCCCAAAACTGTGGTGGGTAGAATATAAGAAAAGGAGAAGAAAGTAAGTTTACATGTAAAAATAGGAAGGAATTTTCAAAACACCCAAATGCTGCAAAAATTCAAATTTTCAAATTAATTTCATTTAATTACATACAAGGTTACCTAAAACAAGGGCCATAAGCAAACGTGCACAAACTCCAAATAGGTGACAATGTGGGAGAACCTAGGTCTGCAAAGGTAATACAATTATTAGAACTAATTTCCACATCTTGTGTCAGGAAGCAGACTTTAAAATGGGAGTAACTACCCTGGGTCTCTTGCATACAAGCTTATAAAGTAAATAACTGAAAACAAAAATTACATCACTGTTCTTGCCTTTTCTGCAACTTACTGTGTAACTGAGACGCCAGGCCTCATAGTGCTGAGATTTTATCTGGATATTTAATAATTATATCTACCATAGTTAAGTATCAGAAAGAGCAAACTGCATACAACACAACACTGAGAGCAGTACTCATTTCTTAACTTCAGTAAATATTTATAGGACATTTATTACAAGGAGATATTTGTGAGAAACATGTCGGTGTTTTAAAAACAGCTGTACTGGTAATAATACGTTGAAAAAAATTTACTTTTTCATACTATCGAAGTCAGTTCTGGCAGGAAACTCAAAGACTAACCCAGCTAGAACACTACAGATGAAGAAATCATACCAACAGGGAGGCTGTGTGCCAGTCACTGGGCGATCTCATTTCTTTCCAGAGCAGGTTTATGGGATTATCTTCATTTTACAGCTAAGGAAAGGCAGGTATACTCTGGCCGGGTTCCCTTCTCCTAGCGACCTGACCATAGAACTTCCAATGCCAAGTACAGCGCTCTGGTCATCAGCGCAATTCCACAGCAGGCGCGGGTTATTAAGGTAAACCTGAGTGATGGGAAACTGGAACGTGCTTGTTTGCTTCCTCATACATAAAACTGGAATGGCAATAAAGCTTCTGCATTATTAGGGAGTTACAAGTTTCAATGTCTGTAAATCGCTCAGAACAGCCCCGTGCCACCCAGGCGTTGGTTCAGTCTGTTCAATGCTGACACGCGTCTGGTGACTGGCATAAGGAAGGCGAATTCAGGGGCCTGGGCCCTTCCTCCTCTGGCCTCAACTCGCCGGGGCTCCCATGAAGGCCTCCGCCTTCCCGAGGCCTCCGACTGCCGCTCCCACAGGCCAGGCCCGCCCCGCTCCCTCCGCCCCAGGACCCCCGGCCCCGGCGGGCGCGCAGCCATCGCGGGCAGCCCGGGAGCGGAGGCCCGAAGCCGCGCCCGCCACGCCGTTGCCCGGTCCGCGCCGCCCCGCCGCGTCCACCTCGCGCCGGTGCGGCTCCCAAGCCCCGAGCCGCGCGCCCCGGGCCAACTCACCGCGCCCACCGGCCGCAGCCTGCGATGGCTCGCTCTCCTGGCGACCCTCGCGCCGCCGGAAGTGCGGGCCGCGCCGTTCGTCAGCGCCGCTGCCGCCGCCGCCGCTCTAGGAACTTGGCGGAGCCACCCTCTATGGTCCCGGGCCTACCGGAAAAAATGAACTCCTTTCTTCCCGTTGTTTTGTTTTCCACTCCTACTCCTCGGAAGGCGTCCTGGGGCCCCCGGGACCACAAGATCTGTGATCATCTCCCTTTGTGATGGGGGAGCGGCCTTCAGGGCAGGCGAGCCGCATCCTGTGTGTCAGGGCTTTTCGAACGCAACCAGCCCGTCTGATCCCGAGGCTTAGTTCTTTCCACAAGTATCGAGCACTTACTAATTATATGCAGGTACTTTTGTTTTTCATGAGTCACCTTATTTAATTATTACCAAAAAAGCCCCTACAAGATGGGAATGATCATACTCATCTTACAGTTAAAGAAACCAAGGCTTAGAGTAGAAGTTTGCACAAGTTCACACAGTGTGTAAGTGGATAACCCAGGCTTGAAACCGGTCTTTCAGCTCCAAAGCCCCGTCGTTTTCAACACCCCGCCCCCACCTTGTTTCTCCTTAGTCATGATCTCTCCTGGTCCTCATCTCTTACAGGGTCCTCCTCCCCAGCCAGCCTGGCCTGGGCCGGGTCATGTGACCTCTCCTCTCCTGGGCCCTCCCTGGCCTTCAGAACTCCTCCAGTCTAACGGCTCCAGATATCATCTGTATGTGCTGAAGACGCGCGTTCTGGTAACTCCAGTCCGACCTTGGGAGGCAGATCTTAACTGAACTCTGGGACTTGTATATCCAGCTGATTACTCAGTGCCATTTGCATGTGTGACGGACATCCTGTACCTAACAAACCCCAGAGGAACTTCTGGTATTCACCTAACCTGTTCCCCTCAACCATTGATGGCAACTCCATCTTTCCAGTTGCTCACGTCAAAAATCTTGATGTCTCTGTGGTCTCTTTTTTCACCCCAAACCCAAATCCAAGACATCAGTAAGTCTGTTGGCTCTATCTTCAAAATATATCAAGAAATGAGCCACTCTCACACCTCCACTGCTATACCCTCCAGGAAGCTGCTCTTATCTCCTGTCTGGATTATTGCATTGGCTTCCTCACTGGTCTCCCTATGGTCTACTCACAGCTGCAGAATGATCCTCTTAAAACCCAAGTCAGATCATGTCATTCATTTTGTTCAAAACCCTCCAAAGACTTCTCATATTATTAGCATGAAAGCTCATGGCCTCACAGTGGTGCAAAAAGCTGTTACAATCCAACATTTGTTCTTTGTTGTAAGTGTTAAAAACAGTGCTCAGAAGGTAGCAGGCACTAAGCAAGTGTTTGTTGAATGAATGAATTTATAAGATGCCTCATTGTTTACAAAGGGCTTTTACATCTATTCTCTGGTCATTCATCTTCATTTCACTGTGGTCTCATGAAGCAGGGATCCTCATATCAGTCTTGCAGAGTAGTGAAACGAGGCTGAGAGGGAAACTTGCCCAAAGTGACACAGGGAGTTCATGGCAGAGGCCAGACTAGATCAGAGGCTCAGATCTCAAGCTGGAACTTCTTGCTCTGCAGATGGCAAAGCATGAAACCGACTGAGGCCTGGACAAGGAATGTCAGCTCAGTAATGGAGCAGGGCTGTTGTAAAGATGAAATGAGATCATGTTAGGCACTTAGCACAATGCCTAACACATAAGAAACATGAGACATTGCTATTTTATTATTAAATTGTGATTACAGTTTGTTGATGCTAGTGGCTGGTGGGGGCTGAGGTAGGGGACAGTGGCCACAAGATAGTTCAGGAAGAGTTTCAAAAATAAGAAAGAACTGCTGGGACTGATTGCTTTATGTCCAGTAAAATAATAAGAAAATATTTTTCAAAAATTTTCTGAGTAAGAGAGTCACGAATTAAAAATAATATAGTGTCCCAGATAAAGGTGGGTTATCTCTTTTTCCTGTACCTGAGAACAGTTGGGCCAGCTACAGAAGGCCCAGAGAGGTGTAGATTAGAGAAGAAGAGAATTGGCTAAAGAAAGGTGAATTTTTAAGAGAGAGAGAAAAGCCAGGAAATAAAGGGCTGTGAGTGGCCAAGTGTGGACAGAGTAGGAGGTAAGGATGGAGAAAGGCAAGAGACAGAAAAAAAATAAGGGATGGGGAGGAGGAGGAAGAATAAAGGGGAAAAGAGGAAAAAGAAAGAGAGAAAACAGGCAGGGTTTTATGCCCTCCATTTCTTTGTTAGTATAATAATAGTCAACACTAACTGAGTGCTAATTAGGTTCCAGGTACTGTTGGAAGTGCTGGCAGTACTTCCTTCACTATTCCTGTGGTATGATAGTTCCTGAGTGTTTGCTCTGCCCTTCTTGGATTTTATATCCCTGCTTAATGGTATGTGACTTTTACTGCCTCCTAGTGAATAATATCCCACCCTGCTGATGTTGACTTGACACGTGACTAGTGTTGGCCAACTCCAGGTGTGTGGAGGCAAAGTGTAACCCATCCCGGAAGCAGCTTTGGGTCACTGTGTTTCTGCCACCACTCTGTTCTTTCCCTCCGCCTTGAGAATAATATGTCCCAAGTAGGGGCTGTGCCTTCAGCCTTCAACCCAGGATGAGAAGACATGTGGAGCAGAGCCCCATAAGCCCAGCTGCAGCCCCCTGCACTCACCTGTAACATGTCAGAGAAATAAATGCAGTTGTAGCCACTGAGATTTTGGTTGTCATTTGTTACTATAGCAAAGCTGACGCATATACCTTCCACAACTCTCACGTATAGGAATTGTTAGAATCCTCATCTTACAGATGAGAAAATGGAGGCAGGTAACTTGCCCAAGGCCACATGTTCATAAATGGCAGAGCCAGGCTTTGAAGCCAGAGGGTTTGGCTCTGGAGCCAATGCAAGAACTAGGTTAAGAAACCTCTACCTAGCAGTGTCTCTCCAACGGAATCCCACGTTATTTTAAAGCAAATTTAAATGATTGAAATTGGTTGCACTGGATATTTACAAAACACAAAGATATAAAGAGGGGAGGGGTGGAAGGGATGGACGGTCAGGGGAGCAAAAATACGCTATGTTCTCCAAACAGTACTTCTTTCTAGGAAAAGTGGGCCACAAGTTAATGGCTGGAGCTCCTCTGGGAAATTGCACCCAGCGGGGGCCAGTGTGTCCCTGAGCCCCTGAGTTGTGTTGGCTCATTCTAGGAGGAAACGGCTTCTGGGCTGAGAATAGGCTTGGCAAGACAGCTTCCTTTTACTATAGCTTTGTCCTTTGCACCCCTACTCCCTTGCAGACAGACAGACACACACACGCGCGCGCCAAAAAAGTACTGTCTCAACAGAGAGGGCTGCTGTCATGTGTCTGCATTTGGCAGCAATGCAAAAGAGGCTGGTCCCACCTGTGGCCCAAGGCCCGGGTGCAGTGACAAGAGTGGTCTATCTCCCTTCAAGGGACCCTAAACAATGGTTCTGTCCACCAAGCCTGAGACTTTGCTTTCTGTTTCCTCTGGGTTCTCTGGGAAAGGAAACTCTGGGAATTCCCATTCCTGAGTTTGCAGAAAACATCTCCATTAAAAGTCCAGCCAGGGCAGGGAGCAGAGCCCCACCCACATGCTGGGAGGCCAGTGCGGGTGAGCAGCTGGCTCTCTCCCAGACAATCACAGCTCCCTCTTGCGGGGCCTAACTACAGCATGTGCATTTGCTGTTTTTACATTTGGAAAGGCTTGAATCTGACTGCCTTTCCTGCCTGATCAGGGCTGAGGGACTGAGGGGCAGGGCGGCTGCTGCCTACCAGGGCTTTGCAGCTTCGGGGCACCTGTGTCCCGCCCACACAGGCACCTAGTGTATTGCCAGCTTCTCCACAAATCACCTGGTCTGACCGGATAAGCCTCTTGTTCGTTACCCTAAGACTAAGGGGCCAGCTGTATCCTGGGTGAACGAATGGCTTTATTTTAACAGTGGGAAGGTCTTTAATCTATTTTCTGGTAAACATTGCAAGCAGGTAGCATGTGGTTATTACTATGGGAAAAACAAGCTGTTTTTTGATTCCTTCTGGTAATTTGTTCTGGGCAACTCACCCTGTTTTTCCTGAGTCCAGGCCTTCTTTTGCAGTCATGTTGATTTTATCCTGTGTTTATTATTTTCTCTGGTTCCTGAGGCCTGATCTGGGAGGACAGTCCTGTTTTAGGAGAGGACACGCCATCACAGGCATCTTCCCTGTATCTTTAGATCCATTTACTACCTGAGATATCAGTGAGTGAAGGGACATATAACAAATACCGTAAGATCTATGGAGAGAGGAACCCAGAACTCTCAAGGAAACCAGCAGGAAACCACAGAACCTAAGAGAAAGTCTGAAATTGTGGTGTCATGCATGGTGAGCTGAATTAGCAGCTTTTCAAATTGCCTCTGAAAAGCAAATAACACTGATAAAAAAAATTTTGTAACCCCTCAGATGATTGTAGAAGTATACAGGCAGACCTCATTTTATTGTGCTTTGCAGATACTGTATTTTTTTTTTTAAACGGAAGGTTTGTGGCAAACATGCGTTAAGTCTTCTGGTGCTATTTTTCCAATAGCCTTTGCTCACTGGGTGTGTGCGTCGCATTTTGCTAATTCTTATCGCTGACAAAAATTGTTGCCTGCCATTTCAGTAAACAATGAACATTGCCCGCTATCAAGCCATCAGCCACTGCAGCTGCAATCCCCAATGGTGCACCTGGAGGGTAATTCCGATGGAGAAAAACAGGATACTGGCCCTAGATAGTTAAGATGCATATCTAAGGAGTAATTTCAGTTAGCCCAGACTCTTACATCTTCCCAAGAACAACAAAAAAAAGCACTAAATTATTAACTTGAGATGTCTGGTTTTTTGTGATTAGCAGTAATCCTTTGATGTTCAGGTCCATGTTTTGTTTTATGTATTTATTTTCAGCAAAACTCCTATCTATCCTGGCTCCTCCCTTACCTCTTTGGAACAGTTCCTCAGAGCTATCTGAGAGGCTGTCTCCTGGACTGTGGTCCTCAGTAAGGTCCCCAAATAAAACCCAACTCACAATCTTTAGGTTGCGTTTTTTTTTTTTAAGTCAACATAACAAATTTTTAGTCTTTCATTATTATATTTATTATGGTGATCGATGATCAATAATCTTTGATGTTGCTATTGTAAAAAGATTATGACTTGCTGAAGGCTCAGAGGATGGTTAGCTTTTTTTTATCAAGAAAGTATTTTTTATTTAAGGTGTGTACTTTTCTTTAGACATAAAGCTATTTATTGTACACTGAATAGACTACAGCATGGCATAAACGTATCTTTTATATGCACCTGGAAACCAAACAATTTGGGTGATTCACTTTGCTGTGATATTCTGGGTGGTCCGGAACCACACCTGCAATCTCTCTGAGGTATGCCTGTATAAGTCACCCCTTTTTGTGCAACTTGTTAGGGTTTTTTCTTAACTATGTTATTCAGAAGCTAGTTTTGATAATTCTGTTTTGCAAGTGACACTTATCAAGACAGGCCTTAAATGAAGTAATATTGTAATAACTGGAAGAAAAAAAAAACACCCAAACCAAACTAAACAAACAAACAAAAACTAGCGAATGTTCACAAAAGGTCTCCTCATCTGATGGCTTCCTGTGTGCCAAGCCCTGTCTTCTCCAGGGCTGACAGGTGTCTTCAGGCTGGAACGTCACACGCACTGTCTTAGCTTCTGGGGACCCTTCTCTCTGCCCTTCTGGTCCCGGGACCTTGCAGGGTGTGTGGCCTGCTTCCCCCAGTTAGGAGACCCCTGAACACAGGGTGCACCATGGCTCTGTCTTTGTCCCCCCAGGGCTGAGCACAGGTCTGGCATGAAGCAGGCACTCAGTTACTGCTGAACAATGGACAACGGTTGTCCTTGACCCGAGGTTGTAAATACAGTCTGGGTGTTGCCGGCGGATAGGTTCTTGTCTCGAGCAGGAAAGAATTCAAGAGCAAGCGGTGGTAAAGTGAAAGCAGATTTATTCAGGGAGATAAACACTCCGTAGACAGAGTGCAGGCTGTCTCCGAAGGCAAGAGAGGTGGGCCCGAGGCTGTGGGTGTGGTTAGTTTTTATGGGCTGGGTAACTTCATATGCTAATAAGTGCGAGGATTATTCCAACTATTTTGGGGAAGGGGCCGGAGTCTCCAGGAATTGCACCCCTACCCACTTTTTGGCTTTTTATGGTCAGCCTGGGAACAGTCATGGTGCCCGTAGGTGTGTCATTTAGCATGCTAATGTATTACAATAAATGTCTAATGAGGCCCAAGGCTTACTGGAAGTTGCATCTCCTGCCACCTTGGGCTAGGTGGCTCTAATCAGTTTATGTCGCACCCTCAATTGCTTTGCCGTTCTTTTAGTGGTTGTGCTCTGCCCCCTTCCTTCCTGTCTCATGTGGAGTTATTTTACTACTTCATGGAGGAGCCCTGTTTGAGTCATTTTCTGTCCTCTCCTGGACCCTGCCACCATCCCACCTGAGCCCCTTCTAGAAGATTCCTGAGGTCCTCCTGATGTTGAGACTCTGCCATTTGGGGTGACCCTATCACTTACTGGCCAGACTACTCCCAACCCCCACCAATGCCTCCTCCTCTGTGCCCTTCAGCTCCCTCAGTCCTCAGGCCCCACACCCATCCCAAGGATGTGCACAGAAAGGAAGGGGTCACGTCATTGTCAAGGGCAGCGGACCGTGGCTCAGCTCTGGCTCTTCTGCCAAACTTGGCCACATGTACTATAGGATAGGAGTTTCAGAAGTTAGAGCCAAGGGTCAGGATGGACACAGACAAGTGAAAAAAAAAGTTTAGTCCTAACTCCTTCAGTTCAGTACAGCATACCTTTATTGAGTACCTAAGAAACGATGCTGCCGAAGATGAGCAGAGACAAGAGAAACTGCAGCAGCCTCCCCTGGCATCTCTGTGCGTGCTTATGCGATAGCGGTGCTAGGTCGGGGCAGTCCTGGTGTGAAGTAACAGTGGGTTCAAATGGCATGGCTGCTCCCAAACTCCGCTCCCAAGCTCTGCTCTTTACAAGAGCTGCTGCATGAGGCAGAGATGGAACCTCTCCTATATTTGGGAGACTTTATAGTTTTTCCCTTTAAATTCATTATCCACAGGCCCCAGTGGGAGAACTGGGTCTCCAGTTTGAGGTTTTGGACACACACTTCACATGACTGATGTAAACTGTTGCATAACTTTGCAAAGGACTTCTTGTACATTCCAGAAATTCCCCATCAGCTGAAAAACCCAAATTATTCAGTGTCTGGCCCTAGGGAATTCAAAGCCCTTTATCCTCAAACAGACATTTTTTTTCCCTCATGGTGCTCCTTTGATGGGAAGTATTGAGAGAGAGGAACACAAACCCAGAGAGGTCAAGAGGCACACAGGTGTCCGAGGGAGGGCAGCGATGGGGCTGAGTGTGGCCTCCCCAAGCTGCTGCCTGGCAGTCCCCAGACAGCTCCTGGATTCTCTCCCATTTGGGCAGCATCCTTTCAGTGCCACATGGGTCACCTCCTCAATGTGATCAAATTGACATGTTTCTTGCAGTGAGCGCCTTCTAGGAATTCCTTCAGGTCCTGCTGAGGAAATTCAGAGTAAGTGCTGCAGAGAGGAAATGGGCTGCTGGTGGTCATATTCCTGATCTGACCTCTGCCACCAGGGTGCTGGGCTATGTGAGGCTCACGGAGTGACACCGGAGACTGGAGGCTCGAGGGCCAAGATCGCCATGGTGAAGTGATGGCTTGGAGCAGGGCATGTCCTCTACCTGCTGGCTGCCCTTGCTTCTCCCAGCAGAGTTTCTGAGTGGCAGCATGAGGTGACGGCAGGTGGGGGTCCAGTGGTTCACGTGTCTGATGAGGACAAGGGCTTGTGGTTCTGCAGGAACCCTGGGCCAGGCACTGGGGAGGTAGCTGAAGCCCATGCCCTGGAAGCTAGGTCATGTTCTGCTCTCCTGAGCAAGAGAGGTGTGGAGTGAACAGTGAATAGACCATGCCATCCAGCCACATGACACGGCCCAAGTCATAGCTTCAGGGCTGCTCACTGCTCAGGCCAGTCTCCCATGCAGACCCCAATGAGCAAGTTTCTGGCTCCTCAGGCTTGGGTCTGCGTCCTGTGAGTGCTCACCTTGGAGCCAAGCACCAGGGACATGCGACTCATGGCACCTCAGCGGGTGGACAGATGGAAACACAGGTGCTGGATTCCTCAGCTGGTGCAACCAATCAGGGCCTGGCCACCAGCACTCAGTGTGCACCGGCTGCTGGGGGCTCCGGAAGAGGCTGGTGCTGGTGGACTACTTGGCCGCCACCAGCTGCTCCAGGCGCTGTAGCATTGTCAGACGCAGAGCTTGGAACCTGGAAGGAGACACAGCCCAGAGGGCTCACTGATACAGGAGGGAACAGGGAGGGGAAAGCAGAGGGAGAGAGCACCCAGATGCCTGGGCCCGGAGACCCATGGCTCCCCGACCAGTGGATTAGCAGCCACCATCTCTCCTCTGCCCAGGAGAGGGAGGAGCCACGCCCGCATCCTGGGAGGCCAGTGGCTTCTAGGAACAGTCAAACAGGGCTGCGGACCCTGTCAAGCTTCAAAGCAGAATGCTGCCGTTTCTATTGCAAGATTCTCCAGTACGTATGGGAGTGTGTGGGAGTAGACAGGCCCTGGCTCTGCGGTCACGGGGTGCTGCCTCCTTCCTCATCTCAGGCTGTTTCTTCTCTGTACACTGACCAGACTGACCCAGTGGCCCCCAGGTCTTTTCCAGCTCGAGTGACACTGCTGACTGCATGTGGACTGTTTCCTCTGATTGAGGTCTCTGCGGACTACCTGAATGGGACCTGATGGCACTGATAGAAGCCTTGGGGTGGGGGTGGTTGGGGGGCTGTGGCTTTCCAAGAATTATTCAGCCAGAAGCAGAATCTGAACCAGCCCGCTGGCCAGAGGCCCTGATAGTGAGCAGCCTCCCTCATTCCCTCCCTAAGAGGAACTCTGGGGCTGGGCTTTGCCCTGCAGATGGAGAGACTGGTCACTGGTACGAGCAACCTGGCTGACACAGCCGGGCTCTGATGTAGCTTCCCCAGGAGCCAGCCCGGGACAGCTGCTCACCTGTCCATTGAACTGGTCCCCTGCACCTGAAAACATCGGCTGGTTCAGGGAGTCCCACTAACAGCTGCTTTTTGGCAGGTTCAGAACTCCCGCAAGGATGAAAGGCCCAGACCAGGCTGAACATGCAGCAAGCAGGCCCCCTCCTCAGTCGCTCCTCCAGAACAGTGTCACCAGCAGAGATCACAACCCTGGTCCAGTGCCCACCGTGCTCCTGTCTAACTCTCCTGCCCAGTTCTCACAGCTTGTGCCTGCCCCGTGCTGGTGAGATGCCGAGGCTAGATGGCCAGCTGTCACCCCAGCTTGGTGTCCATTTCAAGCCAGGGGCCAGAGGGCGGTTAGCAGGCCTCCCCGAGCCGCATGAGGGCACCTGGCACTCTGGGAGGGGAGAGCTCTCCCAGCCCCGGGCCCGGGGCCTCTGCCCTGCAGACTTGCCCTGATGGGCAGGACCCACGACTGGCTCTTTAAGTGCTGCTTACTTCATGGTCAGTTTGATTATTTCTCTTTCCTCCTCTTCTTTTAATTTTTCAACAAAACTGTCCAGCACCGGCATTTCAAACTTAATGTACTGAGCGACCTAGAAAATCCAAGAACATTTTAACGTGCTTTAAATTAGAAGCCAAACATACGTTTTCTTTTCCTCATGGCTTCCAGAGCCAATGGCATGGCCAACTCGGCAACGTCTCGTATCCAAGGAAGAGGCTGCCCTCTAGTCTCCCACCCGCAACGCTGTTCTGTGTGTGCCAGGACGCGAGGATGGAGCCCATTCTGACCTCAGAGGGAACTCTGAACACTGGGAGGAAAGATCCAGCTGAATTTTAGGAAAAGCATTCAATCGTGAGCAGAGTCACACTGGGTATTCTCTGTGGGGAGGGGAGGAGATGGTGGGAACGCATTGTTTCCAACAATGGAATGAAACTACACTAGTCTGTGAATGCACAGGGACACAGGGTCACCAGGCCTGTTCCTTTGGGTCCACACCCTGTCGGCTTTTCTGTGCTGGGGAGTCTGGAAATGTGCTCATCGCCCAGCCAGGACCCCGGTTGTCCTTAGACACAGAGACCCTTAGGTTCCTTTCCATAAGCCCCCATCAGGCCCTAGTTAAGGAACCTTTAACCAGGCCACATCTTTAATGTTATAACAACAGAACACACTTCAGTGAAACCAGAGACTACCTGCCTGAGAGAGGAAAAGGCCAGGCCATGATTTTCTAAGACCCAACATCTTTTTTCCCTAAGCCAGCGGATGGATCTGGTGATGTCTCACAGGAAGAAGGGCTGGAACCAGCACTGCGCTGGTCCTTCAGGACGGCCGTGGGGCCCCTGGAAACACCACCCAAGAGGGCTCTGCCCGAGGTCACTGTAAGAGTCCTTGGGAGTCCCCACGCTGTCACCCAGCCCCTCCCTCAGGAGAAAGTCCCCCAGCCCCCACTCACATCATGGGGGACTTCCTCGCCCAAGTCAGCCTCCATCAGGAATATCTTGGCGATCTTCTCACATGGCCCATGCAGGATTCTGGAAATCAGCGGGTACTCACAGTCTTTTAATTTTGTCCGCTCTGAAAAACGAGGTTGTAGACAAAATTCATGGGAAATTAGGAACACTTGTCTTTGTTCCAGGACCGGAATGAGATGGAAGACAGATGTCCAGGGGTCCTGGCAACACCACCAGGTGTTGTGTGATAGACAGTGCCCTGAGGATGTGTGATCATGTCATTCTGCAAAGGCCCAGCTTGGGGAGGAACAGAGGCCGAAGGAGCGGGGGATGGGAAGTGGACCTGGGGAGGCCAGGCCCACTCAGTGATCAGACCTGGGCTGTGCACAGAGGGTCGTGCAGTGCGGGCTCTGCAACAGCAGGTGTCAGTGGGCGAGGGGCTTCAGATCCACCTCGGAAGACCCAGATGCCCCTCCTCCCCACTCCCCGCTGAATCTACTGGAGACAGCGGCTTCCCATGTGGTTTTGCTGGGATTCTGAAAGGGATGACAAGTGTGCCTGGATTTGGGCCTGGGAGGAGCGATCAATGTGGGGGCACAGCGTGCCCTTAGGCCAGGAGGGCCAGCTGCCCCAGGCCTGCCGCAGAAGTCAGCCCAGCCCTCGGAGAAGGAGCACACAGAGTGAGCTTGCCAAATGGACAGACTTTTGTTTTCCTGATGAAGAAGGAAAGGCAGACACTTACCCCCAGACTCATGGACCATGTAGAGAGCAAACTCACTGGGGCCATTTTCCACCTGCACAGGCAGGGACAGAAAGTCAGGCCATGGCTTTTTCAATACAGGAGAGATAGAAAGGGACCCCTGGCAGTAATCACATCCCCAGTGTCACACACACAAATCCCAGGGACCCTCCCCTCCTTCTGCTTAAATTCCAGAGATGCCAGCTCAGCAGAGGAAACCTCCCTGCTTCTACCCAAAGAGCCAAGGGCTCTCACCAGCCCCTCCCCCCATGAAATAGCAAACCACCAGCATCTGGGGCAAGGCCGCGGGAGGCCAGACTTACTCGGAACTTGTTCAGCAGCAGGGTGAGCACCTGCAGGGTGGTCATGGTGCTGTTGACTCTCACGTTGGTCATGGACCCATAGGCAGGAGTGAACACGGAGGTCTGCACAGGAAGGGGGAGGCAGTTCAGGGCAAGGCCAGTGGGGACACGGGGCTGATGTTACGTGGGGCTGGGCATCCTGTCGGCCAGATGCTACCAAGCAGACTGAAGCAGCAGGTGAACTTGGGTCCTGGGAACACCTGCATCTGTCCATTCACACAGATCTGTACCCAAGCTGTGCCCAGATCTGGGCAGTTGTAATAGCTCACATCTTACGAGCTCACATCTTGGCATCTAAGAAAGATGCCAAGAAAGCTGTAAGCGTGAGCTCTCTGGATTCTAGGTAACCAGGGCCCTGGATGAAATTCCCAGGGGTCTGAGGGACCAGTCTCTCCTTCACTCTTTCTATCCATCAAATCACCAAGTGTCTGCTGATTCGAAGGCTGAAAGTTCTCAAAGCTGTCCCTTCCTCTCCATCCTCCCAAAGTAGAGGCCCTCGATTTATACTGCATCAGCCTCCCAACATTTCCCCTTCCCGTCTCAGCCCTTTCAATCCATTTTCCACACTGTTGCCCGAAGGAGCGATCTTTCAAAAATTTTACAACTTAAAGGGTGTTCTGGACCAGCTGCATAAAGCCTCTGGTGCCGCCGGCCCAGACTTCTGAGTCAAAGTCTGCACTTGAGGAAAATGGCCCGAGATGCTAACGGTACAGTATGATTTGAGGGGTACTGTCTTAGAGCACATCCCACAGCCTAAACAATGCCATCATGGCTCCTCTGACATCATGCCCATGTGGTACCATGGTTCCCGCCCACGCACCCTGTGTTCCAGCCACACATCTTCTGCACCCCAGTTTGGGGGCCCGTGATATTCTTGAAGGCATCTTGCCTTTGTTCATGAGACACCGTATGTGAAGTCAGCCAGGGCATTGCCTGAGGCTAAGCAAGTCCTCAGTGAACACAAGCCAGGTAGTAAGCCTGCGAAATACTTTACATATAATCTTGCATTTAATCCTCGTAACAGCCCTGAGAAGTACCTGCCACGAGTCTCCTTTTCTTAGGAAAGACATGGGGACTTGGAGAGGTTAAGTAGCAGGTCGGCATCACCCATCTAGAAAGGACAGAGCCATCCCAAACCTCAGGCTTTACCACCGAAGCACAGGGGGGCCTCCCTGCGTGCACGGCTCCCCTGTGGGCAAGCTCCTCCCCACTTTCCAAAATGGAATTCCAGTTCACACATTCCTCCTACAGGGTCCTAGCCCTGCTTTTCCCAGGATGTAACTGGGGCTCGGGATGTGTGAGGGCCTTGTTCAGTGTCCCCAGCTGGTCCCCAAGTACTAGAGCCAGACTCAAACCCAGACCTGCCTTCTCCACAGTGGAGACGTGGAATGACTCTGGGTTATACAGAAAGGTAGATGAGGCTTTCAGTTTCCAGGAAATGTGGACTAGAGGAGTCCAGCTATTTCTAGGAGGAGAGAGGTCATGTCAACAAGACATTGTTAGCGTTTCTTCTGCCTGAAGTCCTTTCTCAAGCTGATACCAACCGGCTCCCAGTAGGAACAAAGGTCCCCTGGCTGTTTTCCCATCTCTGACCACTGTGATTTCTCCCTCAAAGAACACACTGAGTTTAACAGGTCAGGGACAAGCAGTGAAAACAGGTACCAAGCTTTACCCAATCTGGAAACTAAGCCGACATTATTGTGAATAAGAACAGTTTTGGAAAATAATTGAGTGTAGCAGTAGTATACAGTTCTAAGAAATAAAACCTGGAATAACCACCAAGGAAATTAATTCTAGGAATTTCTTTCTTTCTTTCTTAAAATTGTTGCCCATGACTGAGTACTTTGTTACCTGATTTCTAAGGACACTGATTCTGAAAGGATGTAGATCAAGGTGAAAAAGAGGGGGCCCCTCACTCATCCAGGAGATGAGTCCACTGTCCAACATGCCTGAGATACAAGTTCATGTCCTGGAAGGTACTCTGTTTGCCTGGAAGAACGGAATCACATTTCGCAGTTAAAGCTGTGAGTGGGGGGAAAGCTGCCTTGACCAGGTGACAGGCTAGTGTGTCTAGCGTGGGGCTGGCTAGGAAGCCCTTCTTGGGAGGATGGCTCCAACGGATGTGAAAGGCTGTGATGAAAGCCCCCACTGTTCATTTCTGTTCATTTCTGTTCATTTCAAAGGCTACAGAGCACTCAGACATCTCCACGTCCTCGTGACACTTGTAATGACTAACGTAAGGTTTATTGTGTCCAACACACCTCTTAGAGATGAATGGCTCCCTTAGAGGAGGAGTCAATGTACTGAAAACAAACCCACTATTCAGTACCTTGAGTCATGGAGCAAAAGCCTCCATTTTTAGAAATGCAGAACTAGAAAGAGCTTAAACCTGTGAAAATAGCCTTTCAAAGTTTTTGAAAAATCCCTTAAAATAGCGTATCAATATATATTCAAATACCAGCAGGTGGTGCTTACTTAACACTTTACAGACCAAACCCCTTTGGAACAAGATGCAAAGACTACTCAAATCCGATGGCCGGGTCCTTGGGCTAATTTAAACACTCTTAATCTTGGTGTAACTTCAGCTCTCCCTCACTCAGGAAACTCTACTCTCAAATAGTCCTGAGTTTTCCTGGATTTAGCAGAGATACCCTCTCATCACTCATTATCACACGCTGCAAACTTAGCAGGGAGTGGAGGGAGGGCTTGTTAGTAAAGCAGGGTGCCTTCAGCTCATTTTGTTGCATTCTTCATCCTCCAGTGCAGGGCACCCCCAGAGCAGCTTGACTGGCTCCTGGCAGACCTCCCCTGTGCGACTGTCCTTCACATCTGACCCTGGCCCCCTCCTCCTCCCATGAGTCATCACCTATCAAGAAGGGCAGCTGCTTAACCTGGAAACCTTGGCTTCCAATTTCTCAGTGCTGCAGGATGTGGCCCTGTTACAGGACACTCCATCCAGGGCCTCACCCAAACTGCCACTCACGCCATTTATAGTAACAATCAACTTCTCTTTTTACAGTTTGGTTTGTTTATGGAATGATGTCATCTGGGGAAGGAGATCTTTTTTCCTGAGGTCAGTACAATACATCCTTGGACAAAAGGCTAAGTGCTGGGAATCGGGAGCAGTGTGGGTTCTCTGGGACCCAGACTCACGTGCTCCTGGGCTCACCCCAACCGAGTTGGCTTAATCTACTGCGTGACATGACAGTAGGGTACATGACGTTCCCGTGAAAATCTCAGCTGAGCTCGTGGAAACCTCTGAGAAAACTGCCTGGTTAAAGATGAATTTGGCATCATGTTCCAAAACTCCCTGCAACTCATGGGAATGAACTGACAGAGTGTGTGTGGCGGAAAAAATACAGGCTTTGGAGTCATGAACTGGAACATTGTTTCGATGTGACTTTGGGCAAGAGATTTCCCCTCCTGAGCCCGTTTCTCCATCAGGACAGGGGCACGACCACATCTGCACACACGGTCATGGTGAGGGTGAATTCTGGCATGACTATCACTGGACCCAGCCTGCAGAAGGCCCAACGACTGCACGCTTGCTTGGGGCAGGTTCCCTGTGGCCTCAGCTTCAGGGTCCAGAGGAGAGGCCGGGCTGGGACATCACCTTGTGGTTGTAAAAGTGCCCGTTGATGGAGAAGCGGTGTCGCCGGATCTTCTGGGCCTCCCCGGGTGCGCGGCACCTGGGCCTTCTCTGGACCACACAGGCTGCATCGCTCTTGGTCCGCATCAGCTGTGGGGTCTCCTCGTCTTCCTCCAGGGGCTCTGCAGCGGGAAATGGACTGGAGGGTCAGGCCTGGGGGCACACTGGTGACAGCACTGCTCCTGTGGCCGTGCTCCGTGTGGGGCAGCAGACAGTAACGTTAACGCTGTCCCTGCGCCAGAGGCCGGGCTCCAGCTTGAGTGATGTCCGCCTTGCAGACAGGAAAGGTGACCCCCAGACGGGATAACCCGTGTCACGGCAGAGGGCCATAGGCCTCTGGGCCTCTGTCTCCGGGCACCCAGGGCAGGTCTTTGACAGCCCCCATCCCTGTCCTCTGGGACAAGCGCTTCACTGAATGTGAGTGGGGGCCACAGGGGGACAGACACATGGTCATGGGTCCCAGTATGGAGGGAAGAGTCCCAGGGGGCCTGCAAGGCCCTCTGCTGATGTTCTCTTGTTTCTGTAAGACAGCACAGTGCAGGGACTCAGGCAAACGACATCAAACAATGTCACCTCTGCAAGCCTCTGCTTCCTTGTCCCTAAG
This sequence comes from Vicugna pacos, assembly GCF_048564905.1. NCBI lineage: Eukaryota > Metazoa > Chordata > Mammalia > Artiodactyla > Camelidae > Vicugna > Vicugna pacos. The sequence continues at coordinate 35,885,809 of NC_132997.1, read as the reverse complement.
CGAGGAGTCAAGGAGACTGCCACAGATGGAGGAAAGATTTAGCAAGGGCTGCTCCTGAAGGCAAATAAAGCCACTCTTTGCTACTCCACAAAGCTGGTCTTCAGAGACGGTGGACATGAGCCAACCCTGCCTCTCCTACCCCAGACGAGTGGGACAGGGTCCCACATAGCTCGAGGGCCCCCTTACCTGAGCCGTCTCTAGAACTCTCCTCCCTGTGTCCAGCCTGAGCACTTGGTTCCTGGGCTGTGACCCCACCATCCTGAAGAGGTGGCTTCTTCCTAAAAGAAGACAGTCATGGTTCTCAGAGGGCTGTTGGCAGAGGAAAGTAGCTCTGGCCAAAGAGAAGAGGCCCAGCTGACTCTACACAGAGCACAGAGAGGCAGGGCAGGCAGAGTCGAGGCCAGGATTTCCCACCAAGTCTATGTCAAAGATGCAAAGGAAAGCAGAGGATTGTCACAGTGTCTGCTGGGAGGAGAGGGAGTCTGCCCTGCAGACCTGAGTGGCCTGTGCTGGGCCCCACTGCACGGACACAGGGACACACACAGCGCCTGCGCTCCTGGGCACCGGGCAGAAGTGGCTGGCCTCTGCAGCCACGTGCCGAGCGCGCTCTCTGGGCTGCCCTCAGGCCTGGGGGAGTCGGGCAGGAGCGACCTGGAGGGGGCCGACCTCCAGGCCACTGAGCAGAGTGAACCCCAAGCCAGGGCAGCCGGTGCGGGGCTGGAGGACTGGGTGTGATAGGACCTAACCGTGCAGAGAGAGTGAGCCGGGGAGGAGCCTGGCCAACGCTGAGAGGCCTCTGCGTCCTTGTCTGAGACTGCTCGTGTGACCAGTTTTACCTTGGGGAGGGGGAAACACGAGTCATCCTGGCGGCCTCTCTGAGGAGCCTATCCGCACTTGATCAGGGACACCTGGGGCTGCCAGGGGTGTCAGCCTGCTAAGTAAGGGCCCTCAGTGCAGCAACTTTACTTGAATTTTTGAAGGGGAAAACGTTTTGAATTTCTGAATTTCAGAAAGATTTAGCACACACGGAAGCAAGCAAAACTCAGCAGCCAACTGCCTGTCTTTGTGGCTGGGGTGGGACAAGGCAAACGTCCATTAAACGGCAAGACCTGTGGAAAATCATTTTGTCCTGATCAAAACATTCCTCTGATGTTAAAAGAAATCTGATAGTAAATTCTGAAAAAATTATAAAACGAAGTTCTGATATTGAAATAAAAGCAGAGCAGTAGGAGGCTAAATGTGTACGTATTTTTAAAGATTGAAGAGGAGATGCTGCGATACTGAGCTTGCAAAAGGTGTTGGGAGCTCCCCACCTACAGCCTGCTCTCTCTTACAGACAAGGAATGTTTGAGAAACACAACTGGAAGTGAAGGGATCCTGGACCCTTCTCCAGGAGGGCGGTGACTTGGTTGTCATGAAGGACTATCGGGGGTGAGGCTGCAGGTTGGCGGGTGAGGTCGTGGTCTGAGGCAGTCGTGGGGGTGACAGGGAGGAGGCTGGGTTATGCTCCCAGACCTGTGCCCCAAACCAGAATGGGGCTTTCCCCTGAAGCTGAGATCAATTTCCCCCGCCCCCAACACCCCGAACAGTACTTTTGGGTTGAACAGGTGTCCTGGAGACCACCTGGCCCCGCCCCTCCCAGCCTGGCACTCACGGGTGGCAGCTGGATTGTCCGGGCATCCAGGAGGTAGAGGAGAGGTGTACTCGCTCTCTGTCATCCTGTATCTGCAGCCGGATGGGCCGCCTCAGTCCCCAGGAGATGCTGAGGAGCCCCTCGATGACCAGAGCCCCTTCTTCCTGTGGGGACCCACACAGGTCAGCCTCTTCCCCGAGAGCAGCTGCCCTCAGGGGTCACTGTCCCCCTTCCTCATCCCCGTCAGGACTTAGCCCGTCCATGGGACTCACTGTGTGCTCAGGGCCCCCAAACACACCCTCCCTGGGGTCCTGACCTCCTCCAGGGGAAGGCCCGCAAACTTCTATGTGCTCCAAGGCATGAGGCCACGGGCCCGAGAGGAAGCCTGAGGCGTGCCCTTCCACTGCTTGGCTGCTCGGTCCGGGCCAGCAGCTGAGTCAGGTGTCCCACGGGAACGCAGCTGCTGTTTGGCCGGCACGTTCACACAGCAGCGAGGAAACATGTTCCAGGGAAACATGGCCGTGCTGACACCAGTGCCACACAAGATGCCTCTCCACCCATCACTGCCTGGACAGGGGGTCCCAGGATCACCTGGTCCTCTGGGACTGTGCCAAGGGCACTCACGCCGACTCCAGCAGAGACGGCTGCTCCTCGGAGCTGGGTCTCAGCCTCACCCTTCTCCCTACACTGTTCCCATTAATGGGCAGAACCCACCCCCAGATTTCCAAGCTGGCTTCTTTCCTGAGGGCCATTCTTGCTTTTCTCACCACCTGGGACACAGCCAGCCCCACGGCCCACCACTGGCACACACACATAGAATATCTATGACAGTTCCCATCCCGTGTCCCCAGCCAGCCTTCATATCACTAGGTCTGCAGATGGCATGGCTATTCCCCTGCCGCCAAACCCTGAGGTCTTAATGGACAGAGCCCTCCAGAGGCACCCTCGGCCAGCTTCCACTCATTCCCCTCAGGTCCTTGATTCTGTTTCTCTGACCTATTTCCAGCTCCTGTCTGCGCATGACCACCTCTGGGCTCTCCGCGCTCAGCCCAGTCACCCCAACGTGTGGGCCTGGCCAGGCTGCCTTGTCTGCGCCCTCAGAGCACCTGCCAGAAACCTTCTCAGCCTCACTCTTCCCCAGAACCCAGATCTTCCCAGCGCTGTGCTACAAATCTGCTTTGATATTCATCTTTTGGCAATGAACTTAAAACATCACTCTCCCAATGCGATCTCAAGCACCATTTTAGATTCACAAATTCCATTTTTTAATTGGGAGTTTGGGATTTGCAGATACTGACTGGTATATATAAAATACCATTAAAAGCTTATACTGTATACTACAGGGAAATATATTCAATATCTTATAGTAGCTTACGGTGAAAAAGAATATGAAAACGAATATATGTATATTCATGTATGACTGAAGCATTGTGCTGTATACCAGAAATTGACACAACATTGTAAACTGACTATATATACTTCAATAAAAAATAAATAAAAATAAAAATAACAAATTCCATTTCTTTCTCCTGGCTGGCACTGGAAACACTGTGAGAACAGAGACCTTCTGGAAAGCTTTATGTCCCTGGCAGTGCTTACAGAGGTGTCCTGCAGTGTCAATTTCACGGTTAGTTAGTAAGAGTTTAAAACACCCTGCTATCCACAGAGAAAACAGTTCTCTGTTCAAGGGTATCAAAAACACACATCGCTTTCTGGAATGGCCTTGCACTATTTGTGAAAAAAGAAAACAAACAACAAAAAGACCCTAGAGCTATTTTTGATAACCTCTGATGCTCCATGGGCACAGATACGTAACTAACCTTCCCTGGAAAGGAAAGACTAGATCGATCCAATGGAGTTAAAGGTCTCGTGGGAAGAGTTAAAAAACCCAAAGTGGGGCTCAGTTCTTTATCAATCTGGGTTTCAGACACCTCTGTCAGATGTCGATACATCGCTGGAGACAGCCTCTGCCCCACCAGGAACATCTCGCCGTGTTCATTCACATGTTTGTTCATAGACACCAGCCCCATGATGGACTCTGGGTGGAGGGAGAAGCAGCAGACACCGCTCCAGGCCATTTGATGTTTCAGGGGGAGGAAAAGGGGGCACCTCTGGGGCAGGGGCAGTGAGGCTGCACATGCTGAGGCCAGGCTTCAAAGATACCATGTGAAGGTTCTGGGGGCTGTGCAGGGAGGAAGGAGGCAGGAAGACTTGCTCTGGGACTGGGAGCTGCTGCCTCCAAGGCCAGGGCTGAGCTGTGCTGGGGATCGGCTGGCCTGATGTGACTCAGCATGGGTGCCCCTAATCTGAGCCCCCTACTGCTGCTCTGGCACCCCTCAGCCTGCCCTCATAGGAATGGAGGGGCTGCCCTGTCTGCCTGTAGCTTTCCCTGGTGGAATCAGAGGAGGCCCAAGGTAGAGGAGAGGCACCCCCAGGCTACTGGGCAGCCCTTACCCTCCAGGTGGGAAAGGACATGACAAAAACACAGGTCCTGGAAATCCTACACGTTAGCCAATCATCCTGGGCCCTCTAATTCACTGACCCAGCCAACACTTTCCTCCTCCACGCAGTCTGCTGGCTCACTTGCTTGTTGCTAATGAATCAAAGAGAGCCAGAGAAACAGATGCAGGCTGCACAGAAGCTTCCAGATAGAAGAGCCATCAAGGTAGGAATTTCACATCTAACGGAAATCCCCATCACTGGTTGGCCCCATCCTTGGCCCATCAGGAAGACCTTGTCCAGAAGGCACGCACGTGGGACTGCCAGCCCCTCCTGCTTTGCCTCGGCACGTGGGGTCTGCTCAGCAGTCAGACCTCAGGCTCGGATTGCTGTCTTGGGGACTGCTTTCTGTCCGCTGCCTGCAGAGGCAAGACAGACATGTCCTGGGTGGTCTCATGCTGGGCAGATGATGATCTGAGGTCTGTCTGAGAAGTGCATAGTGCTGGCTTTTACAAGAGCTTTCCAGGGTTGCCCAGTTCGGCCTCAGCCGCCTCCTGTGCTGACACACTCATCCCAGACATTGGCAGTGGCTGCCTAACACAGCCCAGGTGTTTCCCAGTCTCCCTGTTAGCTGCCCCTTTTAGCCCATGCACAGCAGCTAAGTCCCAATCCTTTGAAGCAGACGCTAGATTCTTGCATCCTTGTTTGAACCCTGCAGTGTCCTTCCAGCCCCTTCAGAGGGAGACCCAGTGTCCACGCCAAGACACACTGACTACTCCTTACGTGGGCCCATCATGCGGGCCCTTTGCTGTCCCCCGAGCATGCCCAGGACACTCTCATCACAGTGGCTTTGAACATGCTGACCCCTCCACGGGGAACACACGACCCTCATTTGCTCAGATCTCTGCTCAATGTCCCCTCTTAGCGCAGACACTCCTGACCTGTCCACCACAGGGCAGCTGTCCTTCCCTTTGCAGCTGTGGTTGGTACCCAACATTACAGCACCGAGCCACTGAGTACTTAATCCTCTTCCTCACTAAAAGCTGAGCTCTAGGATGCAGTGACTTCATTCACTGCTTCGTTCTCCGTGCCTAGAACAGTCACGGGTGCACAGGAGTCCTAATTAGACACCTGGGAAGCAAATAAACAAAGCAGCTCTCATCTGAAAGCACCACATCTGGAAAGGAGTGAGACCAGGATCCCGCAAGCTGCCCTTGGTCCCAGACGAAGGTGGGTATATCTCGATTCCCAGTAGGCCCGGGAGCCCGGCCTCCTCCGCCCCCAGGCTGAGCCCTGCATTACCCTGTCTGGCAAAGTCCCTTTCAGGTGCAGGCCCAGGCCTCTGCCACAGCTCACACCCGGCCCGGGTGTCCTGGGGTTGCAGGCTGCTGGTGTAAGATGTAGTGGGGAACCCTTCTAGGTGACGGTGGCAGACCCCGAGGCTGCTTGGGGGAGCCCGGTGGAGCTCCCGCCTCTCCCAGTGGCCTGAGGTGGCAGGAGTTGTGGCCACCCCACCCCCACTCTGCAGAGTAAACATTCCCAGAACCTCCCACAGGCACAAACACTTGCTCCAAGCTGGCAGCTGGACCAGGCCCCGCCCACCAAGCTGTTTTCTTCTGAGAGCCTTCCTGAGCACTGCTATTTTTGGCCCTCGTGACAGTAACTGATTGTGGGTGGAAATGTATAAAAGCAACTGCCAGGTCCCGGGATTCGTCAGACAGCTCAGGGAGGAGTCCGCCCTGGGCCCCAGCACATCTGACAGAGGTTACATCCTCGCCCTCCTCCCAGAAATCCGACGTCAGACCCAGCGCTCCAGCTCCCGGACCCTATCCCTCTCCTCTGAGTTTCCTGGGACTTCCTTGCTCATCCAGCTTCCCGGCTACCCCCAGACCTCCTCCGCTACAGGTAAGAGAACTTTGAGGGCAGTTCTCAACGTTGGATGTGCACAGCCTCACTGCAGGTTAGAGACCAGAATACAGCTAAAAGCTACAGAGGGCTTTATATTTATAAAGGGTTTTCACATGAGGTATCATTCCATATGTTTCTACGAGCACCCCCGAGAGGTGGGGATTTATAACCTCATTTTATGGACGAGTAAGCAGAGGCTTGGAGACGGAACTTTGCCAAAGGACCCCAGGTCAGGAAGTGCAGAGCTTGGTTTTAAAGGCAGATTTCCTCTGACTCCTGTCCCTTAGGCTGGGTTCTCTTATTTGAACAGGGTCTTAAACTTGAACAGTAATGATTGAGCCTTAAGTAATGTTGGCAGGAAGGAAGAGCCCAGGAGTTCGAGACTGGTCTTGGATCTGTAGACTTTAAACCGCTCTCAGGCATATGTTTCCCCCAGACAGCTCAGATAGGGGAGGGGACACAGGAGGGGAGTCAGGATGGTACGGCTGTCCCTCACCCCTGGTTCCCTGTCAATCAACAGGTTGCTGCTTCCCCGTTGCCGGCAGCCATGAGGTCCCGGCTTTTGCTTTCTGTGGCCCACCTGCCCACGATTCGGGAGACCTCGGAAGAGATGCTGCCCGGGGGGCCTGGAGAGGAGCCCCCTGCCTCCCCCAGCCTGGACGACTACGTGAGGTCCATCTGTCAGCTAGCCCAGCCCACCTCGGTGCTGGATGAGGCCGCAGCCAGGGTCCGACCCAGCAGACCCCACCGGCCAGCCCGTTCCTGTGACAAGAGCCGCCCCACTGGGTCCCTACGGGACATCACCACCCGTTTCAGCGGCCAGCAGCCCGCACTGCCCGGGGCTAGCCCTGCTGACCCCCTGGACTGGCTCTTTGGGGAGTCTCAGGAAAAGCGGCCAAGTAGGAGGGACCTGCCAAGGAGAACGGGACCCTCGGCTGACCCCTGGGCTTCATGCAGACAGATGGACAGTGGCAAGGCCCAGGGGGCCCCCCGCGGAAGGCTCTGTGATGCCAGGGCACCAGGGCACTCTCTGGGGAGACCATCGAGGAACTGGCGTCAGTGTTCCCAGGCATCCGGGCAATGTGGCCAGGATGCAGCCTCCCCCAGCAGCCCTCGTCCCAGCAGCGTCCTCAGAACTCTCTACTTGCACCTCCCGGTGATCCATGAACTGTGACCCCTCCCCAGTAAAGGCTTCTGTAAATCGCACCCAGGCCTGTGTCAGCTCCCCACCCTCCCGTCGAGGTGGGCACTGCTCCTGGCGGGGCTCTGGGAGAGAACTGCCTCTCTGCAAGGGCTGTTATTTGGCAATTCGTAGGGAGACCCCTACTCTGAGTGATGTCGTTATCTCATATGATGTGGTGTTAATTAGCTACTCATCCCATCTGCGCTGTCCCTGACCAGCTGACCACCTTGGGCGAGTAATTTAATGTCTCTGTTCCTAGGTTTTCTCATGGGTAAAACGGGGATAATGAATGGGACCTGCCTCCTAGGCTGTGCCGACGAGTAAATGGGCTAAAACCCACACACATCGTGGGGCGCTTGTTGGGAGCCCAGACATAGAGTAGTGATTGTCTGCGTGGTTGTGTCACAGGCGGGGAAACGAGGTAAGCATGGGGAGAGGCGAATCGAAGGTCTCAGCCCCCAGGATCAGAGCAAAGCCCTGGGCGCCCCCAAGTCAACCTCTTGGCCTCACTCCCATGAGCCCCTGAGAAAACCTGGGGTCTCAGCAAAATTCCTCTGCCATCTTTTGGGGGGCCTGTCACTGGGGCAACCTTGGGCACCTCCATGGCTCCGGCTCACAAGTTCTGTTGCATCATTGGGAGAGTTCCCCATGCTGGAGGCCGAGACAGACCCTGCACCAGCTCAGCCTGCAAGGTACCACACAGCGGACCCGTCCTCACCCATCCCCCTCCGCACCTGCCTCCACCCTCTCAGCCATGGGGCAAAGTGCAGGCTGTGGTCCAGGGGCCCTGCTCTTGGGCAAGTTTGGGTGCTAGGGCCTCACTCCATATGTTCATGGGTCCTCCAGAGCCCTGGATCCCCACATCCTGACAAACCCCGGTTCCCAGAGGCATCTGGCAAGCAGGGAGTTGTGGAGTAGGGAGGGGGTGGGTTTCCTTCCTCAGAGAGGCAGGTGAGGCAGGTGAGACATCAGAGAATTGAGTCAGACCTGAGACCTGTCACTCTGTTCTCCTGGGCCAAGTCTTTCTCTCTTTCTGTGTTTCTCTCCTTTTCTCCTTTCCTTCTTTCCTTTCCTTCCTTCCTTCCCTTTCCTTCCTTCCTTCCTCCCTCCCTCCCTCTCTCTCTCTCTCTCTCTCTCTCTTTCTTTCTATTTAAAATATTCTAAAAACTGCTTTGGACTTTTGCAGTGTTTACTTGTCCTCTTTTATGTGTGCTTTGTGAGGAGGCAGAATGTAAACTGTACATTGAAAAGACAAGGTTTCAGACAAGCAATGTACTCAGCTTCCTGATCTGTAAAATGGGGACACCAACGCTTGTTTTTCGTACTCTACAGTGGTTGGGGAAACTGGACAGATGAACTTGGAGATGGAGTTAAAAGCACTGTACACAAATTTGCCAGCTGTCACAAACTGCTGTACCTTTCTGGTCAGCTCAAACCTGTGGGGTCCTGACCTTCTCCAGCAAATACGTGTGGGGCAGGCTTTGGCCAGAATATCCTTAGGAGGTGGTGAGGAGGGCTGACCTACTGAGCTGGCACCCGGCTGGTGACTGGAAGGGCCAGGCTTACTGGGCCAGCCTCACAGAGAAACAGTGCAAAACTACGATGACGTTGGCCAAGCTCAGAAATCACACACTTGCATTTGGGGATCCCTGGGCTCTGGGTTCCTCTGCTAATATCCCTCCTGTGAAAGAAGCTAATAGCACTTTCAGAAGGTATCCTAAAAAAGAGAGAGAATGAAGGGCTGGGGGAGGGGCTTCTGGCAGTGTCCCAGGCTCCCGAGGACAGAACAGCCTAGCAGAAAGTCCTCGTGGCGGGGCCCTGTGGAGCAGTCTCGTTCTCCTCCCACCCACCACTGAGTATGAGAAGAGACACAAGTGCCCCTCCTGCCTGGAACGGCAGCTGGAAAGCACGCTGCAACTTCCAGGGAACACACCCCAGCACTCACCCGTGGGCCAGTGGTCTGTCAGCCCCGTCACTCCTGCCTTCAGGCCTTACAAGAAGGGTGGTCATTACACTAGGGGAGGGGATCCTGACTTTCCGGCCCCGAGGAGAGACAGAGACCCCGGCAGAGGGAAGCTCCGCTCCTTACACTGTGCCTGGGGCTGAGGTCCAGGACTGAGGTCCAGGTGTAGTGTGTGTTTGGGCCACCAGGGGGAGCCTTGAGCCCGCTGAGAACTGAGTGCAGGGCAGGGTGGGAGGTTGGCCTCGGGAGGGGCCACACATCACACACCAGGGTCCTACTGCCTCTTGCTCACACAATTAGGCAACAGTGATATATTTACCACCCCCCACCCCAACGCATCTCTACATGTCCATTATTCTCTCCAGTCGCCAAACCAGCCTGGTTAAAATGCTTTGCTATCTTCAAAAGGCATGGCTTGCTCCCAGTCGCTCACACTTTTCATTGTAAAACAAGCAAAATTATCTCAAAGGCCAGGTTTACAATGAAGGATACTGGTGCTTTGGCCTCCCGAGCCAGGAATCCCTGGCATCTAGCCCTTTAGAGGCTGAGGGAAAGTTCACAGGGAAACGCTTTCCCTGGGACACATGTCCTCTCTGTTCTGTGGACCCCAGAGGAGACAGTGGAGGAGAAGGGGCCCAAACTGCGGCAGACTGACTGCTGACGGCCGTCCATGACAACGGGGCGGTGTTGGGGGGTTACTTGCAGGGCCCTGTGTGGCTCTGGGAGGGCGCACCCAGTGCCGAGCCCCCTGTGCTTAGCTTGGGGATCATTAGGGATCGAGGGTGACAGACAGCCCTCTGTGTCCCTGAGGCCTGTTGAGTCACCATAGCCAAGACCTCCAAAGCTTAATGGTGGCCGCGGTATCGCTGTATTTGTCACACGTCTCTGCCTGGGCCTTGGAGCCACGCTAGTGTCTTTCACTTCCGGCAGTGCCATCTTGGAGCAGAGACCTTAAAAAGTCTCAGTTTCTGTTTGGAAAATGGTTGCTCCTCCATCAAAAAGCTCTTGTATTACAATAAATAAAAAGAGGCACAGCTCCTCCTGTGTGCCCAGCCCTCAGGGCCTGCAGTGCCCCAGGAGAGGCGAGTCTGGGGCTGCCCTGCCGCAAGTGCCCAGAACTGTGAGTCTCCCAGGCCCAGGGAGCCCCAGGTCAGCAATCGGGGGAACTGCAGAGGCCCGGACGCTGGGTGGCGGGTGGGTCACCCAGAGACGTGGGGCCCCAGGAACCAGTCATACATTTTGGCCTGAGAGTTCCCTGACTCCCAAGCTGGTGGCCTGTCTCTGTGGCAGTGGTCACCTCCCAAAGACACACAGTCCCTCAGGCTGGCACACTTTGGCTGTTCAAGCTGCAGAAGTTTCTTGAAAAGTGCTTTTGGGCTCCAAGAAGATCAAGTCAGACCTTCACACCTCCTCTAGGGATGGGAACATGAATATCCCTGCCTGTGGGATGTCAGCCTCCTCCCACTGGGGGCTGCTGGGAACACTCCTCTGGGCTGCACGGTCCTCCCCTCTTCCGTGTGGACTGTCCCATCGCACAAACAGGTTTGGGGCTTCCCGGTGCCTCTCCCCACATGGCTGTTCCTACAGAGGGGATTGTTTTGGGGAATCCCAAGTGCCAAGTTCAAGCTCTTAGACTCGCAGTTCTCAAACTTGGCCTTCAACAGAATCCCCTGGAAGGCTTGTTCAAACACAGCTGGGAGAATGAAGAGTTTCTGATTCAACAGGCCTGGGGGAAGGAACGTGATAAGACTCGCAGTTCTAACCAGTTCCCAGGTGACGCTGAAGCTGCTGGTGTGGGGACCACAGGTTGAGAACCACCAAGGCCTTACATCAATCCCTGAATGGCCCAGACCTGAGGAGCAGGGTCCACCCAGAAGACCCCACCCCATGTCTCCAGCTCAGGATGGGAAGTGAGCCAAGCTCCTCACTTAGCAGCACAGATCAAAACTGCCCAGCTCACTGGAGCTCAGGCCTCATCCCCGCTGCCCCAGGCTTGCACCTGCTGGTTAGTTATCCAACACCTATGCATGGGCATTGTGCCCAGCCCTGGGGATGTGGAACCCGGAGGGCACTCAGGCCTGGCTCCAGGGGCTTATCACTCATGTAAGAAGAGAGACAGCGAAGTCAGAGACAGTAGGATAGCAGGATGAGAGTCCTGCTGGCAGCAGTAAGAAGCTGGGACAGGGCGGGCGGGTGAGACAGGCATCAGAGAGGCTGCCCTGCAGAGAGAAGTACGTTGTCAGGGATAGTCCCATGGCCCCATGCAGGGTGGGCGGGTCAAGGGCAGGCAGAGGTGAGGTCTGTGCCATTCCAGGATGTCACAGGCAGCCCAGCACTGCCTGGGCCAGGAGCTAGCAGACCCCCTCCTACCCAGGCTCTCGAGCTGCGTGGCACTGGCCTGGCTGACGGAGGTCGTCTGGTGGGTGGATTCCCATCGGCTCTCCTTCCTGTCGCTGACTGGTGACCCCTCTGCTGCCCAGAGCTGCCTAGACAGGGCTAACCCTCCGGTCTGCTAATGCCACAAGGACGGGTGGCTGTTTGAGGAACTAAAGGAAGCGAGATCAGTGAGCGGAGTGGTCTCTGCCTGCGGGAGGCCTCTGCGGGTTGCCAGTGCTTGAAATGCCCATTTCCACATTCAACAGCAGAAGGGGAACTCAGAGGCCGCTGGCCCTGGCCAGACCCTGATGGGCTGGAGAGAGTCCAAGAGCCAACCTGATTGCAACCATGGAAATCCCCCAAATAAAACCTGACCATGAATAAGAACTCCCCATTTGGCTTTCCAAATGCCCGACCAGGGTTCCCATGGGAAAGGTCTGCAGGTTCTGGATGGTGGCAAGACCATGCCTCCACGTGCTCTGTCTGGGCTCCGAGCTTGGGTCCTCTCGGCCACTCCCTAGGGTCCAGCTGGTGCCCATGGGCTGTGTTTGGCTTACAGACAGGTTACATTTAGCCCACCTGATATTTGGAGGCTTGGGAAATTCCACATCAAACACTAGATATCTAGCTTCTTTAGAAAAACCAGAAAGGGTCTGGGTGTACTGAGCCCAGATTCCTGCAAAGCTGCCCTGGGTTTGATCGGACAGGCAGCAGTGGGCTGCAGAAGGGACCTGGGCTCTCTGATGACCTCCACTCCCCACGCCCACCCTGCTGCTTCTGTTTGGCACCGCCTGGCCCCAGGAGAATCTTTCGGGGAGCCCTCCTCTATCGCAATGTTTTCCTCTTGGTTGACAATCACAGAGGCTCTGCTTTCGCTCCTAGATTGCCCTGTGAGCTTGTGCTGAATTCCTTATTTGTTCCGTGGGATGAGCAGAAGGACTGGGCTGTGCAGCCTCAAAGATTCAAACTTCAGTGTCCTGGCCTTCACCTGGACAAAGTCTCAGGTGGAAGGGGAAGGCCCACAAGGTGATTTCCACCTGCTCTGCACAGGGATGGTCCAACCCTCAGCACCTCTTGCAGGAACCTTAAAGGAGATACCCTGGCGGCTGGTAACCTGACTTTAAAATTCATTATCCAAACTGGGACACTTCTGAGAGTGAAGGGGATAGTCTTACGAATTACCCTTGATTAATGGGTGTAACACAGGAGTCTTTTCAGCAAGCCAGGATAAATGGTGACCCTAAGAAAAAGAAGAGAAATAGGCCTTACTTCTCGGTGTCTCAGCTGAAAGCTTCTGCCCTCGTGGTAGCAGTTGTAGGTTTTCAGCAGGCTTAACAGCTCCGACCTAAAAAGGTAGAGACACATACAGGCTTTTGGAATGTGGGGGCTTTTGGCTAAGGCGTTTGGCCTTGCTGGCCTCAGTTTCCTCATTCGTAAAGTGGGTATAATGGAGATGTCCTTCCAGCCACGTATAAGCCATTGAGGGACTAGACTTTGCCATCGGGCACCCGCCCTTTAGGCTTCCAGAGGGTTTTGCTTATCAGTGCCTCTGGAAGGCGTAGGGGTGGGGCTGGGAAGGAAGTGAAATTCACAGAGGGGCCCCCATCATTGTACATCTAGGGTGTTTGCACACTTTCACAATTACAGATAAGACTTCCCGACAATCTCCCTGTACTTTACTTCTGAGTCACTGCCTTGGGCTTGGATAATTGGCACTTTAAAGACTTTTGCTTTTTTCCCCATATTACTTCATACAAGGGTCTGGGGTGACTGCTGGTGGGAGGTGGGTGCCACCAGAGGTACCAGAGGTACCAGAGGTGCCTGCCTCTTCCCCATCCTGACTTTCTGGAGGTGTGATCAAGGGATGAGGGTGACAGCCCTGAGAGTAAGATCCTGAGGGCCCTGGGGAGGACACTCTGCCCAAACGCTTTCTCTCAGAATAAAGGGAAAGCCACCGTGTGTGCCTTGGCTGAGGTGTGGCAGAGAGAAGATGAGGACAGTTCCCTGCATGCAAGCTGGGCTCTGCAGGGCAGTGCGGTCCCACAGACATGAAATGCAAGCTACACATGTCATTTCAAATGTTCTAGTAGCCACATGACAAAGGAAAATGACAGGAGAAATTAGTTTTAATAACACATTTTACTGCACCCAGTATATCTAAAATATTATCATGTCAACATGTAACCTATGTGAAAGTTATTAATGAGGTCTTGTTCATTATTTCATTTTGTAAGAAATGTTTACACTTGGAGCATCTTTTATATTCACCACACGTCTCTAGGCACAAGTCACGTGCCCGGCAGCCACACGTGGCTGGTGGCTCCCCTACTAGACAGAGAGGCTCTAGAAACTCCTCAGGCAGTGCTCTGACCCACATTCAGCAACCCAGGGACTGGGTGAGCAAAACGCGCTCTGGTGCTCTGGTGTGCGGCCCTGTGTGACGTGGGATGATGGTAACTGACGAGGGAAGTGATTTTACAACTTAATGGCATTAACAATGCAGGAGTCAACATTGCACGTTTACTGTGCTTATAGGTGTGAGTATAAAATTGTTAGGACACAGATACATTAAATTAATCACATTATGGTTATTATTATGGCTTTTTATCAAAACTGTTCTTATTATCAAATCTAAATAAGGAAAATGATGGCGTGGGCAGTATTGTCTGTTTTCTCAGGGTCTCTGCTGGGAGGACCCCGGGGGCAGGACCTCAGCCAAGCCCAGTCCCGTTCAAGCAGGCTTGGCTTGTCTTCATGTTGGCAGACACGGGCTGCCCAGAGCCAGAAAATATTTGGACTCAGGACTCGAAAAGCAAGATAAAACGAAAAACATACTTTTCTTTAGTTCAGAAATGAATTTGGGAAAGGATCCCAAACAGTTTTTTATGATGAGACAGGGAGTAAATAAAAAAAAAATAGACAAGAGTTAAAAATCATTATGTCAATAAAGTATACTTTTTTTTTATTAAAAACTCCAAACCAGTTTTGAGGGTTTTTTACCCTCTCTGAACCGTTTAATGAAATAAGAGCGTGTTAATATTGCTCTAGTTTTTTGTTTTATTTTATTTTTTGGTGGTGGGGTAATTAGGTTTGTTTGTTTGTTTGTTTATTTTTAATAGAGCTACTGGGGATTGAACCCAGGACCTCATGCATGCTAAGCATGCACTCTACCACTAAGCTATACCCACCTCCCTTAGTTTTTAAATAAATTAAATGCCATCTCTGCAGAGTCCCAGAAGGCACTGTCACACTTTTCTGCTTCTGTGGACTCAAGGAGGCAGGGGTCAAACTCATAGCTTGATCCTTGATCTCCAAAGAGAAAGGCTTCAGAAAGAAGAGCCCATCACTGTCCCTGGGGCAGGCATAGGCACACCATCATATCCATCAAAAGTGCCCACAATCCCTCCACCCAAAGGCTGCCCAGGGCGGGGAAATGGCCACAGGAGACGTCAGGCATGGAGCGCCCCACTCTGTGCACAATCGCTTACTTCAGGATGAACTTGCTGTCGCTGACGGGCACGTGAGAACTGGGTGGACAGTCTTCCTTCATCTTGTCCTATTGTCTGCAGATTCGGAAGTTACCTGCCCGGAACACAAGGAAGGGCCCACAGACAGGTAAGCCGGGAGGAGAGATGGCCAGTGCCTCGTCCAGAGCTTTGGTGTAGAGGCTGGAGTCCCTGCCTCACCTCCCACCTCCCCTGCCTTCTCACTCATAGCCTCTTCCATCCCCTACCTCACTCCCTACCCTACCCACCCCCCCCCCACAGGGTGGCTGAGACTGAAGGGTCAGTCCCAGAGGACTTACTGGGACCTGGGACCCCACGCCCACACGTGTCAGCCTGGCAGGGCCAGGCCAGAGCTGCCCTATCAGTGTCCCTCCCGAAACCTCTTCGTAATCCCTAGGAGTCCGACCAGTCTCCTCCGGGTTTCAGACTCTGTGCTCTTTCCTTGCTAGGACACCGTGAACGATGGTTTCTGCCTCAATCGCTCTCCCGAATCTCCAAATCGCCCCGGGACTTTCTCCTCCATTCCTACTGAGCCTGAGGAGATCGCCCCGTCACTGCCTTTGGAGCCAGCATCCCTGGGCCAGCTCCCCTAGGGACAGGCTAATCGGCACCACATTCACTACGTGCTGGAGACTATGAGTTATCTTACTTATTCCTGACAGCACCATTACGAAGTAAGTACCGTCCTATTCCCGTTTCACAGATGAGAAAACAAGGACAGAAGTTAGATGCTTTGCCCGAGATGCCCAGTGGAAAAATGGCAAACTCACTGTTTGAACACAAGCATCTAGGCCCTAGATTTAGGTCTTTTGACCCCTTCTCTATACTGATCTTGGACAGTGACTTAAACCCCCGGGCTGTTCATGGTCTCACCTGTACAATGGAGTAACCTCTACCCTATGGTGTAGTTAGTGGATTTACACGTGCAGTGGTCTCTATCTCTTCTCATTCACAACGTGGAAAGATCTGGGGAGCTTCTTCAGCCCTCCTGAATTCTTTCATGAAAGCTAAATCTGCAGAGCTTTCTCTATCCTGTTGGCATCTTACATACAGATTTCTACCCCTCTCTCTCTCCGCATTGTCCTGGCCAAGTACTCTCTTGTCAAGGTCCCCGGGCATCGGGCACTGAGTCACAGCTTCACACACACACACACACACACACACACACACTCTAACCTTGACCCTGCCTCTACTCCTTCCTCCCAAGTTGCAGCCAAGAACTGGAGGGGCTCCATTGCACTGGGAGGTGGCACGGACATGGCGCGTGGTGTGTCTTTCACACCATGGCGCTGGGCTCCTTCACATAGCCCCAACATCTGTTCACACAGTCATGTGTACCTACCTTGTGTGTGTGCCAGTGCTACTGTGGGGGGAGTTGGGGTCAGGTCCAAGTGCTATCATATCAGTGGCGCCTGTCACCCCAGAGTGGAGCCTGTCACCGCAGAGCGCCTGTCCCCTTGGGCACTGACTCCCACCAGCCCTGCACGCTCTTTCTCTGCTTGCTTGATACCACCCACAGACAAGAGCCTGCCTTCTGCATTGACATCGGCCCTGAATGAGTGTTTGACTCCGGAGGCAGGGGATACACGGTTGGCATGGAGAGGGGGAATGATTTGAGGGAGGTGGGCTTCCCAGTGACATCAGGGTCATCCCATAAATTACTTCCCTTATGCCTTGGTCTCCAGTGAGGCAAACTGGCCTGCAGAGAGGATGGGCCCCCGGGGGTGGCCAGCAGCCAGGCCCTCTCCACAGGGCACAGGGTTCTGGCACCTTGGGGGCCTGGACCTGGGGACCTCCAGCTGCATTCTTCTGAGCCTATTTCAAAATAGGGTTTCAGTTCCTTAGCACCTCAGCTCTCCTATGGAAAAAGCTATCTGCCCGCCTCTCTCTCTGGGCAGTTCCTCCAATGCTTCCGCTGCAGAAGCTGGCTTCAGCCCAGGGCAAGGCTAGGTTTCTCCATCCACCCTGTTTCTGTGGGTCCGTGACAACCATGTCTTGCTTTACACAAGCTCATTAGAGGAAGGGCTAGATTTACCCCGAAATAACAGGAGGTGGTTTTTTCTCTGGCCTTCCTCTGTCGCCACCAGCTCCCGCTTCGGGCTCTGAGCTGCTCCAGCCTTTCTGAGCTGCTCCCAGTTCCCCTAATGGCTTCTGTGCTTTTGCCTGCCTTTCGGCTTTCACAGCCATTCTCTGCTAAGAACATGGCCTCCTCCCCATCCTATACCCTTATGTCAGCATCTCCAGGAAGCCCTCCGCCAGGCAGCAGCCCCTCCTGCAGCATCAGCAGCACCTGCCCCAGGCTCTCCAGTGCAGGGCCTGCCTCTTTGGATGCTCCCAGGAGAAGAGAAGCGTGGTGTGGCAGGGCTGCTGCCTTTCTGCCTCACCACTTGCTTCTAGCATGGGGTGTGAGCCCAGCACCCTGCCGGAGGCCCATACATGGCTGTTAAATTATTGGATGGATACAAGAAGCCTCATGGCACCCCCCAAAGCCAGCTTTCTCAGACTTGTGCACAGACAGCTGGAATAAATCATGTAAGAGTCTCCAGGGGCCAGGGAAGTGACCAGGCTGAAGGACACCAGGCAGTGGAATCTGTGGGGAACTGGGGACACAGTCCTCCTCCAGAAGGGAAGCTCTTCTCATGTTTCATGAGAAGCCAGAAATCTGGATTTTTATAGGCTATGTTTCACTGGTTAAAGTTGGGGGACTGTGGTGGAGACAGTTACTACCCCTGGAATGACCACAGGGCAGCTCACCTCCCCCAGACCTCTGCAGCTCTGGGCCGTGTGACTAGCTCCGCTGACAGCAGTGTTGTGTGTCACTCCCAGGCCAGCGCACTTGAGTCAATGCGTGACTCTGAAGCAATCTTGTTCCCATCCGTGGTGACCCAGAAAGCCCCATGTCCTAATTAGGACAGATTCTTGATGGCCAGCCAGGGCCCCCAAGTGTCTCTGTGGACTGAAACCCCCTGCCAATCCACAGCAGATGTGGACTGGGAAAGAGAAATGAACCCCGTCGTGTTTCAGGGATTTGTTACTGCAGCATAACCTAGACTATCCTGACTAATGCAATAAATAATTCAATTAAAATGAACACATATACATATATACACATAAAACTGCTGATTCATGACATGACTCAGTTTTCAGTACTTTCATTCTCCCACAGCATGTGGGGACTTTGCCCACTTTGCTCTATTTAGTAGGGACATTTACAAGTGGAATTCTCTATAATCAAGCAGGGATTAGTTATTAACAGAAGATGCTTCCTAAAGTGCTCTGGGCTGTCTGGGAGATGCTCAAGACCTGAGGAGCTTTAGCTGCATGCTTTTTCCTCTCTGAGACTTGATTTCCCCATCTGTGAAATGAAAATATTGTTCTCCAAGGGGTTAGAAATTTTCTCAGCTGTAGAACTCTTGGTTCAACTGGGATTTTTATGCAAATCAGATGAAAGGGAGCTGCTCTGGTTAAAGGTGAGGGGGGTGGCGGCGGGGAACCCCATCCACTGCTTTGCCTAGGGCTCTGGATAATACTGTTTGCAAAGCACTGTGCTGAGTAACACAGCTGAGGAGTGCCTTACCCTCGAGAGACTGCTTATTTAAAGGACATGACCAACGTGCTGAGTGTCTCTAGCTGGAGTTGAGTGACATTAGCTGCTCAGAGGAGGAAATCAGGAGCAAAGTGGAGCAGGGTCCTGGATTGCAGATAGCAAAGTGAAAAGAGAAAGGGGAAGGCAGCTGGTATGGTATACAGCTTATGGGGCAGAGAAAGAGACTGGGGTACACTATCCCAGGGAAGGAATGAAGGAAGTGAGCAAGGCTGGGGAAGGCAACAAAGGGCCCACAAATGGGGGCTCTTCCAACTTGCAGAGCTGGCTGTAAGCCTTGTGGGGTAGGAACCTCTGCCCCATAGAAAAACAATCTCTTCTTTGAGAGAACCACATACTTCTGTGTCCTCTGACATGCATCATAGGTGTGGCCCAAAGCAAGTCACATGGTCACTGGTTCTTCCATGTCCCATCCCCTCATCCCAAGTAGGCAACACCTTCATCTCCTGGCTTTTCCAGACCTGAGTTCTGGGGTAGCTCACAGAATTGCACTCCAAACGCCAACACTGCCTTTGTGTGCCCTTTACCAGACTGAAGGTCGAAGGGGTTTTCATTCATTTTGATATCCGCAGTGTCTGGTCCAATTCTAGAGAGAGCTGCACGTGTACCTAAGAGGCATCGTCGAGGTAACTTGAATGAGAGAGCTCGGTGGGGCGGGGAGAGTGAGCACACCTGCTCCAGGAAGAAAGCCAACGGAGATTGCTCTCCATTTGGAACATGTTCCAGAAACTGCCCCTTAAACACTGACTCTCCTTGTACACTGGGCATTCATCCTTAGTGAATCTCCAACAGAGTGTGTTTCTACCTTTATAAAAAGCACAGTCTTCTCTGTAAATAAAACCCTAGGAGAAGCTTAATCTGCACATGAATTTAAGCAAGGCTGCTTTGGTTGAAGCAGGGATCAGGAGAGGATGGGAGGGCCTGGCCTGCCATCCTGGCATCTGCAAAGCCCAGAGTGACAGATGCAGCGGGGCAGGCCAAGCCCTGTGGCTCTTCGAAGTCCAGCCCTCTTTGTCCTGCCTGCTCCCCTCCCCCCAGGCCTCAGGGCACACAGCTCAGGCCTCCACACTGACTTCCCTGACTGGAGGAGGCTCTGTCCCTAACCAGAGGTCCCGAGTGGCAGCCAGGGCTCTCTGTCCCCCTGAGGAGGGGCCCCAGGGCGGCATGCCAGCCACAGTCACCTGTCCCCAGCGAACAGGCAGTGAACTGTTTTGCTTTCCACTTCAGTGGCTGCTCTGCCAACCGTGAGGGGGTGCTGCTGGGGACAGTGGGCCCCGCTGTCTGCCCTCGCTATTGTCCCTGGCCTTAGGTCTGGGACAAAGGACACTGAAGCCTTTACAACTGCCTGGCTTGGCCCATCTTCCCCCTTTTGTGGCTGTGGAGCCGGGGATCACAGGAGAAGGCAGCTCTGTGGCTCCTCAGGCCATGACTACAGCCCGATGCCTAGTGGCCAGCGGCAAAAGCAGGGAAGGAAGGCTACGGAGGTGGCATTTTCATGAAGCTCAATCAACTGCACTTGAAAGCCTTTTATTTCAAGACGATGTGCTGCCTACATTCCAGTCCCTCAATGTCCTCACTGGGCAAAATGGAAAAGGTATCGGAATCCCAATTAAAACGTTCTGAGGATGTCTGTGTAATCTGAGCACTTGGTAAACCTCTGTTCTCACATCTTAAAAAATTCAGACTCGGATGCTCTTATTTCAGCATGATTAAAGTCAAATCTGTAAAGAAAGTGACATGAGGGAGAAAAAAAAAGGGGGACAGAGTATGTGGGGCACAGCTGGGAGCCTCCCAGCCCAGGCTGCTCAGACTAGAAGGAGGTAGGAGGTTGGGAGGGAGAGGGCAGGTGCTGGCCGCACTACCAGGCGTTCCCAGGAAGCCTGAGGCCTCTGCTCTGCAGCCCTTGGCTACAACTTTTAAATGCCAGCCTTGGCCAGGCCAGCAGGAAGGCGGGGAAAACAATGAACCTTTAAGTGGGCCCTCCCTAGCACCTGTTCACCAGCAAATGGCAGAAGCGTGGCTGGGGAGGAAGGTGCAGTGCCTGCTGGTACCAGCTGCCTGTGCGAGGGGGTCTGGCCAGACATAGGCCAACCCTCGGCAACACATTTTTGCTGAGGAAGCCAGCTGTTGGGATGTGCATGGCAGGCAGTGACCCAGCAGCTGTGGCTCCCACCTCTGCCACCCCCCCTCCCTCCTCCACCATCACGCACTCTGGCTTGGCCACACCTCCCTTCTCCAGCCTTGGAGGCTCAGGGCTCCTGGCTACGCGCTTGCTTGGGAGCCCAGGGAAGACACTATGCACAGTCCATTGGGAGGGAGAGCCACTAGGCACCTCCAGCCACCGCTTTCCCTTGGGTCCACCTCCTGGCTGTATACTGTATCCTCCCCCCACCCCTCCCCCGAGGTCCTGCGCTTCCACCAACTCCTCTCCCTGAGCCCCCTCCAGCAACCAGGCCTCTCTGACAACGCTGCTCTTCCTCTGAAGAGCCTGCCTTCTGCACCCATGCAGGCTGGCTTTCCTCCCAAACTTCCTGACAGCCTCCACCTAGAAGCCCTCTTGCACTCAGACCCCTGCAGCCAGATCTCAGTTTCCGCCCTTGCTTCAGGGCAAGGGCAACCTGAGGCAAGAAAGTGTTTCCAATTCTCTGGCTTCTCCCTGACCCCGCCCTGACACACACTCCCTGGCCCTGTGGGCCTCTCCCTACCCAGATGGGCTCCCCTCTTGCCATGGAGGAAGGGATCTGTGGAAAGAGGAATACTCCCACGCTTTTTGGGCCAAACAGGGATTCAGAATGAAGACCGGCCAATATCCTGATTGCCTGGGGCCAGAGGTGCAGGCCCTCTGCATGCTAGGGGTCAGCTGTCCCAGGGCTGCACTGGGTGCTCTGCACAGCTGTCCCCCATCTCATACCCCCAAGCCAGTGCTCCCCGCTGCACCAGCGGGAGCTGGTTTCCTGTGAGACACAGTTCGGTTCAGAATCTTCTTGGCCATGGAGCCCTTTGGAGTCTCTTGAAAGCTTAACACACTTTCCCCAGAAAAATGCCTGTGTGTGCACACAGGCACACGCTGAATTTGCACACCATTGCGGTAGGGTCAGGAAGCCCCTGTTCTTGTGCCCTGGATCCACAGATCCCAGGTAAAGGGCTTCTGCTGAAACTCATCACAGCAAGAGAGAAGAGGCAAAGGGGCACCCTAGAGAGAAGTCTGGGTGTGAGTTCTGCCAGGGTATCAACTTGGCCTGCGACTTCAGCCTGCTGCGCCATTTCTTGGGTCTCAGTTTAGCCAGGATTGTACTGGCAGTTGGTTTAGGGTATCTTTGGGTCTCTTCCAGCTCTGTGGCTATGGGGCTGTATGACCCCTCATTATCACCCCACAAGGTCAGGCCAGGCAAAGGGAGGGTGTTCCAAATCTCTCTCAGCAGTGCATCCTGGGGAAGGAGGTCAGCCAGCCAGAAAAGGAGACTGAGCAAACTGCAAGTTCCCCTTTAACAAGAGTGAAAAAACTCCAGAAGCTTTGGGAAGTGTAGCCACTTCCTATTTGATCTTTAATTTACTGTAAAACAATCCGAAATCATTTTTTCCAGTGTACTCTGTCATAGGATCACCATCAGCCTTGGCAAGGATCTGGGTTTAAAGCTCTGCTCTGTGATTCTTTACCTGTGTGACCTTAGGCAAGTCCCTTGCCCTCTCTGAACCTCAGACTCCTCATTAGTTGAATCATTGACTTCTGTAAAGGTGAAGGAGGAAACAGGCAAGAAGAACCTTATTTGGGGTTCCCCTATAATGAATAGAAATTCCCAGGAGAGGTCACAATGGGAGTCAGGGGCTCCAGAGAGACAGTGAGGATGTTGGGATGGGAACGTGGGACTCAGAGAGGTTGACAGACCTCAGCAGGAGTGTCTGTGAGCCATGGCACCTGGCTGAGTTCACTCTCAAAACCAGGGCCCAGGCCAGAGTACTTTCTGGTCGACCATATGGTTGGGGTCTCCCCTTTAAGACTTTCCATTTACAGGATCTGAACTGTAACACACGCTGGAGTTCTGTTCATGCTCTATCATCACAGGTCATTTTCCAACTGACTCTGACCCAGGGGCACCCGGGACCTTCACTCTGTTCTCCACCTCCAGGCCACCTGCTGGAATCTCCTGGTGGAGATGGGGCCCCACCTCCCCGCTCTCACAATGACACTTTAATTTCTCTTTCATTGCAAAGTCTTGAACCACCTGCACTACACACAGACGGAATCATGACAAAAACTGATGAAAATGTACTGACGGTATCGAAACACACCCCAAGACAACTTCCAGCCAGAAATTTTTTAACCTGAGTTAAAGGCATTCATCTTTTCTCTCCTTCCTCCTCCTCCCCTCTCCCTCCCCAGCCTCTCCCTCCTCAGCCCCTCCTTCCTCCCTCCCTTCCCCCAGCCCCTCTGGCCTGCTGGCAGCGGTTAAGGAATTACTCAGGGGAGCAGAAGGCAGGCAGATCGTGTTTTCTTCCTTGTGGTTATTGTTTACTCATGGCTTCTGGCAACAAATCTAGATTGTGCTATGAGCAGTTAAACTACAGAGAAGCTAGTCAGGGTTTTTTCTGCAAGTGCGAGTGTATGGCTTTGGAATCCCACCAGCTTGGGCTCAAATTCCAGAATCCCAGCCCTCACCTGTTGTGACTCTATTTAATTCCTCTGTGCAGTGGGGTTACTAAAGCTCTCTTTATGGTGTTTGAAGAAAACAGTGGCACTGGCCTGGCACTGATCCTGATGTGAGAGAAGGCCCTCCCTCCCCCAGGGCTGTGCCTGACTGATAAAACAAAGGCATCTCTCCAGAGTGGGAAGAAGGACTAAGAGTCAGGAGCCCGAGGGCGAGGGAGAGCAGGGTGGCAGGCAGGGTGAGCGCTGAAGTCAGTGGGCGAAACGAATGAGAGCTGCCACAACAAAACCTGGGTTAAAATCCTGACTCCACCACTGACTCATCTGGGTAAAACTGGACAATTCCATAACCCTTTAAGCCTCAGTTTTCTCGTCTGAAAATGGGAATAATGAAAGTATCAAGGCTGTGAGAAGTAGGTGGCATATTGTGCTAAGGCTCTTAACACAGGTCTGGCAACAAGGTGAATCCTCTATAAACAATTGTGAGGCCCTGCTATTATTTCGGTGTTGGTCTTCCATTCATGAAATCTGAGAATTGTGTCAGAGGCGCTACGAGCCTCTCCCCGTAATTCTAAGATCCATGCTTCTATGATACTGGTTAAGAAGAGAGACAAGGTGGGCAAAGATGTGGCCTGTGGCCCTGCACACCTGCCATGCTCAGACTGTAGCTTCCAAAGTGCCATCTCCTTGGAAGAGGTACCTGGCGCAGTGCCCACTCTCAGCATTGGGCCCAAGGCACAGAATGCGCCAGGCTGGCAGAGGGAGGAGACTTTGCACGCGGCAGCCAAGGGGCAGCGGTGCCCAGACTCCAGAGCCCCTGGCTGGGGAAGGTCCTCAGCCTGGGGGTGATGGGAGAGGGTCTGTGCTCCGTAGACGCCCCGAACTCTCCCGCCGGTGCATCACTCACCGTCCACTCATCGCGCTGTCCAGAAGCTGCTGACGGTGCTGTGCCCTCGCTGTCACCCGAGATGCCGCCGCAGCGCCTACTGCCCGTGTCCTCCTGGACTCGGCGCGCCGGGCCCGCCCCTCCCCGCCCCTCGACCCACGCCGGCCAATCGTGGCGCCCCGTCCCTCCCTTTCCGCCCCGCCCCTCCTCTCCTCTTCCCGCCCCTCGCCCCACGCCGGCCAATGGAGTCACGTCACCTTGTTCGGCCAGCTCAGCCCAGGGCGCACGAGGGAGGGTTGGCTCCCTGCGGTGCCTAAGGGGCCGCGGGGAAGGTTTGGGGCGCTGGCTTTGCGAGGTGTCCCCGGACAACCCCGAGAGCGCCCGGAAGCGCGCACAATTAATTCTGTCTGGAGAGTCTGGGATGCGGGCTAAGGTCAGGGACCTTGGGAGTACATACCGTTAGTTTCCAACAAAGGTCGCTGTGCGGGCCCCGCAATTACTAGTGTGCGTGTTAGGAGGTAGGATTATCAAGAGAGCCCCGAGCGATGTTAGTTATTGCTCGAGGGCCACCTGTGCGCAGTCCGGCTGTTTGCTTGGCGTGGCTTCTCAGAGCTCCACTGCATTTAAGAAATCAGATCCTCCGATGATTAAGAGGAGATAAACTTCTCTCCCAGTCATCGCCTCAGCAGAAGGATTTGCCTCCGCGGAGGCAGAGAGGACAGAAGACCACAGGCCTTCTGGGAAACTAGGAATAGTTCAGTGACTCGGATGTGAGGTAGCAAGGAAGGGGAAGGGATTGAGGGAAACATTTGCAAATTCTGTTTTTTTTTTTTTATCACTGTTTCCAGTCCTGACCTCGGGACTGCGCCTCCTGTCCCCCCAAGATAAATCATTTCACTTTCATTCAGTCTGTGTTTCCTAATCTTTTTAGTCATGGCCTTCTAGAAAAATGGAGGGGACCATATAGACAAAAATCACTCGGACTGGGATTTGAGTCTATGGGCCCCTGAACCCCAGTTGAGGGAGGCTGTGCTAACCATTGTTAGGGCTGCTGGATTAAGGGTAAAGAGATCAGCTTCTGCCATCTACTTCCTGCCTTGAATTTGCCATGTTGCCATCACAGCGGGCCTCAGTTTCCCCACCTGTAAAAAGGAGGGAGCTAAAGATGAGTAGGCTGGGGATCTTCCAGCTCTGACTTTTGCAAGAATTCATGAAGAATGGCCCATCCTCTGCCAGCTCAGTGCATCCCCGTGGTCAGGGACCTCCACTACTGCACAGCCCAAGGGCCTGATCATCAAAGCTGAGGGCAATATTTGGGTGCTTCCAAAAGATTTAAAATTAAACAGAGCCCTCAACCACTGAGCATTCATTCAACCCAATAGGATGAGTGCACATCGCTCTGGGGTAACATACAATTTCCCGGGGGCCTTCCCTGACTTGAGACTGCTAATGTAGCTGATGCTATGTCTCCAGGGCCATGACTAGCCTGGAACGATGACTGACTTTGATGAAGCAACCTGATGGGTCCTGCACTCCCACTGTGTGTCAGGCACTCTGCTAGGTGCTTTCCATCAGGGGTCTCATACAAGCCCCTCAATATTCCTGGGGAGTGGGTGTTACTACCTGCATTTTACATCAGACACAAGTGTCCATCGTCAGGGTCCTCAGTTCCTGCAGAAGAAGGATCACTTTTCCCTTGACTATTCGATGGAACTGTATTTGGCCTTAGGATGACTTATGGTGAGTGTCGTGTATACTGTTAGTTGCCAATCCAGTACACATTCCTTTCTTTGGAAAAAAGAAGGAGAGGAAGGAAGGAAAGGGAAAGAAAGGAAGGTTGAGAGAGAGACAAAGAGAGAGGAAGCGAGCAAGAACAAGCAACTTATCTGGAGCAGCAACGTGCCAGCCACTAGTGATGGGTCATGACAACTTGTATTTTTCATACTGTACTCACAGCCCAGCAGTGTGTCATGAAATTAAATTTGACTAGCATTTTAAAAACTAGAAAATAGCAGTGTATAGCACACATAGTAAATGTAAGTTGTGTCTCATGAAACGTGTATGCATTGCTCTAGTTATGTGTATTAGGCTGTGATATAAAGTGTGTTTCTCACTGTGGGCCACAGTCAAAGAAGTTTGAAAGCCATTAAGTCAGTCTTGACAATCTTTTTCATGGATTCCTCAGCTTCCTTTGAAGCTAGGATTGGTCATATGACATACTTCTGGGCCAAGAGATAGGGAAAAGTGTGCTGGAGGAGGGGAGTTGAAGGGAGGGTAGAGACAGCTTTTGCTTTCCTTTTAGGAGGAACAGATGGATACCCCTTTTCACTGCTTTTCTGTCTCAATTGTGGATATAATGTGTAATGCCTGGAGCATTGGCAGCCATTTTGAGATTATGATACATGTCCACATACTAAAGCTGGTGGAGCCCAAAAACAAAAGAAGTGTGGATCTTCATTAACATTATGGAGCTGCTGCACAATGCCTTCACCACCTACTCTAGACTTCCTGCCATGGAGGAAAATAAACCTCTGTTTGTTTAAGCAGAGGTTGATAAATCTTTTCTATAAAGGGCCAGAGAGTAAGTATTTTAGACTTTGTGGGCTAAATGGTCAGTATTGCAACTACTGAGCTCTGCTATTGTAGTTTGACAGCATCCATAGACAATACATAAATCACCGGGCATGGCTGAGGTTCCAATAAAACTATTTACAAAACAGGCAGCAGGCCACATGTGATCCACGGGCTGTAGTGTGCTAACTCTTTC
The DNA here is from genome assembly GCF_048564905.1 of Vicugna pacos. NCBI lineage: Eukaryota > Metazoa > Chordata > Mammalia > Artiodactyla > Camelidae > Vicugna > Vicugna pacos. The sequence continues at coordinate 35,858,899 of NC_132997.1, read as the reverse complement.
CATAGATGATCTTGCCTCTATTATTACCTCTCTGACCTCATCTCCTCCTACTTTCCCTCCTTCTCTCTGTTCTGGTCGCACTCTTCTTCCTATTTACCAGCCCACTCCCACCTCAGGGCCTTTGTACATGCTCTTCCCTCAGCCTGGAAGGCTCTTCCCCTAAATGTCTACAGGACCCACTTGTTCACCTCCTTTAGGGTTTACACACAAATTACTTTTTCTCTGAGGTCTTCCCTGGCCCACCATCTAAAATGCCCCTCCCTGGCGCACACATACTACTCTCTAGCATGCTGTGTATTTCACTCCTTCAGCATGATCTCCTTGAGGGAGGGAGATGGTTTCTCTTCCCTTAGACATTGACTCTGCCTGGAATGTCAAGGTGTTTAATCAAAATTTAGTATATGATTGATTATTTTTTCCTTTCTTCCAGATTCACGTAATTACTCTGTCCAAGTGGACAAAATGAATAAAGTGGCAGAATCTAGGTTTGTCCCCCCAGTGGCCCTGGCAGTCATGTTTGTGTCACCAGCAGATGAGGGTAAAGCAGCATCTGCCTCAATTGGAAGATCAGGCCTCAGGGGAACTGGGGCCACCCAGAAGTTTCTGCAAGTCTTTTTCCTCCAGACCTTTGGGAGTCCATTAAGGGAACAGGGCATTATCCTTGGTCCATCTCCCTTATTACAGCATTCCTGCATCAGAAAGTCTTTAGAACAGTCGTTATTTTGTGAACAGTCCACAATGACTTGTATGATCCATAAAAAGTCAATTGGAAGCACTCACGAGCCAAAGTTTTTAGCCAAGAAAGAGCAACAGAGAATAAATCTACATTTGATTTGTTAGCTTGGAAACGTAAAGAAGCCTGAATCTGATAAAACACGTGTGACTTCTTGCATCAGTTAAGGCTGCCCCGGGGTGCTCTGCTCAGATTTTCCTTGAAGCTTCTCGGCACCAGGGCACCGTTCCCAGAAGAGTGAGAAATTACCTCCTTCCCCCGATGCTTCAAGAGGCAAGTCGTAAAAATGCCTGGGTGTCATCGCCTGCAGTTGAGATGTAACTGAGATTTCTCCGAGTCTTGAAAAATAGGTTTACATATTTTAACACCAATAATATTAATAATGAAGATCATTTTCGAGGCCATTCCCTTCAAAGAGTAAATGAGAATTTGAATTAAAATGACTGGTTAATTACCTAAGGCCTCTAATGGGTGACTTTGTATGATTTTTTTTCCCCTTTACTCTCACTGACATAAGATTCTGAACAAGTGAGTTTTTAAAGCAATTTTTCAAAAAGTCTGCAGATTCCAAGTGTATATTCTTTAGATAACAATTAGATGATTGCGCTCCATTGAGAGCTGTAAGATTCAGTTTAAAGCAAGCAGCTTTTCTTTGCCTTTAATGGGCTCTACTTTATTAAGCCCACCAGCAGGAAGGGGGCACTTACAGAATGCTTCTTACACCATTCACTTTGGTGGAATCCTTGAGTAGTGAGGTCATCCCATTGCATAGTCTTAACAGGCAGCAGTGTTTGCCATCAGTTTTCAGATGATTTCTCAAATAATCTGCATACCATCTACCCTTCCTTCCTATGTGACATGGTTTTCATTAACTCTGTTTGTTAGCATGTAAATAATGGCTTCGGGTTAATAATACTTGGAACTCTGCAACCCATTTCAGAGGCAGGCTGAAAATGAGAATTTATTCTCTAAATGGACATAAATTTCAATGATAAATATCACATTAAGTGCCTTCTTGTTAAACCTGCGCATGAGCACGCATGCACGCACACTTAATGTATCACTTTTCTTTCAGGTTGTGCTTTGGATAAGTTTTTGTAGCCCAAGCTGTAGAGCTAAAAAGTGCTTAGACACAGTGTTTCCTAGGAGAGAGAGAGCTTGCTTTAAAAGGGGACGTAGCTAAAGATTGCTGCTGAAACTTCCTTTTGGGGAAAAATAACTGCTTAGCTCAAGCTCTCTGTCCACTTGGTGCTGAGAAAAGGATGTCCCCAGATCTGCTCCAAAAAAAAAAAAAATCTGAGGACAGGGATGGCATGAACAGCTATAGGCAGAGTATAAACAAGCCAGATTTGTTGATGAGTCAAAGATCTTTCTCTTCACTCCCTCCCTCCTGTCCTTCTGATGCTGAACACATATACTTTTTTTTTTTTGGTTCGTCTAACAGTACAAATCAGACAGCTAAGGAGGGGACATGCCTTCACTTCCTTGGATTTTCCCTGCCTTCCCAAGCCTCCCCAGACCTGTCATCTCCCCACCCACATCTCATACTTCCTTTCACCTTCTATGTGGCTGTGTTCCTGGAGGATGCTGACAGTGTGGGGCTGCTGGGAAATTGATTATCATGAAAGGATATTGTAATGGCTGTGAGTTGATAACTTCTTAAAAACAAGACGAAAATAACTCTGGCAATGCAAGACTCCTGAGCAAACTACATTTTCATTGTAGCTATAATTTTAATAATATAAAATGACTTTATGTTGTTCAGTATTTGGATTCATTTAACAAATAGCAAGACACAGACAAGACACAGAGTCTGGTGTGGACTGGGAGCCAGAATTTCTATGAATAGCAAGATACTGACTGATAGTCAAGCCTGAGAACTCCTAAGTGATTAGGACATTCCCTCAAGCCAGGATATTGAGCAGCCAAAGGAAGTGGAGACCTTCCAGATGGAAAATAAAGGAATCTTGAGAGAGCACAGAGCATTAGACAAACAAGGGCCATTTGTCCAGCTCCTGGGTTGTGAATTTCAAAACAGATCATCCTCAGACACTTTGGGGAGACTCATAAGCTAGAGAATGTGGCTTGCCTCCTGGAGGGAAGAGCAACCTCCTGTACTTCTTCTAAGCACGCAGCTTCCCAGGAAATGTTGAACATCCTCAACGGGAAGGGGCAATCTGGCCAGATTTTAAAAGATAGTTTAAAAAGATGGCTCAGCTGAGTTGACTTTACCTCTGAATCTACCATCAAAGCCACTTCTGGTTAGCCCCTGGTGTGACAGAAGCTGCCCATCCCCAAGTTCCCTTCCCAAACTTCGTAACTATAAACTGAGGACCTGGGTGTTTAAGAAAGGATAGCACTCACCTTCTTAAATTTTGTGCCCACTTGGGAATCGTTCCTGGCCCTTTCACTTTGAAAACTCTCATTGTAACAATAAGATGTTGATCTTACAACTGAGACAGAATTAGAAAGCTCAGTGTAATAGGGTTTTCGAGAGCAACATGTTTATATCCTACTGAGACAGAGATGAGAGATTGATTGATTGGTTGATTGATTTTAAGGAATTGGCTCATGTGACTGTGGAGGCTGACATATCCAAAATCTTTTGGGCAAGCCAGTACGCTGGGGATTCAGGTAAGAGTTGATGTAACAGCCTTGAGTCTGAAATCTGTAGGCCTGAAGGCTGGAAACTCAGGGTTTCTATGTTACAACCCTGAGGCAGAATTACTTCTTCCTTGGGAAACCTCAGTCTTTGCTCTGAAGGTCTCCAAATGATTGGATGAAACCTACCCACCTCATGGAGGGTGGTTTGCTTTACTCAAATATACTGATTTAAATGTTAATCACATCTTTAAAAAAAAATCTTCACAGCAACATTTAGACTTGTGTTTGAACAGCTGGGCACCATGACTTAGCTAAGTGGACACCTAAAGTTAACCATCATGACCAGTGAGTTTGACCTACAGTTTGTACCCCATCATGTCCCTCTCTGGTGTGGCCTGATACTCAGCATTTCAAGACACTTCAGGGTGTGACAGTGCCTTCTTTCCCAAGGATTTCATGTTTTAGTGTACCTGTATAATCTGTGGAAATTTTGGAGGAACTTTTGTACCTCTGTTGGCCTACTGAGTTTAAATTAGCAGTTGGCCAGATAGTACACATTTTTTTAAATTGAAGTATAGTCAGTTACAATGTGTCAATTTCTGGTGTACAGCATAATGTTCCAGTCATACATATATATACATATATTCATTTTCATTAAAGATTATTACAAGATATTGAACATAGTTCCCTGTGCTATACAGAGGGAATCTGTTTTTTATCTATTTTTATATAAAGTGGTTAACATTTGCAAATCTCAAACTCCCAAATTTATCCCTTCCCTCCCTCTTTCCCCTGGTAACCATAAGACTGTTTACTATGTCTGCGAGTCTGTTTCTGTTTTGTGGATGAATTCATTAGTGTCCTCCTTTTTCTTTTCATTTTTTTAAATCCTACATAGGAGTGATATCATATGGTATTTTTCGTTCTCTTTCTGGCTTACTTCCCTTAGAATGATAGTCTCCAGGTCCATTCATATTTTGTTACTTGTAGACTATACCATATCAATACTCAAGCCAAAGCAGTCATAGACAATCTGTATACAAATGGCATGTCTGTGTTCCAATAAAACTTTCTTTACAAAAACAAGCAGAGGGTCTGATTTGGTCCAGGGGTAAAGAAAGAATCTGAGTTGATATTGGACCTTTTCCTTAAGGCAAAATCTGGTAAAGAGGGTGGGTAAATTACACTGTAGGATGGCATGATTTCAGCTGTGAGGAATAAAAAATCAAAACATAGGAAGGTTGGCAGGGGAGGGTATGACTTAGTGGTAGAGTGTGCACTTAGCATGTATGAGGTCCTGGGTCCAGTCCCTGGTACCACCCTTAAAATAAGGAAATAAATGAATAAACCTAATTACCTCCCCCATCAACTAAGAAAAGCCAAATATAAAAAAATAAAAAATACATAATAATAATTTTTTAAAAACATAAGAAGTTTATTATCTCACAGAGCTCAAAAGTCCCCGGAATGAGTAGTTCCACAGGTGGTTAAGTCAGTGTCTTACACATTTTCAAGGACCAGGTTCTTTCCATCTCTGCACTCTGTTATCTTCAGCACAGTGGCTTGGTTCCCCCTCACATCTTCAGATGGTTCCTAAATTTCTCAGCAGACACGGCCACATTCAGTGGAAGAAGAGGAAGGGTGCACTCCAGTGAGGCTCATTTTAACACAAGGAAACCTTTTCAAGCAGGTGCCGGACCATCTCCCCTTACTTCTCATTGTCCAGAAGTATCATATGGGTGAGCCACAGAGGATGCACCCACTGTGACCGGCTGGGTGAAGCACATGACCTGCCGAGGGCGGGGAAGGTAAATCTGCTGTGAAAATTCAGGCTCTACCAGCAAGCGAGGGATCAACTGTGCCCCTGGGAAGAAGCTGGGGAATCCCTGCCCGAACTGCATAGTCCCAGCAGTTGGGGTGGGAGGGGGGCCCACTCCAGGGGGCAAAGTCACCACCTTGTGATGAATGAGCTGGGTCTGAAGGAGAAGAAGCGGGGAACAGGTAGAGAGAAGTTCAGGAGAGCAGTGTCCTCTGTTGAGTACAGTGTGTGCAGGGTGGAGGCTCTGGGTAACTGGGAGAGGACCCTGGCTAGAGAAAAGCGGTCTGATTGTGAGCACAGGGAGCGGCCCAAGGCAGAGAAATGGGAACTGAAACTTGTGGTTACCAGAGGGGAAAGGGGATGGGAAGAGATCAAGTGGGAGTTCGAGACTTGCAGACACCAACTACTATATATAAAACAGATAAACGAGAAGAGGCAAGATGGCGGAGTAGAAGGATGCTTGTAAGTCACCCTCTCCCACAAATACACCAAGACCCACATCTACAGACCCACTCAGCCAACCAGAGCACCTGCGGAACTCCAACAGATCATAGCCCTCTTCAAAAGATAAAGACGCCAAAAATCTGGTAGGAGAAAAGGAAAAAAGAAAGAACAAAAGGCAAAGCAGCGCAGGACAGGTCCTGCGGGGAGGGAGCGGCAAAGGAGGACTGGTGCTTGCTCGCTGGGTCTCCCCTCTCCAACTGAGAGGCCAGCGGGATGGAGGGGGAGCCTCTGAGGCTCGGATCTGTACAGAGCAGCCCTTGTCTGACAGAACTAAGTTAAATGGGCACAGAGCATCCCCCCAACACCCAGACTGAGACACGGGCCGGCAGCGGCGGGCAGGGCCAGGCTGCACAAGCCGGGCGGAGGACGGGGGCGGCTGCACAGAGGCAGCTCCGGGGGACTGCAAGGGGCTGGGCGCCGTGGCTGTGGGTGTACAGGACAGAACAACCTGGGCCCTCCATAAAACAGCAAGGTTGATGTGCTCTCGGGGGAAGAGCACATACCCCCATCTCTGAAAACCCGCGTAAGCTTTTCAGGGGAAGAGAGGCGGGGCCCAGGCACAGCCGCCATATTCTCCGGCGCTGAGCACCCAGGCGGGGGCGGAGGCGAGACCTGCATCTGCACCGAAGGGCTTGGCAGCCTCAAGGGCCAGACTGGGACGGGCCTGCAGCCCGGGGCAGATGGGATCCTTCCATCCTGGTCCCTCGGAGAACTTGCTCCACAAAGACAAACAGGGAGCTGGTCTTGGCTCGGAGCAGGGAGGAGGCTGCCCCTCAGTCTTCCCCGAGCCCACCCGCGGAGCGCGACCAGGGTGGAGCCCCGACCAGGGCTGAGCGCACAGCCGCACAGAGCAGCGGAGCTACTGGCGGCGCAGGCAGAGGGAGAGCGGCCCCCCGCCTGTCGGGCAGGAACACAGCCCCTGACCGAGGTGCTGGGAGGGGGCACGACCCGCCCTCCTGCCTGGCCAGTCTGCAACATCTGACTGCGGCATCCGGAGGGGCAGTGACCCGCCCGCCCGCAGCAGAGGAGAGCTGCATCTGACCCCGTGTTAGGAGGAGGCGCGATCTGCTTGCCGACAAGTGCTGGGAGCAGCACAGAAGAGGGCGCCAACGGAGGGCCTATGAAAACAAGCTGAGCTTCCAAAACAGGACGAAGACAGAAGGACTTCACATTAAAAGCACACAGACTCCAGGAGAACACCTACAAACCCTTTTTTTCCTTTGGTTTTTTGTTTTTGTTTTTTTGGTTTTTTAAAAATCTGTTTTTACCTGTTCTATTTCCAATTACTCTTTTAATTTTTACTTCTTAATTCATTTCTATTTCTCTTGGGTTTTGATGTCCTGTTATTGATTAGACACAGGCTTCAAATACATCTATTCATCTCCCCACCCCCCCCTTTTTTTAAAGGTTTTAAAAGGACGTCTCAACCCGATTAATACTCTGCTTCAACTCGCTCTTCTATTATTCATTATACACTGTTTTCAAACCCTCTTTCTCCCTTCTTTTAAAAATCTTTCTCTCTCTCTCATTTTTTTCTTTTTTTCTTTCTTTCTTTCTTTTTTTCCCCTAAGTTCTATTCCTAAATAGGCATTAGATAGATAAAATCCTTAAGATCCAAAATAGACAACTGATACTCCATAAACCACAGTGCCAGAGAGGTATGAGCAAGATGAAGAAGCAGAGAAACCTTTCCCAATTAAAAGAACAAGAGGAATCCCCTGAAAGAAAGATCAATGAAATAGACATCGATAGCCTACTAGATCAAGATTTCAAAAAAGGAGTGATCAAATTGCTGAAGGAATTAAAAGAGATAGTGCTTAGAAATATAAAATATGTCAAAAATGAAATTGAAGCTATAAAGAAGAGCCAAGCAGAATGGGTAAACTCATTGACAGAGATGAGGAATGATCTAATATAATAGCTGTGCAAAGCCGACTAGTTAATGCAGAGGAACGAATCAGTGATCTACAAGACAGGGCAATAGAAAGCACCCATTCAGAAGAACTATAAGATAAGCAAATAAAAAATAATGATAATAGCATAAGGGACCTATGGGATAATATAAAGCATCCCAATCTTCGCATAATAGGGGTCCCAGAAGGGGAAGAAGGATCAAAGGGGATTGAAAAGGTTTTTGAAGAAATCATGACTGAAAACTTCCCAAACTTAAAGAAGGAATCAGATATCCAAGTACAGGAAGCTCAGAGGGTCCCAAACAGGAAGAATCCAAATAGACCCACACCAAGACATATCATAATCAAGATGGCCAGAGTCAAGGATAAAGAAATGATTCTAAAGGCAGCAAGAGAAAAGCAAAGAGTGAATTACAAGGGAACCCCCATAAGGCTCTCAGCTGATTTCTCTACACAAACACTACAGGCCAGAAGGGAGTGGCAAGATATATTCAAAGCCCTGAATGAAAAAAAGATGCAGCCTAGGATACTTTATCCAGCAAGGCTATCCTTTAGGATAGAAGGAGAAATAAAGAGTTTCACAGACAAAAAGAAGCTGCAGGAGTTTAGCAACACTAAACCCATGCTAAAAGAAATATTGAAAGGGCTATTCTAAATAGAAAAGCAGCAGGATGCTACAGAAATGAGAAACTCACAACTGGAAAGGTGATAACTCATGAATTACAAATAAAGAAAACACGAAATTATAAAAGAAGACACAAATCACTGAGAGTGGGAGAGGGAGGCAGGGAAATATAGAATTTTCTTTCTTTCTTTTTTTAAATTTTTTTAACAGTAGGATGGGTTTGAGATCATGTTATTATCAGTTTAATAAAAACGGGTATAGGTTAATAGGTTTACAAAAAAGGGTAACCACAAGTCAAAAATTTACAAAGGAGTCACAAAAATTAAATAAAATCCATGATAATACAAAGGAAAATTACCAAACCACAAAAGGAAGAAGAAAGGAACAAAGAGGATATACCAATTCAACTGCAAAGATAAGTTCAAAATGGCAATAAACACACATCTATCATTAATTACTGTAAATGTTAATGGACTAAATGCTCCAGTCAAAAGACATAGAGTGGCAGACTGGATAATAAAGCAAGAACCTTCAATATGCTGCATACAAGAGACCCACTTTAGGGAGAAGGACACATATAGATTGAGAGTGAAAGGATGGAAAAGGATATTCCATGCAAATGGAAAAGCCAAAAAAGCAGGTGTTGCAGTACTGATTTCAGACAAAATAGACTTTAAAACAAAGGCCATAAAGAAAGATAAAGAGGGACATTTTATAATGATTAAAGGAGTGATACAAGATGAAGATATTACACTCGTTAATATATATGCACCCAATATAGGAGCACCTAAGTACATACAAGAATTACTAACAGAGATAAAGGGCAATACTGATGGGAATACAATCATAGTTGGAGATTTTAACACTGCATTAACATCACTAGACAGATCTTCCAGACAGAAAATAAACAAAGTAACAGAGAAATTAAATACTACAATAGAAAAACTAGATTTGGTGGATATTTTCAGAACATTACACCCCCCAAAAATAGAATATACATTCTTTTCAAGTGCACATGGAACATTTTCCAGGATCGATCATGTACTTGGACACAAAAGAAACCTCAACAAATTTAAGAAGATAGAAATTATCCCAAGCATCTTTACTGACCACAATGCCATGAAACTGGAAATCAACAACAGAGAAACAAAGGAGAAAAAAAGAAAAGCATGGAGATTAAACAATATGTTATTGGAAAAACAATGGATCAATGAGGAAATCAAAGCTGAAATTAAAAAATACCTTGAGACAAATGATAATGAAAGCACAACCACTCAAAACCTATGGGACACAGCAAAGGCAGTGCTAAGAGGGAAGTTGATAGCGATACAGGCCTTCCTCAAAAAAGAAGAACAATCTCAAATAAACAAGTTAACCCACCACCTGAATCAATTAGAAAAAGAAGAACAAAAAGCCCCCAAAAGCAGCAGAAGGAAGGAAATAATAAAGATCAGAGAGGAATTAAATACAATAGAGATTAACAAGACCATAGAAAAAATCAACCAAACCAAAATTGGTTTTTTGAAAAAGTAAATAAAATCGACAAACCTCTGGCCAAACTCACAAAGAAGAAAAAAGGGAGAGCACAAATTAGCAAAGTAAGAAAGGAAAATGGAGAAATTACAACAAACAAAATAGAAATACAGAATATCATACGAGAATATTATGAAAAACTATATGGAACCAAACTGGATAACCTAGAGGAGATGGACAAGTTTCTGGAAACATACTGTCCACCAAAACTGAATCAAGAAGAAACTGAACACTTGAACAATCTGATCACTAGAAAGGAAATAGAAATAGCAATTAAAAACCTCCCTACAAATAAAAGTCCAGGACCACACGGCTTCACCGGGGAATTCCACCAAACATACAAAGAACTCATACCAGTCCTTCTCAAACTCTTCCAGACGATTGAAAAGGAGGGAATACTCCCAAACTCATTCTATGAAGCCACCATCACCCTGATACCAAAACCAGGCAAAGACACTACAAAAAAAGAGAATTATAGGCCAATATAACTGATGAACATAGACGCCAAAATCCTCACCAAAATTTTAGCAAATAGAATCCAACAACACATAAAAAAGATTATACACCATGACCACGTGGGGCTCATCCCAGGGACACAAGGCTGGTTCAACATATGCAAATCAATCAATGTAATACACCACATCAACAAGAGAAAGGACGAAAACCACATGATCATCTCAATAGATGCAGAAAAAGCATTTGATAAAATTCAAGACCCATTTATGATAAAGACTCTCGCCAAAGTGGGTATAGAGGGAACATATCTCAACATAATAAAAGCTATATATGACAAACCTACAGCCAGCATAGTTCTCAACGGTGAAAAACTCAAAAGCTTCCCACTAAAATCTGGGACAAGACAAGGATGCCCACTATCACCACTCCTATTCAACATAGTCCTGGAAATCCTAGCCACAGCAGTCAGGCAAGAAAAAGAAATAAAAGGGATCCAAATTGGAAAAGAAGAGGTAAAAGTGTCATTATATGCTGACGACATGTTACTATATATAGAAAACCCTAAAAAGTCCACACAAAAGCTACTAGACCTGATTGAAGAATTCAGCAAGGTAGCAGGTTACAAAATTAACGTTCAAAAATCAGTTGCATTTCTTTACACTAACGATAAATCAACAGAAAAAGAAAGTAAAGAAACAATCCCCTTTAAAATAGCACCCAAACTAATAAAATATCTGGGAATAAATCTAACCAAGGAGGTGAAAGAATTATACACAGAAAACTATAAACCATTGATGAAGGAAATTAAAGAAGACTTTAAAAAATGGAAAGATATTCCATGCTCTTGGATTGGAAGAATCAATATTGTTAAAATGGTTACACTGTCCAAGGCAATCTACAGATTTAATGTAATCCCTATCCAATTACCCAGGACATATTTCACAGAACTAGAACAAATCATAATAAAATTTATATGGAACCATCAAAGACCTAGAATTGCTAAAGCATTACTGAAGAGAAAGAAAGAGGCTGGAGGAATAACTCTCCCAGACTTCAGACAATACTATAGAGGTACAGTCATCAAGACAGCATGGTATTAGTACCAAAACAGACATATAGACCAATGGAACAGAATAGAGAGCCCAGAAATGAACCCACAAACTTTTGGTCAACTCATCTTCGACAAAGGAGGCAAGAATATACAATGGAATAGAGACAGTCTCTTCAGCAAATGGTGTTGGGAAAACTGGACAGCAGCATGTAAAACAATGAAGCTAGAACACACCCTTACACCATATACAAAAATCAACTCAAAATGGATTAAAGACTTAAACATAAGACAAGATACAATAAACCTCCTAGAGGAAAACATAGGCAAAACATTATCTGAAATATACATTTCAAAAATTTTCTCCTAGAAGAAATAAAAGCAAGAATAAACAAATGGGACCTAATGAAACTTACAAGCTCTACACAGCAAAGGAAACCAGAAATAAAACAAGAAGAAAACCTACGGAATGGGAGAAAATTTTTGCAAGTGAAACCGACAAAGGCTTGATCTCCAAAATATATAAGCAGCTCATATGACTCAATAAGAAAAAAATAAACAACCCAATCCAAAAATGGGCAGAAGACCTAAACAAACAATTCTCCAAGGAAGACATGCAAATGATCAAAAAGCACATGAAAAAATGTTCAATATCACTAATTATCAGAGAAATGCAAATCAAAACTACAATGAGGTATCACCTCACACCAGTCAGAATGGCTATCATTCAAAAATCCACAAATGACAAATGCTGGAGAGGCTGTGGAGAAAGGGGAACCCTCCTACACTGCTGGTGGGAATGCAGTTTGGTGCAGCCACTGTGGAAAACAGTGTGGAGATTCCTCAAAAGACTAGGAATAGACTTACCATATGACCCAGGAATCCCACTCCTGGGCTTGAATCCAGAAGGAAATCTACTTCAGGATGACACCTGCACTCCAATGTTCATAGCAGCACTATTTACAATAGCCAAAACATGGAAACAGCCTAAATGTCCATCAACAGGTGACTGGATAAAGAAGAGGTGGTATATTTCTACAATGGAGTACTACTCAGCCATAAAAACTGACAACATAACGCCATTTGCAGCAACATGGATGCTCCTAGAGAATATCATTCTAAGTGAAGTAAGCCAGAAAGAGAAAGAAAAATACCATATGAGATTGCTCATATGTGGAATCTAAAAAACAAAAACAAACAAACAAACAAAAACAAAGCATAAATACAGGACAGAAATAGACTCATGGACAGAGAATACAGACTTGTGGTTATGGGGGGGGTAGAGGGTGGGAAGGGATAGACTGGGATTTCAAAATTGTACAATAGATAAACAAGATTACACTGTATAGCACAGGGAAATATACACAAAATGTTATGATAAATCACAGAGAAAAAAATGTGACAATGAGTGTGTATATGTCCATGAATGACTGAAAAATTGTGCTGAACACTGGAATTTGACACAACATTGTAAAGTGATTATAAATCAATAAAAAATGTTAAAAAAAAAACAGATAAACAAGTTTCTCCTGCATAGCACAGGGAGCTATATTCAATATCTTGTAGTGGCCTGTAATGAAAAAGCATATGAAAACGGATATCTATATGTATATGAATGACTGAAACATTGTGCTGTACACCAGAAATTGACACAACATTGTAAACTGACTATGCTTCAATAGAAACACACACAAAAAGTTAAAAAACAAAAATCTTAAAAAAAAATAATAAAGGGCTGGTGGAGAAATGAAGTGTGGCAGTGGGGACCTGAATTCAGAAAGGACCCCCACTGGCTGCTGGGAGGCCTTAGTGGGGTGGGGGGGGCTCTGGGCTCAGGGGAGCAAGAGGCTTGTTGGGAGGCTGTGCTGGCTGGCCCCTTTCTGCTGACCTTCCTTATAAGGGCCTGGAGCGCAGCAAGCAGGGGCAGCAGGGGACCTGGGCCACTGGAAGGAAACCAGAGGGTAGCTTGGGAGTTGATGCTGTCTTCTGAAGTGTCAAAGAGATGTATGCTTAGTCACTTCTCACCTGCATAGGGCAGGGGAGACCCTGCTGAGGCTGGGGGTTTAGTCCTGGGACTGAGGGGCAGGCTTGGCAACTTCCAGTCTTTGTTCAGACCCACCAGCCACCAGGGGAATCGCAAAGGTGCCAGGCCTCTGGCTGTGTGACCGCACAGCACTGACTGCGCTGGGGGCAGGAGAGCCAGTCAGGCCCTGCTCAGGCTCTCTGTGTGTTGGGATGGGAGTGTTGAGTGTTTAGTGCTCAGAATAGAAACCGCCCCCGGGCATCCAAGAGAGGGGTGAAAAGTGAGGTAAACAGTCACAGCCACAGTGGGGAACTGGCCTTCTGCCTCGTCCTTCCTAAATTAGCTCTCCCCATTCGCCTTTGTCTTTCCTTCCTCCTTATTCCGTTCTGCCTCTCCATCCACCCCTGAGGAAAAATGTCTCCGATGACTTAGATGGAAGGGAACTTAGGGTCTTCTGGTCAACACTCTTCTCATTCAAAAAGAGGGGAGAGAGGCCCAGGGGAAGGCGGTGTGGTCAAGGCTATGGGCTGCTGAGGTCTGTGGCCAATCTAAGACTTTCTTCTCGTGATCATGTTAAGAGTCCCATCTCTGGAGCCTGGAATGAATACTGACTGTACTGCTTTGCAGCTGCATGCCAGTGTGCAAGTTACTAAATTCTCTGTGCTGTGATTACCCATTCATAACATGTAATTGTAAAAGACCCTGCCTCATAGGTGGTATGAATGAAGAATATCACCAGCTGTATCAGTAAACAAAGGATGCTGTGGCCATCAAGTCATCAGCCACTACCGGTCACCCCCGACAGAGCAGAAGGAGCGCAGGATGCCAACAAGCAGGCAGCCCAGCTGGTGCTGCCACCCCCAACGGTGCCCCCTGAGGGAACTCAGGATGTGGACAGGATACTGGCCCTAGACAGCTAGGTGACTATAAAAAGAATGATTTCAATGAGCCCTGACCTTTGCACCTTCCCATACAGAGAAGAGCGCTAAATTCCTTAACTTGAGATATCTCATTTTCTTTAATTAACAGTAATCTTTTGATGTTCCAACAACCTGGTCTTTGCTGCAATAACTCCTATATGTCCTGGCTTCTCCCTTGCCTCAGCGAAACAGTCTCTTAGAGCGATCTGAGAGGCTGCCTCCCAGGATCGAGTCCTCAGAAAGTCTACTGATTAAAACATAAATCTCAGCTTATAGGTTGTGCAATTTATTTCAGTTGACAGTGGTGAGGACTAGAGGAGATGGAATATGCAAAGCACCGAATGCCCTGCACACACTCAGGTCTCAATTCTGTCCATGGTCATGGTCATTGTCATTGTTGTTGGTGGGGCTCTTTGCCTTATGCTCTTTCTCCTGCACACACATCTTTGTTATATATTGGAAACAAATCTACTGACTTCAGATTCCAATGGATTTGGCCAAACTTCCCTTGTCCCAGGATAGACAATTCCATACCTGGTGATATTCTAGTCCTTCTGAAGCTCAATACAAATCTACCTTCTTAGATTTCCCTCTAAATTCATCTCCCATGGCACATTGTCTGCAGTTTCACCTCTGCCTCATGTCGGCCACATTCACCCCTTTAGTCCAGCACCTGGCCCACCAGTAAGTGCTTCATGAGTATTTGTTGAGTTAAATGGTCTCCTGTCCTTAGCAACCTACTCTCTAAGTTTATACCGGTGCTGCTGGTTTAGAAATGTATTCCACTTTGGAAAGAGGAACCTGAGACACGGGACCTGCAAACATCTCACCGAGTTTCCTGGAAACTGGAAACTGAAGTGATCGTGGGCTTGTGGGCCCTCACCCCCACTCTGGGCCATGCCCAGCCTCAGGCACAAGCTGCTGTTTAGGGACAAATGAATCATCACAGGCACTGCCCATTTACTTTACTTGTCATCTTCTCTTTAAAGTGAAATTTGATTTGAGACTCACAAAGGCTTTCAATATCCATTAGGCGGTAAACATTTCATTGGATGGGTTCTTGCACCTGCCCCAGTATCTTTCGGTATACTTCTGCAGCGCTCATGCTCCCCACTGCCCCAGATCCCTGTCCTAAGAGACTATACAAATCTCCTGGAAACTCATGCTGTAAAAAAAAATCACACAGCCTATCTTTCGCCTCAGTATTGAATTTTCCTTGGGACTGCTCTGAGGTCTGGGGAACTGCTCCCTGTTAATGGGCCCAGCTGGGCGTTCCTGAGGCTTGGAGCTAGCAGGATCTTTAGAAATGACCTCATTCCCTCATGTTACATATGAGGAAGGACCAAAGACCCCAAATCTCAGCAGAGCCAAGTGGGACCATACTCCTGGCTTCCTGGAAGCTTCAATCTGAAAGCCTTTTAGTTCTCATTCTTGCCTAATTTCCCTGGCTACAACCACTAGTACAACATTGAATAGAACCAGAGCAGACATCCTTATCCTGCTCCTGATTCCCAGGGAAAGCATTCCGTCTTTCACCACTGAGCATGACGCTAGCTAGGTTTTTTTTGGTAGATGCCTTTTAAGAGGTTGAGGAAATTTCTATTTCCAACTTGTTGAGTGATTTTATCATGAAAGGTTATTGGAATGCTTTTTCTGCATCTTTTGAGATGATCGTATTTTTTTGTCCTTTATTTTATTGATATGGTTTATTACATTCACTAATTTTCAAATGCTTAACCAACCTTATATTCCTGGGATAAATCCCGCTCATGATAAACAAGCCTTTTCATATGTTGTTGGGTTGTTTTACAGTTGCTGTGTTTTGTTGAGGACTTTTGTGTCTATATTCATGAGGACTATTGATCTTGATAAATAGTTTTTTATTCTTGTGATGTCCACGAGCCACCAATATTCATTAAGCACTTACTGGTGTATGTACATAGATGATGGATGTAAATTAAGCTTATTGTGGTAATTATCTCACAATATATGCAAGTCAAATCATTATGTTATACACCTTAAACTTACAGAGTGCTGTTTGCCTCCCACTTTGTAATCCTGAATCTCAATAAAGGTGAAAGAATAAAAAGACAAGAGATAACAGTTGGCGAGGACGTCGAGAAAAGGAAACCCTTGAGCACTATTGGTTGCAATGTAAATTGGTGCAGCCACTATAGAAAACTACCTGGGATTTCCTCTCAGCAATCTCACTTCTGGGTATATATCCAAAGGGAATAAAAACAGGATCTTGAAGAGATATCTGTATTCCCACATTCATTGTACTGTTATTCATAATAGGCAAGACATGTAAACAAATTAAGTGTCCATCAAATAAATGGATAAAAAGATGTGATATATAATACATATATAATATATATGATGTTATATATATAAGATGTGATGATATGATATATAAATACATATGTGTATGTATATATACATGTGTGTATATATATGTGTGTGTGTGTATATATATTATATACACATATATAAAATGGAATATTATTTATGAGAAAGAAGGAAATCTTGCCATTTGCAACAACATAAATGGACCTTGAGGGGATTATAGTAAGTAAAATGTCACATAGAAAAAGACAAATGCTGCATAGTGTCACTTATATTTGGGGCTGAGGGGTGGGGTAAATAGGAAGAAGTTGGTAAGGATATAAACTTTCAGTTATAAGAGGAGTAAAGTCTGAGGATCTAATGTAAAACACAGTAACCACAGCTGATAAACTATATTATATAATTGAAATAAAAAAATAAATAAGTAAATAAATTTGTTCAGTAAGTTTGCAAGAGATAAGATCAATACACAAAAACCATTCATCTTTCTACATACTAGCAATTGAAAATAAAATTTAACAAGAGGTGACAGGTGATACATTTGTTAATTAACTTGACTGGAAATCATTTCACAATGTATATATATATATATCAAATCATCACATTATACACTTAAATATATATTTTTATTTGTCAATTATACCTCAATAAAGCTGGGGAAAAAAGGAAAATAATTCCACTTTAAAAAAACATGAGAAAGAATAAAACACTTAAAATAAAATAAAATTGCACGTTGGAAACTGTAAAACAATATTGAAAGAAATTAAAGAAGATCTAAATAAGTGGAAAGATACCCCATATTCATCAGTTGGAAGACTTAACGTTGTGAAGATGGGAGCACTCTCAAAATTGATCTGCACAGTCAGTAAAATCCTTATTAAAACTCCAGCTTGCTTTCTTGCAGAAATTGATAAGCTGATTCTAAAATTCATATGGAAGCATGAGAGACCTTGAATAGCCAAAATGATCTTGAAAAAGAACAAAGTAGGGTGCTCATGCTTCCTGGTTTCAAAACGTACTTACTGCAAAGTGACAGGGATCAAAACAGTGTAGTAATATTAGAAGGATAGACACACAGGTCAGTGGAATAGAGTTGCAAGTCCAGAAATAAACCCTTTATGGTCTATAAATTTTTGCCAAGACAATTCAACTCAACAAATGGTGACAAAACAAATGGATAAATACATGTAAAACAATTAAATTAGATTCTGTCTCATGCCGTACACAAATATTACCTTATAATTAATCATATTTCTCAATTTAAGAACTAAAACTATAAAACTCTTAGAAGAAAATATAGGAATAAATCTTCATAACCTTTGGTTAGACAACAGTTTCTTAGATTTGACCACAAAAGAATAAGCAACAAAAGAAAAAAAAATAGATAAATTGGACTTCGCCAAAACTAAATCTTTTGTGCTTCAAAGGATTTTATCAAGAAAGTAAAAAGGCAACTCACAGAATGGGAGAAAATGTTCTCAAATAATATACTTGGTAAAAGTCTAGTATCCAAAATATATTTTTAAAAAACTCTTACATTCGAAGTAAAAAGCCAATTAACCCAATTTAAAAAAAGGCAAAGCACTTGAATGGTCATTTGTCAAAGAAGATATATAAGTGGACAATGATCACATAAAAAGTTGCTCAAAACCATTAGGCATTAGGGAAATGTGTATCAAAACCATAATTAATTAAAAAAATAATTAATGGGTGACTATAATAAAAAAAATCAGACGATACCAAATATTGATGAGGATGTGGAGAAATCAGAACCCTCACACACCGTTGATGGTAATGTAAAATGGTGCAGCCCCTTTGGTATACAGTTTGGCAGTTTCTCAAGAAGTTGAATATTGAGTTACCACTTGATCAAAGCAATGCCACTTGAAATGAAAATATATGTCCACCTAAAAACTTGTACATGAAAATGTTCATAGCAGCATCATTTATAATAGCCACATAATGGATACAACACAAATGCCTATCAACTGATGAATGGATAAACACAAGTAGTGTATTCATATAAGTGAATTCTATTCAGCCATGGAAAGCAGTAACATAAAGATGCATGTTACAACATGGATGTACCTTGACAACATTATGCTAAGTGAACAAAGCAAGTCTCAAAAGACCACACATTGTATGATTCAATTTCCATGAAGTGTCCAGAATAGGAAAATCTATAAATACACAAAGTAGATTAGTGGTTGTCAGGGTAGGAGTGAAGTGGGATGGGGGAATAATTGCTAATGGGTAACAAACTGTTTTAGGGGTGATGAAGATATTGTGATCTTAGACTGTGATGAACTTGAATATGAATCTAACAAAGAACACTTTATTACACACTTTAAATTGGTGAATTTTATGATACTCAAATTGTATCTCAGTAAAGGTATTTTAAAAACTAAAAAAAAAAAAAATTCCTTTAGGATGGATGGGAGAGATTTTGGAATACTGGATGACCCCCAGGACATGGCTCCTCATGACTGGGGATCTGTTATGATGGTTCTGTCTAAGCTGGAGGATGGGGTCTACACCAGCCCCAGCCTCAAGCCCTGGAGTCTGGAGTTGAGACCTGCATTGGCCTTGCCCTAGAGACAAGCCTTGGCGATGTGTCCTCAGTGCTTCTTTACTTTGGGGCTTCCTCCCACTGAGGCCCCCACAGTAAGAGGTACACGCACTCACACCAAGTTGGGTGATTTGTCTTCTGAAAAGCACTTTCTTCATTTTTCTTGCAAGACTTAATGCGCCAGTCCAGAGAGAAGTGCTGTTATTCCCAGTTAACAGAAGAACCTGAAACCAGAGTGGTGAAGGGCATTGGTCAAGGTCAATCAGCCTGTTAAGATCAGATTTAATGATCTTCAGCCCGGTGGTCTCCCTCCAATAGCTCTGTTCTCCATCCACGTAACATCTGCTGTGTCTCCGACTGAGGAGGGAGGCAGGCTACAACAGGGTCAGCCCTTCTGGTCTTCGGGTCCCACTGAGGATGGGGGTCGTTACATCTTCGCAGGGATAGCAGTAGATAAGGATGTAGTTGTAGGGTCTGGGGCTGAGAATCAAATGGAGACGTGGTGTTCACCTGCTTGTAAGGAAGGAGCCACTTTCTTGCCTGGTCTACTGACAGAGATGAAGACTCTGGTCTATTTAATGATCTCATCCTAGCCTCTTTTGGGGGGCAGGTCGGCAATAAGAGTGTTGAAGAACTTTACTTGCTAACCTAGGTAAGTTTGCAATCACCTACGTCTCTAATGCACTCAGTAGACACCCAGCAGGTGCCCTTAACTGATGACAGGCTCCAGGAAGCCTAGATGTCTCCAAATCACATGCATATCACCTGAACTCCCAGCGCCCACCTCACCCTGAAGACACATCCAGACTGGTGCTGTAGCACTTGGGTTTACAGAGGGATTTATTAAATGGGGTCTGAAAACTCTGAAAATTACACTTTCAAGTTGGCTTCTTGAGACCTTGTCATCCTCCCAGCTCTGCTGACTTGGGCTGAGAATGGAGCAGGACCATCAGGTTCCCCAGGGAACCTGTGCCGTGAGGGTGTCTGTGCCAATCACATTCCCCTCCCCATGTGACAGGTGGGGACCCTGGCTCCTCCCCACTTGGCTCCTTCTGTGCAGACACCTGGCCCCTGAGGAATTGGGCACAATCCCTGCCTACCCACGCCCACGTTCCACACTGTTTCTTCTCTTCCAGCTGTGACTCTCAGACCCTGACGTCCCTCCTTGGTGGCAGCTACAGAAACAGCTCTACTACTTCCACCTTTGAGGGCTTATGAGAACATGTTTGTCTTTTCTCACTTGGGTTCATGGGAGATCTGGGTTACTGCCGGGAGAAGTCTGCTCGTTTGGTGCACCTGCTGCATTCAGGCACCAAACTGACACTAGCTGCTGGTTGCTATTTCCACATATTTGCAAAATAACCTGTAGGGAGTGTTGAAAAGTGTATGAGAATGAGAATGAGGACACATTTCTTATCGAGACCTTGAAGCATGTGCTCTAAGGCTTTTTCTGCAGAACCCTGGCGTTTGCTCACACACACACGAATGGGCAGCAATATAACAGTTTCTTCAGATTGTTCATGAATTAGGATTGCCCGTGGAGAACAATGTATCTGTTCCGCCTTGCAACAATCCCATGGACCGAACACTTTAAAAAATATATATACTTAACTAAGGAATATCTGATTTAACTTTCTTTGCTCATTCTGGGTTTGCTCTTTTTTTTTTTTTTATGGAGTTACTGGGGATTGAACCCAGGACCTCATGCATGCTAAGCATGCACTCTACCACTGAGCTACACCCTCCCCCTCATTCTGGGTTAACTGTCACTTTCAAAGCCCCATAGCAGAGGGGTAGGCAGCTGCCTGCCTACTTTCCTATCTTCCCTCTTCTCCCCTTTTCCTTCCTTCGCTCCCATCTTGAACAGACACATTTATCACCTATTCTGCTACCAGTCACCGAAGCGTGGCAGAGGCCCTTCTCCGCGCTACGTGAGTTTCCAGGTTGCCGCCTCTGTGGTCCCTGCTCACAGCAGGCGCCTTGTCCTGTGTGCTGGCCTGCACTGCCAGACTGTCACCGGCTTTCAGTATCTCTAGTTTACATCATCTACTTGGAATCTTGAGAGCCCATGTGGTGGGGATGCAGGGGGCCCTCAGAGATGCTTCTGGAATGAACATCATTTATCTGGCCTGGCTTTCCCAGTAGCAAGCACAGAGCAGCATTGTTTCCCCGAGTCGCCCTGTGACTCCTATTGCCAGGCGCCAGCCCTAGAGCACGCAGAGAATGCTGCCCCCGGCTTGGGGCTGCTCCTACCCCGAGGGCTTGCAGCCCTGCCTTCCCTCCCCACTCCTCATCCTCAACAATCTCAGTTGGTTGGAGTTCCGGACCCACGGGCACCGTCGACACCTGCGTTTGTGATACGTAAGTGGCCGAAGCATCTCTGGGCCTTCAGAGGTGAAATGTCACATCAAGATGAGCTGGGCCATGAGTCCTTGTGAGTGCTAGGCCCTGTGTCAGGAGCAAGAGAAGACCTCTGGCTTCTCCTGGGCTGAGGCAGCCTTGTGCTATGCTCTCTTTGGGGGAAAACACAAGGATTTCTCCACTCGATGTCCAGAAGGGACAAACCTGTGTGGGCTCGAGGCAGCATGAGCGTCATCTGTGCTGCCCTCAAGGTCTCCAAAGGATCTGTCATGCCACTCGATGGCCCCAGAGGCCCAGCCACCGCAGGGATGTCAGGTCACCCTTTGAACAGCTGACCTGTGAAGACCCTGAGCTCCCTGGGGGGCCCTTTGACATCAGGAAATTCCAGGCAGGGCTGCCATCTGTCTCTGCAGACACTTTGCTGAGCACCCCTCAGCCTGGAACAAGCTGCTCAGAAGAGGCCGGTGCTCGTGAGGGAAGAGAGGAAGAGGGGGGCCTCGGGGGGAGGGATGATGGGGGTGGTGTCAGAGGTGGTCTCCTCTGGTTCGCTGTCCCCATTGTCCAGGCCCTCGGCTAGAGCTGGGATGATTCTGACCACACTGTCTTCAAAGTGCACCTGCTTCTTCTTGGCCAGTGAGTCAGCGGGCTCCAACATCAGCTCCGTCAGGGCATCTGGACGCGGGAGGGTGCTGGGCTTCTTGGTCCGCTTCAGGATGCTCTTCATGTGGGTGAAGAGGGAGCCGGGCCCCTCCCTGAGGGCCCCGTGGAAGGTGTAGGTCTGCTCTGTGTCCCCAGAGCGAGTGGTGCTCACAGCACTGCCGGAGGGGTCTGTGTATTGCTCCGGGGGGGCCAGCGCTTCGGGGGCAGATTTGTTCTTTTTCCGTTTGCTCAGCAGGAAGTAGGCCAGGCCAGTGATGATGAGCATAGAGCCTGGAAGAGATCTGGGAGGTCAGGATGCTGGATGTGCACCGGAGAAAAGCCAGGGGCTGTCCACACCCACTGTTCCAGAGGGCCACTGTGGCACGCCTGTATGGCCACACTCAGGCCCCCGGAGCTCCAGCCCTCAGGCCTAACTTCTCCTCACATACCCACATCAGACTCGTGTGGCAGGCCTGACGCCTGGCCAAGGGATGTCAGTGGGGCCAGTGCTATGCTGCGGCCCTCATCCTGACCAATGGCCAGGAGACCCTGTGCTGGAGGCCTCCTTCTTCTGGTCAGCTGATCCTTGTGCCACCCACCTGTCCTACCATCTCCACACTCAGCCTCCTTCTCAGGGATGGCT
Organism: Vicugna pacos; assembly: GCF_048564905.1. NCBI lineage: Eukaryota > Metazoa > Chordata > Mammalia > Artiodactyla > Camelidae > Vicugna > Vicugna pacos. The sequence goes on along the minus strand of NC_132997.1, from coordinate 35,836,163 downwards.
TGTTGGGGCTAGATCTGCAGTGCTTTCAACAGACCTGGACTCTGTGTTGGGTACCAGGCCCCTACTGCCGAACGGGGCTTCCTTCCATTCCCAGGAAGCGGGGAGGTCGTCCTCACTGCAGCCTGCCTGATAAACACAGAGGAAACTGCAAATCCCTTTGGGTGCAGCTAGCAGAGCGTGGACTCCCCTTCTGGCCCCTCATTCAGCCCTCAGCCCAGATGCACCCCCTGCCCCTGCCCTGCCCCAAGCCTTGCCCAGAGGAAGGGCTGAAGGTGGCTGCCCCGCCTGCCAGGGCCAGAGCCTCCTGTGCATCTCAGGCTCTCTGAGGAGTGGGAGGTGGTGGCTGCTCTGGCTTTGGCTGCGCTGAGTCCTACTCGGGAGTCCACTGACAGCTGCTTGGAGTGGCCCTGGGAGGCCATGACAGGTACTTTAAGGGAAACTGCAGGAAGAAAGAGGCGACTGTCTCTCAGCCTCATGTCCGTGGGCAGTCGGCTTCCTGGCATTTTATTTAGATGGGAGCGGGAAGAGGGGTGCAATTTTCACAGCCAGGGAGGAGGGGAGAGAATGTCCTAGCAGAAAAGGTCATGGTCAAAATTCAGGAGGTGGGAGCATCAAGTTCTGGCTTCTGACGTCAGATACGGGAATGATTAGCAGGGTCAGTGGAGTGTGAGAGGAGGGTGGGGGTACCAGAGTCTTTCAGGATCCCATCTTGGTGTGCTCTTCACACCAGGCTGGGGAGTTTGGACCTGAATGGATAGATGCTCGGGAGACACAGAAGGGTTTGGACAGAGAAGTGCCCCCTCTGAAAGCTCAGACCACACACAGTCATTGGAGGAAAGGTCATCTCCCTTTTGTGGGTACAGCCTCTGGACACCTATGTGAAAGATGTGTTTCTTGGGACTTTCCTGCCACGTGATCAGTTCCTCATCCCTGTGATCCATGCCAGGGAGGACAGTGGGGCCCATGGGGCCCGTGGGGCCCTGGAGCCAGCGTCACTGCCAGCCCATTCGAGGAGCATTCAGCCCCTCTGGCTCAGAGCCTACCCGCGGTGGGGGCTGCCAGCCTCCTCTACATCCTGGAGCTCCTACCTGGGATGGTCACGTGCCAGACCAGGACCGGGTGGAGGAAGCAGGCCACAGACAGCAGCATGTAGGCCAGGAACCTCTGGAAGCAGCCCAGCCAGTGGGCCTTCTCCCTTGCTTTGTGGGCCAGGGACCCTGGCTGACACCTAGGGGGAGGAAGTCCAGGATTGGCAGGAAGCAGGGAGTGACCAGAAACCCGTAGCAACAATACAAAGCCATCCGAGTGTGGGATGGGGTCTGACTGTGGCCACGTTATCTGCAGCGTCCCCTGGTTGAACACCTGCCAGGGGCTGAAGTCCTCACTGTGGGTTCCACAGTTAAGGATCTTGCCTGAGCCTCTCCAGAGGGTCTCTGACACTTTTCCTGAAAGGCCCCCCAGCCCTGCCTTTCTGGTTTAGAGGAGAGGAAGGTAAATGCTCAGGATGCTGCAAAGGCAGTGGGAAGGAGAGTAGGAGACTTGGGGGACACACTGGGAAGTCCACAGTGCAGTGAAGAAAGTGTGCAGTATAGGAGACACCTGGCTGGGCTGGTTGCAAGGATTGTGCACTGCACAAGGGGCCTGGCCACATGGGCGAGAGGGCTGGAATTCAGCTGCACGCTGCTCATAGGAACCTTGCCTAGGTGTGAGACGGCATTGCCCAGAGGGGCTTCTCTGTTAATTGGTACATAGGAACCACATATGGACCTGGCAGAGGCCTGATGCTGGGCAGGTTTCTTTAGGGAGCTGCCTCCAGGTTGCAAAGGAGGAAAATGCTTGCCTCCATCTCCTTCATCCTTTGAATTGGCCCTGGAGCAGCGCTCTGTACAGCTGCATCCTGTCCAGGCTAGCTTTGCGGGAGTGGTGTGGGCTGGAGAATGGCGGATGATATTGGCCCAGAGCACAGCCCTCCTCCCACATCCTGCTCCCATGGCTCATTGGTGCCCTCTGGTGGCCACTGTCTTGTGCCAAGACCCTGGCTTGGAGTGGAGGGAGTCCAGAGAGGGTAAAATGCCCCTTTAGGCTCAGGGCTCCTCCCTCTTCTGCCCTGAGAAGTTGCAAAGGTCCCTTGGCAGTGGCGTTCAGCAGATAGAGGAAGCCTGCTACCTACGGGATGGTGACCCTGGGAGGCAGCAGGTGCCCTTGCAAGATGCCAGGACAGCTGGGTTTGAAGCTTGGCTCTTTTGTTGACCATCTAGAGACCAGCTGTCTAGGTTCTGAGAAGGGTGGTCCAGGGCCAACCCTTGGCCACACGAATGACAGCTTCCATGAACTGAGCATGACTGGGCAGCAGGTACGGCCATTTGGCCTCCCGAGACCCTGCAAGGTCTGCCCTCCTGCCCTCACAAATAGGCCTGGAGGCTGACAACTCTGACTTGTCCTGGGGTCCCAGCAGGAGGCAGAGTCAGCTCTCAAGCCCCCTCTGCGCGCTCCAAGCCGCTCTTTGGTGGGGCCCTTACCCCATGGTGGGTGACTCAGAGGGCAGTCTGGAGGATGGGGATCGCCTCTGCAGGGGGATTCTGGGTGGGGTCAGGCTCTGAATAGCTGTGTCAGTTTACTCCGTTTGGGGGAAGGGAAAAAGGGACCATTGAGTCCCACGGACCTGAGCCCATAAGGGGGAACTCGTCCAGGGCTGCTTCAGAAACAGCACATCTCTGGGCCGTGGGCTCACGGGTGGCGGCATCTGGGGGTGTCTGGGGCAGGGGTGGGGTGGGGAGCACTCTGGAGGCTACTTACTGGAAGCAGATGGCCAGCAGCTGAGCCACAAAGTAGGCCCCTTCGCTCACGGAGACGGCGGCTCCTGTAAACCTGTGGTGGAGACAGGTGAGGGAGGCCTGGCAGCCTCTGATGCGCCCTTCACTTTCCTTTGGGTATCTTCTCACAGCACCTTGGCCTCCTGGGCATGCAGGTATAGGCAAATGACCACCCAGGAGCTTCTTGGCCTAACCCTGTAACTCAGCCAACACCCACCAGGAGCTGCTTGGAAGCCAGGGCCTGAGCTGAGTTGGGCAGTAGGGGTGGGGATCGGGGGAGGGAGCTGTAGGCCAGCAGGGGAGACTGCTTTGACCCCAGCACCACTGTGTCCCTGTGTGGACATTGGCAGGCTCATTCTTCTACCTGCTGTCACCAGAACTGAGGCCCACTGCCTGGCTGGCTGAGCCTTAAAGCTGAATCTACTCCCGAGCCCGTTCCTTCTGCATCATCCAAACAGTCACCAGGAGGGGCTGACTGTGTTCCTTAGACAGACTTAGAATTACTCCCCTCCTTTCTGGTCTCCCCTGTACAGCCTGAGTTTTGGTGCTGCCCCCTGAACCCTTCCACCAGCTTCCCCTCATGGCCTCCCTGACTCCCTGGACCTCACCTCCTCACCTCCTGCTCCTCCACTCTGTCACCACCAGGCTGCCCGAGGGCTCTTTCTGAATCTGCTCATATTCCTCCCCATCCAGACTGGGGCTCCTCAAGTGCCAAGTGTGGTCCAGGGGCCCTCCAATTAGAATCTCCTGGGGAACGTGTGAAATCAGAGATTCCTGGGCCAGCCCCAGACTGTGCATATCAGAATGTTTGGGAATGGAACTTACATTTTTCATTGGAGAGTCTCACTGGCTTATGGGATTGACATTTCTTAGCATGCTTTTTAAAGCTCTGCATGAAGGAAGCTGTTAGGTACCACATGACCTTTGCACATGCCAGTCCCTTATAGAGGGACCCCCCCCCTTCCTCCTCTTGTCTGTCTGGGGACCTCTGGCTTTTACATATTGTACTGTGTGACCAGAGCTACCAGTCTGTGAACTCCCTTAGGGAGTTCCTTGTCTAATTCCTCCACAGAGCCTGGGCCCACTCTGGAAACGCTTGTGTGAAGCCTTCCATAAACGTGTACCCGAGTGAAGGAATGAGTAAGAGGAGATGCTACTGTGCGGGGGGAGGTAGCTGGGTTTCCTCAGGGCCACAAGCATTGGCCCTGCCACTGTGTGACCAGAGGCAAGGCACTTGACCTCTCTGTGCCTGTTTCCTCATCTGCAAGCTGCAGGTAATCGTAGGGCTGCAACCATAAAATTGTCACAAAGACTACGTGAGTTGACATTTGCAAAGCCCTTCAGATGTGCTTGGCACCTCGCAATCATCATATACATGTGAGTTTTTTTTCCTCTCTCTCTCTCCCTTTCTCTCTCTCTCTCTCTCACCATTTAGTACCCATTCTCTACTTTCTCCCACTTTCTCTGCATCTCCCAGTGTCTGCCTAACTCTCATTCCCCAGCTTTTAAATGGTAATAACTAGCATTTATATGATGAATAAGTGCCAAATAGGTTCTAAGGGCTTTACAAACACCCATTCATCGGACCATTGTAACCATCTTACTGTTGAATGACTATAATTGTCCTCAGCTTACAGCTGAGGGAAGTTTGGCCAGAGAGGTCAAGCCCTTGGCTTTGGGTCACACAGCTCACCAGTAGCCGGGGCAAGGTTGGAACCTAGCGCTCAGACTCCAGAGCCTGTGTGCCTGACAAGCACCCCAGGGCACATGCTCTGACAAACAAGTGGCGTTGCCTTTTTCTGTGTCCTGATGCAGAGGGGGAAGCTAGAGTGAAGTGACTCATTCAGACTTCCCAACTGATGCTGCAGACGCTCTGCCTCTGACATCTGGGGAAGCCAGTCCCTCAGACGAGGCAGTGAATTCGAGCAGGGAGCCCTGACGCGGTAGCAACGTCCTCCACCCCAAGGCCTCTGCCAGGGCTCTGTCCTGGCCGCGTGGACCCCTGGGCCACCGTTTGTGGGTGTGAGGAAGGCTGTGAGGGGCCTCACTGGCAGGAGGGAGACAGGAAAGGCAGAGGGTGCAGAGGAGAAAGAGGAGAAAAGCAAGGAAAAAATCACTGACAGGTCAGCTCTTTGGTGCCTACTCTTGGCCCTGGATCCCGCTTGGCCCTGGGCACACAGGGCAGGATGTGACAGTCATATGGTGGTGGGGGGGACGGCTACAGTAGACAGACACTCCGAGTGTGAGGGACCACGGTGGCAGAAATCAGATCTGCAGGGGGGAAGGTTGTGTGTGTAAGGGGGGAGGACGGATGGAAGAAGGAGTGAAAAGGGGGAGGAGGGACATTTGGACCTTGGAGTGAGTGGAGTACACATGGCAGGAAAGATGGGCTGGTGGGCCGTGGGTGCCCATCCCACAGGGTGAGAGCGGGGCCCGGGTGGAGAATTAGACTAGTTCACAATAAAGGGCGGGGGCCTGAGGCTGGGAGGAATACCTTCTAGGACTGGACCACAGAGTGACCAGAGGGGCAGTGTCCCCTCAGGACAGGGACGGAATAGTCAGGAAGAGGCAGAGTTCTGGGTAGAACACAGTCTGCATTAACCAGCCACATAGCTGGCCTGTTATGTAGGGTAATACGCTCCACCTCTTACCCCAAGCTAATGTTTGCAGGGGACACAGGCAACTTGTGGCGAGGAGGAAGTCGCGCCCTGCTTGTGGGTTCCTGGGAGACAGTGCGACCAGGCACAGGCTCAGTAAGATGCGGAGGGCCTTCAGGGCAAGAAGTCACTTCCAGCCAGTGGGGCTCCGGGCTCGGGGCTTCCCAGGGTTGGCGGGGGGTTCGTGCAAGAAGGAGTGGCAGGCTTTGGGAATGCCGAGGAGGGTGGGAAGGCACCTGTGGGCTCTACAGGATGGAGCAACAGCTTAAAGGGGAGGAGACGTGGGTGTGTTTGAGAAAGACTCAGAAGCCGCCAGGGTGTGAAATTGAGAGACAAGAAATAAGGTGGAGGCCAGAAGATGGCAAAGGAGTGTAGGCTGGAGGGTGTGAGAGCTGGTGAAGGTGGTCGGAGGGACCTGGCTTCCAGGTAGCTGAAGTTGTGACCATGTGGAAGTGGAGCGGGTTGAGAGACGGTGGGTGTGATTCACCAAGGAGACTGCCCTGGGGCAGGAGGGCAGGGGGCTCCTTAGGAGGCAGACCAGGCCACCGTGATGAGGGTCAATGGAGCGGGGCGGAGGTGAGGGCAGGGGATGCAGCCTGGCGACCCTACAGGCAGACTGGGGCTCCCTCAGGGTGGGGCTGCTGAGAAGCTGGGTCATCAGAGCCTGTAGGGACTCCAGGCTCTCCTCACCCCTCTCGGTTACCAGTGCGCAGCGATCTTTTCCCCACTAGGGGGCGTTTGCAGAGGCAGCTGGCAGAGAGGAAAGGACAGGAGCTGAGAAACTGAAGGTACCCAGGTAGGTGAATCTGGGCCCTGCTGCTGTGGGCTTGGTGATGTGGGCTGAGCTACTTACTCCCTCTGAATTTTTTTTAATCTGTAAAACTATATACACATCTCCTGTAATACTGTCAGAGTTAAAAGATATAATGTAAACAAAACAATTTAACTGTGCTTGGCAGGTACAGGAGCTCAAATATATACATAGTCCTTTGAACTGATTCCATTCTCTCTAAAACAAAAGTTTGGTTAATGTTTGCTGAATAAAGAAATGATTGAAAAGATGGATGGATGGGTGGATGGATGGGCTGGATGTGTGGATAGATGGATGGGTGGAAGGATGGATGAATGGATGGATGGATGAATGGATGGATGGGTGAATGGATGAATGAATGGATGGATGGGTGGATGGGTTGGATGTGTGGATAGATGGGTGGGTGGATGGATGGATGAATGAATGGATGGGTGAATGGATGGATGGGTGAATGGATGAATGAATGGATGGGTGAATGGATGGATGGATGAATGAATGGATGGGTGAATGGATGAATGAATGGATGGATGGGTGGATGGGTTGGATGTGTGGATAGATGGGTGGGTGGATGGATGAATGGATGGGTGGGTGGATGGATGGATGGATGGGTGGATGGATGAATGAATGGATGGGTGGATGGATGAATGAATGGATGGGTGGATGGATGGGTGGATGGATGAATGAATGGATGGGTGGATGGATGAATGAATGGATGGGTGGATGGATGGGTGGGTGGGTGGGTGGATGGTTGGAATGCTAACTGGTTGATTTATTGGATAGTCTGACTAAACAAAGGGATGGTCCTTTCCCAAACAAAGGGGGTATTCCAGAAGCCCCTTCTACCCCTTTCACCTTTGGGATAGAATGGAGCTCATGTGGTTAAGGGGGGCGGTGCTGGGATGAGTCTCAGCAGATCGACTTGTGGACTTGGGGTGAGCTAGAGCAGAATGTGTGGGCAGGGAGGGGCACATGCACACATACTCACAGCAGATAGAAAGCCAAGCTTTTGAACTGTCCCTGGAGGAAGGTCTCAGTGCCCACGCCGATCAACACTAAAGGGGGAAGAAGAGGAGGGAAGAATGGGCCAGGTGCTCCAGCCACAGCACAGCCTGTGGAGGGCATCTTGGCAGTGGAGTGCGCCCTCTCCTGAGGACTGGGAGCCAGGATAGGCTCTCGTCCCTGTGGCACAGGGAGCTGTGTCTGGGAAGATGCGAGAGAGCAGAGAGCCTTCTGGGTTGGTCTCTGGAAACCAGAGGGGCTTCCTGCAGAACCCCAGAGTCCTTCTCATCCATTCTCTCTAGAGCAGATGCCAGTCCATCTCTGTCCACACTGGTCATGCTGCTACCCCTCTGTGCCCCGAAAAACAGCCTACTCTGACAGGCCACCAACTCTTGGGCTCCACAGCTGTCTGCCACGTGTAGTGGCTTCAAGGGCCCTCACCGTCCTGCAGGCCCACGTGTGCTGTGTCTGGGCTCCAGTGCTTGGCTGTGGGACCCGCCCCACGCCTGTTCCCTTGCCCAGATGAGCCCATAATGGGGAACTCGTCCAGGGCTGCTTCGGGAACAGCACATCTCTGGGCCGTGGGCTCACGGGTGGCCCTAAGTGAGTCACATTGCTTCTTTCTGTCCCAAGAACTTATTTTTACTTGCTGGTTTGGTGGCTATATCTCACGCTCTTGGCTCGTTTCTTTGGACCCAGTGCTGAGTAAGCCCCTAGGGTTTTACTTGGACACGAGATGCCTCATCTCTCCTCCTGTCTTCTTGGCAGCTGGTGTTTATGCTCAAATATCTGACCTTCCATTTGTCCGGGGTGAATCCTCTCTTGGACCCACCTTTGTGAACTTGCTGGGTCCCCATGTCTCCCTCCTCTCATGGCTTCAATCAACCAGCTTTGGCCCTGACCCATCTACCCACTGATGGAAATAGTCCACACACAGCAGGTGGCCATCCTGAGATGTTCCTCCCTCCATGGTGACCCACTCATCAGACCTCTTTCTTATTACAGCCCAGGCTGCTTGTATTTCTCTCTCTGGACTCCAGTGACCCACCCTGGTATTTGCCAGATTGTGACTTCACCTTGAATCTCTCCCAGAGAGTCAAAGATGGTAGGGCTGGGCTATTGTTCTTGGTGGCCCGTGTGTGGTCCTGCATCACTGCCACGCCAGGGCCTCCTTCCCTGGGCCTGATGCTCCCTGTTTTTTCCTGGCAGAGACACTCTGTAAGCTTCCATGCTCGGGCTACCTGAGCCCATTGTCCACTGTGGAGATGCTGAAATGCAGGGTGGAGCCCTTCAATCAGCTGCCAGCACCACCACACCTCACTTCCTGGGGTGATGTGGAAATACTTCAGGGAGAAGGGGACAGAACTCATCACTCTAGAAAGGGGGTGCTGCTATATTCCTGGGGGGTTCTAGTGCTCCCTGGGCTTGAGGGCCAGGGCGGTGGAGGACACTACCTCTGTCCTCCCCAGGCTCTAGCCGCTTGTCCCAGGTGAGGCCTCAGGGATGCTCTGCAGCCTCACACCCCTCTGCAGTGTTAACATAACCTGAAAAGCCCTTAATAGCTTATACACAGTGATCACAGATGTCTGGCTCCTCACAGCAGCCCCAGGACACAGGAAGTTCGATAGTCCCCATTATGCAGGCATGAAAATGAGGCTCAGTGACCTTGTGCAATGCTCTCAAGGACACGTGATAGAAAGCAAAGGACCTGCTGACTTAACTTGAGACTTCTGGTTCCAGGTGATGGGCCATTTCCTGGTTTGCACTGTTTACCTGTGTGTGTGTGTGTGTGTGTGTGTGTGTGTGTGTGATGCAGGCAAATATTCATGCATTTAGTTTTCACTGTATGTCCTGTCCTCTTCCCAGCACTTAGCATTCATTAACTTACTTAATCATCACAACAGTCCTATGTGAAAGTACTATGTTACCCTCATTTTACAGAAGAGGAAATGGAGGCACAGAGACTGTAAGTAAAACCAACCAACCCACAAACCAGTCATGGGAGCCTTGGTCAGGTCCTGCTTTTCAGTCTCACATTTGCCAGTGAATAGTTGAGCCAATCTCTCTGAGGTTTCAGTAAGTTAAAGGCCAGAAATATCACAGGTGCTCAATGAAATCACGAATTTTTGGTACAAGGATCCAGCCCAACTGGGGGAAAGGTCTTGCCTGGGGAAGGGGTCTTCTGCTCAAGGCTCGGTGCTTATGCTCATTCACTTCTCCTGGGAGGCAGGGCCTTCCTTCACCTGGGTGGTCTTTGTGGATTTGCATGCACTTCTGGCAGGTGACCAGCAGATGGCAGGAAAGGGTCTTGGGAACTCACTTTCCCTGATTTGTACCCCTTTGGTATATGGAGAGTTATTTTGATGTCTTTTGACTGAAACGAAGGGTCAATAGTCAAAGGGGCATTTCAGGAACACTCTAGAGGCAGTGCTGGTTTGCAGTTAAAAAGAACATAACAACAACAATCGAGAGTAACAGTAGGGAAAGAGAGCTGGATTGGAATCTCAGTTCTGTGTGTTACTACCTGGGTTGCTGTGGGTAAGTACGTAACTCATCTGAGTTGGCTTTACCATCTGTGGAATGGGGAGAAAATAATTACACCTCCCAGAGTTGTTGCTTGGCTTGGAGAAAATAATGCATCTGAAACACAGGGCTTTGTGCCTGACATGGGCTCCCTCCTCCCTCTGACTCCAGCATAGGCAAGTTTCCCAGCCTCCAAGGGAAGTGCGGTCACCCTCCCCAAAGCTCTCAGCCAACAATAAACATGCTGGCTTCCGCAAGCCCAGGGGACAGAGGGGTGCCCCGTGGTTGGAGGAGGAAAGCAGGGGGCATGGAGTCAGGGACCTGACTCTTCAGGCCAGGAGAGCCGTAGGGGATTCTCGCAGGAGGTCATAAGGCCCTTTGACACCAGGGCCAAGGGGATGACTTGTTTGACCCTCCCAGTCCTGGGGCTCATGTTCAGAGGCAGACCAGGCAACGTTGAGGCAATGGTGACCCATGTGAAGTCCTTCCTTCTGTCCCCTTTGTATCTGCCTGTCTGCCTGCTTCTGCCCAGCAGCTGCCTGCCCAGACTCCTTGCTGTCTCCTGGCTGCTTTTCTGAGACTGTTCTTTTTTCCTGACTCCTGCAGTTTCACAGGGTTCTAGCTCAGAGCAAAATGGGCCAACCTCCATCAGCCACTCACTGCAATAGATGACCCTGCGTCCCTTGCCCTGAGCTGGGCACGGGGCAGAGCAGCTGACAGTCTGACAATGAAGACAGGGGAACAAATACCATACATGTCCCCAGAATCAAGGTTTTCTTATAACAACTTCTCTATAAGAAAGAATTGCCCCTTGATTGTGGGCTGTATTGTTTTCCATGCTGCAGGCCAGCGGGGGGCGTGGGATGGGGGAGGGAGCTGGGTGGGGTCTGATGTACCACTTTGACACCCCGGTTGAGTGGCCTGTAGACTCCTTCCATCCCTCCCTGTTATCTGTCCCTTAGGATCCTTCTGCTCCTCGTCCTGGCCCAACAGAACATATCACAGGCCCACCCCAGCACAGTCAGCCCCGCCCCTCCCTCCATCTCACCTCCCCTCACAGTCCCCAGAAGGGCATCCTGCATGGGCGCCTGGTGGACAAGTCTGGCCTCCTCCTCTCGCCCCCTTTCCTTTAGTTTCTGTCCCTTCTGTCTGGGCTGCATCCAACCACGGCATAGTCTTTTCTTTCAGAGGACAGGGATTTTCTTCCGAGATGCCTTCCTGAGCTATTTGTTCTAATTCAGGCTTAGCAGGGATCAGAGTTTCTGGACCAAGAGCCCCTGGCGCAGGCCTGGGCCAGGCAGACACTGGAGCATCTTCCTGGGCATCCTGAAACTCTGGTCCAGAGTGTGGGTGGATGAAATCTGCATGAAATCCACAAGGGTGCTAGGCTGCAGCAGAGAGAACGTGAGGCTTGATCAGAAAAGCAGAGTCTTGGCTCCTCAGGCAGAGGAAAACTCCCCTGCCTGCTTCCTCTTCCAGAAAATGGGGATCATGAAACATGCATGACTGGCTTCAGCCTCAGCCTCGGTAAACTGTAGAGTACTGAGCAAACGTAGACAATGCCTAATAGAATTATTAGGAGAGGCGGGTTGTTCCCATCAGTAGTCTCAGGGAACGAGAGGGTCTATTTTTATCCTTTCCTTCCATTAATACGTGCTTTTATTGTAGCTAAAGAGCTCTACGTATTGATGTTGTGCATTGATTTTCTTGACTCGGGTCCCTTCTGGAGGCCCGATTGGGAGATAAGTGGTCCAAAGCTCCATTTACCTTAATATCTCATGAGTAAGGCCCTCTGTGCAGCCGGCTAGTGGCCTGTGTGCTCCTGAGGATGGGGCTAGTCCATGGTGCTAATGGCTAAGGGGCTCTCCTCAGGGCTTCTGGTCTCAGGGCCGACCTTGTGTTTGGCTGTAGCTGATCTGTTCTGACTCCATCACTGGCTTGAGTTTTGACACCTGTCTTGCATTCAGTGCAAGACCCTGGTGGCAACATAGGCCACTTCACAGAAGTCACTAGAGGCCACGCTAACTGGCTTTCCATGCTAGGCCATGGTCTTAGTCCTGGATGCGTGGGCGGCTGGCTGAGGATGTCACACTCACTGCTCCTGAGGGCACCTTGGAACTCCTCGTGTCGTATTTATTGTCCTTCCTCCCCAGTTACGGCACATCTCCTACTGGTCTTAGTGTCTGTAGGAACATCTCAGGTAGGGACGCACTTATCTGATGACAACGGCTGGGGATGGTTTAAGTTCAGAAAGGGTCACAGCTGACTGTAGACGTGAAAGCTAGGTTTGCACCATTTCTGAGAACACGGAGATGTCAGAACCAGTTGCTAAGGCTCCACTGAGACAATAAGGGAGTAGCTGGAGGCTTCTTAACTCAGGAGGAGTGGCAGATTCTAAGCCTGGCAGGGACGTTTACTGAGAGCCATTCAACTGACACTTCTGAGCCAGAGACACTGTGAGGAAAGGCCAAGATCTTATAGAAGAAAATTCCAGATATTCAGTTAGAGGAGATTTTAGAGTATAGAGAGATACTCAGTGCACTCCAACACCTCTCACCAGCCTGTTTTGGGAGAATTTCCTGAAGGCAAGAGAGTCTTCATTCTCTGCTAAATTTTCTACCATCGACTGTAGTAGACCATCTAAGAGGTCTATTTTGTTTGGCCTGTAGAAGTCCCTGTGGTAGATGGCAGGGATGCCCCCAAAGCTCCCTCCCCTTGGTATCCACCCTCTTTGTGATGTGACTTGGCAGTCCCAGTTTCCCCAGTCCTTAAATCTGGGCTCAGCAATGTGACTCACTTTGGGCCACAGGATGTTATCAGGCACCAGGCAAGCACAGAGGTAAAATGGGCTTGTGAGCTGGACCTTCTTTCTTGTGCCACTGCCAATATCATAGGCACGTGTCCAGGCCAGCCTGCTGGGGCATGAGGAACCCTATCATCCCTGCCAAGTTCAGTCTGACAAACCAACAGCTCAGATAGGTGAGAACACCCAGCCAACTTAGCAGATAGGTGAGAAAACCCAGCCAACTTAGCAGAACTGCCTAGCCTCCTTGCTCAATGTGTGAACAATAAAAGCTTATTGCTGTAGACTACTAAGGTTTGGCAGTTGTTACACAGCATTATTTTGGCAATAGGTAACTAACTGATACATCCACCATTAACAGCTTTATTGAGGTATAATTGACATGCAACAAACTGCACATACTTAAAGTGTGTAATTTGATAAGTACTGACATATATGTATACCAGCGAAACCATTATTCTAATCAAGATAATGAACATATTTGCTACCCCCAAAGTTTCCTCACATCCTTGTAATCCTACCCTCCCATCCTTCCTTCTACTCCCAGGGGCCACTGATCTGTTTTCTATCAATAGAGATTAGTTTGCATTTTCTACAAGTTTATACAAATGAAATCATACAATTTGCACTCTTTTCCTGCTGTCTACCTTCATTCATCATCATTATTTTGAGATTTATTCATGTTGTACCATGTACCAATAGTTCATGTCTTTCTGTTGCTGAGTAGTGTGGATATATATGCCTTGGTTTGTTCATAACTCTTCTGTTGATTGGCATTTGGGTTGTTTCTAGTTTTGGCTATTACAAATGAAGATGCTATGAACATTCATGTATAATCTTTGTATGGACATATGCTTTCTTTTCTCTTGGGTACATACCTGGGAGTAAAATGGCTGGATCAGGTAGTAAGTGTATTTTTAATTTTTTAAGAAACTGCCAAACCATTTCCAAAGTGAGTGTACCATCTTACATCCCCATCAGTGGCATTTGAGAATTCCGCATCCTTGCCAACACTTCCACATCTGGTATGGTGAGTCTTTTTAATTTTAGCCATTTTAATAGGTATATAGTAATATCTCATTGTGGTTTTGACTTGCATTTCCCTAATGACCATTGACGCGGAACATCTTTTTCATGTGTTTATTTGTCATCATGTCTCTTTGTTGACTTGTTTTTTCATTCTTTTAACATTATATTTCGAAGAGTGATGTTCTTAATTTTGAAGGTATACGATTTATCAACTTGTTCTATGGATTGAACTTTTGATATTGTATCTAAAAAAATCTGTCTACCGCTTCACTTAGGTTTTATCTTGTTGACTAGGTTTTACATTTAGGTCTAACCATTTTGAGTCTTTTTTTGTATGATACAAAGTATAGACAGAAGTTCATTTTTTGGTAAATGGATATTCAATTGTTCAATACCATTTGTTGAAAAAAATAATTTCTGCACTAAATTGCCATTGTACTTTTGTCAAACTCTGTTGTTCATATAGGACTATGTCTATTTCTGGACTCTCTTGTGTTCCACTAATCTATTTGTTTTTCTTTGTGTTGATACTATGCTGTATTGATTTCTGTAACTTTTAAGAAGCCTTAAAGTCAGGTAGTGTTACCCATCAACAGATGACTGGATGTGGTACCAGATGTGGTATTATATGCAGTGGAATATTGCTCATCCATGAAAAAGAATAAAATAATGCATTTGCAGCAACATGGATGGACCTGGAGATCGTCATTCTAAGTGAAGTGAACTGAAAAGAGAAAGGAAAATGCTATATGATACCACTTACATGTGGAATTCAAAAAAAAAAACCACAAATGAACTACCTATTTATCACTTAGATGATTCATTTTTTGAATATGCATAAGCACATTTGACGGTCCTTTATGACTGGATTACTGCATTCTTTTGATTCTTATTTTGTGGTTGGCTTTATTCCTTTGATAACTATGTAAGTTTAAAAAGCCAAACCTCTAATCTGTTCTTAGAAACAATGATCTGTACATATATGTAAACTAAAAACATGTGCATTATATTGTATATATATATATATATTTACATGTAATCCATTGTATATGTGCAGTCAAATTTTAACAATTCTACCTGATAAAACTAACAAATGAAAAAAAATCATGTGGTGTTAACCTTTTATTTTTGCTCTTTGTTAAAAAATTGTCTCGGTTATTTTAGCACCTTTGCATTTCCAGGTGGAATGTAAAGACATCCTGTCAATGTTCAAGAAAAATTCTGCAGGGATTTTGACTGGGATTGCATTCAAACTGTAGAGCAATTTTGGTGAAAACTGACACCTTAATCTTGAGTCTTCTGACCCATGAAAAAAATATATCTTCCCATTTATTTAGGTTTTCTTTACTATCTCTCAGCAATATTTTTTAGTTTCCAGTGTATAGGTTTTTTTTTTTTTCTGACATTTTTTGGGTCAGACATCTCCCTTAGTATTTTATATTTTTGATGCTACTATGTATTTAAAATTTTTCATTTTCTAATTTTTTGTTGCTAGTATATAGAAATACAATTGATTGTTGCATAGTGATCTTGTCTATAGGTGTCTTGCAACCTTGCTAAACCCTTTATTATTTCTAGTAGCTTTTCTGGTAGATTCCATCAGATTTTGAATAGTAAGTTTTTCTTCCTTTTTGCCAAGGTGTATGAATTTTATTTCTTTTTCTTGCCTTGTTGCACTGGTTAGAACCTCTAGTACAATGCCGACTAGAGATAGAGAGGACACCCTTGTTTTGTTACCAATCTTAGGAGAAAAGCATTCAGTCTTTTTTTTTTTTCCCTCTTTTTTTTTCCTGTTCATTCAGTCTTTTATTTTAAGTAGCTGTAGTTTTTTTGTGGCTTTGTTAGGCTCAGAAAGTTTCCTTCTATTAATAATTTGATGATAGTTATTATCATTCCAGAATGTGGGATTTTTTCAAATGCTTTCTCTGTATCTATTTAGATAATAATATAGCTTTTCTTTTTTAGTTTGTTAATATGGTCAATTACATAAATAGATTTTTAAATACTAAAGCAACCTTATGTTTCTGGGATAAATTGTACTTGGTTATGTATATTATATATTTTTATATATTTTCATTTGATTTACGAGAACTTCATTTAAAACTTTAACATTTATGTTGAAGAGGAATATTATAATTTTCTTTTCTTCTGACATCTTTGTCTAGTTTTGGTATCACAATAATGCTAGTTCAAAGAATGAACTGAGAAGCATTCCCACCTTTTCAAATTTTTGGAATGGCTGTGTAACATAGATATTATTTCTTCTTTCAATGCTATAAAATTCACCTATGAAACCATCTGGGCTGATACACCGCATTTTGCTGATGACATCATTTACATGGAGGGACTACAGACTCTCAGGATTCACTGACACTGCTGAAGATATTGACTAGTGCAGAAAAGCATCTTCCTTGTAGAGACATACAGGGCAACTTTCTTCTAGGTCTTGATTTCAGGTCAAGGTATTTGGCCGAGTTATTTGCTTCTTATTCTTTCTTGCCTTCAAAGAGAATGCATCTGCTCTTCTACATGGCAGCTCTCCTGGTGCTAGAAAACCATGATCATGCCTGCAAATGTTGTCTATCCAAGCCGCACCTACCAGATCTGACCTTGACCTGGCCTATGGCATCTGGGAAGTCTAAGGGGAAAGCTCTGGGAGGGGCTCCATCTCCCCAGCGTCAGTCACTTATTTCTGACTACATTTCTTTTTGATTACAGATGGTTGCACAGAACTAAGGACAATTCTTAAAAGAACTATCGGCCCATGAGAAATAAAATGAGGCTACCATCTTTTTTCTGGTTTCATCACTACATGTGGTGTAGAAGTAACCAATGTACTGTGGGATGATCTTAATGACCCAAGCTCAAAATGTGCAGGAAAGTGTTACTCAGCATAAGGCTTTTCACAGTCTAGCCCCTTCCTCCCTTTCCAGCCTCAAGGGTCACATATTACCTTGCTCCGTTCCTCTGATCTTTCTTGTTTTCCATCCTGCAAGAAGATCCTATCAATCACACACCCTGCGCAGTCCCTGTGTCCAGCACATTCCTCTCAAATTAGCCAGCACTGAGTGAGAATGTATGTGCCAGGAAGTTCGCTGTCTTTGTCATTGTTTCACTAAATGTTCACAACCCTGGTGGGTAGATACACTTGTTATCCCCATTTCATAGATGAGAATACTGACATTTAGGGTGATCAGGTGACATGCCTAAGGACACACATCTACTAAGTGGTAGAGAAGGACACAAATTCACCCTCCCAAACACTATGCTGCAATGCTTGGCACTGAGGTGTATATTTACTAGCTTGTCTGCCTGGTCAGATCATGCACTTCTCCAGGGCAGAGGTCATCCCATCCTAATCTATGTGTCTACATTGCACAAAGTGGGAAATCAGCAAATGTTCACCAGATAAATGAATCCTAGGTGGACTTCTAGATTTTTTGTTTTAAATCTAAGAAGGAGGAAGCAGGCACAAAGAAGTCAAGAAAGGAATGCTTGAACCAAATTATATTATCTAGAGGTGGAGATGTTTCAATTGCTTGTTGGAACAATCAGATTGGAAAACAGTCAATGCTCACTTACAGGATCTGAAAGCAATGTGGTCTTGCTTGGGTAATAAATCCCCCTGCGGATGTGCTGGAGTGCATAAAGCTTCCTTAGATGGCAGGAGGTGGTCACAGGGATGCACATTTAAGAAGGGTGGAAATTAGCATGGAGGGCCCAAGATGATTGCATCAGAGCATTCTTTATTTTTTTTAAAGGCTTTGAATAGGGCTAAAGTCAAACTATGCATTTGCTGTACTCTTTAAAAAATAATGAGAACAGCTGAGTTTAAATGCTTCTTTTATTCTAGTCTATATTAATAAGCCATGTCTCCATTTGAACGGGGCTGTTGGGAATGTGGCTCTATCCTTTATGCAGAGAAGAGGTTAATGGGTTAAAAACCTGGAACAAAATAAAACTCCTAAATGATTCCAGGTTGATCCAAGGTAGTTGATTTGCGAGAAAGAGCACGTTAGCCTGACAAGCAGGGCTTGCTTAAACTGGCTTTGTCTCAAGTCCAGCTGGTTTCCTTGTGAGCTGGGTGGTACCCTTCTCTTTGGAGCTGTGTCCCCAGAGCCCACGGATGTTTCACTGCATCCCTGCCCTGTGAGTGGGTGGACTGGAGCTCCAATACCAGACCTGCTGTTTGCTGGCTGTGTCACCTCTCCCAAGCTACCCAAACATTCTGAGCCTCAGTTTCCTCATTTGTACAATGGGATTAAGCTCAGCACTTGGCCCTCACAGACACTAGTAGATCTGCAGCAAGGTAATGACTTAGAGCATGTTGTCAGTCATGCCCCTCTGGATCCACAAATGGAAGGTCCTACTGTGATAATTCCCTTTGGAAATGCATGCAGATTTATCTGTCCCCAGCTGAGGTCCAGGAGTGGGTTTGGCTGGAGATGGTCTTGATGGTGTCAGTTAAAGCAGGATGGCAATCATTCAGAGACAGAGAATGAACAGCTGGATCCAAGATCAGTGTTTTTACAGATTCAGAGAATAAACTCAGGGTTAGCAATGGGGAGAAGGGGAAGGGAGAGGGGCCTTCTGGGGAGAGGAGGGGCATTCTAGGTGTAGGGAAAAAGAGAAAAAGGATTATTCTGGGATTGCATGAAATCACGTGTGTGAAACTTCTGAAAATTGTGAAGTATTACAGAATTTAAAGAATATGTCATTCAATCAAAAATGGATAATATAATATTACAGATTAAAAAACATATCAGTGTCTTTAGATTTAGGAAATGATTGGTCATTCTTCTTTCGCTTCCATGTAACTGTGTCTTCTCTCATCATGACTCTACCTGCCTGAGGCTGTGAGGTCAGGACTGACTGCTGGTGGGGGCGCTAGGCTGTTCGGGAGGCCCTCAGTCAGCCCCTTGGGTACGCTTTGTGTGTTTTGCATTCTACATCCCGTGGTCGTCAAGACATAGAAAGGCATGTCTTTCAGCCCGATGTAGGCAGAAGGCGTACTGATTAAGAGGTGGGTCTCAGGAGTAGACTGTCATCAATGGGAACCTTGCCTCTTGGCTTCCTGGTTGTGAGAGCTTGAGCCAGGTCTTCGCCCCACTGACCCTCAGCTCCTTCCTCCGTGCAGTGGGGATGAGGAGGGCGTGATGGTACTTCAAGGGGTCGAAAGGAAACACTACATTTAAAACATGTAGCCCTGAGCTAGGTTCATGGTAAATCCCCAAGTCATGATGTTTATTATCAGCTTTTACAACAAGAGTAGAGGCTGAAAAATAAATCACCCTTGAGGGTTGGCAGTGAGAAGCCTTCAGTATGAGTGCGTTTGCTCTGAGGAGAGTTGGGAGGCCTCCCCACAGGGCCTGGAGACATTTCCTCGTCATTTCCTCTTTTAGGGGAGGCCCAGGCCCATCCAGGTGCGAGGACACAGCTGTGAGGAGACGGCTTTCTCTCCAGGGTCAGGGCCTGGGGAAATGAGTCTCCCCTCTTCTCTCCACACTCCAGCCAGAACTGAAAGCCTCGGAGAGGCACCATCTACCCTGACATACGGATCTCTTTTCATCCTCCTCCCATTCATCCTCCTCCCATGGGCTTGTTCAGGGCTGAGGAGTGGAGAGGAAGTTCATGGAGATTCACCCTCAGGGAAGAAGAGGGCAGAGGAAGTGCAAAGGGAAGCACAGGAGGGGGGCAAATCCCATGGGACAGGCCCTCATTCTCTCATTTTATGGAGGAGGTGTGCCCCGGGCTTCAGTTCTCCCATCTCAGTTTAAATCCATTTTCCCAGGTCCCCCTCTCCTGACAGTTACCCCGTGGTGAGAACAAATCTCGGGGTTGAGCCTCTCCTGGGGCCTGAGTCTCTAACCTGGGATGCCATGGATCTGTCTTCAGGTGGACTCAGTGAGAACCTGCTTGGAGGGACGGATGTATGTCAGTGTCCAACATCCGCACAGGGAAGTGTGGCGCACTCCCCGTCTGTGTGCAGTTCCCTGCTTGTGTCTGCTCTTGGGGTGGCTCCTGGTGCCACATCTCAGCAACAGAGGGATGCCCTATGCCTTCCATGGCCAGGGACATCTTGCCATTGAATGACACCAGCCAAGTGTAAGACAGTTGGAGAGGATAGGTCTGTGATGAAATGGAAACCTTATGATTGATTCAGAAGGAGAGAATTTTCTAACTTTCAAAACGCCTTTGCCTGGGAGCAATCTGTAAGGCCCATTTACCCAGTGCTCTGTGCCCACTCGTGTGGGCTGGACATGGGGGTGGGATTGCAATGGCCTGTGGGACCCAGGACATCCTAATGAAGTTGCACTTAAAGGGGCTGAATGGGGAGGAAGAGAGGGGCTCAGCCATCCAGCACCTGTGCAGGGCAGTCTTTGGCCACAGACGCTCAGCCTCACCCTCCTGGTGCATGTTCCCGGGGCCTGGTGCCTTCAGCACTGCCGACAGCCTCAGATCTGTGTGCAGAGGAGAAGGGGGACCGGGGGCGGGGGCTGCTGGATTAGGAGCTGCCTGGTCCCTGCAGGTGACACTCCGGGCAACTTTGGGTCGCATGCTTTTCCTACTTTCTGGAAACCTCACACGCCTCCCCCTGAAGGATCAGGGTTAGCTTAGGTCTGCTGGGGTTTCTGCAAAGTGACAGCTTCTGTCTCAAGTCTGATTTCCTCTCTAGCCGCGGTGCCTCTGGAAATGAGGCCTGGACTTCTCAATAGAGGATTTCAAGAACAACAACAAAAAAGAGGCTTAAGAGAATAAGGAATTTGTAAATCTTTCACACTGGAAATAGGCCAGCAAGTTCAGTGATGCTAAAAGAAACTCGAGATTTTCTCAAGATCACTAAAGCCCCTCTTTCTAGTTTCCCACCTGCTCCCAGTGCTCTAGAAAGTCCAGACATGGTTACTGGAAAGCCGGGCCATTAGAAGGCAACTTGTACCCTATGTTTAGCCTGGATCGTATATCAAAACCAAGGGGGAGGCCCATTCTCAGCATGAACAGTGGCCCTCCCCACTGAGATAAGGGTCGTGGTTAAGAGAAGTGGTATGCCTGAGTGTGTGTGTGTGTGTGTGTGTGTATGTGGCTGCAGACCCTTCCACTGGCTGAGATAAATCAGACTTTTAAACTGTCTTTAGCTAATCCATTCCAAGTTTATATACCTCTTAAAACAGCTTCCTGACAGGAGCCAGGCGTCCCTTCCGGGCAGAGTGTGGCCGGGGGACCGTCCCTGTGATATCTGACAGCTGAAAGTGGTGTGTTTTACGTACTTGGAAACCAAGGCTTAATGGAGTCAAGGTCAACGGTGGTAGATGAGGACTCGAACTCCACACCCAGAAACCCTACTTGGGGCTAATTCCCCTCCCCAGGATGGGCAGTTAGGGGCCTTGGAGCTCATTCCCTTAGGTGTACGTTGGTAACGAGGTGGTTCTGACAGGGGCTGGAGCGGGCTCCCCCATCAGTTCATTCACTCAGGACCCTCAGCAGAGCAATGCCAGACCCTTTCTGGTGCCCACTGGGAGGGGCTTCCTGCCCTAGGAAGAGAGAGCTCTTTGGCCAGAATCTTGGCCATTTCAAAAATCGAGGGACCAGAGTTCCAGGCTGGCTGGCCCTCGGACGTGCAGCACGATCTTGGGCAAGGGTCACCACCCCCTGTTTGAACTTAGGTGCTTCATCTCATTACGGGGAGGAGGGGTGTAATTGGACCATCTACAACAGTCTTTCCTGTGCTAACTCAGGGTTAAATGCTAGAAGAGACCTCTGGCCAGCAGCTCAGTGAGCCTGGCCTTGCGCTCTGGGCAGGACACAGATCCTCACCTAGCTCTGAATTATGCCCTGGGGGCTTCTCCCAAGATGGTCACATCCTTGGTTCCACATAGCTCTGCCAGTTCATGCATCCCTGCTCCTTCAAAACACCTGGCCAGCCGATCTGGTTATCTCTAACCTACAGGTCAGAAAGCACCATCCCAGAGGGCCCAGGGGCTCTCCCAAGGTCACACACGGGCAATTGACAGGGCTGGGATGGGGACCAGCACTGCTGGAGTCTGAGCTGCCGGCCATTTCCCTTTCTCCAAGACCCAAGCCCAAGATTGTGGATAGTGGTGGGAAGGACTTGATGAGCAGTGGATGTCTCTTCCTTGTCCCCAGGGGACTGTGGGAACCAGAGCTAAGGGCTCAGAATGCTGCCTGGAACTTTTCCCACCACAGATCCTGGCCACATGGGGGCCCAGGTCTGCACTGGGGGAGTGAGACGGCAGAGCTCAGGATTACAGCCTCGCAGCTTCTGCTCTAACCGTCGGTCTTCCCAGCCAGCTGAGCAGCCCCCACCCCCACAACAGATCGGGCTGGGCAAGGAGGAGAGCCCAGCACAGGAAACCATTTCTCCCCGCAAACCCATGTACTTTTTGGGAAGCCTGGGATCGCCGCGTCCAGCCCCCTAGCTCAGCTTGCCCTGTGTGCTGGGAATTCTCTCTCCATGAACTGGGCTGTGGTTTGAGTAAAACAAGATGTGCTCCACCGACCACTTCCACGACCGTACAGTGAGGCGTCCGATTCTCATGTCTGCCCAGCCCTTTACCCCTTCACCGTCAGCCCCACCTCCACCTCACAACAGCACCTGAGGAGGTGGGGCTGACCTTCAGCTCATTTCACAGATAAGGGTGCTGAGGGTTCCCAAGGTCACATAGATGGTGGGGTGCCAAGCTGAAATTCAGCATCAGACTCCTGGGTCCCAGCCCCAGGCACACTCCGCTACACCGGCCACTGCTCTGAAGAGCAGTGTTTCTGGGGTGTTGAGAAAGGAATTGAAGAAGATGTGGCCAGGTGTTTCTGCCCATCCCTCACCAGCCGGCTCCCACGCCTCGGGCAGTCCTGTCTGCTCTGCCCAGTGCACAGGGGACGGAAGCTGGGAGGCGGGGTCTTACCTGCAGCGGTGGTGATGCCCAGGAGCCGGCAGGTGTATTCCAGCCCAGTCCAGAATACCGGCAGCTTCATGGTGCGGGGGGCGAGGGCAGGGTCCCAGCAGGGCAGGAGCTCGGGCCCGAGATGCTCCAGGTCGCCTGTATGCAGTGGGAGGCTATGACCTCCGGCTCCGGGCTCTCGTGCTCTGGAGCCCTGCCTTCCCAAACCAGTCCAGGCCACTTCAGCCTGGCCGAGGTGTGAATAGGGCTCACCTCCTTGGCTTGCCAGGCACTTGGCTTAATTATTACCTTGGAAGAATGCCCCTACTGCTCCGCGCAGCCAGGGCCTGGTCTGGAGCCGCTGCGGCCCCGGCGCGGCCGCCTGAGATCAGGCCTGTTAGGGCTGGGCTGGAGGCAGCCTGGAGCTGGCAATTAACTATTTCTGGCTGGGAGGAGGGAGCCAGCCAAGGAGCCAGCCCAGGCCCTCCCTTCCTGAGCAGCAGAAGGGCCCAGAGAAAGTCACACCTGGACCTCAGGCGTTCAGGGTCTGGGAGCCAGTGTCTGCAGGTGATGGTGTGCATGTGGGTTTGTGTCTGTGTGTGTATCAGGGAGAGGGATGTGTCTTTAAATCACCCCAGAAACAACTTTCACAATGAGTTCCAAGCTTCTATTCTTCTGTGTATAGGTGGATTAGAAAGCTTTCAAGTCTGTGGCAGATTTGGACTCCAACCAGACGTACTTAGCTCAGGCCAGAGCTGCACATGGACCTATCTTTATCCCCCACATGCATCGCCGACAAGTGATGTGAGAAATGACTGTGATTCATTGGGAGGGGAGTTGCTGTGTCAATAATTAACTGGGTGACCTTGGGGAAACCCAAAGACATGTGTGAGCCTTAGTAACTTTTGCAGAAAACAAATGAGAGGGTTTGGCTGGATTGGTGGCTCTCAAAGTATGCTCTGAGACCTGCTCCAAGAAGCCCGTCTTCTCAAATTGGACAATGGTGGGCTTTTATGAATTCTTTAGTTACCAACTCATGTCAGGGACTGAATTACAGGAAGTTGTAGTTTTCCTCCCTGACATTTTTCTGAAATCTTTTATGCTTCTGCCCATATGTGGTAGACAACAAAACAACTGAAGTAGGAGGGGAAAAAACCCAAACCAAATTCTAATAATAGAAAACTCAGGCATAGTCCATTTTGCTTTTTTCTTTGTTGAGGATGCATACACATTTATATAAGTAAATATCCTTGGCTTTTAAATCATTTTAATTTGATTGATCCCTTTGATTAAGACTTCATACTATTCCATAAAGACTACTAATTTTTCACACTCCCTTCCTGCTTTGAGTGAGTTTAAGGGCCTCTGTACTCATAGGGTCTTTAAGATCAAGCTTAAAAAAGGTATAATTTGACATATGTGTTTATTTCTTGGGTTAGCAGACTGTGTTTATCAGCTCTGAACTTCCCAGTTTCGACAGGTGTTGTCCATTGTGCACCCACCACCCCCTGCCCCAGTGCTGGGTGCCTGGGTCACACACTGACTTGCACAGGTGGAGGTGCTGGGGGCTGCGGGCAGCAGGCTGTGGCTCCCGGGCCCCTCTGAGCCCCTTGGGAAGCTCTGGCCGGCCCCACACCATGCCAGGCTTCTTCCTTGCTAACAGCAGCTTGATTTTGTTGTCTGTCTGACGCCTCCAAGCTCAGGAGACCTGGAGTCCTTGGTCGGCGGGGTCTGTTCAGCCCACTGGTCCTGGTTACAGCCTCCATCTCCCATGGACTTTGCTTTGGGAATGAGCGTGCAATGCAATTTTGGTTAAATAGCTTGGAAAGGGCAGGTACTGATGCACTGCTGAGAAAGTGTCCCTCTTTTCTTGTTTGTTAATTTATTTTTATTGAAGTATATTCGGTTTACAATGTTGTGCTAATTTCTGGTGTACAGCATAGTGACTCATTTATAGATATATATCTTCCTTTTCATATTCTTTTCCATTATAGCTTATTACAAGTTATTCAATATAGTTCCCTATGCTATGCAGTAGGACCTTGATGTTTATCTATTTTATATATAGTAGTGTGTATGTGTAAATCCCAAACTCCCAATTTATCCCTCACTTTTCACCAGGGGCCTGAGGACGGGCAGCACTCCTTCCCTTTGGAGACACCTGTGTTGGGATGGGCAGCTGCCTGGTGATGAGGGGTTGCGACAAAGGGCATAATGAGAAGCACTGGGCACTGGATGTCCTTCTGGAGCTACTGGACTCACCTGTTCCTAATTGGTAGGCCGGCTGACTGGTTTTATTACAGCTCAGAGCATTTTGCCTGCCTTGGGGGGTGGTGCCTGAATTGAGTTGCCTCTACTGCCTCTTTCTCAGGAAGCTTTTTTTTGTGCCCTGGGCCTAGGTTGGGAGAGACCGGGAACTAAAGGGGCTGAGCCTTAGGGGTGCTCTTCCATCCCCCAGGGTAACCCTGCTTCACTGGGGCTCCCCACTAAGAGGGATGGAAGAGGGGGTGTCAGGCTGGTGGTGGGAGGAGTGGAGGGCCTGTTCCAAGAGCAAAATGTGGAGGAACCCCAGCAAGGTCCCCTTTTCAAGAAATGGCAAAGAAATCTCTGGCAGAGTTTATGATCCCTCTTACTCCAATTCAGAGATTTGTGGGGCTCTGCTGGGACAAGAGGAACCTGGCTGGGCCAGATCAGACCTCTCAAAATTCAGAGAAAAGAATGCCAGGAACCAGGGGCCAGAGACTCCAAAATAGAAGCTGGCTGAGACGGCAGAGAAGCTCCCAGGCATTCTGGCCTGAACTTGCGGTCACCTCTGTGCCCAGAGGATAAAGAGAAAGGGAAAACGAGGGATTTCCCAGGGAGCTTGTGAAAGGCCGAGAAGGGAGCAGGACAGAAGGAAGGACAGAGCACTGAGCGGGGCTGAGGGACCTGCATCCAGAGTGTGGAAAAGGGCTTCAGGCAACAAAAAGAGGAGTCTCCCATTACAGAGATTTCAGAAGCCGTGTGCGAGGGACCCGCTGCTCCGGACAATGGTATGAGCTGGATCTCACGCAAAGAAAGCATAGTTCCCATTTCTGTTGCGCCATAAGGAGCCCAAACTTGCACTAGGGGCTGGAAGTTAAGGGGGGAACGCTTTAAGCTCAGTGTAGGGGAAAGTGTCCTAACTACGGTTCCCCCTTTGGTAGGAGGGACTGTTGTGGGAGGTAGTAAGCTCCTTGGAGCCCACATGAATACTCAGTGGGGGATGGGGGGCAACCCTGTGGCAGTTCTCAAGCCCTGATTGCATGATTCAGATCCAGGATTCTGTGATTCTACATGGCTCTGGTTCCTGAACCAATCCAGACAAGTGCTGTGAGAAGTTCCATGGATGCCACCTAGAATTCAAAGGAAGAGGGCTGGGGTTTCCTACCTTGCCTGGTTCCTCTTCTGCCCACCTGCCCGAGGGCCCTGGATGCCCAGCCAGGGAGGAGAAGCAGTGTGGGGACTGGATGGGGAGCAGGGATGGGTTCCAAGCTCATCTCTGCAGTGAACAGGCATGTGGCCTGGGATGTTCCTTATCCTCTTTTAGCCTTAAATTCCTTATCAGTAAAATGGATCTACAAGGTGTCTAACTGGGTTAGAAGTACCTGTCCAGAGCAAATGCTGGGAAATGGGAACTAATATTGTTAGTGAACAAAATAAACCCACTGCACTGTGGCCAACACTATATAGGTTTCTGTTAATGCACAGCTCGGCCCATGGAACCCACAACACTGCAAATTGAAGGTACAGCCCGGCCCAGCAGCATGAAGGCCCAGGGTAAAGGGAGTAGCTGTTCTTTGCGATGACAGGGCTCATCCAGAGCTTTCCTTACTATACGGTTTTGTTTCATGGTACACCAAACAGAGCCCCTGTGTGTTGCAGCCAGAGGAAGGCAGGTTGATTCCAGAAACTTACAATAATCCAAGCCCTGCCTCCAGGGCTGCAAAAACTAGTGATGATGTCAGTGACAATTATAGCAGCGAGTGTTTGCTCAACATGAATGCATTCCAGGTGCCGAGCTAAGTGCCATCTGTACAACCCTGCTCTTATTACTGTTCACATTTCACAGATGAGGAAGCAGAGGTGTGTTCACTTAAGTGCATTTGCTCAAGCTCACACAGGACAGAAATGAAGGGACTTTGAATCTAGTGGTCTTGCTCGGCCTCCCTCTCCTGCCCCCTCTGGTTTTGCTGGTGCCTCTGTCATAAAGCTGCCCCTGTGAGAGGAGAACATCCCAGCAGCCCTGGGCCAGATCATTCAGGAGGGCTTTGGGTGGAAGCTGGGTGTTGATTTCCTCGCTGCTCCTGGATCCCAGGAGGCAGGCGGGGGCTTGGTGAAACTCTCCATCCTGCTTTCCCAGTGGTGGTCTATGGGCATGCGTGCCCCCAGCAGTGGGCCCCATCTCCGCCTGGGTCTTGTCTAGAGCTTCTGGGTGTTGCTATAAGTGGATGCTTCACAGATACTCCCCACCATGTGGGCTAGCTATAAATTGTGCACCCTTAAGAGTTGCACAAAAATTCCAGATGCTTGGGATGGCCCTGGGGAGCATGAGAAGTCAGGAAAAGATGAAATATGGGTCTAGATGAAGCTTCATCTGTTGAGGGTGAGGAAACTTCAGTAAAACAGTAGGAAGCTCAGGGGCATAACTCAAAGCAAGTGCCTGGCCCTGGAGATAAATCCCTGGAGCTGGTGTAAGCCTTTGACCTCTCAGATGCCCTGTCACCCCACACCCCCGTTTCAGCATCTGCAGTAGAAAATAGACCTGCACACCTGCACCCCTAAACCCCTTGCATTCCTCTTAACTGCATCCCCCCTCACTTGTCCTTTCCTTCCAGTGGAGGAACAGGGGTTAATCCTCACACTTGTGCTTTCAATCGCAGTCCCTGTGTGTTCCCTGGGACCTCGGACCAGTGACTTCCGCTTTTCCCTCCACCTCTCCCCTCTACTCATCCACAGCCAAGGGAAAAGCTATCTTGCAAACCATATGTGCCCTTTCCTTCCTTCACCACTTTGATTTTTGAAAGTGGTCTAATTTACCACTCCTTCCTATGAGTTCTTTATTTTCTGTTCATTTGTCCAACAACTAAAATGTGGTTTCTACCTGTGTGTCACTGACCACCAGATCCAGTGGCCTGATCACTGCCCTCATTCAGCTCCACCTCATGGATTTTGTAGCATTTGAAACTCTTAACTCTTCCTTCCTTCTGGAAAAGCCCCCTGTGACACGATCCTCTGGCAATCATCCTATCTGTATGAGGGCTTGCATTCTTTCTTTTTCCTATGTGTCCTTTAGTGAGTCCTCTTTGCTGTTTCCCTGGTAGTGATCTGTGGTTGGAAGCCTCCATGTGCTTCCAATGATCTCCCCTCCTGGGCTTCACTCCTTTGCATGGTGTCCTCCCACATTGTACCAGGGTGACTGATGTGGCAGAAGTGACGGTGTGTCAGCCTGAGGTTAGGTTCTAAGAGACAGTACCTGGGCCACTTTTTCTGCCTCAGGGGAGGCCAGTGCCATGTTTTGAGGAACTGAGAGGCCACACATTGAGGGACTGAAACCTCCTGCCAACAGCCTCCTCATAAGTGAACTTGAAAGCAGATCCCCTGCCCCGGTTGAACCTTCAGATAACTTCAGCTCCTGCAGACAGCTTGACTATAATCTTATAAGTCTCCTGAACCAGACTCACCTAGCTAAGTCTGTTATTTCAAGTTACTAGGATTTAGGGCAATCTGTTACTTGGCAAGATTTAATTAATACATCCTTTGGAACCCTCTTTTCTCTCATCCGCTCTCCACTATCTGGTTATTCTCTAATTTCATGGCTTGAGTGTTACTAGTATGAGAATTCCCAGAGAGGGCCTCTGGCTCAAGCCTCCTTCCTTAGTAATGGAGCTGAATTTCCACCTGTCTATTGGTCACCTGTGCATCAAATTCAGTAAGTCCTAAGTTGAGCTTCCACTCAATTCTTTTCCTTTTCCCTGAGTTTTACATCCTGGCTAGTAAGATTACTTATCATTACTGTAATCACTAAAGCTAGAAACATCAAAATCAGCCTTTTTAAAGTTTTAAAATTAAAAAAAGTTTTAATTTAATTTTTTCAGTGGAGGTACTGGAGATTGAACCCAGGACATTGCACATGCTAAGCACGTGTTTTACCGCTGAGCTATACCCACCTCCTCCCCCACCCCCTGCTAAATCAGTTTCAATAACCCCACTCCCTCTTTCCCCAGTTCTTCCAATTCTACATTATAGTTGCTTCTTGTTCGCCTCCTCTTGTTTGCTGTTCCTACTCCTCTTTGAGCTCAGCCATCATTATTTCTTGCTCAGATAATAATCATAGCCTGGTCTCCTAGCCCCCATTTTTCCCCTCTTGAATCATCCATCTTGTGCCTGAGTTGTTCATGGAGACCGAAGATCTTCACAAGCTTAATTCCGTGAAAGATTTTCCACTGCCAAGAGAAAAAAGTCTGAGCTCCTTAGTCCAGAATCCCAGGTCTTCTCTAAGCTGTCTCACACTGTCTTTCCAGGCTCTGTCCCCTTCCTTCTCCTCTTTCTTTAGACTGTCTGGGCTCTCAGCCTCAGCCCCACCAGACACATACTGTCCTGCTGCCTTTCCTCGTGTTGTTCTCTCTGTAATACCTTGTTTCCTTCTGCAATATACTCTCCTCATCACTATTTATACTCTTCATTGGAAGTTAAGGTGAGTAGACCTCCTTGATGAATGAATTGTTTTCAGCTTCCACAGTCAATTACTTCTCCTCTTAGACCCTCAGCATGGTCACGTTACATTTGAATTCCCTAAGTTACTGTTGGCCTCTCTCACCACCTGATGAAATTTATGGACTCAGAGATGGTAGATGCTTGAATGAGTGAAGGAGGCTTGTTCAAGGGGATCTTTTATTTATATTTTAGGTCTTTAGGATCAGTTTAGCCGAAGCACAGGAAGTAGGCAAACCACATACCCAACAGCATAAGGGTGTGCGGTGGACACATTTTCAGGCAAGCTCACCTTTGCCCCTCATTGGGCTGCATCCCAGAGGCCTGCAAATCTTGCAGTTGCCCAGCCTTGAGAGCCCAGAAACAGAGGCAGAGATATCAATGGTTTATTGGACAGGGGATCTTAAACAAAATGTCTTGGATTGACACCCACTGTGTACAGCAGACAGCAGGCAGGCCCTGACAACGATCTTTGCTACTTGGTGGAGAAGGAGGCTACCATTTATAGTGGGACTTGATGTCAGGTTGGCTCATCAGTTACCGGGGAAACTAGCAGCTGGGGCAGGGGGCAAACAGGTAGACAGTTACTAATCAAGCCCTGTAATTAAGAGGGTTGGATAGTCATGTGAGTGAAGCAAGGTGTGGTCAAGCAGGAGAGTTATAGTGAGGAAGAGAACAGCCATCTTGAATGGTCTGGCCATACACCCCACATCTCTCCCTCTTTCACTGAGTTTGGCACAGTGTTTGCTCCTTCATAGGGCAGGGGGTACCCAGAATCTGTGCATAGCCCATGTACAGGGTTGTGTTAACGATTTCTCTGCAAGCCTTTAGCTCATAGGGAGGTAGAGCTGACCAGGGTCCACCAGGCATTAGACCGTGCAGGGTAAGGTGGGATACCTGCTCTGGAATGGGGTTGGGGGGCTACCTGAGTTGCATGGGTCTGTCCCCACTGCAGCTCAGATAAGGGCCTTGGCAGCTGTCATTTGGACAACTTGGTTCTGGGAGAGGGAAGGGACAGTGGTCTTCAGTCTGGGTTACCAGTCCACCTTGCCTCTAAAGGTCAGTGTGAGCTTGGACAGGTCCTGCTTCTTAGGCATTGGCTTTTCTGTTTATCACAAGGCAGTTGGTCTCTTCAGAGCCTTCTGAGTCACTGAGGCCGAGGTCTTTGTAGCCTGGGCTCAATTTCAATTAAGCTATCTTGGAAGGGAAGACTGACAGGGTGAGGGATTGCCATGCCTGGTGGGGTTCTGACCCAGGGACCACCTGCTTTGCTGAGCCAGCCTCATCAGACGTGGTCAGATGGCCCTGTCAATGCAGCACAGTCTCCTGGGATGATCTGTTGAGACACAGATTTATGGTGTGTGGCCGTGGGAGGTTTTAAACATTCCATGGGCTTGGCCTTCTTGACGACTACAGATTTCTGGAAATTGGTCTCTGACATCAGTCCTCCCAGGGGACACAAGTGAGACTAAATACCTGTCTAGGTTTGTAGCATTTAGGAGGTTAAATCCCTAACGCGCCCAGGAGTGAACCCCAACATGTGGAGGAAATAATATTTTCGTCAAAGGCATAGAGTTATTGTGGATAGGGTATCCCTCTGCTGTTGCTGCGAGGAAGGGGTTTCATCATCAATCAGAGCCCCAAGTGGGGCTCAGGAGAAAGAACACAGGCTCTTTCATGAGCGTCCTGGCTGTGCTGTCCCGGAACACCATGCCCACCCTGAAATGTAAGGGCTGGAGTGAGATTAGGAGGAGCAAGCCACAATTTTCATTCTGTGTCAGTGCTTTTAATGATAATGTCTCTGAACATTTTTGATTTTTTTGGTTTAAATAATTTCTCAAAAGATGTCCAAGGCTCTGTCAGGAAAAATGAGAATCTTATCAGCAAATTTTGTTCATCAGTCAACCAAGGTCATTTGTAACTTAAGTGCTAAATCATGTTTTATTCATTTGTTTCTCTTCATTCACCCAACATCACCCAATGGCTAATCCACACATCAAAAATATACATTTTCTGATATAATTGAGAAAAAGTTTATTTTTGAAAGCTCGGGACTTCCAGATGAATGTGGCTCTTTAGAGATAAACATTGGGCTCTTTCCCATCAAAGTGAAACTTGAGAATTTACAAAGTGTTCACTGCAGGGACACAAGGTAAGAGCAGACAGGGGCATTCAAGTGGAGGATGGAGGAGTGGCAACTGATTTTTCAGGACATGGGAAGCTTCGAGCTACTTGCCTGCAGTGTTTTTTTTTTTTTTTTTTTCAGCAGTGTGCCTTTCGCCCTGCAAATCCCTGAGGTCTCAGCTCCCAGGAACACAAAAAAGCCAGGAGCAGGGGTCAGGCTTGGGGCTGAAAACCAGGGGATAATTGAAAGTCTGTAAACAGAGCAATTGGACCCTCAGATCCTCCCCACCCCACATCATCTGGGAACCCCACATCCCTCTTCTCTGCCCTGCTTTCTCCTGCTTTCCCAGCCACTGGAGGCAACTGGAGGTTTACTCTCCAGAGGAACCGAGTATTGGTGGGTCAGGCCTTGGGAGGCTAGGCAAAGCAGAGGGCAGAAGACAGGGATTAAAGTCAGACTCGTGCTGAACTGTGGGTGTTTTAACCCTTTATCCCCCCTAACTCTGAAACAGCAGCAGGCAAACCTATACCCCCGGACAGGCAGCTGGAGGACTCTTTCTAGAGAGTTTGAATAGCCCCAGAGAAGACCCGGGTACTCACTTACAGGGAACCGAAAGTCTGATAACCTTCTGGTGAAACTCACAAGTCCATGAAATACTCCACATAACACTTCCAATTGGTTTCGTAGTACCTTGTCCTCGGTATAAGGACAGGACGGGGCCACAAGATGTTCGAGGAAGTCTCCCGACATGACAGAGAGAGCCCAAAACAAAGAGAAAAAGAGGACTCAGAGGGAAGGTGCAGACAATGTAGGAAGCATAGAGAACTTCAAAGTAATAAACCCTATATTTACCATCTTGAGAGATACATGGGAAGGTGTTACATCTATAAAACAAGGAGAGAATACAATGAAAAAAATAACCAGAGTACGAGAATGTTGGAAAGAAAAACACAGAACCCAAACAAAATAAAGCAGACAAAACAAAATGATAGGACAGTTGGAAGCTAAAATCAAGTAGAATAAGAGACAGAGAAGGGGAAATGGAGGAGAAGGGCTAAGGCTCACCTACTGTATGAATCCCAGAAAGATGGACAAAGCGGGGAGAAAGTATGGAAGACATAGCACAAGAGAATTTCCCAGAAATGAGGAAAACAAGTATCCAGAATGACTTTTAGGAATATGAGAGGAGAGGTAGGAATGATGAAGTAGTCAGTGGTAAATGCCGACAGCTGATTAATCAAAAATTGCAGCATGAATCTGTCAGCACAAATGTGAGAGTGAATAGCAGAAGAATTTGCTAAAAGAGTGGACGACACTTGTCCTTGGGGAGTGGGAGTGGGAGTGGGGGGCGGAACTGGAGAAACAGGGGGCAGCTGCTCGTTACTGTTGCTACTTTTGTGTATTTGCTCTTCTAAGACTCACTATTGCCTGACATACTAAGCTTGGTTACTTAAAAAAATTTTTTTGTTTGGTTTTTGTGGGGAGGTAATTAGGTTTATCTATATATCTATTTACTGTTTTTTATTTAAGGGAAGTACTGGGGATGGAAACCATGACCTCGTACATTCTAAGCATGTGCTCCACCACTGAGCTATACCCTCCCCCCTGAAGGTTGGTTATTTCTTCTTTTTTTTTTTTTCATTATTTTGACCAAAATAAAAATGTATTTTGAAAACAGAAACAGGGATAACATTGAAGAAAGTACCTCCTTCCTGATGTTAATATATTAGAATATATCTTTCTAACTTAGTGTTAATGCATATATGGAAAAACATCTTACCACAGCATGATTATAACAGGCATGTTATAATTGACTTTTTAACCTAAAAATATACTGGAATGATGCACCTGCCAACAAAAATATATAGAGTGCTTATACATGGCGGGCCCACTGCCATGTAGTTTGGAAGAGAATGAAACCATATACAGTTAACAACTATCCAAGCCACATGGATGGAGTGTCTTGGAAGAGAAATAGCAAGGCTGAGCTCATCCATGAAATCTTAGAAGAAATGGTTTTCAAATATCTTGTAGTAACCCATAATGAAAAAGAATGTGAGAATGAATATGTATGTATATATATGACTGAAAGATTATGCTGTACACCAGAAATCGACACATTGTAAACTGACTATACTACAATTAAAAAAATAATAAACTAAGTCCTAATTTAACGAAAAGAAGAAATGGTTCCCAGGAAGCACTCCAAGCCACGCCCCGGAAGCCCCATGGCAACCATTGAAGTGCATACCTGAGACTTGCTGGGCCCACATCAGTCATGGTTGTATCTCATGTGGAGGCCAAGGGATGGGGGACTCCTTGCTTGGGAGGAGCTCTGTTACAGGGAGCTCTGTTCCTGGCTGGGAAGGAGGTTGGGTGGGGCCTGGCCCCCTCCTCGTCTTTGTGAAGATGGTTGACATGTACCTCATCACACTAGACCTGCATCTTTCTTTCCTTGCTGGGAAGCTTCCAGCCATTGAGCTGCGTAAAGATGAGCCAAGCTGTCTTGAGCAGGGTGAGGCCACATCACTGGAGGTTCCTGGGAGAGGCTGCACTAGGGCAGTGGGGAGCCTACATGATCTTCCACTTGGGACGATGTCCTCACTCTGACTGCTTTCTTGGTCAGCTCCTTACCTGGATTTTCTCAGCTTTAAAAGCCAGTGTCACTTTTCCTCTGTCTGCTTTTCCTATGATCCCTTGCCCCTCTGTTCCTTCTGCCTACAGTTTCTTCCTGTACAAGTCTCATCTATTTTACCTGGACCAAGAGACTACCTTGGAATGGGGTTCTGGAAATTTTGGGACAGAGGAGACGGCACTAGGGCACACAGGACAGGGACATAGCACATGGGGACATGAAACCACAAAGTTCTGGGGCTGTGAATGGGAGTTCAGTTATTAAGTATATGTGGTATCTGGAAAACCAGGTATGAGGTTTTCCTTTCTGAACCCAGTGGGAGCCACTTTGACAACTAAGTCACATGCACTGAATGTTAGTTATTGTTTCCATCCCTTCTGTACAAATTTCCCATGCTTCTGTAGCAAAGTCCCATACATTTAGAGGCATAAAATGACCCAAGTTTATTATCTCACGGTACTGGAAGTCAGAAATCCCACACAAGTCTCATCGGGCTAAAATCAAAGTGTTGTCAGGGCTGCGTCCCCTTCCACGAGCTCTGTGGGAGGACTTGTTTCCTTGCTGTTTGTGGAATTCATTTCCTTGTGGCTGTAGGACTGAGAGCCCAGTTTCCTTGCTGGCTGTCCGCTGAGGGCAATTGAAAGAAAAGTATTCCCAGCTTCTAGAAGGCACTCACATTCTTAGTTTGTGGCCCCCTATCTCCATCTTCAAAGCCATCAAATGTGGTCCAGTCCCTCTCACCTCTGAATCTCTTCTTTCATCCCATTTCTCTCCCAGATGGGAAAGTGGCTCCTCTGCATTGGGTGCACCTGGATAACTCTGGCTAGTCTCCTTAACTTAAGTTCAGCTCCTGAGCAACTAAATTTCTTCTGTAACCTTTTTTCCTTTTTTCATGGAACATAACACTCACAGGTCCCAAGGATTAGGACATGGACACTGTGGGGGACCAGTACTCTGCCTGCTACATTGTCCATCTTTCCATAGAAGACTGGGGTGGGGAACCTAAGCACAAGAAGTTGGGGTATTTTATTTAGCCTTTCAGAGAAGCCTTTCAGGAAGAGCTGCAATTGAAAGAAAAGTAGAAAGCAGCAGATTTTTGGACCAGTGGTTTTCAAAGGATGCTCTTCAGACCAGCAGCTTCAGCATCACCTGTTAGAGGTGCAAATCCTCCCCCTCCCCCACAGCCTTGCTGACCTACTGAATGAGAAATTCTGGGGGTGGGGCCCAGCAGTCTGGGGTTTAACAGGCCCTGTGGGTGACTCTGATGAGACCCCCGCCAGCTCCCAATCAACCATCCTACCCCGACTCACTGTGCTCCTGGGCTGGACCATCCCTGCAATATGCTTGGTCAGAGAGGGTTTCTTGAGCGGCCATTGCTTCCCCAGTCGCTCTGGGGCCTCCCTGGAAGACTGGGACCTTGACTTCCTCAGAAGTCAGGCTGCCGATGCCTTGCAAAGGTAACGTGACCCAGAAAATTGACCAGGAGGAACTGAAAAGCCTCTGGCAGGGTCTTCTGGGAAGCCAGCTCACCTCACGGCTCAGAAAGGGACATGGGAAGACAGGATGCGGGGAAGAGCCTCAGAGGCAGCCCTGGTGCAGGACACCAGCCAGCCTGAGTGCAGCACCAGCTGCAGGACTGAGCTCTGTGCAGGAGGAGGGTGTTTGAGGAGCAGGTGAAACCAGAGGTCTTGACCCTGGAGAATGATGTGGGCAGAACACTATGGGGTTAACCACTTGGTTTTATGAGAAACCCAGACCCTCTTTCCTTAAGTGTCACCTAAGATATTGGGTCTTATACTGTTTTCCAAAGTGACTATACCATTCTCCATTCCCACCAGCAGTGCAAAAAAAATTCCAATTTCTCCTCATCCTGGAAAACACCTATCATCTTCCTTTTTTTCAGTAATAGCCATTCAAATGGACGTGAAGTTGCTTTTTTTTAAGAGAAGTTTTTTAAAACTTTAAGTCCAAAAATGGCATTTAGAGAGCCTATGAAGTATCTGTAGTTACATATAAAAATGTCTGTGTTTGCTCATAAGCATTTATGAAGAGGGTTCGTGCCTTTCATCAGATTCTTTTTTTTAAAAATTTTTTGAAGTGGTTTTTTGCTCTCTTTTATGCAATCACAATAAAACATTGTCAGAGTGTATCCTGTGTGTATGTTCACAGAATTACCTGGGGAGCTTTTACCAATCCTGACACCTGGGACACAGCTCAGACCAGTTCAATTGAAATGTCAGCAGGGGGCTGGGGGGACTTAGCCTTAATACCATTTTTTTCAAGCTCCACAGGTAGCTTTAATGTGCAGGTAATGTTGAGAACCACAAGTCTGACAGCAGCTCTTCTACTTGACTGCACATTAAAATCAACCTGGATGGGATAAATTTGGGAGTTGGAGATTTACAAATGTTAACCACTATATATATAAATAGATTTTAAAAAATGTCTTCTATATAGCACAGGGAACTATCTTCAAGATCTTGTAATAACCTTTAATGAAAAAGAATATGAAAACAAATATATGTATGTATATGCATGACTGGGACAGTATGCTATACACCAGAAATTGACACATTGTAACTGACTTTACTTCAATTAAAAAAAAAATCAACTGGAAAACAAAACAACAACAAAAACTGAGCTGGCCGCCTCAGTGCCCCAAACCAGTGTCTGAGGAGATCAGCCTGGGCCTTGTAGGTGTCAGCTCTCACCAGGTGATTTTGCTAAGATGCCACCAGGGTTGGAGGCCAGGGTCTAATGGATTCAGCTCCACCCTCCATCTGTGGGGTGGTGTCCACACTTTTTAATTCTGAGGCACAAAGCACCCGGCCCAGCTCTGGCACGTGGCCATGCTCGGTGATTATTCCTTTGTCCTCTGTTAAACTGGTTCCTATTTGTGTCCTGAAAGGAAACCTGGAGCAGAGGAAAGGCCTGCGCCCCTCAGTAAGAGACCTGGGAGGTATCCCCAAACACAGGAGCCCCATGGAGCTGAGGTGCAGCTGTTACTCAGCAGCACTGTGGGCCTCCCCTGTGGGGCCAGTCCATCTCTCTGGTCCCAGGAGCTTGGGATGTGCATGGGCTCCTAGGGAGCCAGACTTGCCTTCTTCTGAGGAATTTTCTCATGCCTCGCAGCCAGAGTTCAGTTTCTAGTCCCTTTCTGATCAGGGTTTGGCTTTTTTCCTTCTGGGGCCGCCACGGCATAATGATATATTTTATTCTTTCACTGCAGAGGGTCTCATATCTGAGCCCACCCACTGGCATGTGAATGATGTAAATGTTTTGTTCTTGCTGAAAGAATTGTCTGGGGCTCAAATGTCAGATTTTTTTTTTTTTTTTTATAAAACAGAGTTGTCAACAATGATCTCAAGTCTCCCGTTTGAGATAGGGCAGGTGTTGCCCTTGGTAGATCTTGGTGGGTGCATCAGGGCTGAGGGGCTGGCCTGGGAGTGACAGGCGTGGGGCCGGCTTACCTCATAGAAACCCTGAGCCTCAGTGATCTCATCTGTTTGATGAGGTGAGAGGCTCTGACACCCTGAGACTGTGAAACGAGGTGAAAACTTGCTGAGCGGGAAGATGATTTGTAGCTAAGGACACGGACATTTTTCCTTCAGTCTCTGCCTGGCTCTTGCTGAAGCCCCTGGGAGTGCTCCTCCCTCAGAGTTCAGGGCCTGGCCAGGTTACCTCTTACCCAGGAAAGCACCTTCTTCCCACTGTTTTTTTCCAGACTATGGAATGTCAGCATTCTGAATGAGCTGGGATTTATATCTGCAGGGTTGGCTGCTGTGTGGGGCTTGCCTGGATTTTGAGATATAAATGATACCTGTGAATGTGTCCTGCTCCAGGACATGTGTTATTTATAGTTCGAGCTTGAAGTACATAGAGGATCAGATGTGGGAGACCAGGCAATTCTGGCCAGGGACAGTTTAAAGATCATGTATCTCCCCTGTTAGTGATCCAGTCACATTGGTTCCAGTTGTTTTTTTATGTCTGGATTCTTTTACTCAGCGTAATGTTTTTGAGATTTGTTCATGTTGTTGCCTGTATCAGTAGTTTGTTCCTTGTTTTGGGGGGGGGCATGAGGTAATTAATTATTTATTTATTAATTTATTGCAGCAAAGTGTGTTACAGCTCAGTTGTGACAGCAACCTGGATCTGGGCGAGAGACCAAGCAGCACTCAGAGGGTTGGAGAACTCAGGTTTATTACACCGGTGGGCCCAGAGGAGTTAACTTTCTAAGCTCTGGACCCCATCTGTAGGTTTACACAGGCTTTTATAGGCTGCCAGTCTAGATTTTGCAACATTATATGTAAATAAGGTGTAACAAAGTTGACTAATTAGGAATGAGCTTTGTAGAAATGGACCAATCAGGAATGATAGAAATGGACCAATCAGGAGTGAGCTTTATGCAAATAAAGTGTTACAAATGGACTAATCAGGAGTTAGCTCAAGGAACCAATAGAATCTTAGGGGTAAGTTCCACTTTCTTAGAAGCAAGCCCTTTTAGAGGCAATAAGCGAGATAATGCTGCTGGGCCAGGGAACCGGATGGTGCTGGCAGGAAAGTAGTGGCCCTGCCTGGGGGTCCTGCCATCTTTTTCGTGGGGCTTCCCACCTCAAATTTATATGGCGGTACTGAGGATTGAACCCAGGACCTTGTGCATCCTAAGCACAAGCTCTTCCGCTGAGCTGTACCCTCTCCACCCTGGTTCCAGTTGTTTTGAAAAAGATCAGTGGCCCATAAATATGAGTGTGAAGCCTGGGTGACTTGCCCTTGGCCTTGCTGTCCTCCCTGGCACTGGGTTTAGGGTGAACAGGAGTGGCAGAGTGAGGAGGGAAAGAGACAGCTGGGGCTGGCTCTTAGACACCCTAGGTCGGACAATGACACAATACCAAGCTTTCTAAACAGGCTGCCAGTCCCCTGTCACCTCTTTTTCTAAGGAAAGAAACAGAGACAATGATTCATTGTGGATTACCTTTGAGAATGCTTTAAATTGCCTGTAAGTTACAGTGTGTGTAGGCTGGCGTATACATCCGTGTACAACAATGTGTAGTATCAGTGAATCACACACAGGGAAATGTAGGCATGGAATGAACATATATGCGGGATGCACTCTGACAGTATTTATTGTGATAACATGAAAGAGAGCAGAAGACCACTTCACACCCATCTGAATGATTATTTCATTAAAAAAAAAAAAAGGAAAATAATGGGTACTGGCCAGGATGTGGAGAAACTGGAACTTTGGTGCACTGCTGGTGGGAATGGGAAATGGTACAGTCACTCTGGAAAACAGCAGCCCCTCAAAAAACTAAACACAGAATGACTGTAAGATCCAGCGATTCCCCTTCTAGGTGAAGCTAAGTGAAATGTTAGACAGGAAAAGACAAACACTGTATGGTTCTACTTATATGAAGTACCTACAACAGGAAAAGGCATAGAGACAGAGAGTAAAATAGAGGTTGCCGGGAGCTGGGGGCAGGAAGAATGCTGAGTTATTCTTTAATGGGTACAGTTTCTATTTGGGATGATGAAAAAGTTCTGGAGACAGATGGTGGTGATGATTGCACAACTGTGTGAACGTACGTAAGGCTACTTAAAAATGTTTAACGTGGTAAATTTCATGTATATTTTACCACAATTGGAAAAAAAGAAGCAAAAGCACCAGTGGTTGAATTCAGCTCACTCACCCTTGCTCCAGGGTGGGGGTGGACTCCGGCACACCCCAGCTGTGCTTTGCTGCGGTCCTGTTGGAAGGCAGAGCTAATGGCGATATCTGTCCCATTCTATAGGTGAGTAATCAGGGCACAGGGACTGTCCAGGGTATGTTATTCTCCTTTAGTGTCTTCATATCACCCCAGTATTCCCAGTGTCTACAGTGCTGCTGCTTGGCACACGATAAGCATTGATACCAAATGGAGGTGCAGGTGACACTTGGTCTGAGCTACCAGGGAGCAGACACAGAACCTCTCCTTCTGGCTCTGCCTCCCCATGTTTTCCAATGCCTCCAGCTTCATGGATGGTCAGCCATAAATGTGAGACCTTTCACACTCCAAACCAGAAGAAATGGTCTCAGGGGAGCTGCCCTCTGGGCAAAGCCCTCTTTTGATGGCTGCAGGCACCCCCTGCCCCTGCCTTGTAGACACCCATTTCCTTGACTGGAAATCTTCCTAGACTCCCGCCTCACTCTACCCTGCCCCTGCCCCAGCACCCCTGTACCTGGACAGGTGTGCCCTGTTCTCCTCCTCTGCTCCCGCTGGACCCAGGCTGTTCTTCCTCCCAGTCTTGGGCTAGAGTGGCATCTCACCCTGTCCCTCTCAGGGCAGCTGGGAGCCAGGGCCAGGCACATTTGGGAAGGAGGTGAAAGCTTGCTCCAGGCTGACTCTCAGCACCCCTGCAGTGGCTTTCTTCTCCCTTTGGTGATTCCTTCCCACCTTTGGAGCTCCCCAGGGCTGGCATTTTATCTTCACTTTCACCTCTGTCTCCAGCACAACTACCTGTCCTGTAAAGGCTGACCACAAATCAAGTCATCCCCTGCTGAACGGGCAAGTGCTGCCCCCAGCAGACCCCAGTCCTACCCCTGGATTTGGGTGTGTCAGGGTTGGGGTTGTGGGGCTGGTGGGGAGTGACAGATCTGGGGTCTGCTTAACCTCCCGATGATCTCATCTGTACAATGAGGTGAGAGGGTCTGAGGGTCACATTCTTCCAGCTCTGACACACTGAGCTTGTTAAACAGAGTGAGAACTTGCTGAGCAGGGGAGATGATTTGCTAGCAAAGGACACAGTTATCTTTCCTTGAATCTCCACCCTTGGCCAACACTCTGAGTTATGGGTCACAGGGCCCCACCCATTACTTCTGCTTCAAAACAGCTCCAACAGACTCATCTTTTCTCAGTTCTGGTCCCCAGTTTAATCTCCTTCTGAGACGTCTATCTTGGCTGATGACAGCAGTATCTACCCATCACTCAGGCTCAAGACCTTAGAGCCTACTTTGCTTCTAGTCTTCCTTTAGTCTTTTCGGGGTTGACATAAGCAGTGCCATTCCCACTTCCTGGCATCACTCTCATCAGCCTCCATCTTAATGCCCCTGTGGCTGGGGCTGACCCCAGGGCTGCCTCTAATGTGTGCCATCGATGGCCAGATGACCCCCCCTGCTTCTCCCACCTCTTCCTGACATTCCAGATGCCACACTACAGGCAGGGGATCACTCAGAGACACAGAATGAACATACAACTCTCCAGTGTAATGTTCAGCAGTTTCTGCAGGTGAGATAGGAGGCAAGGGGGCAGGACACAATCATAAAAAAAAAAAATGACACAGCAATTATCACAAAGATGGTGGAAGATTCAACTCCCTTGAACTTCATTATGTGCTCATTGTAGTATATTAGCTGCTAAAGGACACTCCCACAGGTGCCAGGACAGATCCCAGGCTGACCATAATAGGTCAAAAAATGGGTGGTGGCTCAGTTCCTGGGAATCCCCGCCCCTTCCCCAAAGTAGTTGGAATAATCCTCCCACTTGTTAGCATATAAAATAACCGAGCCCATAAAAACTAGCAACACTGCCTCTTATGGCCTCACTCCC
Organism: Vicugna pacos; assembly: GCF_048564905.1. Classification (NCBI taxonomy): domain Eukaryota; kingdom Metazoa; phylum Chordata; class Mammalia; order Artiodactyla; family Camelidae; genus Vicugna; species Vicugna pacos. Next base: position 35,794,559 of record NC_132997.1, on the reverse strand, counting down.
TCACCTCTTGAGATGGCCCGTGCTCTGTCTATGGAGGGTGCATCTCTCTGAATAAATCTACCTTCACTCTACTATGGCTTGCTCTTGAATTCTTCCTGTGTGAAGCCAAGGACCCTCACTTGATGGGGCGCATTCCAGGGACTTGCCTGGGACCTGGGACACGGCCATCCACTCACACCCCATTTTCTTGTATCAGGTGCAGCAGGCTCTGGGATGACAGTGTGCTGGCTGGTAAATGTTTAACAACAGCAGTCCAGGACAAAAGCCCTGATTTGTAGCATTGGCCAATGTCCGTGGTATAAATACTCCCACCAGGGCTGATTTCAAGCTACTAACATGATGTTACTGATTGCAGAACTGGGAGCAGACACCCAGTGGCACACTATTGTATGATATTTCCTCCGTGCAAATACAATGAACACTAACTGACTTCAAGAGCAGAAATAAGGGTAAAATGTAATAAATTAATTAGACCATGATGAGTTTTGAATATTTATTACATTTTACTATATAATTTACTTGACTTTAATTTTAAATGATGGCTTTGTTTAACAACCAGCTCTTAAAGTACCTGAAAATTTAATAACCAGCTCTCACATGACCACACAAGTCGACTCCAGCAAATAATTGGAAACTATATTAAAAATAAAAATGAAAACCAAACAAACCAAAGGAGCCTTGAGCACATCAGGTGATTGATGTATATACATCAGGAGTGCAGGAAGCTGGAAGAAGCCAAGGAGATTAATGAGTAGAAGAAAAGGAAGAGAGAGGGAGAGGTCTGTCCTTCCTCCCCCATCCTTTTACGAAGTCAGTCTCTTGGAAGATTGCTAATTTGTTCATAGAAGTTGGAAAAGGCCAGTGACCTTCATACCCGCCCAGGGAGCTCAAGTAGAATAGACCCTCTGAAGAGAAATCACTTCCTTATCTCACAGGGAGAGGCTTGTTCACACTTGGGAATACTGTACTCTCATTTGGATCCAGATGGCAGTAAGTGCTAGAGGCATATTCAGAGTCTGAGAGCCTGCAGGAGAGACCTTCCTGAAATGTCAAGATGGAGAAAGCCATACGTGGAATTGAAATACAAAGCATCACATACCTCATATTCAATCTTTAGTCAATGCATCCTTTTCACTTACAAAAAACAAAGAGCAGATGGCTTTGGAAAGTCATCCTTCATCTCTGATACTCATTTCAAATGCGAGGAGTTAAAATGGGAAAGGTCCCCTTCTTGGGGGTGGGGGCAGGGGTGGAACAATGTAACTTTCCTTGTGCAAGCTCAAATATGAACCCGTCTGACCCTTGAGGCAGGATTTTGGGTTCCTGGACCATCTTCTCAGTCCTGTGGAAGAGGTTCTGAACCCCCAGGAGCCCTCATGGTCCCTTGGCAGTTGGCCCAGACATTTCTTAACTCTGTGTCTTGCTTCTTCCTCTGTCCACCAGTTCAAGCACCCCTTCATCATATGGGCCCTTCCCTGACCATCCAGACAGACTCATTATTCACTTTCTATGCTGCCAGAAAACTTTATCTGTGCCTCTATGGTTGTCCTTATCTCACTGTAATCATCATCATTATAATCATCATCATAGCCACTAATATTTCTGAATACTTACAAGGTGCTAAGCACAGGGCTGAGCAGTTTGAGTTGTTAAGATACTGAGTAGGACATTGCTGGCCACCTCCCAACCCTTGCCTCTTGTTTATAGCCCCATGTTACTGAGGCTTATTACCCCAACATCATACCCCTACCTCTCCCTAGAACAGAAACTAACTACTTTTTTTTTTTAAGAAACCAACTACTCTTATCTAAGTCTCAGGAGGCAGCTACAAAGAGAGGAAATGAAAACTGGTTAGAACCAACAGAGCACAAAATGGTGGAGGAATTGCCTTCCAGTGGACCTTGAGCCTCATTATACTATACACTCATTATAATGTATTAGAATGCTAAGTGACACACCCACCAGCACCATGACAGTTGATAATTGCCATGACAACAACCAGAAAACCCTGATTGTCTCCAACACATCTAGGAGGCGGATATGATGGTAGAAGCCTCCCATAAAAGTCCACGTGGCCTGACCTAGGGCTGGAGCTGTCTTGATCCGACATCTTGACTGACAGCCATGTGCTCCAGGGCTTTTCTTTCCTTTTCTCTGCTCAAGCACTTTCTTTCTTGCCTTTTCCACCACCTTGAGCAATAAATCAGTTTTTCACTTTGTCTTCCTGACTCTGCTGTGAGTTCTTTCACAGCTGGAGGGCAAGGCCCCACACCTTTGGTGGGCTTCCCAGTTTGGGGATCTCTCTATCTGCTGTGTCTGTGCCTGCATCCCTCCCCCAACTCCTCTGCCTTCTTCTCTGAGCTCCTGGGGCCATTTTTAATGTACCTTAGTCCCCCTTACACCAGTGACATACACAATTCTGGATTTAGAGTAGGTACCCTATAACTATTTGTTAAAGAAAGCTTTATGAATTGAATTGTAACCATGCCATTTACAAAATCCTCACTTCTATTTAATATTCTAATGGAATGTCTGTAATTATTTGTCTTTTGAAAGATGACCTTTCTCTTCTTTTGAGGTCTCCAATAATACATTTAATGTATTCACAGGACTCTTAGCCAGGTCCACAAGCTCAGCCCAACTTCTCCCATCCAACTCGAGCTGAGATTGGAGGACTCTATGGCTGAGACTCAAAGCTGTTTTCTGTGAAGTAGCCACAATGCAGTCAGTCACCCTGAAGCTGTTCCTGCTGCCATGACACATGCTCCATTGCTGAGCATTTCTGCAGCCCCCTTGGGCTCTCCTTCATGTGGTTGAGGGATTAAACTTGGACAATCAAAACTGAGTGTATTTACAACATCTAGGTGGATGTCACAGGAGTATCATTAATAGGTATCCCAAATTGCTACACTCAACTTCAATATTAGATTTACAAATCGTTACTTTTGTACATCCCCATAACCTCTGAAGGTGGCATGACCTCTTACTTCTTAATTAAAATCACTCCTCTCTCAATGCTAAGTAATTTTGTCTTGTTTTTTAAATCTAGTTCACTCTATACCAGCAATTTTTATTATTTCCCAGGTGTGGAGAGGTTTCCCTGGTGGTGCTGGGAATTGTGAATGTACCTTCAACTCTGACCTACCTAAGGGACTTGTTGGCAGTGGGGCATCTATCTTGGGGTCAGTGGGTTGGAAGCAGGAGTTGTAACCTCTCCTTCTATCTCTTCCCTGCACTTCAGTGCAAAAGAAAGTTGGAGAAAACAGAAATGAGGTGAGTGAAGGAGAAGAACCTCAGGTGGATTTTTACCCCCTAATAAATCACTTCACACAATGCATATATGATTATTCTGATCAGCATGACAAGATGCCAGAAGTTCTTGCAGAGAGACAGGGAACAAGAACATCTCCCTCTAGTCACCACCCTATCTCTCTGCTTCCCTTAGACCACAGCCTCTGAGTGAGGGGGTCTACATTTGTTATCTCTTTAGTGGGTGGCATGAGGAGAAAGTTATCTCACCCCTACCATGGTTGAATTGTAGAAGTTGTATAATTATGTGGTTAATACAGTTGTGAATGAAAAATATTGCAAATCATATTAGTAAACAAAGAATGCTGACACCATCAAGTCATCAGTGGCTGCTGCCGCCCCCCCAGTGAAGACAAGCCTGCAGCCCAGCCTCTGCAGCCACTCACAATGGTGCACTCCGAGGGGACTCAGAATAAGAACCGACAGGATACTGGCCCTAGGTAGCTAGATGCTTGTCAAAGGAATGAATTAAATGAGCCCAAATATTTGCTTCCTCCCATACATAGAAAAGCGCTAAATTGTTTAACTTGATATGCCTGGTTTTCTTTAGTTAACAAGTAGACTTTTAATGTTCCAACTAACTGTTATTTGTTGTAAAGCTCCTATATATCCTGGTTCCTCCCCTACCTCTTTGGAGCAGTCCCTCAGAACCATCTGAGAGGCTGACATCCTGGGCTCGAAGGGGTTCAAGTCCTCAGAAATGTCCACCAAATAAAACATAACTCTTAACTTTTAGGCTGTGCGTTATTTCAGTCAACATAGTCAATGCATGCTGACCAACTGGACACTTTGGTGTCTGAGACTGGGTTTTCTGAGTCATTCACAGCCGATCCTGGTATTTAGCAATTTGGTAAAGTTCAGAAGTTATAGAGCACCTGTGGTCTGCCTGCCCCCTGCCAGGTAGTGGGGACACGGAGATGAATGACACTCCTTGTTGTGTCCCAGGAGTTTGTGGTTTGGGAGCCCAGAATTAGAGGAGGCAGGCAAGGATCGTGATTTAGGGAATGCATTTCTTAGACACTGCCTCAGTAGGATTTGGGGAGAGGCAGGTTTAGATATTCATGCCTGCATTGGAACCCTTCCTTAGCAAGTACCTGGCAATGAATTCAACTCTGGAATTCAGAGTTGGGGCTGTGGGATTAGATATGAACCTCACTTTGTCCCTTATAGCCCAGGACCCCTCTTCTCACCCAGAGACAGACCTCCATTCAGTTCTTAGACTTGTGAAGCTCAGAGAGAGCTTTAAAATATTTTTTTTAAGTGAGGTGCAGTCAATATACAGTAAAATGGAAGATTTTAAGCTTTCAGCTTGGAGAATTTTGATAATAATATATACCTGGGTAACCACCACTCAAAACATAGAACATTTTTAACCTCCAGGAGAGCAGCCCATATCCCTGTCTAATCAACCACCCAACCACTGTGTTCTTACTTTTGTGTGAAGTGATTAGCTTTGACTATTCCAGACTTGATATAAGCGGAATCATAAGGTATGTATCCATTTGTGTCTGGCTTCGTAAAAATTTAAGATTTATCCATTTGGGTTTTTATATCTGGTTTTATTGTACCTCAATTTACTTATCCATTCACCTGCATTTCCAGGTTTTCTCTATTAGGAAGAAAGCTGCTACAACATTCAAGTACAGTTCTCTTTTGTAGACACAGGTATTTATTTCTTGTGGTAATTACCCATGGGTGGAATTGCTGAGTCATAGGTATTTGTTTAACTTTATAGAAACTAACAAGCAATTCTCTTTAGTGGGTGTGGCAGTCGACACTTCCAACAGCTGTGGAGGAGAGTTCTGGCTGGTTCTGATTTCAGCCACACTAGTTTAGGGAAAAAAATCTCATTGTGGAGAATTTTAACTCACCCTTGTTTGGCATTTTCACACTCTCCTCCTGGATGTTCACAGCCTGCCCTTAGATTTGAAGGTCTTTAGGTGTTTACCAACCAGGAACCTGGTGACCCTGGAGAGTAAGTACCTGCCCAGTTGGCCATGTAATACCTGGCAGGGCCAGCATTCCAGCCTGGTTCTGGCTGTGTGGTTTAATCAAAAATAGACTTTTGATCTTTGTCCCTGGTTCATGGCACAGAGCTCCTAAAATCCTTGGAATTTCCTGAGTGATAGGAATGTCTTTTATTATCCCTAACTAGCCCCCTTTGACCACACCTGAGTTTATGCTAATGAGTTGAATCTTGGCAGACTCCTAGAGAACTCCCAGATGGGGGCTGGTTGTCAGGGAAACCAACCAGGTGATTAGAAGACTTTTCAGCCTCACCTTCTGACCTTCTAAGTAGGGGAGAGGGCCAGGAGGCTGATCTCAATCACCAATGGCCGTGATTTAATCAATCATGCCTGCATTAAAACAAAACAAAACAAAAAACCCAACTTGGATAAAAACTCTGAAACAATGAAGCTGAAGGAGCTTCTGGGTTGGTGAGCATATCCAGGTCAGGGAAGGCGGCACCCCCAGAGAGGGTATAGGTGCTCTGCCTAACCCCCACCCCATATCTTTCCTGTGAGTGTCTTCCATTTGGCTATTCACTGGGGTCTTTTACAGTAAAGTTGTACTTGTAAGTAGAGTTCCTTTCCTGAGTTTTGAAAATTGTCCTAGCAAATTATAAAGGGGGCTCATGGGAACCCTGAATTTGTAATTGGCCAGGCAGAAGGGCTGGTCTTGGGGACTCCATTTGCAGCTGGCATCCTAAGTGGGGACAGTCTTATAGTACTGAGCCCTTAACTTGTGCAATCTGTACCAGCTCCAGGTAGTTTGCGCCAGAACTGAACTGAATTGTGGGACCTCCAGTTGGTGTCAGGGAATCCAAGAACTGGTGCCAGAATGATGCTTGTGAGCTCAGTAAAAACCACTGACGCTTAGCTACCCCCTCCCTCTGCCCCTCTGTTTTCTGGGGTCACATAATCCTAGGTTGCCCTTTAAACAGTGGGAACTGCCAGTATTATGACTGAGTTGTGACAAGAGAGCCTTCCTCTGAGCCATGTGCTGATGCTTGTGTTAAAACATCCATTTCATGATGTGAGCCGGCGTCTCTGTGCATTTTCCAGACACTATTTATCAAGCTTCTCAGGACAGACTCTTACAGGGACTGAATTCCAGAATGTGTCACAGAGCTAGAGAGGGGAAGCAGACAAAATAAACTGCCTACAGTTGAGGGAGATGACATGGAGAAGTCTATTAAGAATAATGGAAATAAAAATGTCACCAATGGACAAAACTAAATGGCAATGAGTGATATTTAGGGATGTAGGAGTTTTATTATGTTTTGTGCATTTTAAAGTATTAGTAATGGGAAAAGAGGGATAGAATTTTTGTCTTTCATTATTATTTATATATAATAAAAATATCCATTAACCTCAGGACTAGGTGCTAGCTTTATCTTTTTCAGAAGTGATGTCTTCCTAGAGTGTCTCAGACTTCATCTCTCAAACTGAGAGAGGTTAAGTTCCACTGCTCACTGGCAGGGGTGGGAGGAGAACGCCATCTCTTTGGATGTTTCTGAGATGCAGGTTGTGGGGCCATGCCTCAGCTCTAGACAGAAAAGGAAGAATGGAGAGTGATGTCTTAGTGTTGCTTAGTTCTGCTTGCTGCGTGACAGGCCAGTAAATTGGGAGACAAGGTATTGGGGCAAGGAATAGCAACAATTTTTGGAAAGCCAGCAGATGGACAGGATGGCAAACTAATGTCTTGGAGAACCATCCTGCTCTAGTTGAATACAGGCTCCTTTTATACAAAAAAAAAAAAAAAAAAGGGAGGGGGTGTGGTTGGTTGTTGCAACTTCTTGCTGTAGGCATTCTTTGTTCTTCCAGACATCCACGTGCACCAGGTCATGGTGTCCCTGTAAACTTCCAACAAAACAAGGTTGTTCTCTATTTTGCAGCTTGCCATCTTCACATAAGTGCAGAAGCGCTAACATCCTTAAAGGTCAGAGCCCCAGGAATAGGCCCTCCTGTCTATTTCAGGCTGAAGGCAACATTGTTTCACAAAAGGAGCAGAGCTAGCAAGACTGAGCCTAGAAAGCAGGGCACAGTGGTTACAACTAAAGGAGCAGATCCAACATGGAGTCAGATTTGTTCTCCGCTATTACTTTAGGAAAATAAAGGCTACAAGCCACTGGGTTTTTACCATGTGTCAGCACTGGGGCAAATCTTCCGGCATCCATAGCCCTAAGGAAAGAAGAAAACTGAGCCTGAGGAAGATGAAGTGAGCTCTCTAAGGTCAAAGTTCAAGTGAATGAGCATCTGCCAGGTGACCTGGGATCTGACTGTGCCTCAGCCCCGTGTGATAAATGCTACCTTCCCCTGGTTCAGCCTCATTTATCGTATAATCCAGATGGTGACGTGATTTGGGGTCTTCCCAGACTAGTATTGCAGAATCCATTGGCAGCTCACTTTCAGGCTGGTCCCTGATACTGGAGGACCACTTCTCTGTCGTCCTTATAGAGGATGCTTAGGCTCCCCTGTGCCTCCATTTCCTCCAGTCTTCACTGTGCTCTGTAAAGGGGTTGCCGCACATGGAACACTACCCTTCCAGGTTGACTGCTTTCAATCACACCTTTAATGCGCCTCAAGCATTTGCAGCTTCCCTTGGCCTGGTCAACGGCTCTGTTCCCCAGTGGCTGAAGGAGCAGGTGCCATCTGTTTTATTGCATGCTCTGTGTCTTCCCAGAGTCCCCATGCCGCACACGTGCCTGGGAACTGCGTAGTCCCCCAGACACAGAGAAATCCTGCAGCCTCTGGCAGCCAGCCTCAGAAGGGAGCATTCCTGGCCCATCAATGAGCTTTTCCTGTTCATCGTCCCAGAGACCAGAGCAAAGCTTCCTTTAACCAGAGTTTCCTTAGTTTGGATTTAAATCTGCAAATCTAGGGAGAAAATCAATGCGTTCAAAGGACTTGGAGGCCAGAGCAAGTATTTGGTGAAGCTTTTACATTTGATTGAGAAGAGAAGGGATTGGTCCATGCTAGGTTGCTGAAGATAGGCCCTGCTCAATAAAATGGTTTGATGGTACCCTCTGTCAAAGGCCCTCAGCTTCCTCCCCTTTATCCTTGCAGTCCCATCCCCAATCTAAAGTTGTCTGTCTTCACCCATGACCAGCCTTGCCTACAGTGCCAGACTCAACTCTGATGACCCATAAGCCCCCTCACACTCATCATTTTCCTGACGAGAGTGAAAGGGAGGCATCCTGGCCCCATTCTACAGATGGGTAGACTGACACTCAGAATGGTACATGGCTTGCCTTTGAGAAGCTGGGAACCTGATGGAGGCCAGGCTTTCAGACTTCTGCTCCAAGGTTTCTGCTGTCTCACTCCAGCTCCTTCTCCCACCTCAGCTCTGTAGTTGCCCACTAGAGGTCTTCTCTGCAGGACAGCGGGCAGGAACAGCTCCTTAACATCTGCGGGAAACAATCTGTTCTTGGGGGATCTCCAGAACCATATAATCCACTGCTTCCCGGATGTCCTCACCAGGTGCTCCGTGGGTATCAACTCTCTGTCTGAACTAGATCATGGCATCTTCCCTCCCATCTAACACCCTGCACAGGAGCCTGGTGGTGGGCTCATCTTCCACACCCCGTTCTAGTGTAGTGTCCTTGCCTTTTTACTAGCTCTTGGACCCACCCCCTTCTCAGCACCCTCACTGCTCCTGCCTTGGCTGAGGCACTAATCATTTCTCACCGTGATGACTAGAACAGCCTCAGACAAGGTTCCCGGTGGCTGTGTCTCTGGATCCCTGTTGTCCTGGGTGTCTTGCCCTCTCTTGCTCATGCTATGAGAATGTTTTGGTTCAAAGCAACAGGGACCTATTGCAGTCACTTAAACAGGAGGGGCTGTATTAGAGGGACGTGAATTTGCCCATGGGGTTGAGGGGAGGGCTGGCAGACCAGGCCTGGAGCAGGCTGAGGTCCAGGGTCTCACTGGAGAGAATAAACCCACCTCCCCCACTTTACTTTTGCAAATCAAACATTCACTGCAGTTGCCAACTCTCAAGTAGGGTCCTGGGGGCAGGGAGCAGAGCCTGGCTGAGGGCATGACTTCCTAGGGCCCTGCATGAAGAATTTGGTAGGAAGGGAATGAAGCGATGGGCAGTGTCTTTGGGAGTAAAGTGAAAACAAAGCTTGGAGAGTCATGCAAACTGTCATCAACTGGAAGAAGTGAGGCAGGAAGAGAGAGGGAGGGAGGAAGGGAGGTTGGGAGGAAAGGAGAGAGAGGAGGAAAAGGAGGAAGAAAGATAAATGCAGAAGAAAGGAAAGAAGGGAGCAGAGTGGAGAAAAGAGGAGCTCTGAAGTTTGAGGCTAGAACCCAGGAAAGCCAGCCAGGTATCAGAGGGTTTGAAGCAGATGGTGGGAGTTGGCTCCTGGGGAAATTTCTTGAGCTGCAGGGAGGGGCATATGGAGCTTTGTGTGGGGGAATTTGAGGACTCAGGTGTGGATGGGAAGACATTCTCCAAAGAGGAGTAGGAGGAATGAGCCACAGAGGTGCCCACATGGTGGCAGGGGCCCTGAGACCGGCTGATGGATTTGAGAGCAACCAGGGACAGAAGAGGTTGCAAATAGCTAAATCCACTGAGCACTAGGTGGTTCTAGGTCATCTCCAAGGTGGTGTCACTGCACCTCCTCCCAGAGGAGGACGATCAGACTCAGAGAGATGGAGGGCCTTTCTCAGCACCACAAGGCTGGACAGTAGCACCGCAGGGCTGTCTGCTTCCAAAGCAAGTGCGCTCCTCTGCGTTACATATGCAGCCTCTCTGAATACAGATCCCGGATCTGAGGCTCCGAGAGGCCTGAGGGAGGCTGACAGCTCAACTTCTGGGGCAAGGAGGCATTTGTGCCGGGCAGAGGGGCACTGCATCAAGGTGACTTTCCTACTTGGCTTGAGTGCACCCAGGCACCCTCTCAGACATTCCTTCATTGCCATTGGATGTGCAGCACCGGAAGCAGTGCGGGTGGCCCTACCTCCTCCAAGCTGGCTTTTCAATGTCACCAGGCTGGTCCCTCCCAGGTCTGAGCACATTTCCCAGCTGTCGATTGCCCCCGGGCCTGCATGAATGGTTCCTGTGACCTGGCTGTTTTCTCAACCCCGCGTGGTCACAAGGGATTGTTTTGTTTTCCGCTACAGCTATTAACTCAAACCATGCTGTGTGACATCTCATTTTGCCTTTCAAGCACCCTTGTTTCATCCCGTCTCCAGGCCTGCCCCCATTTGTCATACCTTTCAATCTGCCATCTGGAAATCCTATAACCAATCTCAAAGACAAGGGATCTTGTTCTTTGGAATTTTCTGCTTGCCTCTTAATTAGAAGCCAGTGGATGGAATATAAATGGGCCATTAGATCAGCTGAAAATGCCAAGTTGAGGTGAATCCGAGTTTTCATTCAGATGTCTTCTAGTTCTTGGCCCAGCTACAAATAAGTAAATACTTGAAAGTCACCCCCGTCCCCCGTTACTTTGTTTGACACGGTGAGATCGAAGACCTGTCTTTCACTGTTGATAATTTGGGCCTCCATGTGGTTTGGGGGAATTCTCTGATTTGACTATTGCTCTAATTAATCAGAGAATTGCATGGTTTTCTTCCTTTCAGAAAGCTCTTTTCAAGGACCAACTTTTCATGTGGCCTTGAATGTAAAAATGAAACTGGACTTGGTGACGTAGAACATCATCACTCCCACTGCTTGTGGGGGACACTTCTCTTGGGGTCCCTACTACATGTGGGAGGGCTACGGTTCTGGGGACTAGAGCGAGGAGCAGTGACCCTCAAGGTCATACAATCAGACACCCTCACTTTTGGGGCAAAAGTCTTTCCACCTGGAAGATGAGTGTGAACTCCAGTGAGTGGAACTGGGACTGAGCTCTAGGACCTGTGACACGTTGGTAGGAGGGGGGATGCGAGGGACCCTGCAAGCTGGGGGGCTCTGTGGTCCACCAGCCCACACCGTGGCAGCGTCTCCATAGACACAGGGTCATTGCTTGTACTTTTCACTCATCCACATTCTGTTTGTGGGTCCACCCAGTGTGTGGAGTAAGTTCTGCCCAGATAATTCTCCTGCTCTTGTTTTACACCCACTTTATTTCAGCGAGTGACAAGAACTGGCCACAAACAGGGGGTGTGTCTCAGGCACCACCGTGGCCGGGAGGATAGGCCACCTTGCACACAGGTGTGCTGGTAGGTTTCACTGCTCGGCCAGGGCCTGGGCCCCTCTCTCACTGCTTCCATCTTCCTCTTCCCAGCCCATCAGCAGGGACCAAGACTTGCCTCCACATTTGAAGTGCCCACACTCTGCAGCCTGTGCTGCCGATTTTCAATCCTGTCTCACACTCCAAATCTTTCCCTCTCTCCCCTTCCTGTAACCATATCACTTTTACACACACCTGTCCCAAGGTAGTGCTCACTCAAGGCACAGTGAGAAACCAAAGGGCCACCTGGAGACAAACTGGGCTGACATGGATGAAGTCAGCCCCGGAGTTGAGATGTGACTGCATCATAAGTACATGTGCGTGGGAAATAGGAGTAGCACCATTAGGCAAGGAGAGGAGCATCATTGTCTCAGTGAGAGGGACAGAGATGGTGGCAAGATCCCAGTTACAGAGGCCCAGACGTGGCTGGGGACCAGGGGTGGGGCCAGGGCTTGTCTGTAAAGCAGATAAAAGCTCTGGTTTTCCAAAATGCTCCTCTTCCCCAACTCATTCACCTCATTATGAAGATGCAGCTCATCTGATGAGGGCTTTTGTTTTCACCTAATAGTCTAGGGGTATCGGGGAGGCCTACCATGCTTCTAAGTGACATCCTCTCTGCTCTTCAGCATCGACCCATCATCCCTGGATGCTGGAAGAGCAGAGCTCACAAGAAGCAAAACCACTGTGCTAGTGAGATGGGGCTGGATCTAGTTAACTGAAACATACATGTACATGTCTATGTGCGTATAAAGGTATACACATACCTAAAGGTACAAAGGTATACACATACGTTTATGTCTACATGGGGACACACCACTGCATGGACATGACCACGGTGCAAGCTCTGAAGTTAGAGCTCTTCTTTCTCTCACATAAGCGGGAGGAGTCAGCACTTTCCTATCAGTAACACCTCACAGCTTCCATTACCTGCTCTAACTGGACATGGAACTCTTGTATTTACTGTGCTTCAGAAAAGTGCCCTCTGTGTACAGTATCCACCTGAGGAGGGAACAAAGTCTCTGCTTTGTTGAACACATAGACTGAACTGTATCCAGCATGCGAAATGTTTTGGAAATGACAGAATATATAGAAATGTCAGAAATTAGTATTAGTATTCTGCCTACATGTATGTATACAGGGACCCAAGCTTTCATCCTAAAATGAATTGACTCTTAAGTACATACAACTGAAAATTATCTGGGCCTGCTTGCCTTGGCCTGAAGGTCCAGTCTTAGCACTGTGATAAGTCAAAAGAAATGCATTTTCAACTCCAAAAGCATTTCAAAGTCACAGGAGACTGTGAGCTTTTTGGAGAGCCAGCATACAGAAACACAAAACATAGCCACAAAATCTTCGGGAGTGATTCACTGCAGTCCTTGACATCACGGCCCTCTTGTGACACATATTACCAAACCCACGTAAGTTGGGTCCAATGCTTTCTTTGGACCGCATGTCCTACAGATATTGAACAGTGTGAGAAGCTGCATCTTAGTAACCCATCGTGAAGGCCCTCTGCAGGGCACACAGGGACAGGAATTTCAGCCTTGTTTACCCAGGAGGAAACAAAGGTTCAGAGGGGTGATCTGACTTGCCCAAATTACGGAGTCCTCCAAGGGCTGAGCCTGGTCTGAAACTCAGGTCTTCTGGCTCCAAGTTGAAGGCTATGTCTGCTCATTCTCAGAAAGCAGGAGCTGAGTCCTAGAGTTGATCTTTGGGTCATGATGGTACAGTGGGAGTTACAGCTGCACAGGAATAAATGTAGTTTTGTTTTGCTGCAGAAGCTGGTGGTGTTTCTAGTAGTAACATTGGCTGAGGGATGTGAGTAGGGGTGGGGAGCTGCCTTATCACTCATTCATGAGCCCACCCAGAGGAATAGTACCTTCTAGCCACCCTGGTAGGGCCCCACTAAGCCTACTGGTTCCTTAGCACCCAAAGCTGATTTTCTTGATGGAATGCAAACCATTCCTTGCCTGGGGGCCCTGCCAGGGCTTGGCAGAATTAAATGTGACATTCAGTTCCAGATTAATCCAAATTGGAACAGTTTTGCTAAAGGTGTAGACTTTATTTATTTGTTAGTTTGTTCATCCATTCAGCTACTTACTTAGTTACTGAGACCCTGAAACAGCTTTAATGACATGGTTTTGGATTTCTGCACAGAAGATGCATGAGCATGATTGGTACTATTTAATAATGGATATCCATAATAATTATAATAACAATGGCAGCTTCTTATATATATATATATATATTTTTTAAATAATACAATTTTGAAACCCCAGTCTCTCCCTTCCCACCCTCTACCCCGCCCCCTACCCCGGCAACCACAAGTCTGTATTCTCTGTCCATGAGTCTATTTCTGTCCTGTATTTATGCTTTGTTTTTGTTTGTTTGTTTTTGTTTTTTAGATTCCACATATGAGCGATCTCATATGGTATTTTTTTTTCTCTTTCTGGCTTACTTCACTTAGAATGACATTCTCTAGGAACATCCATGTTGCTGCAAATGGCATTATGTTGTTGGTTTTTATGGCTGAGTAGTATTCCATTGTAGAAATATACCACCTCTTCTTTATCCAGTCACCTGTTGATAGACATTTAGGTTGTTTCCATATTTTGGCTATTGTAAATAGTGCTGCTATGAACATTGGGGTGCAGGTGGTCGTCCTGAAGTAGATTTCCTTCTGGGTACAAGCCCAGGAGTGGGATTCCTGGGTCATATGGTAAGTCTATTCCTAGTCTTTTGAGGAATCTCCACACTGTTTTCCATAGTGGCTGCACCAAACTGCATTCCCACCAGCAGTGTAGGAGGGTTCCCCTTTCTCCACAGCCTCTCCAGCATTTGTCATTTGTGGATTTTTGAATGACGGCCATTCTGACTGGTGTGAGGTGATACCTCATTGTAGTTTTGATTTGCATTTCTCTGATAATTAGTGATATTGAACATTTTTTCATGTGCCTATTGATCATTTGTATGTCTTCCTTGGAGAATTGCTTGTTTAGGTCTTCTGCCCATTTTTGGATTGGGTTGTTTATTTTTTTCTTATTGAGTCATATGAGCTGCTTATATATTTTGGAGATCAAGCCTTTGTCGGTTTCACTTGCAAAAATTTTCTCCCATTCCGTAGGTTTTCTTCTTGTTTTATTTCTGGTTTCCTTTGCTGTGTAGAAGCTTGTAAGTTTCATTAGGTCCCATTTGTTTATTCTTGCTTTTATTTCTTCTAGGAGAAAATTTTTGAAATGTATATTTCAGATAATGTTTTGCCTATGTTTTCCTCTAGGAGGTTTATTGTATCTTGTCTTATGTTTAAGTCTTTAATCCATTTTGAGTTGATTTTTGTATATGGTGTAAGGGTGTGTTCTAGCTTCATTGTTTTACATGCTGCTGTCCAGTTTTCCCAACACCATTTGCTGAAGAGACTGTCTTTATTCCATTGTATATTCTTGCCTCCTTTGTCGAAGATTAGTTGACCAAAGGTTTGTGGGTTCATTTCTGGGCTCTCTATTCTGTTCCATTGGTCCATATGTCTGTTTTGGTACCAATACCATGCTGTCTTGATGACTGTAGCTCTATAGTATTGTCTGAAGTCTGGGAGAGTTATTCCTCCAGCCTCTTTCTTTCTCTTCAGTAATGCTTTAGCAATTCTAGGTCTTTGATGGTTCCATATAAATTTTATTATGATTTGTTCTAGTTCTGTGAAATATGTCCTGGGTAATTGGATAGGGATTGCATTAAATCTGTAGATTGCCTTGGGCAGTGTGACCATTTTAACAATATTGATTCTTCCAATCCAAGAGCATGGAATATCTTTCCATTTTTTAAAGTCTTCTTTAATTTCCTTCATCAATGGTTTATAGTTTTCTGTGTATAATTCTTTCACCTCCTTGGTTAGATTTATTCCCAGATATTTTATTACTTTGGGTGCTATTTTAAGGGGATTGTTTCTTTACTTTCTTTTTCTGTTGATTTATCGTTAGTGTAAAGAAAGGCAACTGATTTTTGAACATTAATTTTGTAACCTGCTACCTTGCTGAATTCTTCGATCAGCTCTAGTAGCTTTTTTGTGGACCTATTAGGGTTTTCTATATATAGTAACATGTCGTCAGCATATAATGACACTTTTACCTCTTCTTTTCCAATTTGGAATCCCTTTTATTTCTTTCTCTTGCCTGATTGCTGTGGCTAGGACTTCCAGGACTATGTTGAATAGAAGTGGTGATAGTGGGCATCCTTGTCTTGTCCCAGATTTTAGTGGGAAGCTTTTGAGTTTTTCACCGTTGAGAACTATGCTGGCTATAGTTTTGTCATATATAGCTTTTATTATGTTGAGATATGTTCCCTCTATACCCACTTTGGCGAGAGTTTTTATCATAAATGGGTGTTGAATTTTATCAAATGCTTTTTCTGCATCGATTGAGATGATCATGTGGTTTTTGTCCTTTCTCTTGTTGATGTGATGTATTACATTGATTGATTTGCGTATGTTGAACCAGCCTTGTGTCCCTGGGATGACCCCCACTTGGTCATGATGTATAATCTTTTTTATGTGTTGTTGGATTCTATTTGCTAAAATTCTGGTGAGGATTTTGGCGTCTATGTTCATCAGTGATATTGGCCTATAATTCTCTTTTTTTGTAGTGTCTTTGCCTGGTTTTGGTATCAGGGCTTCAACAACAGAGAAAAAAAGGAGAAAAAAAGAAAAGCATGGAGATTAAACAATATGTTATTGAAAAAACAATGGATCAATGAGGAAATCAAAGCTGAAATTAAAAAATACCTTGAGACAAATGATAATGAAAGCACAACCACTCAAAACCTATGGGACACAGCAAAGGCAGTGCTAAGAGGGAAGTTGATAGCGATACAGGCCTTCCTCAAAAAAGAAGAACAATCTCAAATAAACAAGTTAACCCACCACCTGAATCAATTAGAAAAAGAAGAACAAAAAGCCCCAAAAAGCAGCAGAAGGAAGGAAATAATAAAGATCAGAGAGGAATTAAATACAATAGAGATTAACAAGACCATAGAAAAAATCAACCAAACCAAAAGCTGGTTTTTTGAAAAAGTAAATAAAATCGACAAACCTCTGGCCAAACTCACAAAGAAGAAAAAAGAGAGAGCACAAATTAGCAAAATAAGAAAGGAAAATGGAGAAATTACAACAAACAAAATAGAAATACAGAATATCATACGAGAATATTATGAAAAACTATATAGACCAAACTGGATAACCTAGAGGAGATGGACAAGTTTCTGGAAACATACTGTCCACCAAAACTGAATCAAGAAGAAACTGAACACTTGAACAATCCGATCACTAGAAAGGAAA
Organism: Vicugna pacos; assembly: GCF_048564905.1. NCBI lineage: Eukaryota > Metazoa > Chordata > Mammalia > Artiodactyla > Camelidae > Vicugna > Vicugna pacos. The sequence goes on along the minus strand of NC_132997.1, from coordinate 35,777,739 downwards.
TAGAAATAGCAATTAAAAACCTCCCTACAAATAAAAGTCCAGGACCAGACGGCTTCACCGGGGAATTCTACCAAACATACAAAGAAGAACTCATACCAGTCCTTCTCAAACTCTTCCAGACGATTGAAAAGGAGGGAATACTCCCAAACCCATTCTTATATATTTTTTAAAGTTTGTTTCTTCCTTTTAAGTTTCATCCCAGGGATTTGGGCTGGAATTTAGGCATTCCTGGAACTTCACAGTGTGGGAGTAGTGGATGTATCCTATCTGCTCTCTGAATTCTCTCTTGAAATTTCCACTAAGCGTCCTCCAGCCTGTACTCCCCTGACTCATGGGGAACTTGCCTCCTTAGGGAGCATCCCCTTACCACCGCCCCCAACAGCACTAATTTTCAGAATGTCTGTACTGAACTGAATCAAGATACATAAAACTTGGGTGGAAGAGTTATTAGGTCTGTGTTTTCACAAGCCCTGCAGCAGACTCCCAAACATGCTCATGTTGGAGATTCACTGCTGTACAGAATACTATCTTTCTGATCTATGACTGTGTGATGGCTAATTTTACATGTCAACTTAGCTAAGCCATGGTGCTTAGTTGTTTGGTCAAAATCGAGTCTAGATGTGCTGGGAAGGTCATTTAATTTTTTTAATTGAAGTAGAGTCATTTACAATGTGTCAAATTCTGGTGTACAATATAATGTTTCAGTCATATATATATATATATATACACACACACACACATATATATGTATATATATACACATACATATACTTGTATCCATATTCTTTTTCATTAAAGGTTACTACAGGATATTGAATACAGTTCTTTGTGCTATATAGAAGAAATTTGTTTTTTATCTATTTTTATATAAGTAGTTAATATTTGCAAATCTCGAACCCCCAGCTTATCCCTTCCCACTCCCTTTCCCCTGAGTAACCATAAGACTGTTTACTATGTCTGTGAGTCTGTTTCTGTTTTGCAGGTGAGTTCATTATGGGAAGTTAATTTTTAGATTTAAATCAGTAGACTTTGGCTAGATCAGATTACTCTTCATAATGTGTGGGCCTCATCTAATCAGGTGAAGGGCTTAAGAGAAAAGACTGAGGTCTCCAGGAGAGGAAGGAATTCTGCCTCTGGACTGTCCTGGAACTCAGGACTGCATGACTCTTGCCTGAATTTCTAGTTTGCCAGCCTGCCTTGTAAATTTCAAACTTGCCAACACCCATGATCATGTGAACCAATTCCTTGAAAATTTCTTCTCTTCTCTCCTCTCCTCTCCTTCCCTTCCCTGCCCTTCCTCTCCTCCTTCTCTTGTCTTCCTGTTTCTCTTTCTCTTTATTTATCTGTCCATCCTATTGGCCCTGTTTCTCTGGAGAATCCCAGCACATGCAAACAGCATTAGAATCCAGTCTGTAATCATTCTCACTTGTTCAAACTCAACTGCACAATGGACCTTCGTACAAGACTCCAGACAACTACTTTTATTAGGCAGGAGTTAGTATATGCATGAAACTTAATAGCAACCCAGGACTTAAAATATTAACTAGGAGCTTCAAATTTTTTAAGTATACCTGATTTGGCAGAAACTGATTTTGGGTCATTCTGGGGAAGCTTTATTGAAAAAAATTCTAGCTTTCAGTGAGTAGTTTAAAAGCAGATGCATCTGAATTGGAACCCCACTGTTACTACCCACTAAATGACCCCAGGCAAGTCACTTAACACACGTGAGTCACATTTTCCTTATCAGTGAAACAGGGTTACTAAGATTTTTTTTTCCTTTTATGGCTTTAATAAAGCTTCTAGGTCGCATATCCATAGTGCCAATTTATGCCAGGCTTACAGCAGGTATTCAATGAATGGTAGCTATTTTTATTTCAGCTTGTTACTTCTAAAAGTGGAGGTACACTGGAAAGATATTACTGTCAGCTGGGAGTTTTGGTAACTGTTATCTGGTTAATCCTGGATTTATTGTAATGTAATGCCTTTTATGCCTTTTAATTCTTTCTTTTCCTTGTTGCATTTACGAGAACCTCCAGAAAAATGTTGAGTAGCAGCTGTAAGACTGGACATCCTTGTCTTGATCTTGATCTTAGGGGGAGAACATTTAGTCTTCTACCACTAATTGTACTATGAAGAATAGGTTTATCATAGAGGTGTTTTATCAGATTGAGGAAATTCCTTCTATTGCTGGTTTTCTGAGAGCTATTATGAGGAATGGATGTTGGGCTTTTGAAAATGTTTTAAGTATAATAAAAAAAACTTTATTATGATTTTTCTTTATTTAATTTACAAATATGGCAAATTACATTGATTGATGTTTTTCAAATCATAAACTAACCTTGCATTCCTGGAATACAACTCACTTGGTCATGGATTATATTTTTATGTTGTTAGATGTGATTTGCTAAAATTTTGTTTGACTTAAAAATTCTTTTTTCTTATTTTTCTTTTTTTGCTTTCATCTCTATAGGAACATTTTTGGCCTACAGTTTTCTTTTTCTGTAATGTCTCTGGTTTGTTCTCAGGATAATGCTGACTTCTTAGAATGGGTTGAGAAGTATTTCCTCCTTTACAATTTTCTGGAAGAGTTTATATATAATTGGTATTAGTTTTTCCTTAAACATTAAGTAATAAAGCCATCTGGACCTGGTATTAGTTTTTCCTTAAATATTAGGTAATAAAGTCATCTGGACTTTTATTAGGTAATAAAGCCATCTTCCCATAAAAAAACCTGGAGTTTTCATTGTGAGAAGATTTTAAAGTAAAAATCAATTAAAAAAATAGACACAGGTTCTTTCATGTCATCTGTTTACTCTTGAGTGAGAGTTGATAATATCTTTCAAGGAATTTGTCCATTATCTAACTTGTTGAATATACTGGCCTCAGAATTTTCACACTATTTTCTTATTTTATTTGTAACATCTGTTGAGTCTATGATTATGTCATAAATCCCATTCCTGATATTAGTAATTTGAATCTTCTCTTCTTTTGGTGATCAATATAACTAGAGGTTTATCAATTTTATTGATCTTCCAAAAAAAAAAAAAAAGACCATACAGCCATACAGCTTCCAATTTCACTGATGTTTCTCTCTTGTTTTTCTAGTTTCTATTCCATTGATTTTATGCCCTGAATATTTCCTTTTATCTGTTTACTTTGAGCTTAATTTGCTCTTCTTTTCTGTTTTTTTTTTAAGGTGGAAGCTTAGATCACAGATTTGAGAGATTCTTCTTTCCTAACCTAGTCTTGTGCTATCAGTTTCCCTCCAAGTACTGCTTTGTCTACAACCCATCAAGTTTGATATGTCATGTTTTGGCACTCCATCCACTGATAGAGTTTTCTTCCCATTTTGGGTCATTTTCCCTGCCTCTTTGCATGGGTGCTCATTTTTTATTGGATGCTAGACCTTGTTACTTTTTTTTTCTTGTGTGCTGGATCTATTTTTGAGCTTTGTCTGGGACACAATTAAGGTACTAAGAAACTGATCCTTTCAGATCATGCCTTTAAACTTTCCGAGGGGCATTTAGAGCTACATTTATTCTAGGGTTAATTATTACACCCTGCTGAAGCAAAACTCTCCCTAAGGCCTCATGGTGTAATAGACAAGAACAAATTTGACTCCATATTAGATCTGTTCCTTTAGCTCTAACTCTGTGCTCTGGTTCCTGTGCTTAGTCATGAGGTTCTCTTTCGTAAAAAGAATGTTGCTTAGAGCCTGAAATGGACAAGACTGCCCATTCTCAAGGCTCTGACCTTTAAGGGTACGCATATAAAGATAAAAAGTTGCAGAACAGAAAATAACATTTGTCTGGTTTGCAGGGACACCATGACCTGACCTACGTGGACAGCTGCAAGAACAAAGGATTCCGACATCAAGAAGTTCACAACAACCAACCACACGCCTCCCCTTTGTAGTATAAAAGAAGCCTGAATTCTGACTTGGGAAGATGGTTCTCTAGGACACTAGTCTGCCATTTTCTTGGTCTGCCAGCTTTCCAAATAGAGTTGTTATTCCTTGTCCAACACTTCGTCTCCCGATTTACTGGCTTGTCGTACAGTGAGCAGAATGAGTTTGGACTTGGTAACAATGGTTTGTGAGGTTTTCAGTCTGGCAGGTGGGAAGAGACACTATTCTGGCTCTGTGTGGGTGCTGGGTGTTCTTCTGTCTGATCCTGTTGGGGCTTCTTTCCTGGGCTCTGATAATTTCTGCACACACCTGTGCTGACCAGTACTCTGCTGGATATTTTGCAGTTCCCTGGGGTTGTCTGTCTGTGCAGCTCCCTCTTCCCTCAGGGACTCTGCACCTGCCTTGGTTTCTTTGGACTCTCAGCTTTGTCTCCTCAGCTTGGAGTCTGCGAGCTGTCCAGGGTCCCCTCTCTGTGATGTGGCCTAGAAATTCTGTGCATTGAGATGGGCAGTGAGAGGGATCATCTGTTTCCTGACTCTGAGGAATCACTATCCTTCATGTCCATGTGTCAAGTCTTAAAAACTGTTATTTCAGATAGTCTGTCCATACCCGCCTTCCCCTCCATTCTTTCATGTGGGAGAATACATCTGATGCTTCTTGTTATGGGACCAGACTTGGTTCCCCTGCCCACACACAGTAAAGCCAATCTACTGACACCAGTTGTGGTAAAGGAAAGTGCAGCTTTTTTTTTTTTTAAATGGAGGTACTGGGGATTGAACCCAGGACACTGTGAATGCTAGGCATGTGCTCTGCCACTGAGCTATACCCACCCCTCTGAGCTATACTCATCCTCTGAAAAGTGCAGCATTTATTGCAGGGTGCCAAGCAAGGAAACTAGGGCAGCTGGTTCTCAAAATACCCAAACTCTTGGATGGGTTTCAGGAAAGTATTTTTAAAGGCAAGGTGAGGGAGGGGAGTCCCAGGGTATGCGATCAGCTCGCGCACAAGTATCTGGTTGATGGTGAGGGAATGAGAGAGGTGATTAGGCAGGCTTACTGATCCTGGCTGGCTATCAACAAGGGGAAGAAAGTGCCAGGCTGTTGAAAAACAGGACGTTTTCTCTTATCCCGCAACTGACTCCTTGGTTCCAAGGACGTAGCCATACAAGATGTCTTATGTCCCACAGTTGCTGCACTGATCACAAAATCCCCCAGTATCTCTTTCTTCTCTTCCTCCTGTCAAAGTTTCTGTTTTAGGGCTGAGCCCCAAGGGAGGAAAAAGCCAGTAATAGAAAATGATTGACAACCCCCCAGTGAAGGTAACAGTTACAGAGCCTTCCAATAAAAGACCTCGAAGCTGGATCAGGGGCTGGAGGTGTCTCTACTGGCTACCTGGCTGACGGCTCCCAGCATGAGTTTTTTTTTTTTTTCTCCTCTTCTCTCTGAGCAGTAAAGCAGATTTCCTTTTCATTTTGTCCCTTTGCTCTGTTGAGAATTCTTTCTCAGTCAGTGGGCAAGGACTCACATCTCTCGGGGGACTTGCCCACGTGTTTGGTGAACTTTCCAATTTGGAGTTACTCTACCCACTAACAGGAACAGGGTGGTGTTACAGGGGTTAGCATGATCAATCCTTAGGTGCCAGTAGGTCGGGGGGCTACCTGCTCATGGTTATCAAGTAGTTAATTTCTTCCTTTTGGTGGGGGTTTTAGCATCTGCAAAACAATTCAGGAAGTGTGCCTCAAGTATTATCTAGATACATCAGAGAGGAGCTACAACAGAGGGTATGGGGAAGGGGGCCTGTCCTGGGAAGGCCCCACAGGGTCCAGCTCCGTTACACTGTTACCCCATCTTGGGCATTTAAACCTCTTAACAGTCTTGAAGGTAGTGGGGAAGGGTACAGCTCAGTGGTAGAGTGCCATGCTTAGTATGCATGAGGTCTTGGGTTCAATCCCCAATACCTCCGTTTAAATAAATTAAGTGAAAACCTAGATACCTCCCTTCCCCCTAAAAAGACTGATTAAATAAAAAAAATTTTTTTACAGGAAAGGACAGTTATACTCCCACAGTTGAGGAAACTTTTGCTTGTCTGTTTTAAGTAACTTCCCAAGGTCGCCCACTACAAAGCGGCAGTGTCCGAGTGCTGTCCAGCTTCTGTTCCGGCTTCTGGGCTCCCGCAGCAGAAGGTGTGCTTCCGCCAGTGTCTGCTAGGGGGCAGCAGAAGTCCAGTGTTGTTTGGAGAAACACAGTGGCTTTTTTTCCTGTGGCTTTTTTCACTTGATTTTGTCCTTGGCGCCTACCCTGTCACTGCTTTTCTGTCCACTCCTGGTGACTTCTTAGCTTCAATCTTTGTTGCCCCATGACTCTGCTTCCTGGATAGTGGGCTGAGACGAAATCCCAGAACCACTCCCTTGAGCTCAGCAAGTTACAGATCCCCTGGGCAATTGGGCTGGGCTGAGAGGCAGCTGCACTCAGCCAGCCACAGATGACACATGGTGTGGAAAAGCTGGATTTCCTGTCCCTCCAGTGTAACGTATACAAAATGGTATGGAGTTTAAAAACATGTTTACAGACTTTCACAAGCTGAAGTCTGGTGACAGCCTCAACTGGGGTTGGCGGTCAGTGGTTCTCGCCCCCCCCCCCCGCCCCCCGCCTCCCGCCTCACAGTGGTGATGACAAGGTGAGACAGTTATTGTGCTTTTTTTTAAAGTGCTCTTCTAGACCTTGATGAAATATACAAAAATAGTTAAGTGCCATAAACTCATTCTTTATGTAGACTGTTCAAGGAACTGATATCAGTCGGTTCCTCTTGTTGAAGGTTCTGGAACTTAAGCCATCTGCTGAGTGCAGAGGCAGCCTTTCTGCCATCTGGGAGTGGACTCCCTCCTGTCACTGCCTTTTCTCCAGGCACAAATACAGACTCTAAAGGGCAAGGGTGGGCAGAAGTCACAAGAAGACTTAACAGAATGCAGCTGCACAGAGACCAGCAGATTCCCATGTGCACGTGCTCACCCCTCCTGGACCTGGGTTCCTGGTGGGTTCACCACCCAGCTCAGGCAGTGCCAATATGCATTCTTAATCAAACAATGGATTTAAGAAACATACGTTCTCTTTCCTTATACCATGGCATCGTGACCTCAATGCCTTTTCAACATTTATTTATTCATGAATGCAAAATATATTTACAGACCCTGTGCTGGTACAATGGTGTGCAAAACAGACATTATTGCTGTGTTTCTAGAGCTTGACATCAAAGATTGACATACAGGGTACAGGGCATATGAAACCAGGATGCCTACCTGGGTCCTGGGGTCCAAAAATACTGCTGGAGTTGGAAACACAGAGTCAGGTGGTGGGCTGGGAGGAGCCTGGTGTGCGCAGACATCTGCAGAGCCTGTGCCCAGAGGAGCGTGGACCACTCCCTGAGCCAAGGGTGCCTAGGACCCTGTGAGTTTTGCTGAAGGGCTTTGCTCAGGGTTTTGCAGGCAAGCAGAACCACACCAGGTATTTTGAATAGACAGAGATTTACTCAGGGGCAACCGGGGGCTTTTTCAACAGTCAAGAGCCTGGGGGAGTGGATGTCGGGACCCTGAGGTCTGCGATGCCAAAGCAGATGCTGTCAGGACATCTGGAGAACTGAGAGCTGCCTGCCTGTGGATGTCACTTACCTGCGGCACCCAGAGGGTGATTCTCTGGAAAATCCCTGGGAAGCCAGTGAGAGCCCACTGATGACGCAGCTGCGGAATGAGACACACACAGTTTCTTCACGTCGGCTCTCCAGATCCCAGTGCCGGGGCTCACAGGCGGAATCTAACTGGGATCCAGGTGAGACACTGACTCTGTGGCTCCAGGTGTATCTCTGAGCAGCAGAGGACAGAGTACCAGAAACAAGGAGATGCTGATGACAACCAGCAATCCAGAAAAATCAGCTTTGGAGAAGGAACTGGGCTCGTGTCCTCTGTCACTTCCCGGCTATGTACCTATCTCCAGGTCTTGGCTTCCTCCTCTGTAGAGTGGGATGACAATACTGCCTGCCCAATGTGTATCATGAAACAGCAGACATAGGTACGGTTCTTAGCACAGTTCTAGGCATGCAGGTTTCAATGATGTCTGGTCATTATTATTTTTGCTAGTGATATTTTGTTATATATTGAAAAAAAGTTGAAAGTCATTAAAGGATTATAAAAGCAGAGCAGAGTGGGGAGGGTATAGCTCACTGGTAGAGAATGCTTAGCATGCATGAGGCCCTGGGTTCAATCCCCAGTACCTCCACTAAAAAAAAAAAAAGAGAGAGAGAGAAGAAAAGGAAAAGAAAAGCAGAGTAGAAATATGCTCATGTTTAAAAAAAGTTGCACTAGTTTTAGGGTGTCACTGGGACTGACAGTCACATGTGCTGAGGTAGGATCACCAGGGTGAGGCCCAGAGCATGTCTCGTGGGGCCATTCAGCTCTCACAGCTTATCAAGTTATTCAACATGTTCAAATGGTCCATGTGCATGAGGCATGTGAGGTGGGTGGGATCATTTTTCCCCTTTCTGCCCAGTGAGAATTTGCTTTTCTTCAGGAGCCACTGTTCCTTTCTTTCTTTCTTCCTCTTCTTTTTTTTTTTAACATTTTTTAAAAAAAATTGAAGTATAGTCAGCTATAATGTGTCAATTTATGGTGTACAGCACAATATCCCAGTCATGCATACACACACACACACACACGTTTGTTTTCATGTTCTTTTTCATTAAAGGCTTTTACAAGATATTGAATATAGTTCCCTGTGTTATACAGAAGAAATTTGCTTTTATCTATTTTTATATATAGTGGTTAACATTTACAAATCTCAAACTCCCAAACTTATCCCTTCCCACCCCCTTTCCCCTGAGTAACTATAAGTTAGTTTACTATGTCTGCAAATCTGTTTCTGTTTTGTAGGGGAGTTCATTAGTGTCCTCTCTTTTCTTTTTTAGATTTCACATGTGAGTGATATCATATGGTATTTTTCTTTCTCTTTCTGGCTTACTTCACTTAGAATGATGATCTCCAGGTCCATCCATGTTGCTGCAAATGGCATCATTCTTTTTAATGACTGAATAGTATTCCATTGTATAAATATACCAGAAGTTCTTTATCCAGTCATCTGTTGATGGACATTTAAGTTGTTTCCATGTCTTGGCTATCGTATATAGTGCTGGTATGAACACTGGGATGCATGTATCTTTTCAGATTAGAGTTCCCTCTGGATAAATGCAGGGGCCACTGTTTGTAAAACTGTGTCCAGTGGAATTTGAATGGTGTGGTTTGCTTAGTCTCTGAACTGTTTCAGGAGCTTGCTCTGGCTTCTTTTTCCATCTAGGGGGTGGCATGGGGCCACAGGTGCCTCTGAACAGGATTTGTACTCCTAGTTTGGGGGATGGTAACAGTGCAGTTCTGGGAGGATCTGTCTTGTAGATCCCAGACAGGGTGGTAATAGGGTGGACAGACCCTTGAACAGGGCAGGTGTGGAGTCAGACCAGCAGGGGTCCAAAGGCAAGGTTCACAGGCCCAACAGGAAGATTTCACTGAAAAAGCTACAAAGGAACCAGCTCCCAGGGGCTCAACTACACAGACACGAAAGGCCCAAGCAACTAAAGGCTCCAGGTTCAATCTGGGATGCGGCTACTGGTGGGCAGGAAGACCTAAACCCACCGCTGGCTTGCAGGGCCTGGGGGTCCGAGCCTTCAGGAGGAAGGTCTGGAGTGCCTGCCTTACTATGGAAAGGATGCTGTTCTAAATCCTGTTCTGTTGTATTTAATCCCTACACTAACTCTAGGAAGCAGGTGCTGTTAGTATTCCCTCTGGCTAAAAACAAGGAAACAGATTCAGAGACGGTAATGCACCTGCCTCAGGTCACACAGCTGGGGAGCTGGACGGCTGGGGCCCCTGGGACCTGGTTCTAGAGGATGCGTCCGGCGCCATGCTTCTCCGCAGATGCCTCTGTGAACTTTTTCATCCAGTGCTCTGAAGCTCATCCCGAGGGCAGCACTCTTTAAAGGTCCATCTGCAGAATCTGAGGGCTTTCAAAGCATTCCTTAATCGTAAAAGATAAGTGGCCTGGAGAGAAGGCAAGTAGGTTCTGTAGGAAAGAATGTGCCTAACACAGGGCCAGATGTAGCCTAGAACAGTGCCCTGAGCACTGGGTGTGAGTGTGTGTGTTTGTGCGCATGCGTGTGTAAACTCAGGAAAGGCAACTGCCAACTGTGTCAAAGGCTGGAAGTTAAAAATGTGAACACACTGGGTACCCTCCTGCCAAAACCAGTTCTTTCTGCTGCTTCATTTGTTCTTTAATGTTTTAATGGAGGCAACACTGCCCCTGAGGGAATAAGTTGAGAAATAAAGCCTCTGTGTTTTGTGATTTTACTGGCATTTAGTAATCAGGCAGACACACGCATGTGCTTGCACACACACACATACACAGCGTCAGAGACAACAGACAAATGGAATCACAGAATCTCATCTCAACAGCTTTTCCTCTTAATGAGCTCAGAGGTGTCTTCCTGAATTGCCCGTGTGTTAGAACTGGCTCCAAGCCTTTGTTTGCTTATCTGAAACACCTGCGTCTCAGGGGCGTGCTGAGGGTTAGTGGAGGAGGATGTGTGAACATTAAGCGGACTTGGCATCCTTGGCAGGACACAGACGCCTGCTTACTTCATTCTCTTTCCATTTTCCACCCAGCACCCAGCAGTTCTTGGTCCTCTTCCAGGGCACCGTGAGAAGCCTGATAAGGGGTGCACGCCCTGTGCCTGCCCTATAGATGTAAACCCCTATAATGTAGGGTGTTCCTCTCCTTATGGAGGTGCACCCCAAGGCTGTAGAAGAGGGACCCAGTGTGACCAGTAGGCTCTTCTTTTGGACATCCCGTTCTCCAGTCCCCTCAGCATCTCACCATCTCTCTGCGGGGGCTGCCTGCTCAGACATGGGATCAGCCATCAAGATGAGCACCTGCTTTTCTTTTTTCCTTCCATCCTAGACTCCAGCCCTGGTCAGCCTGTCTTGACCCAGCAGGGGTCCCACAGTTGGGAAGGGAAAAATAGGTTGGGGTGACACATACCCGATCACACAGGGGCTGCCAGGGCAAGTTGGGGGAAAGCTCCTCAATGTCACCTGTCCTGGACTCCCCAGTTCTAGTACTTCTTTTTTTTTTTAATTTAATTTTTTAACATTTTTTTATTGAGTAATAGTCATTTTGCAATGTTGTGTCAAATTCCAGTGTAGAGCACAATTTTTCAGTTATATATGAACATACATATATTCATTGTCACATTTCTTTTCACTGTGAGCTACCGTGAGATCTTGTATATATTTCCCCATGCTATACAGTATAATCTTGTTTATCTATTCTACATTTTGAAATCCCGGTCTGTCCCTTCCCACACCCCTTCCCATTGGCAACTGCAAGTTTGTATTCTATGTCTATGGGTCTGTTTCTGTTTTGTATTTATGTTTTTTTTTTGATTCCACATATGAGCGATCTCATATGGTATTTTTCTTTCTCTTTCTGGCTTACTTCACTTAGAATGACAGTCTCCAAGAACATTCATGTTGCTGCAAATGGCATTATGTTGTCAGTTTTTATGGCTGAATAGTATTCCATTGTAGAAATATACCACTACTTTTTTATCCAGTCATCTGTTGATGGACATTTAGGCTGTTTCCATGTCTTGGCTATTGTAAATAGTGCTGCTATGAACATTGGGGTGCAGGTGTCATTCTGAAGTAGGGTTCCCTCTGGATATATGCCCAGGAGTGGGATTCCTGGGTCATACGGTAAGTCTATTCCTAGTCTTTTGAGAAATCTCCATACTGTTTTCCACAGTGGCTGCACAAAACTGCACTCCCACCAGCAGTGTAGGAAGGTTCCCTTTTCTCCACAGCCTCTCCAGCATTTGTCATTTGTGCACTTTTGAATGCTGGCCATTCTGACTGGTGTGAGGTGATACCTCATTGTAGTTTTGATTTGTATTTCTCTGATAATTAGTGACATTGAGCATTTTTTCATGTGCCTATTGATCATTTGTATTTCTTCCTTGGAGAATTGCTTGTTTAGGTCTTTTGCTCATTTTTGGATTGGGTTGTTTTTTTTTTTTTCTTATTAAGTTGTATGAGCTGCTTGTATATTCTGGAGATCAAGCCTTTGTCGGTTTCACTTGCAAAAATTTTCTCCCATTCCGTAGGTTGTCATTTTGTTTTATTTATGGTTTCCTTTGCTGTGTAGAAGCTTGTAAGTTTAATTAGGTCCCATTTGTTTATTCTTGCTTTTATTTCTATTGCTTGGGTAGAATGTCCTAGGAGAACATTTTTGAGATGTATGTGAGATCATGTTTTGCCTATGTTTTCTTCTAGGAGGTTTATTGTATCTTGTCTTATGTTTAAATCTTTGATCCATTTTGAGTTTATTTTTGTGTATGGTGTAAGGGAGTGTTCTAGCTTCATCGCTTTACATGCTGCTGCCCAGTTTTCCCAACACCATTTGCTGAAGAGACTGTCTTTATTCCATTGTATATTCTTGCCTCCTTTGTTGAAGATGAGTTGACCAAAAGTTTGTGGGTTCATTTCTGGGCTGTCTATTCTGTTCCATTAGTGTATATGTCTGTTTTGTACCAATACCATGCTTTATAGTATTGTCTAAAGTCTGGGAGAGTTATTCCTCCAGCCTCTTTCTCTTTCTTCAGTAATGCTTTGGCAATTCTAGGTCTTTTGTGGTTCCATACAAATTTTACTATGATTTATTCTGGTTCCGTGAAATATGTCCTGGGTAATTGGATAGGGATTGCATTAAACCTGTAGGTTGCCTTGGGCAGGTGACCATTTTAACAATATTGATTCTTCCAATCCAGAAGCATGGAATATCTTTCCATTTTTTAAAGTTTTCTTTAATTTCCTTCATCAGTGATTTATAGTTTTCTGTGTATAATTCTTTTACCTCCTTGGTTAGATTTATTTGTAGGTATTTTATTAATTTGGGTGCTATTTTAAAGGGGATTGTTTCTTTACTTTCTTTTTCTGTTGATTCATTGTTGGTGTAAAGAAATGCAACTGATTTTTGAATGTTCATCTTGTCACCTGCTACCTTGCTGAATTCTTCAATCAGTTCTAGTAGTTTTTGTGTGTACCTTTTAGGGTTTTCTATATATAGTAACATGTCATTGGCATATAGTGACACTTTTACCTCTTCTTTTCCAATTTGGATCCCTTTTATTTCTCTTTCTTGCCTGATTGCTGTGGCTAGGACTTCCAAGATGTGTTGAATAGGAGTGGTGATAGTGGGCAGCCTTGTCTTGTCCCAGATTTTAGTGGGAAGCTTTTGAGTTTTTCACTGTTGAGTACTATGCTGGCTCTAGGTTTGTTCTAGTACTCCTTTTAATGTTTCCTTTTCCAGGGATAACCCAGTCCAGTGTATGTATAGGCACTTTGATAGTTTTCTCCCAGTTAAGAGTGATTCATGCCTTCTGCAGTCTTTTATTCTCAGGGCTCTTGTTTGAGGGAATATCTATTTGGCTGGAATTTATACTTTATTTCAGAATGCTGCCCAGGGCACCTGAGACAATGCGAACAAAGGGAACCCAGGGCAGCCTACTACCACCTCTCCATTCCAGCCACCGTGTAGGGACAGCTCAGAGAGGTGTGCAAGCCTTCTCTGGTCAGACCTCTCTGTTTCCCCCTGTTACCTGAAGCCTAGTCAATCCCTGGGAGTAGGATTTGAGTTCCTGTGGTCTGAACGAGGCTTCTGACCCCTGGAAGAGCTACAGACAGGGCTCTTTCCTTGGACTGTCGGTGTGGCAGGTACTGGACAGTGCAAGCTGAACATGACATCATCTAATCACTGAATTTCATTTTACAGACGAGCAAACTGGTACATAACCGTTGTGACTTCCAGTCTGTTGTGGAATGGATAGAATGTTATTATAAAGTGGATAGTATTGTAAAGTGGCAGGGAAGGGGGTCACAGCTGTTCAGTCCCACAAAGTTCAGGGTTCTGGGGGCTGTCCATGGCACCCCACCTCTGGCCCTCTGGGTGTCAGGGATGGCAGCCTTTGTCCCAAGGCACTTATGAGAGTTGGAAAAGGTGCTTGGTAGATGGAACCGTCTGGGTGGGTTGCTGCAGAGGCCCTCATGTGTTGGCGGGAATCCCTTCTGCATGCACTTCCGCATGTGGCATGGGGACAGCTGCCCTTGGGTGGACCTCTCTTCTCAACAACGGGAGCAAGAACTCACTTAGCTTTTCAACACAGGTGATGTGCAGGCCACTCCCAGGGTTACTGTCCATCCATCTAGTCAGTGGCTCCCTGGTGCTGAATGGAAGGGTCTTTCAATCCTGACCTTTCGTGACATTCTCTCTTGTTGGTCCCCCAGGCCCGGACTCCTTCCTAGTCCTAGTCCAAGCGCTGATGGTCATCTGTTCTCCCCAGATCAAGGCCCACCACTTTTTTTCTCTCTAATCTGTTGTTATGGGAAGAATGTTATCCCTGCTTCTGGTGGGGCAGGGGGAGAGGGGTTCCCTTAAGAGTCTCACATTTTCTTACCACAACTTGGCTCTTGCAAATCAACAGCTTTGCCTTATCTCCCTACTGTCTAATATGTGAGTTTTGAGACCTAGTTTAGGAGTTTAAAAAGCTGAATATGAGATATTTTATTCCCTTATGTTCCTGTTACATTGCTCCTGATTCTCCTTCCAGGAAGGCAGACTGGAGGAAGGTGGTACACAAGAAATGGTGGGAAATAAATACACAAAAATAACATTTCTGTCCATCATCCTACTCCTGTTTTTAGATCACAGATGCCCATGTCTGTTAGCTGGCTGGCCAACCCCTTTGGAAAGCAGGTTTGCTACAGTCACCCCACAGATAATGGCGTGAGCTCAGTGCAATTATCTTCACTCTACAGCTCATCTGGCCCTCCCCATTGTTTCCAGGGTTGTTTATAAGCCAACTTAGACCAATGACAGCTTTGGAAAAACCTCACGAAGAATCCGCACAATCTACCCATAATCTCTAGTGCGCAGTTAATAATGTCCCCAGCGGACAATGTGGTGGAGTGGCGGTAGCACCCCGGGGGAGAGGCCTGCTTGCCTGGCTTCCTCCCCACTCCCCCTCTGCAGCCTTGAAAACTGCACGCACTGTTTGAGCCTCAGTGTCTCTGTATGTAAAGGAATGATAGTGCTATCTTGCTCCGCTGGATTCACAGGATTGTTTTAAGAACCCAACCATGGTCAGTGGAAGGTTCTTTGTGAACTGAACAATGCTGGGCCACTTGCCCTTTTATTCTCCATCCATCCCCTGGCTGCAGCTAAGAGACTGGGCGCCTCCCTTCCTTACCCTGGGCACTTGCCCTCGCGCAGTTCGCTCTCCTGACCACAGGGGGCAGCAGCCCCCGCCGATCAGTCCTGGGGGCGCCCTGCGCGGGAGGCCTGCCCTGGACTGAGGCTGAGTCCAGCGTGCTGGCTAATTAGCTGAACAATCTGCAGTCCTGCCCGCCAAAGAAACCCCTCGGGGAGCGCGCGGAGTGTGAGTCACATTCCAACTTCCTGATGAAGGAGAATGTTTTGAGAGTCATTCTAGCGCGGCAGCCTGGGGTCATACAATCCAGACGCTTGGCTTCTCTTCCGTCCCTAGCATTCCTTAGGACCTTTCTTTTTATCAACCCCTCCTCCCCTTCCCCATGCACCCATGGGCTTAGTCAGAGCGAGGGATCAACGGTCTGCCAGAATAAAGACTCTTCTGTGTCCACAAGGGCCGATGTCAGGCTCCCTTTCCGCAAGCGGTCCTGACCAGACCCGGGCTCTTTCTAACAGACACGTGAACAGCAGGATGAAAAGGGTCCAGCAGAGCATCTCGTCTGGCGGCCCTGTTTGTAAAGGGGTAAACGGTGTCCAGAAAGGACGGGACGGAGGAGAACGGAGACGTCTTAGTAACCTTGTATGCAAGCCCTGTGTGAGGCTCACTTAATCTCTGCAGCAACCCTGGGGAAGGGAAGCATTGCCCATCTGTCCGAGGAGGGAAATGGATCTCAGAGGGGAAAAATGGTTGCCCGAGACCACACGCTTCGCTTCCAGATGAGACCGGATCTGCTGGCTCATGGATTTATTATTTGGGTAAATGTTTACCAAGGACCAGGTCGAGAATTCTTTTTTATAAAAGTCCGTTCTCCCATGTATGAAGAGCTCGGAAAACGCATCCGTGCCCCTCCAGACTCCACCCTTCTCCCCTTCGCTTCACCAGTGGGATCTTCTGACTCTGACTTTGAATCGTCAGTCCGAGTCCGTCTCCCCAGGCCAGAGCTGGTGCTGGCAGAACCCCCATGGCCTTGGCCAATCTGATAATAGCCCTGAAGTTTCAGCCACAGAACTTCTGTCCCCCAGGGCCAGGAAAGAACTGTGGCAGCCTGGTGATGCCTATGACCCCTGTGCGGGGTCAGGACAGGAAGCCTCTGGCAGACACCAACCCTACAGAGGTGGGGCAATTAATTACTGAGCACTCCAGCACATCTGTGCTGCTGACTGTCTTCCTGGATTGAAAAATTAAAAAAAAAATTTATTTAATTAAAAAAATGTATTTGTTTAGTGGGTAGGTGATTAGATTTATTTATTTATTTAATGGAGGTACTGGGGATTGAAACCAGGACCTTGTGCATGCTAAGCATGCACTCTATCACTGAGCTACGCCCTCTCCCGAGAAACCTCTCTGAGAGTCTTTCCTGGAGGACCTGTGTGCCCCTGGAAGACAGTTATCTCAAGGTTGGAAGAGAGAGAACTCCAGAGTTTCTCAGGAAGTTCTTGGTTCTGGGCAGATCGTGACAAGGACTGATTCAGCGGGGCTGTGGCTGAATCCCACACATTTAGTGGGTTTTGTATGTCTTGTAAACATACGTCAGATCTCTCGAAACAAAGACCCTGTAAAGTTGGACGGGACCTGGGAGGAATCTAATTCAGATTTTGAGGGAACTTTGTGCATCAGACTGACAGGGCATGCCATGGTTAAGGGGACTGTCCAGAGAGAGTCACCTCCTTTGAGCTAATACTCATTCATTCATTTAATACCATTGGTTGAAGATGAAGTCACAAGTTGGAAATAGTTTAAAGAGCAAAATCAGGCATGGCTCCTGACCTTGGGAACTTTATTGTCTGAAGGGAAGAAGGAAAGTGAAGAAGATAAGTGAAGAGACCTGAGAGGTAGTACTAGGCCATGTAGGGCCATCTGGGCCCTGGGAAGGTTTCGGGTCTTTAGCTTAAAGATAATGAGAAATTTGAAGGGAAAGGGCAGGGAGGGATAAATTAGGGGTTGGAAATTAACAGACACACATTACTATATATAAAATAGATAAACAAGGACCTACTGTATGGTACAGGGAACTATATTCAATTTCTTGTGAAAACATACAATGGGAGAGAATCTGGAAAAATAGGTATATGTATGTTTATATATAACTGAATCACTTTGTTGTACACCTGAAACTAACATTGTAAATCAACTACACTTCAATAAAATTTTTTTAAAAAAATAACGGGAAATTTTAAAAGGGATTTTTATGAGGGTGAGTGATATAATCAGGTTTGCTTTCTTTTTTTTTTTTAAGTGAATGAATTGGAGGGGGTCAGAATTGGAAGCTTGGAGAATATTACAGTGGTCCAGGCAGGGAGGAGGATGTGACATCTGGGATGAAGGTAGTGAGGGTGAAGATAGAAGGAGTGGATGAATCTTAGGGATGCTCAGGAGGTTAAAAACACAAACCTGCTCCTGTCAGAGCATCTGTTCAACCAACTGCTAGTAATCAACTGAAATAAGTGAATCCTTGTCCTGGGATTACCCATTCCAGCCTCCTTGGGGTACGAGAGAGAGAGACCTGCATGTTCTAGGGGGAGAGGACCTGCCTGAGGCACACAGCAAATTAGATGCAGAGCCTGATGTGAACTCATGGGAATTCCATGGTGGCCTCACAACAATGCCTGTCTGTGGACCAGGAACCTCCTCTCGGGCTACTGGCTTGCTCCAGGGAGAGAAGGAGAAGAACCCTGTTTCCAGCCCCCAGGGGTGTTGACAAACTGGGGCTCTAATGATGAAGGGGCCTGGGGAGGGATGGATTGTAGAGGAGGGGCACCGGGAGTGGAGGTCTCCAATCAGTCCCTCTCCCACTGTCACTGTGCCTACAGCACATGGTTCAGCCAAGGACGGGAAAGGCAGCAGGGCTTGGGGGGAGGTGGGAATCTGAGAACAAGGGGCATTTGATGGGTCTGAGGACAGGGCAGATAATGAGATGCAGGACTGAGTCAAAGCCCAGGGGGGCTGTTTGCAATCCATGACCCCCCTTCATGGCACTGGGGGCAGACTTAAAGGTCAGGAGGTCCCTTCCCCCAGAGTGCAGCCCCTTGGACATCGGACCCTCTGGTGTGGTGCTCTCCTGGTGGCCCCTCCCTCCTTCTCTGCCCCTACGATCTTCTGCCCATATCAACTTCAATGCCCCCATTGTGGCCGCAGCTGTAGCCCTGGGGGGTCTGTCTCTCTCTCCCTCTTCCTTCCTGCAGGCCTCCTGGGAGAATCCTGGCCCCGTGGGTGGAGAGCTAGGCAGCTTCTTCCTTTGTTCTGTACCCCCAGGCCCTGAAGGCAGGGTTTCTGGGTCCCCCTTCCCATCCTGGGCAGATGGCTGCAAGTGGCCCTGTTCGTCTCCTGTCTTTTCTTGGAGGGTGCTACGAGTGAGGCAGGAGAACATGTGGGACCACCAGGATCCACCTTCTCCCCCTTGACTGAAGCTTCTTGTCTGTGCAGATCTTGGCCTTTTTTGCAGGATCCACATCGGAGGGAAGATGATAGACCCTGAAGAAAAGTGCTGTGCTTTTGACTACGTAACCATATCCTGGTAAATTATAACTTTGAAGTCATCTGGTTTGAATGGATAAGCCAGTCACTTAGGTATAAGACTTAATTGCCTTTCTTTTCTGGCCTTAATCTTCTTATTTGTTACCTGTTATCTAATTTTCCTTACCTCTAACACCACTGTGGGATGTGGGATTCCAGGAGATCTGGGAGCAGATGCTGGAGTGAATGATGGGGGCCGTGGAGGAAATCTTCGATACAGGTCTCTCACCTTGAACTCCCTGCCTTTCTTTATGGTGCCGTAAGTTCAAGGTCAAGTGACAAGTCACAAAGCAGAATTTCTTTTTTTTAATGACGATTTCCTGAAGAACTGGGCATCTGCTGGGTGAGGAAGGTTGCCTCGAGCCCTGGCAGCCCTGTAAGCCCAACGAGCTGGCCACCCAGGCCCACTGAACCATTGCAAGTCTCAAGATGCTCGAAAGAGGGTTTGCTTTTTGTCTCTTGCTCTAAGCTGCCAGCAGACTTCTGGAGCCAGCAAGCATGTAGAGGAGGGTTGGGGGGCCTCACTGGGGAGTCCAGAGCCCCAGGCCACAGTGCACACCTAAGGAGAGCTGGGATCCCCTTCCCCAGCTCCTTCCACTGGGCCTGAGGATGAACTCTTGGGGAGGCCTAGAACAGGGAGCCTGCACTGGCCAAATCCCACTCCTAGACCTCCCCTGCTCACCATCCATGAGACCGCCTTTCACCACTTGGTGACTCTACACTTTCTTGTGGGGAGACAGCTCCCTGGGAAGTATCACCTTGGCTTAATTACTACCCAGAAGCATTAGGGATGGTAGCCCCCTGGAGGGCCCAGTGGTACCCTCACTCTCTGTGCTTAGGGCAACCTCTGCTCTCTGTGAAGAGAGCCTAAGTCACAGAGAACACACTGACCCTCCATGTTTCTGGTCTCAGTCCTATGGGACCATGGGGAGCCAGTGAGCCTGTCTAGTCCTATGACTTGGGAAGCCCAGCTGAGGATGAACTGGGGAACATGGCACTGCCTGCTCCCAGTCCATCCTCGGATGGACGTCCTTCAGAAGCCCTTTGTGCTGCTCAAGAGAAATCTACCAGAAAACCCTTCTGTCCCCTCTGTCTTTATGGGCTCCAGTGAAAGGGTTGGGTGACTGCTGCCCACGTGCCCAACATTCCTGTGTGATTGGCGGTTTAGAAGGAACCATGGATGGGTGGTCGTGGGGGGAAGGGCTGACACGGGGCCCAGAGTTGGAGTGACAGGGTTGAATGTGTGCTTAATAACCATGTGTGGATACACAGAAGCAAGGTGGTCGCCCCATGAGCTGGACATATAGGCAGCTGGTGTGCAGCAGATGGTAAATTGCTTGACCTCTCCTTGCTTGTTAATTGAGCAACAGTTTTTTTTTCTTTTTCTTTTTTCTTTTTTTTTTTTTTTTTTTTGCGAGAATAGGGAACTCAGACTTCCTTGAGTGTAGGGATGCTGGGCCCCTCCAAGCCTCAAGAGCTGACTCCAGACTTAATAATTATGGTAATTCCATTTTTGTGTCTAGCGGTTGGTTTGCCCCTGGGAAGGACTATAACTCCGGCTCTTGAAACATGAAGAGAAGTTTACTCGGAATGCTCTCAAAAGGGTGAGTGTTCCAATTCCCGCTTTTGCTGAGCCTTGTCATATCTGTATGTGATGTCTGGGACTACGGCAGCTGCTTTATGATCATGAGGCAACAAGTTTAAGGATTAAGTTGTTAAGTAGTAGTCAGGTGAAAAAGATGGAGAGAATCTGAGTCTTTGAGCCAACCTGGGACCCACAATCCTCAGACTTCTTGTTATGTAAAATAATCAGTACCTGGGTTATTTAAGGCGCTGTGGTTGGGTTTTCTGTTTATTGCTGCTGACAGACCCCACACGGATATAGCCTCTCTTCAGAGAATCCTGGTGTTTGGTCCCTCAGCCTCTTCTTCCCACTTTCCCTGCCTGCCCCTCACCTCCATCCTCACCTCCACCCTCACCCTAGTGTATTTTCAACCCTCAGGGTCTGGAGCTCTTCCTCGGGGGAGTTTTGGGCAACTGGGGCTGCTTTACTACCTAAGAGTAGAAAGTGCCTTGGGGATTTTACATCCCAGTCTGTGAGGGAGACAGGATTGTTGGCCCCAGCTCCCCTCCAACTGCTAGGTCTCCCTGGAGCACATCCTTAGTGATTCGCGTGTGTGGATCCTAGCCTCTGAATCTGCTTCGGGGAACCCAACTAAGACAAGGTGCAGCTCCTCCAGGGCTGGTCAACCTCCCCCATCTGGCCATGCCCTCCCAGAACTTCTCCTGCTGTGGCAGCCCCTGCCCATCATGCCTGGTGCTCATGGGAGCCCTCCCGAGGGATGCTGGCTGACTGGCTTTCCTGCCCCCTAGGCTGTGTACCAGGCTGTGCTTGGCCTCTATCATCCACCTCAGCCACTGTGTTGGGTATCATGGCAGCATGAACCCTCTCTTCCTACCTGCTGGGAAAGCACACCTCACCCTGATTTAGTCACAGAGTTTCTCATCACCAAGCCTTTCTCAGAACTGTTCTCTTTGCCTAGATTTCTACCCTCCTACCCACTCTCAGGTATCAACCCTTAGATCCTCCAGGGAACACATCACATGCTCCTTCCTACAGGAAGCCTTCCTGGAGCCTCCTAAGAACTGATGTTTTCCTACAGAGGGCTCACACGGCATTCTCTTGTGGCCTGTGTTGACGGGCTGATTCGGCTGAGCCCTGCATCATGGTGGACTGGGGATGTGCCTTACTGCATCAGACTGGGAGCCCGCTCTGGGCCACTTTCAGTCACCCAGGGTGTATGAGAACTTACTCTATGCCAGACCCAAACAAGCACCACAGCTACTGAGATGAATGGGTTGGAGTCCCGCACTGAGTGGGAGAGACAGACTCAGGGTTTCATCCACAAGAAGGTGGGTAGTACACCCAGCTGGGTGGGAGCTGGGGTGGAGCTGTGGGGTAGATGGAGGGAGTGTGGCCTGGAGAGACAGCAGGATCAGGTATGGGTTTCTTTTTTCTTTTTGGGGTGAAGAGGGTCTATGGGAGAGTGGTAGGTCCATCCAGGGCCACACATATAAGGGATGCTCAGTAACTTGTCACTGAGTTCCTGAGGCCCCACCTTTGGGATGCACCCTTGCATCACCCCCAGACCCTGTCCCTCCTCTCCATCTCTACGAAGCTCAAGTCCTCCCTGTGAGCTCAGACCCTGTGTCCCGCTTTGTGTGGGCAGCATCCTCTCTGCACTCACCGCACTGTGTGTGCCTTTAGCTTTCCCTTAGGTGGTCCTGAAGGGGCAGAGTTGCAGCTCCCTGAGGACCCTAGCCTCCTTGGTACTGGTGCCCAGGGGGGAACCTAGGCTTACAGTAGTTATTCAGCATTTTCTTGCTGACTTATTGGAAGATGCCAGGAATGCCAGCCAACAACATGCAAATTAAAGTACACGCATTAAAAAAATTAGAGCTGTCACCTGGTCTGGGAGCTTTCCCTCTGGGTCCCCGTGGCCCAACCTCTTTGCTTTGTGATGCTGTCAACTCACTCTGAGAGAGGTGATTAGACAGACTTACTGACCCAGGCTGATTAACAACAAGGAAAGGAAAGTGTCAGGCTATTGAAAAACTGGGTGTTTCTCTTACCCCTCAGCTGGCTCCTTGGTTCCAAGGACACAGCCACACAACAGGACGTTTTATGTCCTACAGCTCCTGCATTGGCCCCAAGCACATACTCCAGTATCTCTTTTTTGCTGTTGTCGTTCTTTTTCCTGTCGAAGTTTCTGTTTTAGGGCTCAGCCGAGGAAAGAGTGCATAATAGAAGGTGATTGGCACCACTGGAATGAAGACATGATGGCGAAACCTTTCAATAAAAACCGCCTGGCCTGATCTGGGGATGGAGTGCTCTCATCCAGCCGCCTACGCTGGCAGCCCCGCACTCGAGCCCTGTCTTTCCTTTTCCTCTTTGGAGCAATAAATCAGCCTTCCACTTTTCCCCTCTGTCTCTGTTGAGAATTCTTTCTCAGCCACCAGGCAAGGACCCACGCATTTATTGGGCTTTCCAATTTAGGGCGAGGGGACTGTCTATCTGCTAACAGTTCTACCCCATCCCTTGCAACCAGGGAGCTCCCTCTGCATCCACCAAGGAACACAACACTGTTTTCTTTTGGTGACAAGCTCTCTATAAGTTGGCTTGGTTTTTGTGAGGAACTGCATGCTTCTTTAAAGCCCGGGGAGAGAGGATGTGAGTGAGGCTGTGCTGCTATTTCTCTCCTATTAACTGAGGGCTCTGAGCTCCGATGCAGAGTCCCAGACCCTTGGCTTCCCCGACATGGGCAGCCATTCCAGGGCTGAGGACAGCATCACCCCACCCGCCTCTGTGTGAGGTTGACTTCCAGTGTGCAGAGACCTGGTCAAATGCATTATGTCTGTTTCCCCAGCTCCTGCTGGGTTTTCAGAGTCCTTAACAGGGAGACCTTGTTCCCAGGAGCCCGGGTGGTGGCGAGCCGGGCCCAGCCCATAATCTCACATTTGTATGAGAAGGCACAGGTTGCTTAGGGAGGCCACTTGATGAGTCTGTGATGCTCCCCCCACCATCTCCCTCTTCTCCTGGAAGTGCTCAGCCAGCAAACACAGACCACATACCCCTGTGGGGGCAGAGGACATGGCACTGGCCAAGGAGGCAGAAAGCTGGACTCTGAGCACCCACTTGATCTCATCTCAGAGCAACCTTGACCAAATATTGTCCCGGGGCTTCAGTTTCCAAATATAAAACTGAGAAGTTTGAACAAGAAGCTCTCTGGTCTGGTTCTCTATTGATGTGTAATAAAGCACCTTCAAGTTTAGTAGCTTAAATCAACAACACTGAATTTGCTCATCAATCTGCAGTTTGGCCCTGACTCAGTAAGCTCAGCTCATATCTGCTATGCTTAGCACCATCTGGGGCAGCTGCACAGCCCAGCCCTGCGGCTGTCGGAGGGCTCTCTCCCTCCCACCCACCTGTGGCTTTTCCATGTGGATGCCTGGCTTCCCAACAAGATGGTGGCTGGGTACCAGGTGCCAGCATCCTTAGAGAGAGAGAGAGGGAGAGTGTCAGGTGGAAGATGCAGCATCTCCTTTTCTGATTTAGTCTTTCAGGTTACTTTTGGTGTATTCCACTTGTGAGGAGTAAGTCCCTAAGACTGACCCACATTGAAGAGAAGGGAGAATAGACTTACTTTTTGACAAGAGGAGTGTCAAAGAATTTGTGGATTGTGGACATGCTTCAACACCACCACACTTTCCAAGCCCCTTCCACCTCTAAAGAGGCCATGAGTGTGACTCGGTGTGTGACAGACCTACTCTGCCAGTTCTGCTTCCTAAACTTGACTCCCTCTCCCATTTAAATTGATGAATTAGATGGAACAAGAGATTGTAATCATCTAGAGATGGCACCGTAACCTAGCATCACTGTTTGGGTAATTTTAGCACAACACTAGTTCTGTGCATAAAGATCTGAGTTGAGGAGTATCTGAAAGGTCTGTTTCTGAAACAGCTCCAGTTGGCAGTGTGCTGGTTAGCCCACTTCTTACTTTTCTTTGAAGACTTCCCAGAGTGGCTTTAGCTCCAATGCAAGGACCTTGCCCCAGTTGTCCTCCAGCTGGCTTCTCCAGCTCAGCCAGCAGTCACCCTTGGCTGAGCATCTGCCTGGCCTGGGCTCCGGGACTGTCCACCTCCATGTTGCTCACATGTCTCTCCTGTCCATTTCATCAGCTTCTCCATCAAGAAGGTCTTCCCTACTTTCCAAGAGTCTGAGCCTCTCAAGTTCCCTTTCTTAGGAAAAGTGTATTTCTAAAGTTGGGTCTGCAGTCCACCATTGTACGATTGTGATGGCTGCCTTCTAGGGGTGGGGTCTGGTGTCCAGGGCTTGATGGCTGCCAGCCATGCCCAGAAGGGGGATATAAAAGGTCTCACTCAGCCCACACTGCTTCTTTGGTGACAAGAGCCACGTTTTCCATCCTTGGTTTATATCCTTCACATGCCTTTCCCATCTCATGGCCGCTAGATGGCAGCAGCGGAGAATTGGAGGGCTGAGGACGGCAAAGTGGGAGTGGGAGGTGATCGTTAGAACAAGAAGGGAACAGCAGGGTCATCTCTGATTCCTCTCCCTGCCGAGCTAGTTTCTGTTGCTGAAGAAGATACCGTTCTCTTCCCGACACTGGGCATTTTCATCCCCTGAGATGGGAGAGCTCTTGTGCCATTTTCAGCCATTTCTCTATGACATTGTGACCTCCCAACATGGCATGGACACTTGAAAGTCCATGTCTGGTGCTGTGGCCCTTTGGGTGGTGTAGTGCAGTGAATATGCCACACAACACTGAGGGGCACCTGGGGACCCATCCACATAGAACAAGATGAACAAGTTACTCAAAGCAGCTGCTAACCTGTGAGACCAGGATGAGCCATTTAGGGACCTGGATGCAGAATTCAGCTCCACCCTCATCTAGATGTGTGACAAGTGGTAGGTCATTTCCCTTCTCTGGCCTTCAATCTCCCCATCTGCACAAGGACATGTTTGGACTAAATTATTGCCAAGCCACCTTCAGTTTGAATGTTCTATTACCCTAGCTGGGATGAAAGGTTACTAATGCTGACTTAATGAGAAAGTAAAAGAAACACTTTTTTTGTCTGTGGTTCAGGGACAGTTCCTGAAGAGGAGACAGAGGGCCAGAGTGGGCCCCACAAACATGTGCAAGGCAGCAGGGGCTATTTGCAGACAGAAACCAGAGAACAGCAGCAGGCCAAGACTAAGAGGGCATAGGCCTAGGCCCAGAGGCAAATCTGCTGGTGCCCCTTTGCTGAGCTTTAACTCCAGTCCCCACCCTCCACGTGGTTCACTTTACTTGGCTCTCCTTTGTGCCCCCTCATTACCCAATAGCCCCCAACCCAATTTTCAAGTCTCAATTTACCCATCAGCTTCCCCATGAAGACTTCACTGGATTCCACATCTGTCATGTGCCCTCTTCTGTGTTTCTTCTGGATTCTGTGCTCATCACTGTAGAGCATGTTCCTCTTACACACACACACACACACACATACACAAAAACAATAGTCGCAGTCCCTTATTTTTATAAAATCAATTACAGTCATTTTTGAGCCCCATGTCTGCTAGGGCCGGCAGAAAAACCCATCATCTCTACAACTGAGGGTTGTTACATCCACCCCAAAATTCTATGAAGGCCTGTGGAAGTCTTACTTCCAACAGAGCATCTGGGAAGACTCTTGTTTACCACAGGAACTGACTGCCTTTGATTCACTCCTTGTCCTAGTTCACATGGGCTCTTATCTGCCTCCCTGTGGGCAGACAGTCCTGGGCTTCCAAGCCAGGCTTCAATGTGGGGCTCTTTGCTGAGACTGAGACCCTGGGCTCCCTAAGGCTGCCGCACTGTTGGTCCCCTGTGAGGTCCTCCAGCTTCCAGGGATGTTCCAAGTGGGTTAGTGCAAGCCTGTTGCTGACATAATACTGCCTGATGTATCTGGGTTGGGAAATCTCTCTCCCTTTTCTGCCCTGGCTATGTCCCTTCTCCCCTGCACTCACCTTCTCTTCCTCTGGGAGGATCCATGTGCTATTCTCAATGAGCCATAAATTCATATCTTACCAAATTATTTACCATATTAGATTAAAATTCTGTGTTTATGTGTGTGTTTTCCCAATTAGTAACAAGCTTTGGGAGGGCAGGAGCTGTGTCATATTAATTTTTCTAATTCCAACAGCTGGACAAGTGCCATACACAGCTGAGAACTCAATACCTTGTTATTGAATTAAATTGAATCAAACACCCCAGTTGTCCAAGATGAGTCCAAATCAAGATCAAGTTCTCATTTTGAGGAGTATCTAGTTATGCGAGTGCAGAAAAATCAAGAATTTCTGTTTCACGGCATTCTGGAAACATGAGCTTGAATCTTTGATAATTGGCAAAGTTCAAAGTTAGGTGAGTGATAACATCTTGAGTTGTTAGTAGCAGGGAGGTAAAGGAATCAAGTTTCAACCCTCTTTTCAAAGGAGGCCTGGACAGCCAGAAAAAATTGGGCCACAGCCAAATGGGAACTAGAATACAAAATTAGAGACAAAGCAGAAACCCAGTCTTAGAGATTGGACATATTCAATAGTGACTGGGGGCAAAGCAGTGGTTGGCTGGGGTGCCAAATGGAGTAATGGAGCATGTGATGCTAAGACTTAGGGCATCACCCACCACCCGGAAGAGATGTCAGTCTAGTACTTGCTAGGCCTAGTTCTCATTGACTCAGGACACAGTGGCCTCAGCCTGGTCTAATTTTCAGTTATGGAAATTATAAAGTGTGATGGATTCATTTTCAAATGGAGAGCCGTCTCACCTCCAGATGGAAGCAGGCCATTAGAGGGCCACTGGGTGGATTAAAGGTAGTTCCTGGGGAAATAACTTTCAAGGTAACTCAACTGGATGGAAGAGTACCTGGTTGGGGATCAAGACTTTATATCTACAGAACATAGAGGTTATACTATCAATTTGGAGTTTTAGGCGTTGGTTTCACCAGCTGGCTAACCCTAGGGGAATTTCTGATTTTGTTTTGGTTTTGTCTGAGATTGACAGGATATATGGATACAAAATGTACCCTAAGTAGATGTAATAAAGTCTACCGATTCATCAAATAGTGCTGTGGAATGTCCGACTGCCAAGAGCAACAGTGACCCTCAGCCTAGTTAATGTTTTACTCCTCTTTCTAAGCATAATTAGCCCACAGGGTGGTGGAGGGGGCTAACTTTCCGGTTTGCTGTGCACATGGGTACACATACGGTTTGTCTAAAACCTGAATCAAGGTATTTAGACATAAGTGAAAGCAGAGGGGCTCTTACTGAATTTAGGTTTGGAAATTGAGCTGTTGAGAGGCCATTCCTTCCCAACTTTCATTTTGATGATAATATTTGCAGTCGAGTTTTTCAACAAATGTCTCCAATCAATCTTGCTTCCAATTAAGTTTGTGTGGAGTTGAATTGGATTATTTTCGTGATCAATAGTGAAATAATTATGTCTAAAGCCTCCTTGCTTCAAGCCTTAAGTTGGCAAAGAATTTATGAGATTTGAAATTGACTGAACCTTAGCAAAGGAGAAGGTGCATTGGATGAAATGTGCAGTTTATTGAGATGGATGGTGTTAATGATGCCTGATTCCATCTTCAGGATAAGGAGTAGATTATTTGGTTAGAGCTGGGAGTCTCTGCTCAGGATAGACTCTGAGGAGTTCATGAAAGACAATTTGGAGTGGAAAGAATTCGCAGAGTTTTAATTTATTTATTCATTCATTTTGTTCTGTTTCCATTTGCTGACAGCTAATATTTTTCTTTTTTTAAATTTAATTAAATCTTTACTTTGAGATGATTATAGATTCACATGAAGTTGTTAAGAAATAATGTACAGTGTACACATTACTCAGTTTTCTTCAGTGGATAAACAAATTTTGGTACATCCATACCACAAAGCTGTCATACAATATCACACCTAGGATACTGACAAGGCACAGCATTTCCATCACCACAAGGATGTCTCATGTTGCTCTTTAATAGTCATGCCCAGAACAAAACCACAACTGCTTAACAACCATCGAAACAAAGACTAGAACCTAGCAAAAAAGATCTTCAACTGGAAACATGAAGAGGGAACCACAGCAGGACAGTAGGAGGGGTGTGCTCGCGATACAATTGGGCCCTAACCCTCCAGGGTGGGCGACCCACAAGCTGAAGAATAATTAAGTTGCAGAAGCCCTCCCACAGGAGCGAGAGTTCTGAGCCCCACGTCAGGCTCCCCAGCCTAGGGTTCTGGCATTGGGAGGAGGAGGAGACCCCAGGACATCTGGTTTTGAAGGCCAGTGGGACTTAACTCCAGGACCCCACAGGACTGGGGGAAACAGAGACTTCACTCTCTTGGGAAGTGCACACAGAATCTTGTGTGTGCCAGGTACAAGGGCAGAGGCAGTGATTTCATAGAAACCTAGGCCAGACCTGCCTTCTGGTTTTAGAAGGTCTCCTGGGGAGGTAGTAGATGCTTGTGGCTCACCCAGGGGGCATAAAAGCTGGTGGTGGATGTTCTGGGAGTGTTCATCTATATGAGCTTCCCTGGAGGCTGACATCTTGAGTGGATCATTAGCACCAAGACCTAGCCCCATCCAACAGCCTGTAGGGAAGCCTCAGGCCAAACAACATACAGGGTGGGAACACAGCCCCACTCATCAGCAGACTTCCTAAGCCACAAAGATCTCTACCCACCAGAGGTCCAGGATCAAGCTCCACCTAGCAGTGGGCAGGCACTGGCTCCTCCTGCCAGGAAACCTGCATAAGCCTCTAGTCCAGCCTCATCCACCAGGGGGCCGGTACTAGAAACAAGAAAACAACAATCCCAAAGCCTGTGGAAGGAATCCACCAACACAGGCCAGACTCTACACTGGGACCAGCTGGACCCTGGCCCTTGGGTGACAAGAGAGGCGTGTACTGCCAGGACGCATAAGACGTCTCCCACAGAGAGCCACTTCTCCAAGGTTGAGAAACATAACTAACCTACCTAAAAATATAAATAGAAAGATAGACAGTATCTCCCAGGCCAAGGCACAAGATAAAATTCCAGAAGAAGAAATAAGTGATGAGAAGACAGGCAATTTATCTGAGAAGGAGTTTAAAGTGAAGTGAAAAAAAAGTGAATGAAAGGCTGAAGGACATCTGGGTTGTTTCCAGTTTTTAACTGTTATAAATAAGGCTACTATAAATATCTGTGAACAAGTTTTTAGGTGAACATAAGTCCTCATTGCTCTAGGTTTCAGCCCTTAACTGATTAATTCAACTCCATAATTACTGGGTCATATGGTGGTTGTCTGTTTAGTTTTTTAAGAGTGACAAAGCTGTTTCTCCAGAGTGGTTGTACTATTTTATATTCCTACCAGCATTGTCTGAGTGAGCCAGTTTCGCTGCATCCATGCTAGCATTTGGTGGTGTTACTACTTTTTATTTTAGCTATTCTGATGGATGTATAGTGATACCTCATTGCAGTTTCAACTTGCATTTCCCTAAAGGCTAATGATGTTTCATATTATTTCATGTGCTTATTTCTTCTGTATATCCTCTTTCTTAAAATGCCTTTTTGTGTTTCTTGTGCATTTCCTAATTCAATTTTATTAGTATTATTTTACTGTTGAGTTTTGAGGCTTCTTTACATATTATCTTTTTTTTTATTGAAGTATAGTCAGTTTACAATGTTGTGTTAGTTTCTGGTATATAGCATAGTGATTCAGTTATACTTATATAGATATACTCATTTTCATATTTTTTTCATTATAAGCTATTACAAGTTATTAAATATAGTCCTCTGTGCTATACAGTAGGACCTTGCTGTTTATCTATTTTATGTATAGTAGTATGTGCAAATCCCAAACTCCCAATTTATCCCTCCACCCTGCCCTTTTACCCTCCGGTAACCACAATTTTGTTTTCTATGTCTGTAAGTCTGTTTCTGTTTTGTAAATAAGTTTGTTTGTGTCATTTTTAAAGATACCACATGTAAGTGATATCCTACAGTATTTTTCTTTGTCTTTTTGGCTTACTTCACTTAGTATGAAATTTCCAGGTCCATCCATGTTGCTGCAAATAGAATTATTTTATTCTTTCTTATGGCTGAGTAGTATTCCATTGTATAAATATACCACATCTTCTTTATCCAATCATCTGTTGATGGACATTTAGGTTGTTTCCATGTCTTGGCTATTGTAAATAGTGCTGCTATAAACATTGAGGTGCATGTATCTTTTTGATCTTTTCAGTTCTAGATATTAGTCTTTTGTTGGATATGCAGTTTGTGAATATTTTCTCACACTCAGTAGCTTGTCTTATTATTTTTTTAACAAAAATTTTTAATTTTGATGAAGTGTTCTTTCCTCTTCTATTTTCTGGAAAGGATGTATAGAATTAGTTCTACTTCTTTAAGCATTTGGCTGAATTCTCTAATGACACCATATGGGCCGGATGATTTCTTTTTGGGGATTTTTAAATTACAAGTTAAATTTCCTTAATAGCTTTTTATTTATGTTGGCTAAGCTGTGATAATTTGTCCTTTTCAGGGAATCGGTCCATTTAATCTAAGTTTTCAAATTTATGTGTGTTTAGTGTTCATCGTATTCCCCCATTATCCTTTCAGTATCTGAAGTGTCTATGGTAATATTCCCTGTTACACTTATGATATTGGAAATTTGTGTCTTGTCTTTTTCTAATTTGTCCATCTTGCTAGAGGTTTGTCAGTTTCATCGATCTTTCCAGAACTGTATGTTTCATTGATTTCCCCATTGATTTTCTGTTTACAATTTCACTGATTTCCGGCCTTATCTTTATTATTCCCAGAAACTTGGTTTAGGTTTATTTTGTTCTTCTTTTTCCAGGTTCTTTGGAGGGGTGGGGGAGCTAAAACTACTGAGAGTTTTTCTCTTTTCTAATGTATGCATTTAGTGCTGTGTTCCCCTCTCAGCACTGCTTTTAACTGGGTTACACAAATTTTGATGTTATGTTTGTTTTCATTTAGTTCAGTGTATTTTTGATTTCCATTGAGATGTCCTCTTTGACACATACAATTCTTTAGATGTGTGCTGTTTAGTTTCCAAGTGTTTGGAGATTTTCTTGGTAACCTTCTGCTTTTGATTTCTAGTTTGATTTTTATTGTGGTCAGAGAATACACACTCTGTGATTTCCATTCTTTTAAATTTGCTGAGGGCTAGTTTTGAAGCCAAAATAGTATCTACCTTGGCATACACTCTGTGGACACTTGAAAAGAATGTGTATTCTGATGTTGAGTGAAGTGTTCTACAAATGTCAGTTAGTTCCTCTTGGTTGATGGTGTCCTTGCCCATTTTTTATCTTGCTATTTTATTAATTTGAAAGGAATTTTGAAGTTTCCAATTTTAATTGCTGATTTCTTCTTTTTATCATTTTTTAGTTGACATATTTTGCAGCTCTGTTGTTTGGTGCATATCCACGGCATTACTTTGTCTTCTTAGTAGATCAGCTCTTTTTCATTAAATAATATCTTTGTCTCTGGTAATTGTTTTTGCTCTGAAATCTACTTTATCTTCTATTAATATAGTTACTTCTGCTTTCTTTTTTTATAGGTTTTTTTTGGGGGGGATAATTAGCTTATTTAGGTGGAGGTACTGGGGATTGAACCCAGGACCTTGTGTATACTCAGTGCACACTCTACGACTGAGCTATACCCTCCCTCTACCCTTACTTTCTTTGATTAATGTTTGCATGATGAATCTTTTCCTATCCTTTTACTTTTAATCTCTCTATATTGTTATAATTAAAGCAAATTTCTTGTTGACAACATATATTTGATTCATGGATTTTTAATGTACTCTGCCAATCTTAGTCTTTCAATTGGTATATTTAATCCATTTACAGAATTTACTTAATTCTATTCTAAATTGAAGTGTTCTAAAAGCTCATCTGCTAGGGAATTTAAGAAAGCTAATTTTAACTTTCCAAACTCTTTTCCAGGCAGACACATGAGAGATTAAAATAGAAGACAAATGGGGTGTCCACTCATTTCTCTGAAATGCCGCACCTTCCATCAAGGGACCCCTGGATTGCCCCAATTCCAGGCACTGCTATTCACATATGCTAGTCACAGTCTACCTCCTGGGAATCAGAGGGGTGTGGTGAGTTCAAGATGAGCTTCTTTATTTAAAGGTGGCTTTCCTTATGGTGGTCTCTTTAGCCACATAAAGACTGCTTTGCTACTGGTTAAACATTGGAGTTATTCTGTTAAGGGTCTGCAGACATGGATTGGTGGGCTGATGTGTTAGCCTTCTTCAAGTCCTCAATTTGTTAAGAGAACTTTTCTCTGAGGTAAAGGAAAAGAAGCACAGAAAGCAGCCACCAGTCACATTTAATGCTGGGTTCCAAGGGACTTGGCTTCATGGAGCTAATGATAGGTATGAATAGAATTGATGTAACTGGACTTGAAGGTCCAGCCATCTGTTTCTGGAAAACAGCAGTATTAACATGCATCTGTAAAGGCATCATCTATCCTCCCACCTGGAAAGGCCTGGACAAGATGCCTAAAGTAGCGCTACATGGGACAGCCAGGAAAATCACAGGAAAGATGGAGAATTAGCTGATGGAGTCCACAGCAATATCAGAGTAAAGTGGAAGAAACAGAATTTAGTTACCCATGTGCAGTGACAAGAGATGTCCAAGTCCAGGAGAGTAAACAGCTTTCTAGGTAAAGCCAGTGCAAACTGAAGACAGACAAAGCAGAAGTGTTTAAGTAGAATTGATGTTCTGAGACATCAGTTGTCTCAGAATCAGACATTCTGAGATGTCTTGAGATGGGTAAGGAGGAAGGTGTGAAAAATGGAAAAATTCAAGGGCTCTGGGTTTAGGATGAAGGGAACTGAATAGTAGGAGAGAGGTGGTGTGTGCTTAAAGCACTCTTGGCTCTGGCCTGTCCTTGAACGTCCCCTTACCTGGAGTGAAGGCACCTCTTTGCTCCATTGAGCACCTGTCATCATCTTCTGTACCAGGACCCAAGCTGGTCTCTTCATGGAACCAATCATAGTCATCTTCTTTGTCTCCTATCTCCACATTTGCTTATATGTGATGCGTCAAAAATTGTCCTGCTCTTTAAAGACCAATTTCAATACTCTCTTTTACATGGTTTTTACAACATTCTCAGAGAATGTTGCTTGAACCTTTACTAGAGTTCTTACTTATTCCTTATTTAATGTGATGCAATAATAGAATGTATTATTATTATTTTTTAAATTTTTACTACTTTATGTTTTATTTCACAAGTATTTTTGATGCTTAGAAATTCTTTATGCATTACTCATTATTAATTACATTATTTCATTTTTCTCAGAACATTTTAATGCTATATGTCAGTTTTTCGTACACAATTAATCTGGAATAGATCACCAAAAGAAGCATTAATTTAGCATATTTAAACCACATTCATGAAAAGAACATATTCATTTCTCATACACTGGTAAGGAGAGATAAAATAAAATAAATAGAGATAAATAAAAAGTTATTAAGTGATAACCAATATGTGATAGAATTCAAAGATTAAAAAGCTTATTTTTTCCTTTAAGACAATGCATTATTTGAATGCCAAATAATGGTATAAAACAGATTAAAACATATTATTTTCTTAGAAATATTGCCAGTGCTAACTACTATTAAAGAACTTTGTGAAGTAGTTGGCATTATCTTATGTAAACAACCGTGAGAAGGAAATTGGTCCCTTTATTATTTAACAAAATGTATTATTAATAGGGTAATGGAAGACTCAGGATCAGGGGAATGACCTGGAAGTGAGAAAACTTTGAAAGGGATTAAAAAAAAACCAAAACAATTTTAACCAAAAAAAAAACCCACCTCTATAAAAGTAGCAATTACATGCACTGAAGAACACAGTAAGACCTGAATAAAATGGAGAGGCTGATCATACTGTTGAATGGGAAGACAGTGCTAAAGATGCATTTTCAAATCAGTGGACTTTTCTTTGGCTCAGTGGTAATCTAATTTTTCTCTTGGTTTCTCTCTCCACATCATTATTTGTATTAAAATTTACTCAAGTAACTTTATCTTTCATATGTTTATGTTTGTCTTTTTTCTTTTATAGGAGTTCCATATATATTCTGGAAATCATTATTAGACATTGTTAATAATGTGCCAAATACTTTCCCTTGCCTATCACTTGCTTTTTATTTATGGAATCTATATTTATGAGTTCTTTTGTCATACAGAAATTTTAAATTTTATGTAACAAAATCTTCCATTCTTTTTTTGTGTGTGATGCCTTGACTATGTGCCTTGTTAAGAAAGATTTGCCCATCAAAATTTATAAAAATAGTCTCCGATATATACATTTTAATTCTATCAAAAGTTTTATGTTTATCCCTTTGTTGAAACTAGAGTTCACATTTGCATACATTATCAAAGAGGGAATTCACTTAATTTTTTTCTTCAAATTAATTGTTGGTTGTATAGAAGTTTGTTTTTTGTTTATTTATTTATCATAATGCATTCTTTCCCCCCGTTTAAAAATACTATTTTTTAATACACTATATACATCCATTTCTAGCATTTTTATGCTCCATTGGATAATTTCATCAATATTGTTTCAAAATACATTTTGAAACCTGGAACAGCATGCCTTCTTCAGAAGTGTTCTTTCTCAAACTTTATTGTTTATACTTATATGTTTTCTATTCTAGAGGAACTTTAGAATTAGTTTGTTAAGTTTCATAAAACATCCTGTGGGAATCTTGATTTGAGTATATTGAATCTACTAACTGATTTGGTAGGACTGATGATTTTACACTGTGCAGATTTCTTATCTAGGAACAAACATGATTTGTCTTTCACTGACCCAGTCTTTTTATCTTTCAGTGATATATGATTATTTTATTCATATGTGCCAAACACATTTCTTACTAGTAGTTTTTAGGAATCTTGTGGGCTTGTGACTTTTTTAAAAATAATTTTTTTCTATTTTTTTATTAAAAAGATCTTGATTTCTGTATGATGTTCTTATTATTAATCACTCACTTCACTGAATTCTATCATGGATTTAATATTTAGTTATTTCTCTTGGCATTCTAGGTATGTAACCCTTTCAATCTGCAGATAGAAAGTTTTCTCTCTTATTTTCAAAATTACAGCTTTATTTTTCTTGACTTATTGCAGTAGCTGAAACCACTGTGCAGTGCCACTTGTAGCAGTGATTATAGACTTGTCTTATTTGTGATTTTGTTATATTTTCCAATACCTAGAAAAGGAATAAACATTCAAGAATTTTAGTTCTATTTACACCTCAGTTGCCATCCTTGCCTGTTTTTAGTCTATATATAAAATAAGAGGTTTGAATTCACTGAGCTTTTATTTCCCTTCCAGTGTATACATTCTTTCAATATGCAACGAATGGGCATAAGAACAAAGATCAGCTTTTGAAAACAAAAACTAAAATGAAATGAATTCTTTTTTTTTAACATTTTTTATTGATTTATAATCATTTTACAATGTTGTGTCAAATTCCAGTGTTCAGCACAATTTTTCAGTCATTCATGGACATATACACACTCATTGTCACATTTTTTTCTCTGTGAGTTATCATAACATTTTGTGTATATTTCCCTGTGCTATACAGTGTAATCTTGTTTATCTATTCTACAATTTTGAAATCCCAGTCTATCCCTTCCCACCCTCTTCCCCCCCACCCCCGTAACCACAAGTCTGTATTCTCTTTCCATGAGTCTTTAGATTCCACATATGAGCGATCTCATATGGTATTTTTCTTTCTCTTTCTGGCTTACTTCACTTAGAATGACATTCTCTAGGAGCATCCATGTTGCTGCAAATGGCGGAAATGAATTCTTATTGATTTATAATGAAAGGAAATCTAACTGATAACTAGATCACAATTTTTCTAACAAGATTTGAGAAGTCAAGAGAACCTGCAGTTGGAGACACTGAATTCGAGAGGAGTCTTAGCTCTTCTTGAAGGCTCAGGTACCAGAGAAACTGAATGACTAGAACAAGAGTTTTTTTTTTCTAAAATTCAGTTGTCCTAAATTAGCCAAAAATGATGGATAACTGCATGCCACAAGCATCCATAACCATTCTACCTTGCTTGATTTTTCTCTTATCAAGTTGCTTATAATAATGGACAGAGGGAAAAGAGAAATTGGAGAGAATTTGATGGTTGTGCTAATAAAATGTAAGATAGTGAGGAATGCAGTACCAGGTTAGCCTTCAACCCATGCCTTCTGAAAGCCAGCCATAATCCTTTGGTCAAATTGAACAAGGATCCTAAGGGGTGTCAGAGAAAATGGAGTGGATCAGAGAGTTATGGGGCCTCCATCCACTCAGGATAAAGCTAAGGTGCCTTGTGGAAGACAGTGATGGATTCAAGCCCTATGAAAAAGCATATATCAAGTATGTCGACCTCATCCCTATCTTTGGGGGATGTATGTAATTTATAGAGTGTTTAAATTAGACAAATGGCTCAATTGACTTAGAATAAGGGACAGGAAACACATGTTTCTTTTGCATTAAACTGAACTTTGCCAGAGCAGAAATGCTGGTGATCTCCTGAGTTATAAAGCTTGGGTTCTCCATCAAAGTGCTTCTAATTACAGGCATTGCACTTTTCCATAAAGTCGTTCCATTACAGAGCACGCTGTCTCCATAAAGACCAAGAATACACTAAGCAGCTTAAGTTAAGTGGTAATTTATATCATTGTTTATAGGAAGGAAGAGCAAGAGTGAGCAGGAGAGCGAGGAAGAGAACAAGGGAATGGGAGAGAAAGAAACCTGAAGAAAGGACGGTTTACTGAAGATGGAAAAGGACAGGAAAAAAGATTGACACATACCATGGGAATGACATCAGCCTTCTGTACAGAGGAGCTGAGCTGTGAGGTGAGGGAAGAGAGGAACTGTGGAGAGTTGGATAAGACCAGTTTTCTTCAAGTTTCTTACTTATACTTGGGTAAGTGACCAAATTCAGTGCTCCAGAAGTCAAAGGTATAGATCTCTCTTAGGGTATTTTTGTAGGAAGCAGAATGATTCATTTAAAAACATTTTGCCCGTGGCTTGTTCATTGAGAATTAAGTGACCAAATTCCAAATAACAGAATGACTTGCTCTCAGATTTATTGAACTTTTGCTCATGGTTTTGCTCCCTCTGCATTTGCATTTACCATTTTATGTATGATTGGGTGGGCTTTCCCTTAAATGCAGTTTACTGTCATGCTCCCCGTTTGGATCAATGTCCTGACTCCATGCCCGGCACCACCTTGACCTAGGCTTCTGCCCCGTCTCTACTTCTGTTGGCAAAGCAGCTGCAACAACCTGCTTCAACCTGTTTGAGATGCTCATCTGATGTGCATTGTGAATTGGCTTTTGGCAAATTGATTTTCAGTGAATTGACCAATAGCCCTTCCACGGGTTAATTAGAGTCCCTCTACATCGTGGCCATCATGTCTGCCATATTCCTACAGGCTATTTACCTACCACCCACCTGAGCCCAGCTGAGAGTCAGTGGGAAGGTGGAAGAATCACATCTAAAATGTCATTGGCCACCTCCATCACCATCTGATAGGCACTGACTATCAGGTAGCTTTAGACGTGGAATGAAGCCCTTCAAATGTAAACAAGACGCAAAGACAACATGTCCTAGTTCCTATACAAAGCCCACATTTTTTAGCGTCTGAGGGCCCGCATAGCCTGGCATTAATCTCCTTTTCCACCTTATCATGGTGGCTTCCTCAGACTTCACTGTTTCTTGAGCAAACTGCTCCCTGAAGACACACTGCCTGTCTCTGAAATGCCCCTCCTTTCTTCAGTGTTTGCCAGGGTCTCTTTGCCTGCCTAGACCAGTTGAAAAGCCATCATTCCATGTGTCCTTCCAAACACTTTCAGGAAGATACATTTTCCAGTCTCTGCCTTTCTGTGGGTCCTGGAGACTCTTCCATTACAGGGTGCGGTCCTTGCAGTGAGCCATGCAGTGAGCCTCCCGATGGAATGTGAGGACCATGAAGGGAGAAGCTGCACCTTATGTTCCTTGGGGCCCCTATAGCCTAGTACTGAGCCTGGTCTGAGTAACAGCTCCATGTAGGGGGTAGTGACCAACAGACAGGAAGCCAAGCAGTGATAAGTCTGAAAGAAGAGAACCCCAGGCAAAGAGTGGTGCCTGAGCACATTTAGCTTTAACATGCTGACAAGAAGAATGCCAGGGGATAAGTGTTAAACACCCACTTATGTTATAACACAGCTGTTCCACTCCTAGCTATTTACCCAAGAGAAGTTAAAGTCTGTGTCAATATAAAGAACTGTACATGTATATTCATAGCACTTTATTAGTAATAGCCAAATATGGAAAATGACCAAAAAGTCCACCAACAGATGAGTAGATAAACAAATTGGCATATATCCATGCAATAGAATACTATTCAACAATAAAAAAGAATTAATGATTAGTGCATACAACAATATGGATCCTAAAATAATTATTCTGAGTGAAATAAGCCAGGGAAAAAAAAAGAGTGCATATTGTATGATTTCATTTATTCAATATTCTAGAAAATTCAAACCAATCTATAATGACAGAAAGCAAATTAGTGATCGCCTGAAGACACGGGTATTGAAGGATTTTAGAGGGTTAAAGAGGATTACAAGTAAACTTTTGGGAGGTGATAGATATACTCATTATCTTGATGATAGTGATGATTTTATATATGTATACATGTGGCAAATTTATCAAAATTTTACTTTAAATATGAGCAGTATTGTAGGTCAATTATACTTCAGTAAACCTGTTTTAAAAACTAAAACCAAATCTTGTAGGAGAATCACATTCTGGTACACCACTTAGCTAACTCTGTGACTTTTCATCAGTTTATTTGATCTGTTTCCCTCTGTTTTCTCACCTGTAAATTTAGATAATTACAGTGTCAACTACATAAAAAAATGCCAGGGGAACTCAGGAAGGATGGGAAAGAGGTGGAGGGTCTCCATAAGGTATGAGTCCAGAG
Organism: Vicugna pacos; assembly: GCF_048564905.1. Classification (NCBI taxonomy): domain Eukaryota; kingdom Metazoa; phylum Chordata; class Mammalia; order Artiodactyla; family Camelidae; genus Vicugna; species Vicugna pacos. The sequence continues at coordinate 35,738,389 of NC_132997.1, read as the reverse complement.
TAGGGAATGAATCTTTGAAAGCCCAGAGCCCTTTGTCTGTATCTTCCAATCACTTACTCTCCAGCAAGGTGGTAAACCGCTTGGTGAACTCAAGCAAGGACCTCCAATTTAGTTTTAGCTGGCAGATATCTAATGATTAATAACATACGCTCTATACCATCACTGTTCCATCAAGCTTTCTGCTATGGCAGAAATATTTTGCATTCATTCTTTCCAACATGGTAGCCACTTGCCACACTGACCACTTGAAATGTAACTAACAGAACTGAAAAAAGTAAACTATAATTAATTTTGGCTACAGTGTTGGGTAGTGCAGCAAGACACAACCCATGTGGACTCAAAACTATATGGCTCTGCCAAATGTAGGCTGGATGTTTGCCTCTATTTCCTCATTTATTAGATTAAGATAATAGCATGCTTACTCTTTATTTTGCAAGGATTTAGTTAGTTATTAATGTGTGTTAGATATCAATTGTATAACAAATCACCCCAAATTTAGTGGCTTAAAATATCAATAATAGTTTATGATTTTTCATGGTTTCTGTTGGTCAGAAATTTGGCCATGTGATCGCAGTCAAGTTAGCCTGGGCCGCAACCTTCCAAAGGCTTCCCTGAGGGAACCTCTTCCACAGTGGCTCATTCATCAGGCTGGAAGGCTGTTTAGGGGCCTCTCTGTGGGCAGCCTGAGTGCCCTCCTAGAAAAGCATTTATTTTCCCCAGAGTGAGCAACCCAAGAGAACAGGGGGAATCTGCCATGCCTTTTACAGTATAGCCCAGAAACCACATGCTGTCCCACAGCCTGAGCATCAGTGGGGGCCATCTTGGTGGCAGATACCACAATCGGTGAAGTACTTCAAAGGTTCCCCAGCACACAGTAACTAGCAGCTCTTATCTGATGTCTCCCAAGTGCAGCAAAACCTCATGGCTATTCTTTTATTCTTAGTTCCTGGATTTATTCTATGTATTGACTTGCTCTAATCTTTATTATTTCAAATTAAGATTTTATTGGGAGCAAACTACAAAGTATACAATTTCCATGCATTAAAAAAGAATTGTTTTTGGTTGAAACGGTATCTCCTTACATTTATCTACATTTTATATCTTTAGCTATGCAACCAAGATTGTTAACTTTATTAAGTCCTTGGCCTTTTGTATTTTTGTTCTCCCAATTTCTTAAATAAGTTTTTCAAAGTTCTACCTTATTTTTAACAATTAAAGGGATGTAAATACTTGTACCTTCTCTCTGGGTTCCTAATCAACTGAAAACAGAGCCAGGGGAGTGCCAAGAACAGCAATGGCTTTATCATGGAGAACTAGTTTTGTACTTAAGGGGAAAAAGTATTGGCTTTTCCTTCCTCCTTGAATTGAGGAAACTTGGTCCTGCAGACAGGGAGGACCAAATTACCAAGTCAACCAAAGACTGGATAGCTAGGAACAAAAGAGTGTCAGCATGGTCTCCCAGGAGCAGAAATGTGAGAAGCCCCACAATGATAAAACACAGACTTGTTCTAGAAACAGCAAGAGAAAGTAGAATATACTCTCTTTGCTTAATTTTTAATGTGGAGAACTTGACTATGGTCCCTGGGATCCATTAGAAGCCACTTTCTCCGTGTTCCACTGGTCAGATTATTTCGTCTTGGATAGAGACCTACAAAAAGAAATAGTGGAAAGGGAAACCAGCCAGCAACTGGAACAACTTCCTTACCTCTTTGGAAATGTGAGAAACTAGGAGCTCAACAGGCCTCAGTAACAACTTTGATACCCTTGTCCACCTCAATTTAAATCTTGTGCATGTGCATATATATTATGTGTATGTGAGAGAGATTTTGTATTAAGCAAACAATATATTTGATTTCACATAATTTGAGAGTCTTTGTCCTTCAAAAGGGAAATTTAACCCTGTAATAGTCATTGTAACCAGTGATACATTTGGTCTTATTTGTGCAATCTAATTTTATGATTTGTATTTAATAGACCATATCAAGGGAAAAGCAGTAGAGTATAGCAGTAAATGATGTAGATTTTGGATTCATAGTCCATCTCTTAAAGCTAGTAGAAGAGCCACCATGAGAAAGTCACTTACTCTTTCTGAGTCGAAGATTTGTCTTCTTTAAAATTCATAGCTCACAGAACTGAAAATTCAAGTGATTTAATATTTATAAAGTGTTTAGAATAGTCCTTGGCATAGAGTAAATCCTTCAGCAGCTATTATTGTTGTTTCACTCTCTTTTCAAATTTTGCCATATTTCTTAAATTTTGGCTGGTTCTTTTCTTTTCTCTCAGAATGGTTTGGTTTGAAAGTTGTACCTTTTATTAAGGCTGCTTATTTTTAATTAGTATACATTTGCTTATTCTAAGTATACTGTTAATTTTCTTGCTTATTAATCTCAGGACACTGAGATTTATGATTTTGAGGTGGGAAGCCCCATGAAAGGACCAGCAGGACCCCCCAGGCAGGGACACTACTTTCCTGCCAGCACCATCCAGTTCCCTGGCCTGGTGGCATTATCTCGCTTTTTGCTTCTGTATAACAACTTGCTTCTAGGAAAGAGAAACTTACCCTTAAGATTCTATTGGTTCCCTGAGCTAATTCCTGATTGGTCCATTTGTAGCACCTCATTTGCATGGATCTCACTCCTGACTGGTCCATTTCTACAAAGCTCATTCCTAATTAGTCAACTTTGTTATACCTTATCTGCATATGATGTTGCAAAGTCTAGACTGGCAGCCTATAAAAGCCTATGTAAATCTATAGATGGGGTCCAGAGCTTGGAGTGTTAACTCTTCTGGGCCCACCAGTGAAATAAACCTGAGTTCTCCAACCCTCTGAGTGCTGCTTGGTCTCTCATCAGGATCCAGGTTGCTGTCACAATTGAGCTGTAACACATTTTACTGTAACATTTTGAAGATGCTTTCAGTACTACTGAAAATAACAACAAAATCTAAAAAGGAAAGGAGCGAAAATGAGCAACTTTAATGAAACAGAAAGTTGCCACAACTTCAAACCAGAAATGGGGTAAAATGTTTGTCAAATACCATGCCTTTGGACCAACAAAAGATTAGGACTGTGGATACTGAGATCCTACACATACCTCCTGGGATCATAGCCGTTCATAAAACCTCCCAGTTGTTATTATCACTCAGAAGTTGTCTACAATAAACCTTAGACTGGCCACAATCTAATCCATGGCTGGTTTAACTGTGGAACCACTTGTCCACAGCTGACCCCACTCATCTGCACAGACACTGAAATCTGGGGAATCCTCCATGAGGTCAAGGTTACCCTGTGTTCTTTGATGCTGATGCGTTTGCTAGTAAAATCCTAGCACTCCACTTTACTGACTTCCTTTATGTGATGAAAGAAAATCCAACACACTGCCTTCCTTTTTGACAGTTCACTGCTGCAGAACTGTCCCTAGTTGAGATGTGTTTGTGAGTGATTGATTTAATGCATTCTTTATCTTTGCAGGAAGTGTTTTCTTGGTGCTGCTTTCCTAAGCGGAGTTTCTTCCTGCAGACTGTGACTTGTGGGTCCAGAGAAGGGGGAGATGTTATTGTCTTTCACTGAAATGAATAGATGCTCCTCTGGGTGTCTGGATAGTGTCCAGATGAAAAAGTTTCGGCATTTCTTTCAGGGGCAATAAATCAGATCCTTTGTGAGGTGTATGTTCAATCTCCTTACTCTTCTTTTTCTGAAAGTGGCTAAGCCAGAGTGAAGCGTTTGTCTTAAATACTATAGATGGTGGTGAGGAAGAAGGTGCGTGTCACCCAGGCCACCCCTCCCCACTCCCAAGGGCCACAGACCTGCTGGCTCCCATTTGGCTTCCAAATACCCATGCGTCCAGGAGTGTCCTTTGCTTCCAGAGTCCCTCACATCCCTTCACATCTTCTCTGGAACAGACTGGCTTCTTGTCACCTTATCTCTACATTCTAATGCTTTTGAGTCTTATCTGCTCCGTTTCACTAGGAAGAAGTGAGGCTTTATCCAGTAATCTGGGCTGCACTGATGCTTTGTCTTCTTGTATGTTCTTCCATCTCAAGCAATATGCCTGGACCCACCATAACTTTTTTCTTTAAGAGAGGCTTCCAATGCCCTTGGGAGGCCCAGGAGTAGGACTTAAACAGTCATTGTTAACTGCAGTGACAAAAGTGGCAGTGTAATAAGGAAAAACAAATCTGACTCCATATTAGATCTGTTCCTTTACCTGTGTTCTGTTTCCTGAGCTTAGTCGTGCTGGTTCTGCACCTTTTGTAAAAGAATGGTGCCTAGAGTCTGAAATATACAGGATAGCCTATTCTCAAAACTCTGACCATTAAGGGTAAAACATTTTACCATTCATATAAAGATAAAAAGTTGCAGAATAGAAAATAACATTTTTTTTTTGTTGGAGATTTACAGGGACACCATGACCTGACCCATGTGGACAGCTGCAAGAACAAAGGATTCTGACACCAAGAAGTTTGCAACAACCAACCACACCCCCTCCCCTTTTTAGTACAAAGGGAACCTAAATTATGACTTGAGGAAGGTGGTTCTCTAGAACATGAGTCTGCTATCTTTTCATTCTGCCAGCTTTCTGAATAAAGTCATTATTCCTTGCCCCAACACCTGGTCTCCTGATTTACTGGCCTGTTGTGTGGTGAGCAGAATGAGTTTGGACTCAGTAACAGCAGTGATTAACAAAAATATTTTTCATTCAGAAGTTAATTGTGCAAACATCAGAGAGTGAATGTTTTGGAGTTTGAGTGTCTTATATTTTCAGTGGGAGCCAGCATCACCACACATTGTAAAAAGACAATCTTGGATTGCATTGATGGAGAAATGGAGTGTGGATCAGAGGAGGACATGATTCTACTGTCTTCTGTGCTGGCTATTTTGTCCAGAACTTTGTAGTTTAACTGTCCATTGCATTATAGGAAGAACTTTAAAAATAAATATAGGAGACAGTGATTAACATCTTGAGAAATCTGAAAACCACACTGTAGAGAGATGGATGAAAAAACTGTGCAATCCAAAAGGGCTGTCTAACCTGAAAAAAAGAGAAGACTTGGGAGAAAAAAGATTATTGTCTCCAGATGTTTAAAGAACTATAAGGTGGTAAACAAAACAAATCGGTTCTGTGTGGTCACCATAGGGTAGAACTTTGATCTGTAGGTAGAAGTTGCAGGGGACAGATTTCATTTCATTCTATTTTAGCAACCCTGGGGGCAGCCATGTGGGAAAGCAGTCACCATGTCACCTTGGACGCCCGAATCAAGGCTGTTCCCTTTCTCCAGGGGCTTGGGTGGGTACACGCTGGTCTCTTGCCTCCGAGCATGTGATTCTACAGTTGTAGGAGTAAGAGGCTATGGCGTCTCTCCTACAGCTCTGAGGCATGGAAGGAGAGCAGCAGAGCCACGCTGTGCTCATGGAGGGCCTGACCACGGCCTGCAGGGGATGTTTGTTCAGCTTGAAGTCTCAAGCTAATGAATCAGGCCTCGAGTTCCACCTGCAGCTCCTTCTGCACTCCTAACATCTGAAGGGAAGTCTCCAATCCCGACTGACAGTCCCATCTATACCATGAAGACAAAGGCGAGGGTGACCCACGTTGGGTTGGCCTGAGGATGAAAGGCAGGGGTTGGAGCGCTGGATCAGAGGCTGGGCTGTGGTCATGCTGTGTGGAGCTTTCTCCTTCCTGATATTCTTCCCTGTTTATGAAACCCACACCCATGAACATCTCAGGCGCTGTCCTTCTCAGAAGGTTTAAAGGTAGGCTTGCTCTGCAGGAGCTCTGGCATTTACCCAAGTCCAGTGGAATCACTTGCCCCGCCTCCATCAAGTCAAAGGGTGCTTGGGCTAAATGGGCCTGACTTGGCACTTCATCAGTAAACTGGTAGACTAGTTTGATGGTACTTAGCAGGGCTTTGGGGGCTGACACTCACACTACCACATGGTAAGTACCTATGGCCTTTTCACACACTCAGGAATAAGGATCCCTTCCCCAAGTCATTACATGAAGATTATTTATTTATAAGAAAGAGAAAGGCAAAAGGAAAGGGAAATTGATATTGAGTTTACTAAGAAAATCAAGTTCCAGGGGAATCCTGAGATTGGATCTCATTCTTTCTTATTAATCTATATAAACATATATATATATATATATATATTCTTCGCTTACATTTATAAACTTATATTTTAATATAATTTTATACTTGCCAAAAAGTGTGCAAAAGTTGTGCAAAGAATACCTGTGTACCTTTTGCCCAAATTTCCCAGATGTTAGTGTCTAATGTAACACAAGTGCAATGATCAAAATCAGGAAATTAACATGATATGGCAATAGTCTGATCTATAGACCTGATGCAGATTTCACTAGTTGTCTCACAAATGTTCCTTTTCTGGTCCAGGATCCAGACCAGGTTCAGATGTTGGGTTTAGCCTCCTTTAATCTGGAATAGTCTTACCTACATCCTTGAAAAATTCAATTTTAGAGAAAGAGAATGTATCTACTTGCCCTGTGCTGTGCCCACTTGGAGCGAGGGAACATCACATTCAAAAGGACAGACATTGTCCTTGTCATCTGAGGGTTCTTGGTCTGTGTTGAACACAGGCAAGAACACTAGCAGTTTCCAAATCCAGAAGACAACTACTGCAAGAGAGAGGGAAGGGAACATGAAGGTTGGGAGGGCAGACACCTAAACCAAGTTGGAAAGAGGCAGGAAACGTTTCCTGGAAGAGATAATATTGGTGATGAGACCCATGGGATGAGTAGGAGTTATCAGGCTGGGAGAAGGAAATTGCTGGCTTGAGATTGTACCAGCGGTGACAATGGCATTAGTGACAGCCCAGCAGCATAATATATATGCTCCAATCACTGAACTAAAGTACATTCTTTTTTTTTTTAAATTGAAGTATAGTCAGTTACAATGTGTCAATTTCTGGTGCACAGCACAATGTCCTGGTCATGCATATATATACATAAATTCATTTTCACATTCTTCTTCATTAAAGGTTATTACAAGATATTGAGTATAGTTCCCTGTGCTATACAGAAGAAACTTGTTTTTTAAATCTATTTTTATATACAGTAGTTAACAAATCTATTTTATATATAGTGGTTGCAAATCTCAAACTCCCAAATTTATCCCTTCCCACCCCTTTTCCCCAAGTAACCATAAAATTGCTTATCATGTCTGCGAGTCTGTTTCTGTTTTGTAGATGATTTCATTAGTGTCCTCTTTTTTTTCTTTTCTTTTTTAAAAAATGCATTGTAGAGTCTGGACATGAGATAAAGTGTAGGGAGAGGTGTACCTGAGGCTAGAGAGGCAGAGAGTGGCCAGATTGTGCCAAAGCTTGGGAGTCATATTAAAAGCTTGTTGACCATAGAGTAATGGAGACACACTGACAGATGTTTTGTATAGGAGTGTGAAGATCAGGTTCGTGTTTTAAAAAGGCTACAAGAGGTGATGTCAACTTGGACCAAGATAGAGCAGTGGATGAGAGAGTTGTGAACAAACCTGAGACATGGCAGGATGTGGAGACTGATTGGATGGAGAGGGTGGGGGAGGGACGGTGATGAAAGGTGAAGCCCAGGCTCTCAGCTTTGGCGCTGAGCAGAAATTGATGCTACTGTCTAAGTTAGAAGACACAATGGGAGGGGGAATTTTGAGGATATTTTCTGCTGCAGTATTTGGGAAACTTGTGTAAAGTTGGAGTATGAAGCTGAGGTTCTCTTGACTCTCAGTTCAGGGCTATTGACTTTATGACGTGTCTCCTAACTCTTTTCAATCTAGCGAGCCACTAGGTGTGAAACACACAGATGGGCCCTCCTGAGAAGCAGGCTGTGTGCCCTGGTCCCTGCCTCTGGGGAGCTCACAGCCAGGAATCACCCCAGTATTGGGCAGACACTGTAACAAAGGTCATACAAGGAGATCCAAGCCTGGACAGCAATTTCCGTTGAGATTCCATCCAGTTGGGAGACCAGGAGGCTGGACCGACCTTGTGGAGATAGGGGCAGGAAGGCACTGTGGATGAGGGGAGCTGTACTGACACTGCAAGGTGGTTTGCTCAGAGCAGATGGAGCAGCAGGCTGGGCTGGAATGGGCACGTGGCTGGGATAACAGTGTAATAGAAAAGAACAAATCTGACTCTGTATTAGATCTGTTCCTTTGGCTTTAACCTTGTGCCCTGTTTTTTAGGCTTGGTCTTGCTAGCTCTACACTCATGTAAAGATAATAAGTTGCAGAATAGAGAATAACATTTGTTTTGTTGGAGGTTTTGCAGGAGCACCACAACCTGACCCATGTGGACAGCTGCAGGAACAAAGAATTCCTGCACCAAGAAATTTGCACCAACCAACCACACCCTCTCCCCTGTTTTTTTTTTTTTTGCATAAAAGGAGTCTGTATTCTGAGTGGAGCAGGAGGGTTCTCCAAGACATTAGTCTGCCATCCTCTTGGTATGCCAGCTTTCTGAATAAAGTCACTATTCCTTGCCCCAGTACCTCATCTCCCAATTTATTGGCCTGTTGTGTGGTGAGCAGAACGAGTTTGGACTCGGTGGCACCAAGACTTGGAAAATTTCCAGGGAGTGATGGTGGGGCATCCTCTCCTCCAGCCTATCAGAGAAGGAATGAAGGGCAAGGGGGCCACCTTGAGAGTTTCCATTCTGCAGTTTCACTGCTGAGGAAGGCAGTGCTCTGAGCAGCTGAGTGACCAGCTCACGGTCACATAGAAGGTAAGTGCAGAGCCAGGACTTAAAGAGAAAGCTGATTCTAAGACTCTTTCCTCTACTCTATGCCTTTTGATAGCAATAGGAAACTCAAGTCCAGTCTGGGCAACTGTCAAAATTGTCCCGGTGTGGGAGGTGGGGATGGAAGTTTGTCTGGATGGAAGGAACAAAGGGAAATTTGATAGTTGCAATCCTGAAGTAGTCACTGGCACCACACAAACTCTCACTATTGCCAGGAAAAGTCCTCCCCTAGAAGGAGAGAGACCTGGATAAGGTGTAATTCTGGGAATGGGGTTAAGAGCATCTCAGGGAGGACAGTCCCACAGCACTGGGCTGGGAACAGGCTGGTCTCCAGTGAGCAGAATCCAGCCAGAACAGTGATGTGTCAGGCTGGCCTGACCTGGCTGGTGTGTGGCCCCACCCTGATACTCCATCCTCATCCCCAATTCAGGATCTTGTCCTTAACCTGATGCCAGGCTGGTCTTGGGTAAAAGCTTGTCTAGAAGGGCAATATTCCAGGTTTGGCCTCAGCTCCAGGGATTTTGTTGATGTTTACAGAGGCTGTCTCTTTCCTTCTGACCCCTATTCACTCCTGTTTGCAGGCCTGCTTGGTCCAGACTGGCTGGGCTGGAAAGACTTAAGAAGAAGAGGTCTCAGCTGGACTTCTGCTCCCAGCACTCAGAGAGACAGAAGTCTGCTCCCACCCGACAGTCAGCCTGCCTCTTGGCATCTCAGCTGGCGGGAGAAGTCCAGGCAGCAGGATCATGGTGCTGGTGGGGGGTGATTTGGCTCAGCTAAATCTTCCAGGGCAGGGTGCTACAAACAGGGGAGTGAATAGGGCTGGAATTGTGAGGACTGAGGGAAAATGACTTACTCTGCCCTTGTTTCTCATTTGTCAGGATTGTGACTGAGCATTGGCTGCTATCAGGTAGCAATAATTAATCTCCAACATCACCTACCCATCTTCTCAACACTGTGACTCCTCTACACTTGGGCAAACCTGATGCCCACAGATAGGTACCAGGTCTGTATTCACAGGCTGATTTTAGACCTGAGGGGCAGGAATGGTGGCTAGTCTACAAAGGGACATACTTCCAGCTGGGTGAAGAGTTTCTTCTTCTCTCAGGATATCCTGGGAATCCAGCTTCACGGAGATTTGGGCCATACAGAAAGAGCATGGACAAGCAAAAACAACTGGGGATGTATTTATGGACCAGTGCAGCCCACCACAAATGGCTGGACTGTGCCTCTGAAAAACAAGTCAGGGGTCTCCCACATGGAAGTGAGCAATGTGATTTTTTTGTACTAGAATTTGCTTTATATCTTGGGAAAAGAACCTCAAGCTTCTTTGACCCCTTTCTATCATGTGTCTTTGGCAGCTATGGGAGATATTTTCTCTATTAAGCAAACCAACAGCTGCTGATTTTGGCTACAGTTTGCCTTGCTCAGTTCTTGGGAGGAAAGAAGATGCTCAGCTGTCCTCCAAAGCTACCAGCGGAGATCAAAATAAAAATATAGAACAGATGGGCCTGGAGGATGGAAACCCTGAGGGGCGCTGTGGGTTCCCATCCTCAGCAGAAAGATGCATCAACTGAAGGTTATAGATTCTCCTCCTTCCAGGCCTGGTCTAGTGTGCTCACCCCTGTCCTGTGAGGTTGCATGGTGTTCCTCAGGGTTACTCCCACTGTAGTAGGGAAGAACAAATCTGACTCCACATTTGATCTGTTTTAGCTCTAACCCTGTGCTCTAGTTCCTGTGCTTAGTCATGCTGGTTCTGCACCTTTTATAAAAGAATGTTGCCTATAGCCTGAAGTAGACAGGACAGCCCATTTTCAAGGCTCGGACTTTAAGGGTATAATACTTTTCCATTCATGTAGTGATAAAAAGTTGCAGGATAGAAAATAGCATTTGTCTTGCTGGAGGTTTGCAGGGACATCATGACCTGACCTACATGGACAACTGCAAGAACAGATTCCAACACCAAGAAGTTTGCAACAACCAACCATACTCCCTCGCCTATTTAGTATAAAAGGAACCTGAATTCTGACTTGGGGGAAGATGGTTCTCTGGAGCATTAGTCTACCGTCTTCTCAGTCTGCTGGCTTTCTGAATAAATGTGTTGTTCCTTACCCCAACACCTGGTCTCCTGATTTATTGGTCTTTCATGGACCAAGCAGAATGAGTTTGGACTCAGTAATGCCATCTGACCTCTCAGGATTAGAGACATAGGTAGAATGGCAAGTTTCTATGGGGGTCAGTAAGCAAGGCACTGGGACACTTCCTGCTCATCAAAATACTTCACCCATCATCGTATTACCAGTTCTACCATAATTAACTTATTTCTTTCAGTGTCAATTTCTTCACTCCTGGGTTCTGATCTTAACCAACTAAAACAGTAGTTAACACTTGTGTTATTGTTTATTATGTGCCAGACACTAGTGCACAGATTTGCAAGGTCTCACTTAATCCTCACCTTGTTCTTATGCTGTACCCATTTTACTGATTAGAAAATTGAGACTCAGAGAAGTCAACTAATTTACTCAGAGAATTAGTAATTGGCATTGCTGGTTAGCCCACCACCTGAAATACATGAAATACTTAAATACCACTCTGTATCTATCTATATCTACATTTACATCTATATCTATATATGAATATCTATCTGGCAAACTTAACTCAGAAGAAATATATGTCCATCTATACCATAGTCGAGGAGACAAAGGTAAAGATGGCCACACAACCAAGAACCTCCAAACACTGGAAGAAAATCAGCATTATCAGGAAGACATGTCAAATTACTTTGAAATTGCATTGAAATTACAAATTACATGAAGAAGACATTGTCTTAGGAAACAAAGTCTAAAGCATGGAGACATTCTTCAGAATAAGTATAATGTTAAAAATGGACAAGAGATTTTCTATGTAAATTAATACAAAATTGCAAAAAATAGATGAGAGCATTTTCTATGTAAATTAATGCAAAACCCATGGAGATCTGGAGAAAAGAAAATAAGATCAATGAAATAAAAAAAATGGGTTAAAGAGCAGACTTAACATGGCTGAAAGTTGAATTTGTAAGCTGGAAGATGTGAACAAAGAATTCTTCCAAAATATAGCACTGAAAGACAAAGAAATGGAAAGTATTAAAAGAGCCATTGTGAGATAGAAAGGGTTTATCATAGTGTTCCAAATTCTGCCTAATTCAGTTTTCAAAAGAAAAAAAATAACAAGACAGACTTGAAGGCAGGAATAAATAACATGAGACAAAATTATCAGAAATAAAGATGTGAGTCCTCAAATTCAAATAGCCCACTGGGTATTAGGTGGGGTAAATGTAACAGACAAGACATATGTACACGTTGTGGTGACATTTTAGGAAAAAAGTGTCCTTTAGGCTAATAAAGCAAAAAAAGAGAATGTAATTTCTCCATAAACAAATAAGAATCAGACTGGAATCATATTTCTCAAAAGCAAGGGAGAATTTCTGAAAGCAATAGAGCAATATCTTCAAAATTGTTGCAATGTAATTTTGAGCTAGAGTTCTACTCCAAGCAAAACAACCCAAAAAATACTAGGTAAAAATCATGTTTTAAAGCCCTTCAAGGAATTAGAGGGTTTGCCAATTAGAAGCCCTGTCAGAAATTTCGGAGACTCTATTCCAGCAAAATAAAGCTAAATTGTTGATAGTTAAATTGAAGAAGACTTGGGATATAGGGAGTGTTGATCAGCCAAAGAAATAGTTAATTATTAATTCTAAATAAGTATTGATTTTAAATAATGAAAATTAATAAAATCTTGAGTCCATACTCCTAAGTGATTTAAGGATAGTTCAGATCATGGAACAAAGGAAATCTTTATATTTAAGAACATTTAACAACAGTTTTTTTCCCAGCTTTTTGAACAAGGGGACTTCTATTTTCATTTTGTATTTGGTGCGACAATTTATATAGCTCCCTCTGTCACCTATAGAGGATACTTGAGATTCCTTTTACTAATGAAACTGGTACAAAGAGGCTCCATATTTGGAGACATCAGGCAAATAGAAAACTAGGGTGAAAAAAAGAACTAAGTTAGTTGCTAACTGATTTAGACACATCCCCAGACTTCCACTGCCAACATGGCAGATTGTAGGATCTTTTCCTGGGACAACTGAACCACTCAGAACAAAGGACTACACATCCTGGCATTTGAAGATCACTAATGTCATGGCCAGTGGGCCATCCCATCAATTGTGTAATAGGAAAGAACAAATCTGACTCCATATTAGATCTGTTCTTTTGACTTTAGCCCTGTGCTTTGTTTCCTAGGCTTAGTCTTACTGGTTATGCACTTTTTGTAAAAGAATGTTGCCTATAGCCTGAAATACATAGGATAGCCTGTTCTCAAGACTCTAACATTGAAGGATATTTACATTTTTTCTTTCATATAAAGATAACAAGTTGCAGAATAGAAATAATGTAAATTTTTTTGTTTTATTGGAGGTTTACAGGGACACCATGATCTGACTCAAGTGGATGGCTACAAGAACAAAGGATTCCAAGAACAAAGAATTTCTATACCAAGATGTTTGCAACAACCAAGTATATCCCGTCCCTTTCTTAGTATAAAAGGAGGCTTTATTCTGACTTGGAGAAGATGATTATCCAGGATATTAGTCTGCCATCTTCTTGGTCAGCTGGCTTTCCTAATAAAGTAGTTATTCCTTGCCCCAACACCTCATCTCCCGATTTATTGGCCCATCGTGTGGTGAGCAGAACTGGTTTGGACTCGGTAACATCTGCAGTGAAACTATTCAATATATAAGCTCTTCCATGCTCAGATGGGAAGTTCCAAAACATTTTCATCACCTCCAAGAAAGACCCTGTATCCAGCGCTTAGCACACTCGCTCCAAGCGAAGGCAGAAGTCCTCTTGCTTTTAATTTGGGAATTACATCCATTTGCATCTGTATAATTATTAATATTTATTGCATCTCAGGTTCTAATTGTTTTCTTCACAACATTTATCACAACATACAATTACTTCACTATCATTGACTTCTGAATTTTTTTCATGCCTGTCTCTCCACTAGGCTGGGTGCTCCCTGAGGACATAACCCATCCCCATCTTGGTCACTGTTAGAACCTCAGTCTCCCATGGTGCTTTCCCCAGGTTGTCTCTCACTGGACTGATTTTAGTGAACGAATGTGAAAGAACTCTGTAAACCATATGTGAACAAAACGACAGCTTCTAATTACAGAATGGATAGAGAGCAGATTCCAGTGACACCTTGAATTTGTGTGATGTTGGTTCTAAGAGAGTATGAATGACAAATATACTATCTGGATCGCCATGCCCCCACCAGTGTCCTGGGCAGCATGAGGAGTCAGGCAGGATGGACCACTGCATGGTTTCTTAGCTGGAGTGGAGCAGAAGTGAAGGCAGAAACCTCCTTCTTTCCTCTTCTCCTCTCCTCCCATCCCCTTCCAAATCACAAATGGAAGCTACGAAGTTCAATGTGGTTTTGAGTTTAACGTGATTCTTATTCTCCTTCACATTCCCAGCCCCTTCCTTTATCTTTGATTTCAGCCCTGAGAATAAATCTCTTGGTCACGCTATTCAATCAGGTTCTCCCAGAGAAAGGATCTGGCTGCAGGGGTGACAGGAACCAGACGTCAGATGGTTTTCCAGGAGTTGAGGGAAGGAAAGGCTTTTCCTGCACATTTTCCAGCCAAGGAATTAAGGAAAGGATATGGGTCATAGGGCTACAGCAATGCAAGGAGGAATTCCAAGACTTTCTCCAGGACTGAAGGGAAGGCCTGTTTCCCTTCAGTAGAAGCTGCCCTTTGCTTTCCATGTGGTGCCTGGATCACCTCATCAGAGGTTCTGTGCTGGGAAACCAATGCCAATGACTGGCTTGGGTGGGTTATTCTAAGATACACAGGAAAAAAAAATTAATTTTTTGTTTCTTTATTTCTATTATTTTTACTTTTCACCTATTCCTATTTTATTATAAAATGACAATAATACAATTATTATAATAAAATATTATATAAAATATATTACATAATATAATATAAAATTATAACAATAATAGAAATAAAACAATAATGTTATGTACTATTATTAATAGCATTATTATCTTTATTTATATTTTCATTTCTTTATTCCTTTATTTCTATTATTCCTCCTTGGGCAATGGTAAGAAATTTTGCCCTTAGAGCCTTTATTTCATCCGCTAGAATCACCTTTTCCCTTCGGGAGAGATTCCCACCTCTCCCAGCAACTCTTGCTCTAAGTAACCATTTAGTTCCCAGTGACCTCAGCCTGAAGGTGTCCTGTGGCATCAGCATCCTGTTTGCCTGGTCATCATCAATGTAGCAATGAAGAGCTGGAACTTAGGAACACACTGCCAGGTCACACAGTCTACTGCCAGTGTCACACAGTCTGCTTCCATGTTAGGAAGTTTGAGGACAGTCTCCTGCCACCAACAGGAAAGTAGCATCATTCTCCAGAATGAGGCACAGCATGGATCGTACCCTGGGTCCACCCCATAAAGTTTGAAAGAGAAATCCTATGTCCTGCAACAGTGCAAATTCGTATTCAAGATAAAAACTGAAAACGGAGACAAACCACAGAAGACCTACCACTCTGCGGGCAGACAGTACCCTCCCCACAAACTTCAGCCTCTGCCAGATACTTCCCAGAGAGGTGCTTCTGCAGAGCATCTCTGTGTCCAGATGGCAGTGAATTAGGCACGAGCTGGAGGAGACGCAGCTTCTCTCAGGCTTTCTCCCCAAATGACATTACCAGTCAGGAGC
The DNA here is from genome assembly GCF_048564905.1 of Vicugna pacos. Taxonomy (NCBI): domain Eukaryota; kingdom Metazoa; phylum Chordata; class Mammalia; order Artiodactyla; family Camelidae; genus Vicugna; species Vicugna pacos. The sequence continues at coordinate 35,722,880 of NC_132997.1, read as the reverse complement.
TGAGGGGAGCCCTCCCTCCCATTTCCACAGTTTCTGGCAGGCTCCCTATCTTGCCACATCGTATTCTCTTCTCTGTGTTCTACTGCTTTAAGTGGATTCCAATTTTAATTTGTTTTTTAGTTCTTTTACCTGCTAGAAACTTAAACATATATCATTAAGTGTCTTCCTGACAGACTCCACATGAGATTTTTTGTTGTTGTTGTTGTATCTCGGCTACGTTTAGAAAAAGTTTAGCTCATGAGAGGCACAAATACAGATACATAAATAAATGGGAGGCTCCACACACCAGAATTCCATGTCCTGCTCCATCTCTGACCATTCCAGACCACCAAAGAGGTCGGCTAGATTCCTTTTTGTGAGGAGAAATGACACTTATGCATATACATATTAATAACATATAACAATCATATAATAATATATATTAACATATATATTCAGGTTCTTCTGAGGGTCCTCACTGGATAGAGTAAAGCCAGAGTTTTGGTTTAAAAATCAAAACTTTAAAGATTCCCACAGAAAGTGGACTATAAAGCAATTCAGTTTTCTACAGAATTACTCTATTGAGTTTATGCTGATCAGCTGAGTACAAATTCAGGAGAAACAAACTAAGATTCACTATAAAGTTAGAGAAACAAACTTTTGTTCAGTTGGCTTGTTTTGCACTACTATTAACCAATCTAATTGGTACATTTATTTAAATTTAAAATGTCTTTATTCATATATGATAAATCATACCGAGTAACAAAGATTTGACTTTCAGTCTCGAGCTTAGCTAAGAAATTCACGTCTCTTTTTTTATAGCATGTATTGAGAGACAGGAAAAGCCAATTTAGTGAACAATATTAACTAATTTCACATATATGCTGAAGCTTGGATAAATGGTTGAGTTATAGATGAACAGTAAGTGTGGGTATGTGGTGGCCAGGTGACATTCAGGGGGCTCCCTGGGGTTTATCACATAGGATGTGTTTCCACTGATTTACGCTAACAACTTGCCTTCTGTGAATCTTCAATGTAACCAATTCCAAATCTTCCAGCTCCTGCAGAAGGGTGGGTTTTTTTTTTTTTAAAGTTTTCTTTTCAAGTCATTGTTTTTCTAGTCGTGTTTCAGTGGCTGCTTGTTCTTTCAAGGTTCAGTTGCTTTCCGCTTTTATTTAGGACCTTGAATATTTCATTGGTCTCACGGTCTCCAGATGTTGACTGAGACATAGTATTCTGTCCATGGTGTGCTCCGTGGGGCAGGGGTAGATGCCAGATCTTGGTTCTTGTCACTTCCTGCTTCCTGCTCTGCAGTTTTCTTAGCCTCATATTTCCTTTGATTTTTTTTAAGGGCCTCTCTTGACAATGGCTTATCGTTTCCTGGTTGTGATTTCTTATTCTGGCATGGTTTCTTCTCAGGCTACTCGGAACTGGTGATTAGTTTATTTCTTAAAGCTAGGAATCTATCAGCCATCGCAAATTTATGTTCCTAATTGGGTACTTTGCTTGAAACTGCTTGGTAAGCTATTGTTTTTGCTGGAAAGTCCATCCAAAAGTGGTTGCCAGGATAGGGCTGGCATGATACCAAAATTTGTACCCATTATAAACTTGCAACTGGGGAGTATGCATGGCTGTTAAAATGTGCTCTCCATCTGGGCACCAAACAAAAGATGTAGGATCAGAGGCTTAGAAAGACAGTTGCATTTTTTAACATCCCATGATTGCCTTTGTCCCTAAGATTTTAAAATTTAGCTAGCATTACTATATGGCCATGAAGACTAAATAAGCTGCATTAATGTACCAGGTCCAGAACACAAGATCCTATTTCGAGTTGGAATGCACACATCCATACATAGCATAAGGCTCAGTCGATCCAGAATTCCAAATTACATCACAAGTGAGACTGCGCTTTGTGATTGAGCAGATTACAGCACTTTCTCCATTTGTTGCAAGGTAACAAACACAGCATTTGCTCCCTGTAGTGGGAAGTTCCTCTCTCGTCAAATATGTTCAAGCCATTACAACACAGCAGTGGCTTTTTAATTCCATAGCATCATAACCTTATCAACTTTGAAGGAATGACTATTGGCTTAACCTGCATAAGATCCCTCAAAGTTGGGGGTCCAGATATAACCTCACAAATACAGGTGCACCTTTACTACCTGGAGCATTAGACAGTCCCCAGGTGTGACTGGAGTCCAAGTGATGACACATAATAAATTTTTTGGAAACGAAAATTGCTTGTAATTTTATTAAGATTAGTTTTAAAGAAGTGAAATTTATGGTTGACATTTCAGGCACAAAGAGTCTTATTGTTTGACGAGGATGGATACCAACTTTGCATTTTTTCTGAATGAAAGACTCCAAGCATGTCCCAATTTTCACATGATAGAGCTGCAAGTTGGATCTCCTAGGGGCACAAGTATGGGAGATGGGAGAATGTAAGGCTTTTATGCTGCCAGAACATTTTTTTTTTTTGGTAATAAATCAAACTGCCTTTGGAGGTCAAAAGAGTGTAGTAATCCTGTGGTAGTGACATTGGTAATATGTATTGTTTTTTTCCCTTGTCTCAGCAAACAAAGTCCTACCCTTATTAAAGGTGTATGATTTGCAATTTTCTCTGAGATCCCCTTGTAAACACTGTGCTTTGTGTGAAATACGATGGTCTATTCACCACAGAGAGTCCTTCAGAACCTTGGATGGGTTCATATACTAACTGCAGGGCTCTGGAGACATCACCACCTCTGAAGCCATACCTTATTCTGCGGGGTGAGGCGTGGGCAGCCCCGTCTCCTGGAAAACAGTTACATTCATTTTCAATACCCCTTAATGTCATAAGTCATCCTATTGCTGCTGGGTCCGTGATCAAACTTGGAAGAAGTCAGTGTGTGGGTCCTTCTCTTACTGCGGAGAACTAAGGGAAAATACATGGTTCTTTAAGGAGTACAGACTTTGCGCCTCCTGTTTTCCTTTGGCCTGGACTCATAAGTCCAGGGTGAATCTCTGAAAAGCAAGATCTTACAGCCCCATTCCATACTCTTTGTCACTGCTTTATTGACAGATGGCTACAGAAAGCACCACTGGTCTTTAGTGGGAGTCTGAATGAACCAGACTGGGAGTAAGGAAGTAAGCTGTGTGCACCAATGAACAACAGCTTCTCCAATGTGTACTCACATCACATTCACACCCACCCACAGAGGATGTCTGGCACCATAACTTAACATTTCAGCTCCTTCAAGGCAAGGACTGACAACCTTCCTTCCCCACCTTCCAGCTTGAGCCTTCCCCTGGCATCCTTATCTCAGGAAGGGTCATTGCCATCTATTATTTGATCAATAAAAACACCTAAGTATTTGGCTCCATGGTCTTCTTTCAACTCTCTTTCCACAAAGAATCCATGGTCGAATCCAAATACACCCCACACTCCTCCATGGAAAAGCACCACCTTCTCTCACCTTCTCCCTCGAGCTGCCCATTTTCCCTCCTCCAACCATTCACTGTACAACAGCAGAGTGACCTTGCCAACATGAGTTGAGTCCCATTTCTCCACTGTTTAAAGCTCAGTCACACTGCCCATCACCCCTACAGTAGACCCACACACCTGCCACTCCCTTGCTTTCCAGCCTCATGCAAGCATCATTCTTCCTTGCTTGGTACCCAGCCAGCTCCCTTCATTACTGTGAACACACTGTGACATTTCCCACGGCTGTTTGTACTGTTCCCTAGGCTTGAAATGCTCATCTTGGCTCTTTATGTGACTACTTCCCTCTCAGCCATCAGATTTTAGAGGCAATGTCATCCTTTCCAAAGCAGCCTCTCCCAGTTAATATCCTCTCACTGCCCTGTTACTTCCCCATTGGTCATTATCTTGCTTAGTTGTGTGTTCACATCTCCATTGCCTGTCTTCCCCAACAGAATGCAGGCTGCGTGAAGGAAGGAAGCTTGTTAGTCTTATTCACCTCTGATCCCCAGCCCGTAACACAGAGTCTGGCACATAGTAAGTGCTCAAAGCGTATTTGTCAAATGAATTAATTGTCTCTTCCCTTGCCCTCAGCAGCCAGCATGCTTGGTAAACAGCTATTGATTGAAGAATAAACAGATAAATGAATTGATAAATATGTGTGTATTTTGATTGTTCATCCTACTGCAAATTCCCTCCAAGCATGGTGAAGCAGCACCTGGGCACAAGAACACCTGTTCCCACACTTCCTCCTGGTTCTGCTCCTGTGGCAGCACTGTTTATAAGCAGATTCCCTTTGATTATCTCCAGGACAAGAATGAATCATGTGTACATAAAAGACATCATGACTGTGGAATCCTGAACTCTCTCCTAGCTTGACATTTTTCTTTTTCTGGAAACAAGAGCCTGTGGATGGGGACCCTGAATGAGAAAAAGTTCTGATTTTCCTTGTCTATGGTGTAGATGAAAATGAAAGTGAATCCCAGACCTGGTCATACCTCTGACTAGGTTTTCTACTCCTGTGCATTTTCTCCAGTTGGGGAATTCTGTGAATCCATGGGTCTCAGGGAGAGCCAGAGCGTGAGGCCAGAGCTGCCTGGAAGCTTGTCAAGTGATCCACCAGGGGAGGTAAGTGGCAATGGGAATGGTCCCCAGATGAAGTAAGGGGATGTGCCACTTAGCCACCAAGACCTGCCTCCAGATTTGCCTCTTGTCTTCCCTTCCAAGGACTTGGTCTCTAGCCCTGACCATCCTCGCCTTCCTTTGGAGAAGGCTCCTCCTAAGACTCATGGTAAAGTAAGATATGTCCCTCCAGATCTGACTCCCACCCCACAGGTCCCAGAGACTAGCCTGGATGAGAAACAAGAATGCCCTCCTGAATTTCCAGAGCTCCCCCTCCTCACAGCTGGGCACTGGGGCCTGTCCATGGAAGGAGACTTCTGGGCACACCAGGAAGGGTGGATGTTCATAATCCTGCATCCGAGTATTCTGTCCAGTTAGTGAAGCTGGGCTCCTCCATGGGAACCTTCACGTGTCTGTCCTCCCAGGCGCCTGACTCTGAGGGAGACCTGCTGTCTCCACCAAGGGTCAGACTCCTGGTTTGTGTCCTGAAGCTGCTTTGCGTGTTCATACTTCTGGCTCCTTTGGTGTAACTCACTGCTGGTGAAAACTTGGCACACTTCACATCTCTGTCTGAGTAACTGCTTTGTTTTAAATTTTGGGACATCTGAAAAATCAAGTGTTAAAATGCATGCGTGTGTGTGTGTGTGTGTGTGTGTGTTTGAAAGAGCATATGGGAAAATCCCTTTCCCTTGGCTATTTATAACTCTTCTGAGGCACTAAAAGCACAATGGCCATAACTCTCATCCATCCAAAAAAGTGCCCAGCGCAGCACTTTCTTATTTTATACTTCCTTGTTCTTAAGTGCTCACTGTTTGGATTTCTGATCTGATAACTTTATTTAAAAATTGAGTTTTACTGATGAGTCACAGAGATGAAATATACAGTGTGGAGAATATAGTTAATAATAATGTAATATCTTTGTATGATGATGAAGGTGATCAAAAGGTACAAACTTCCAGTTATAAGGTAAATATAGGAATGTAATGTACAACATGATTAATGTAATTAACACTGCTATATGTTACATATGAAAGTTGTTAAGAGAGCAAATCCTGGGTTTTCATCACAAGGAAAAAAATTTTTTTCTTTTCCCTTTGTTTTGTATCTACATGAGATGATAGATGTTCACTAAATGTATTGTGGTAATCATTTCATGATGTACGTAATTCAAATCATTATACCTTAAATCTATAAATCTATATGGTGCTGTATGTCAATTATATTTCAATAAAACTGAAATAAAATGTTTATAAAATTTAAAAATTAAAAAAATTTAAAAAATTGAGTTTGACTTAGATTTCACACTCATTTGAGCTCTTCCTCTGGCCAAGGACTGTGACCTCTGTGGCTGCTTCTCCAGCTCTGTAATGCTGGACCAGAATAGCGCCTGGTCCCCATGGTGCTGCAGGGTCTGGTCAGAGACATGCATCGTCATGTCACAAGGGCCACTCCAGAAGACCCTAACATCACAGAAGATACGTCACGTGGTTCATGCAGAGTCCTGCACCATCTGACACCTGGCTGTCCCTTGCACTTCACCCTCTGCCACTCAGCAGAAGCCTGGCACCCATAAGGTGCTCTGTAAATGCTTATCAAATGACATTCCCAGTCTCCTCTGCTCTTTCTGTTGCCCACATTCTTTTTTTTTTTTATTGAAGTATAGTCAGTTTACAATGTTGTGCCAAATTCTGGTGTACAGCATAATGTATAAGTCATTCATATGCATATATATATTTATTTTCACATTCTTTTTCATTGTATGTTACTACAAGGTATTGACTGTAGTTCCCTGTGCTCTACAGTATAAACTTGTTGTTTATCTATTTTATAGATAGTAGTTAGTATCTGCAAATCCACATGCTTAAGATTCTCTGGCTACATCATGTTCTTTCATGAGTTTGAGTCTTTGAACAAGCTCTTCTGTCTTCCCATGTTGCTTTAAGAATCCACATTTTCCAGTTTCACAATCGTAATGTAACAGGGAAGAACAAGTCTGACTCCATATTGGATGTTTCTTTTACGTTCACCTTTGTATTCTATTGCTTTTGCTGCAAGTTAATCACTAAAAGGATGTTGCCTGTATGCTTAAGTTATACATAATGGCCCATCTCTGGGAACCCTACCTCCCAGGTTAAGGAGGACGTTAAGCTAAAATACCTTTGTTTAGCTCACGGAAACATCCTGACCAGGCCCACCTGTGAATGCCTGCAGGAAGGAAGAAATTAAAACATCCCCTCTGGAGGCTGACTGGAAACAGGAAATGTTTGACTTTACTCCCTCCCCTTTTAGTATAAAAGAAGCCTGCATTCTAACTTAGGCAAGACAGTTCTTTGGGACACTAGTCCACCATCTTCTTGGACTGCTGACTTTCTGAATAAAGTCGCTATTCTTTGCCCTAACAACTTGTCTCTCAATTTATTGGCCTGTCATGCAGCAAGCAGCAGGAGCTTGGATTCAGTAACAGTAAGTTAGGCCCATGTGTTTATCTTTGAAATGAAGAAATTGGAAAGAGTCTGCAAAGCAGTTGGAAGACTGAAAATGATGCCATAAATAGTCCCAAGACAGTAAGGAAATTTTGGATGATAGGAGACTGATGGCATTGGAGCCAGTGATTTCCAGATTTTCAGGATTAAGCACTGAGAGGGAAGGGATAGGTTTCCCCAGAGAGCCTGTAAACCACCCAGCTTAGAGCAGCAAGGCTGGGAGTGCTGGGGACCATACAGAAAACAGGGTCAGAGGGAAGGACTCTGGGGACTCTGCTAATGGCTTGCTGAGCTTCCCTTTTGTTCAGCCTGTGTGTGGAGGAGGAGGATGTGCCTGCAGGCTTTGAGTCCCAGTGGGCAGGGGCACAGGGAATCTTGGCTGACTCTGGTGTGCACCATAAACCAGGAAACACCAACCTGATGACTCGGCCCTGCAGGGAACCTCTAATTCTCCCAGGAATTGAGGAAGATTGGGTTAATCTATACCTATGCAGAAGGGAAGATGTTTAAAATCTACTAAGTGAAAAAAACAAGTCACAAAAATTATTCACATGTAGTGCACGTGCACACATAATCATGCACACCCCTTGAAAAACAGTCACCTCCACATGAACACAGGAGTCAGTAAGTGGACATTCTCTTACAGGTGCTGTCTTATTTCTTGTCCTGTGTGATGGTGCTCTGATTACTGAGGAGCTGGCTGATTGTAATTCACCTGGTGGGTGTATGCTCCAGGAAGCTAATCCCCAGTCCTCTGCCAGCACATTCCACATCTCTGTTCCCCATCCAGGGTGGTTCCATTCCTGCCCTGCAGCCTATCTGCTTCCTAGGATGTCTGTGGTTTTTCAAAAGCATCAACAGATTGTTTGTAGGATATTTTCATTTCATTGAACTTGGCTTGTTGGAAAAACATTTGACTGACAATTGAATTTTAAGTTAAGTATTACTTGTGTTAGTGAAGGCCTCTTAGGGTTTTTTTCCTACTTCTTTTAGGGCCTGCAGAAAGACAAGATTTTGGATTTTCTTTTAAAGTTAAAAAGGACCCAATCTCAACCACCACATCCCTGGCCTCTTTCTTCCAGCCTCTGCATGACCTCTGCGCTGTACTAGTACAGGGGTTGGGACGACAGTCTTGCCTGCCTGGTTCTGGGTCACAGGGGATACCAGGCTCTGAGGACTGAGTCACAGGTTCCAAGAATACCCCTAGGAAGACTGGCACCCAACCAATCATTTGTCTGACTTGGCTGCAGCCCCAGGCTGCCTTCGAGGTATTTAGAGTACAGCATGGATGCCTCTGACATGGCCCCAGATAATGAGAAAAAAAATACATCATTTCTTAGGGACAATTCTCAGGGGCAAGTCCAGTGACGCTCGAGTGGTGCCAACAGAAAAGTGTGCTTGCCTCTCTCTAGAGCATCCTCTACTCACAAGAGTCTGTGGGACAACTGCAGGCATCACTTCCTGGGAACTACTGCTCAGAGGACACAGGGACAGCCAGAAAGTTATCCTGCTCCTGTTTTCTATAAAGGGGTAGGCATCACCTGAATTCACACCATCCCATGATCACCACTAATAGTCTTGACCATATAAGTGGTCAAAATTCATCCTCACAGTATTCTTATTTTTATCTTAATTAAAAAAAAGAGCAAATTGAAATGAAGAGAGTTTAATGGCTTGTCCAGGCCACAAAACTGCTAAGTGATGGAGCTGGGATTTAAAGCTAGGTAGAGTTATTCCATTTTTTTTAAATTGAAGTATAGTCAGTTACAAGGTGTCAATTTCTGGTGTACAGCATAATGTTTTAGTCATACATATATACATATATATATTTTCATATTCTTTTTCATTATAGATTATTATAAGATATTGAATATGGTTATCTGTGCTATAAAGGAGAAATTTGTTTTTTTTAAATCTATTTTGTGTATAGTAGTTAGTACCTGCACATGTTGAACTCCCAATTTATCCCTTCCCACCCCCTTCCCCTTGGTAACCGTAAGTTTATTTACTATGTGAGTCTGTTCTGTTTTGTAGATAAGTTCATTAGTCTCTTCTTTTTTCTTTCTTTCTTTCTTTTTTTTTTTAGATTCCATATATGAGTGATATCATATGGTATTTTTCTTTCTCTTTCTGGCTTAGTTCACCTAAAATGATGATCTCCAGGTTCATCCATGTTGCTTGCAAATGACATTTTATTCCTTTTTATGGCTGAGTACTATTCCATTATATAAATCTTCTTTATTCATTCATCTGTCAATGAACACTTAGTTTGTTTCCTTATCTTAGCTATTATATATAGTGCTGCCATGAACTGGGGTGCATGTATCTTTTCAAATTTGAGTTCCCTCCAGATGTATGCCCAGGAGTTATCCAAATTTATCTGTCTTTCCTATGGCACTGCAGCTCCTTTGTTTGACTACAAGGGTCCTCAGGTTACTGGAATTAAGAAAAACCTTGGCAAACATGGACAAAGGACTAGGGAGACACACCAGGCTCTACTGCCACCACACTCTACTTGACTATGATTGATTTCACCTGTATTTGATATTCTTATATATTATTTTAATATCACCTATGACTTTATGTATTCCTTCTAATTTTTTTAATCTTTTATTTTCCATTTCCCTTTAAGTGTGCAATGTATTAATACACTTTTATTTAAAAAAATCTATAGATTGGTTGCATAAATCATGCGTGTACACAGGGTTGAATTTCAAATATTGTAGATTAGCTAAAGCCTTCTTCAACTATCAATTTCAATCCCAACTTCCTCCAGGGAGATAACTGTTAGGGTTTTGTGTGCTCCCTTCTAGATCTTTCATTTAGATACAGAATGTTATTTTGTGGTTGAATTGTTTTTAGTCAGCCTTTTAAAACTATAAAAATATTTAAAGCCAAGCATTGTCACTGAATTTCATGGTTTTAGTTGTGGAACATAGATATTGCTATGAAACAGCCTCCTTTACACTGAATTATAAGTAATCATCTATATGTAATTTCCCTTTGATTCAGAGGATAGCTTAAGGACCTCTTCTTGAATTTTCAGATGGTATATTAGTCATCTTTTGGTTGTATTTGATTTTGTTGAATAATGACTATGGACACTAGTCTGTAACCCTTACTTCTGGAAATTCATTGAGATTTTCTTTGTGATCAATTGCATGGTTTGCTTTAGTTAATATTTCATGGAAAGAGATAAGAAAACATTCTCTGTAGGACTATAATACTTTCCTATATATTCACAATCAAATTCCCTTGATTATTATTAAAATCTTCTTTCCTTGAACAGAAAGAAATATATCGAAATCTTCTATGATTGAACTACTTTTAAATATTTTAAAAATATTTGCATAAAAGGTTATTTTATTTATGTATTTAACTCCTGGGTTATTTGGTATTAAACGGTTAATGACTAGTATACATTTTTATGGATTTTATCTTTTATTATTGGTGCTATTATCATTAATTGATCAATTTAAAGTTTTTGCCTTTAACTTCTACTTTATCTGGTTTTAACATTGAGTAATCCTGTTTCTTTTGTGTTATAGTCTACTTGTTATGGTTTTGCTCATCCCCTCATTTTTAATCCACCTTTATCTTTTTTTTGCCATTTTTAACATTTCATTTTGATATAATTATAAATTCATTGGAATTTGCAGAGATAATACAATGAGGTTCTTTGTACCCTTCATCCAGTTTCCCACAATGGTTACATTAGGAAATTGACATTGATGCAATGTGTGTATGGTTCTATGTCACTTATGGCAGGTATAGTTCATCACCATAAACATCACCCCTATGTTGAACCTTTGTAGTCATCACTACTGCCCTTTGCCCCACCACCCCTAACCCCTGACAGCCACTAGTGTGTTTTCTATTTATATAATTTTGTTATTTCAAGATTGTTATATAAATGGAATCTTACAGTATATGACCTTTTCAGATTGATTTGTTTTCCCACAATTCCCTTAAGATCCAAGTTGTGCATGTATAAATAGTTCTTTTTTTTTCCTGCATAGAATTCCATGGTATGGATGTTTCACAGTTTTGTTTAATCATTCACTGATTGAAGGACATTTGGGCTATTATAAATAAAGCTGCTATAAACAAACATGTATAAATTCTTATGTGAACATAAGTTTTTATTTTATTGAGATAAATGCTTGGGAGTGCAACTGCTAGATTATGTGGTAAGGGTATGTTTAGTTTTTTCTTTAAATTGCTAAACAGTTTTCCAGAGTGGCTGCACAGTTCTACATTTCCATTAGCAATGTGTGAGAGAGTTTCTTTACATCCTTGCCACCATTTGATATTGCTATTATTTTTTATTTTAGCTGTTCTCAGAGGTGTGCTGTATATTTCAAAATGGTATGAATTTGCATTCGGCTACTGGCTAGTGATAGTGAATATTTTTTCATGTGCTTGTTTGCCTGCCATATATCTTCTTTGATAAATGTCTTTTGCCCATGTTTGAATTTTGAGAGTTCAATATTGAGTTTTGAGAGTTCTTTATAAATTCTAGATATGAGACCTTTGTCAGATGTGAAGTTTCAAAATATTTTCTCTGAGTCTATATCTTGTCCTTTCATTCTCTTAACAGGACCTTTTACTGAGCAAAAGTGTTTAATTTTGCGGTTCAATTTATTGATTCTTTTCTTTTATGGATCATGCTTTTGGTGTCATGTCTAAAAACTCTTAGATCAAGAACCAAGATCAGGAACTGATTTTTTTTTTCTATTCCACCTTCTAAAAGTTTTATAGTTTTACATTTCACAATTAAATTTATGATGAATTTGGAATTAATTTTGTATAAGGTGTGAGGTTTAAGTTGAAGTTACCTTTATGTCTAGGATGCCCAATTGTTCCAGCAGCATTTATTTACAAAGATTATTTCTCCTCCATTGAATTCCATTTCAGTTTTGTCAAAAATGTGTTGGCTAAACTCTGTTAGCCTATTTTTGGGCTTCTTATCTTGTTCCTTTCATTTTTTCCCACATTTTTTAATTGAGTTATAGTCAGTTTACAATGTTGTATTAATTTCCAGTGTAGAGCACAATTTTTCAGATTTACAAGAACATACATATATTCATTGTCTCATTCTTTTTCTCTGTGAGCTACCACAAGATCTTGTATATATTTCCCTGTGCTATATAGTACAATCTTGTTTATCTATTCTACATATGCCTGTCAGTATCTACAAATTTCCAACTCCCAGTCTGTCCCTTTCCACTTCTCTCCACCTTGGCAAACACAAGTTTGTATTCTATGTCTATGAGTCTATTTGTTTTGTGTTTATGTTCTTTTTTTTTAAGATTCCACATATGAGCAATCTCATATGGTATTTTTCTTTCTCTTTCTGGCTTACTTCACTTAGAATGACAGTCTCCAGGAACATCCATGCTGCTGCAAATGGCATTAAGTTGTCAGTTTTTATGGCTGAATAGTATTCCATTGTATAAATATACCACTTCTTCTTTATCCAGTCATCTGTTGATGGATATTTATGCTGTTTCCATGTCTTGCCTATTGTAAATAGTGCTGCTATGAACATTGGGGTGCAGGTGTCATCCTGAAGTAGGGTTCCTTCTAGATATATGCCCAGGAGCGGGATTATTGGGTCATATGGTAAGTCTATTCCTAGTCTTTTGAGGAATCTCCATACTGTTTTCCACAGTGGCTGCACCAAACTGCATTCCCACCAGCAGTGTAGGAGTGTTCCCCTTTCTCCACAGCCTCTCCAGCATTTGTCATTTGTGGATTTTTGAATGACGGCCATTCTGACTGGTGTGAGGTGATACCTCATTGTAGTTTTGATTTGCATTTCTCTGATAATTAGTGATATTGAGCATTTTTTCATGTGCCTATTGATCATTTATATTTCTTTCTTGGAGAATTGTTTGTTTAGGTGTTCTGCCCATTTTTGGATTGGATTTTTTTTCTTAGTAAGTCATATGAGCTGCTTATATATTCTGGAGATCAAGCCTTTGTTGGTTTCATCGTTTGCAAAAATTTTCTCCCATTCCATAGGTTGTTGTTTTATTTTTCTTATGGTTTCCTTTGCTGTACAGAAGCTTGTAAATTTAATTAGGTCCCATTTGTTTATTCTTGCTTTTATTTCTATTGCTTGGGTAGACTGTCCTAGGAGAACATTTTTGAGATGTATGTGAGATCATGTTTTGCCTATGTTTCCTTCTAGGAGGTTTCTTGTATCTTGTCTTATGTTTAAGTCTTTGATCCATTTTGAGTTTATTTTTGTGCATGGTGTGAGGGAGTGTTCTAGCTTCATCGCTTTACATGCTGCTGTCCAGTTTTCCCAACACCATTTGCTAATGAGACTGTCTTTATTCCATTGTATGTTCTTGCCTCCTTTGTTGAAGATGAGTTGACCAAAAGTTTGTGGGTTCATTTCTGGGCTCTCTATTCTGTTCCATTGGTGTATATGTCTGTTTTTGCACCAATACCATGCTGTTTTGATTGCTGCTGCTCTATAGTATTGTCTGAAGTCTGGGAGAGTTATTCCTCCAGCCTCTTTCTTTTTCTTCATTAATGCTTTGTCAATTCTAGGTCTTTTGTGGTTTCACATAAGTTTCATTATATTTATTCTAGTTCTGTGAAATATATCCTGGGTAATTTGATTAGGATTGCATTAAATCTGTAGATTGTCTTGGGCAGCATGACTATTTTTTAACAATATTGATTCTTCCCATCCTGGAGCATGGGATATCTTTCCATTTTTTAAAGTCTTCTTTAATTTCCTTAATCAATGTTTTATAGTTCTCCATGTGTAGGTCTTTCACCTCTTTGGTTAGATTTATTCCTAGGTATTTTATTACTTTGGGTGTTATTTTAAAGGGGATTGTTTCTTTACCTTTTTTTCCTGTAGATTCATCATTAGTGTAAAGAAATGCAAGTGATTTTTGTATGTTAATCTTGTAACCTGCTAGCTTGCTGAATTCTTCAATCAGTTCTAGTAGTTTTTGTGTGGACCTTTTAGGGTTTTCTATATACAGTATTATGTCATCAGCATATAGTGACTCTTTTACCTCTTCTTTTCCAATTTGGATCCCTTTTATTTCTTTCTCTTGCCTGATTGCTGTGGCTAGGAATTCCAAGACTATTTTGAATAGGAGTGGTGATAGTGGGCAGCCTTGTCTTGTCCCAGATTTTAGTGGGAAGCTTTTGAGTTTTTCACCGTTGAGTACTATGCTGTCTGTAGGTTTGTCATATATAGCTTTTATTATGTTGAGACATGTTCCCTCTGTAGCCACTTTGGTGAGAATTTTTATCATAAATGGCTGCTGAATTTTATCAAAAGCTTTTTCTTCATCTATTGAGATGATCATGTGGTTTTTGTCCTTTGTCTTGTTGATCTGATGTATTACATTGATTGATTTGCATGTGTTGAACCACCCTTGTGTCCCTGGGATGAACCCCACTTGGTCATAATGTATAATCTTTTTTATGTGATGTTGGATTCTATTTGTTAATATTTTGGCAAGGATTTTTGCATCTACGTTCATCAGTGATATTGGTCTATAATTCTCTTTTTTGGTAGTGTCTTTGCCTGGTTTTGGTATCAGGGTGATGGTGGCTTCATAGAATGAGTTTGGGAGTATTCCCTCCTTTTCAATCTTCTGGAAGAGTTTGAGAAGGACTGGTATGAGTTCTATGTATGTTTGGTAGAATTCCCCGGTGAAACCGTCCAGTCCTGGACTTTTATTTGTAAGGAAGTTTTTTATCGCTATTTCGATTTCATTTCTAATGATCGGTTTGTTCAAGTGGTCAGCTTCTTCTTGATTCAGTTTTGGTGGACTGTATGTTTCCAGAAACTTGTTCATCTCTCTAGGTTATCCATTTTGCTTCCATAGAGTTTTTCATAATATTCTTGTATGATCTTCTGTATTTCTATGGTATTTGTTGCAATTTCTCCATTTTCCTTTTTTATTTTGCTTATTTGTGCTCTCTTTTTTCTTCTTTGTGAGTTTGGCCAGAGGTTTGTCGATTTTACTTACTTTTTCAAAAAACCACTTTTTGGTTAGATTGATTTTTTTCTATTTTTAAAATCTCTGTTTTATTTATTTCCTCCCTGATCTTTACTATTTCCTTCCTTCTGCTGCCTTTTGGCGTTTTTGTTTTTTTGCTCTTCTTTTTCTAATTCTTTTAGCTGGTGGGTTAGATTGTTTGTTTGAGATTCTTCTTCTTCTTTTTTTTGAGGATTGTTCCTTTGATTTATGTGTAAATCCTTCTGAAAATACAACATATTCTTGAGTAATAAAGCTATATGATATGTAGAGAAATTTCTCCCATTGATTCTCCTGTTTCAAATTTGTTTTAGTTATTCTAGTTTTGTTGCATTTCAAAAAAAAAACCTTTTGAATATGGTTATCTTTATCTACAAAAACTCTTGTTGGAATTTGATAGGGATTTTATTAACCTTGTTCATCAGTTTAGGGCGAATTGGTATCTTTACTATGTTGAGTCCTTCAATCCATGATGAAGTGTGTTTCTCCATATATTTAGCTCATTTGAAAAATTACGTTCATTAGTGTTTTTCAGCATGGAAGTCCTGTACATGATTTGTTAGATTTACATCTAAGTATTTCATTTTTGGGGGGAGCCCTTGCAAACTGTATTTGTAACTTTTGCTTTCATGTATTCATTGCAGGTTTTAAGAAATATGACTGATTTTTTGGTATTGATCTTTTATCCCGTGACCTTGATGAGCTCACTTATTCCGGAATTTTGTCTTATTTTGTTTGACTCACAGATTGATTAGAAGTATGTTGTTTAGTTTGAAAGTGTTTGGAGATTTTCTTATGTCCTCTTTTAAAATGAATTCTACTTTGGTTCCATTGAAATCAGACAATAATCTCTGCACAATTTAAATTCTTCTAAATTTGTTTGTTATGTTTGCTTTATGGATCCAGCTATGGCCTATCTTGGTATATGTTCTTCAGATTCTTGAAAAGAATATATATTCTGCTGTTTTGGGGTGAAATGTTCTATACATATGTCAATTAGATTCTGTTGATTGAGCATGCTGTTAAGTTCTTATTTATTCTTGCAGATTTTCTGTCCAACTGTTCTATCAATTGTTGAGACCAGTGAGGGGATGTTGAAGCCTGTAACTATAACTGTGGACTTGTCAATTTCTTCTTTCAGTTATATCAGCCTTTGCTTCATATGTTTTGCAGCCCTGTGGTTTGGTATGTACACTTAAGGATTGTTAGGTCTTCTTGGTGGGTTGACCTTTTTATTATTATGTAATGTATCTCTCTATCCCTTGAATTTTCATTCTCTAGAGTCTACTTTGTCTGGTATTAATGTAATCATTCCTGAATTCTTTTGATTGATATATGCATGATACATTTTTTTCCATCTTTTACTTTTTTTCTTTTATTCTTTTTTTTTTAATTTTAGTAAAAAGAGACTTTATTTGAAAGGATTATTGCAAGGGGGAAAGGGACTATTGCCATAGGGAGCATGCAAGTATGTGAAGAGTTGGGCAAAAAGTGTTTCTTTTATAGAGGAGTAACAAGGCTAGAGAAGTTTTTATCCTGAGCCCAGTCAGTTTTCAAGAGAGGCTATATGTGGGCCAGGCTAAGAGTGGGCCAAAATTCAGAGGCCTAGAGGAAGGAGAGAAGCTTAACTATAGTTTGGTGAACAAGCATTTTATCTAA
Organism: Vicugna pacos; assembly: GCF_048564905.1. Taxonomy (NCBI): domain Eukaryota; kingdom Metazoa; phylum Chordata; class Mammalia; order Artiodactyla; family Camelidae; genus Vicugna; species Vicugna pacos. The sequence goes on along the minus strand of NC_132997.1, from coordinate 35,706,156 downwards.
CTGAACAACAGGGCTGAAACAGGTCAGCTAATCTTTTCAGGCAAAGAATGAGGCTTTGTAGGTTCAATGTCTAGCTTTGTCTTTGGTCAGCAATGGGGCATCCTTGAGTGTTACCTTAGTCATTTGGGAAAGGGTGTTTTTTTGTTGTAAGCTGTTTTCCATGACTTGAAAGGGAGGGAGATTTCTCCACCCTCACACTTTTCAGGTAGAATTCAACACTGTCAGAGGTAAAATCTCCAGGATCCAAAGTCACTCAATTGGTGACATCCTCAAAGGATGTTGATAAGTGAGTCATTCTTTCCATATCCTCACAACTGACAGTATACTGAGCACCCACTTTTGGAAGTCTGGCCAGAGTGCTCCTTCTCTTGACGGATGAGGTCGGAGGCATTTCATTGATTTATGATAGACTTTTTTAGATTCCAGTGCCTCCTGCTTGGTCATGGTGTGTTTGCTTCAGAGCCTGTCATCAGCGCTGTCACAGCCATCCTGTCATTTCACCTCGTAAACCACAAAGATGTGATCATATTCACTGTGCTTTAACTTGTACTTACTTCTGTTGGGCCAGACAATAAGCTGGGGGGGGGCAGAGCTCTCAGCTGGCATCCTGATTATTCTCCCAGCATCCTGATAAAACCTCCCTTTGAAAGATGACAGAAGGCCCTGTGGACTCACTTCAAGTGGTCATTCTACCTCCTTCATTTCATCTTCCACTTCTTCTTCCAACTCAGAGTCTTCTGAACCCTCAGGAAGCACAATGTTCAAGGCAGCACATTTCTTCAACAGATAGACTGTCAACATTTGAGAATCTGCTCAGGTCACCCTTTACTTTCAAACTACCTATGTCGTATCTGAAGTGAGTTGTTTTGTAGATGGTATATAAATCATATTTTTTTTAGTCCACTCTGCAAATCCATTTTTAATTGGTGTATTTAGACTTTTTATATTTATGATAATTATCGATATCTTAGGACTTAAGTTTGCTATTTTATTTTTTTTGTTTTACTATTGTTCTGCCTTTTTTTTTTTTGGTTTCTTTTGTATTTACTTCCTGTGGGAGACTTGACATTTTTTAGAATTCCCTTTGAGTTCTCTAAAGTGGTTTTCAATGTATCTTCTTATATATAGATTGTTTTAGTGATTGCTCAGGTATTACATTATATTATGTGCCACTTCTTTCTGGCCTCAGTGGTTTCTGATGAGAAATTTGCTGCCATTTGAATTGTTTTTCCCCTCCAGCTAACTCATTCTTCCTCTCTGGTTGCTTTTAAGACTTTTCTTTAAGTTTCAGAAATTTGGCCATGGTGTATCTTGCTATGAATTTGTTTGGTTTTACTCTGTTTCTGTTTGCTCAGCTTCTTCGATATGTAAGTTTATATATTTTTCCATGTTTAGGAAATGTTCTGCTATTATTCCTTGAATACTTTTTGAGTTCCAACTCTTTTCTCCTCTCCTTCTGGGACTCTATTGACATAAATACTAACTCTTCAGTTATAGTCCCACCTGTCCCAGGATCTCTTTTCTTTTTTTTTCCAATGTGTTTTTTTTCTGTTGTTCAGATTTGATAATTTTTATTTACCTTCAAATTCACTGATTCTTTACTTTGTCTTGTCTACTCTGCTGTTGAGCTCATCTGTTGTATTTTTGTTTCTCTTTGTGTATTTTTCCGTTCTAAAATTTCTGTTTTGTTCCTGTTTACATCTTTTAGTTTTTACTGAGACTTCCTGTATGCATTTTCATTTGTTTCAAGCATCTTTGTAATTGCTCCTTGCAACATTGTGATGAGGGCTGCTATGAAATCCTCATCAGAATATTCCAACACTTGTGTCATCTTGAAGTTGGTGTTTGTTGATTGTCTTTTCTCATTTAAGTTGGGATCTTCCTGGATCTTAGTATACATAATCGAATCCTGGACACTTTAGCTATTATGTTATTAGACTCTGGATATTTGTTAAATCTTGTGTTTTTGTAGGCATCCTCTGACACAATCTCAGTCATGACTGGGAAGGGTGCTCCTATTGCTAGGTGGGCATTAAAGTTCAGGCTCTGACATGGTGTCCAAGGACTCTGAAGAGTGGGAAGGAGCTCATTATTGTTCAGCAAAGATGAAATCTCATGCTCCCTACTTAGTTTACTTTTCCACGATCAGGAGGTGTTAAGGGGAGCCTTATTACACTTGAGTGAGAGTGGACATGTTGGCTGTCCACTTAGCCTGTACTGGCAGGGGTTAAAGTGGGGCTGCAGTCTTTTCTATGGTGTTTGCCTGGAGTAAAATGGTTATTGTCAAAAACTTCTCTGTCTTGTGATGCTACCCCAATTCTGGTCCTTTGACTATAAAAAGGCTTTCCTTGGGGTGCCCTTGTTTTCTGCACCTACATTTCCAGACTGCTGTCTTCTCTAGAACCCAGTCTGGGATATGTGAAACCAAAAGAAAACCCAAGGAACTCACCATCAAATCATGTTTTGGTTTCTGAGGTTTCTAGCTAGTTTGCCTTTTTTTCTCTCTACCTGTCATGTTTGTTTTCATAATGTCCAGATTTTTAGCTGTACTCAGCAGGAGGAATAGGAATAAATATATTTACTCTATCATTGTGGAAGTCCTCTATTATTTTGTTTTTAATGTCTTTTTTTCCTAAATAGCTTACTTTAATTTTAATTTTATATTATTCAAATGTCTTTATACTTGGATAAGGAAATTCAGCTTATTAAAATTGATTTCAAAGACAGATACTGATCAGTCAATTTCTTCCATTTTGCTTACTACCTTTGTAATTAGTCATGATTTTTTCCTTAGTTTGTTGATCTAGTCAGGTAAAGTTTTATTCTTCTTCCCTGTGCCTGAGTCTCTCTACCTTGGATATTCCCTTATGCATCTCCATTGCACTTGAAGTGGCTTCTCATCTAAAGGGTTCCACAGCTAATGTGTGCAGAGTTCTACTGATCTTCTGTGAGATTTTGAGATCCTGGGGCAGTTTTCTTCTAGGAGCACAGGGGCTGTGGCTTCTCCATCAGTTCTCTGGAGCAGGTCCGCATTCTTTGGCTTCTCTGAGAGAACATCAGAAAGCTAAGTTGTGGAGGCAAGATGCAGAGGAGCTGGCCCACACTGACTCTAGGGGTCTTCAGATGTAGCTGTCTTCTCTGGGTGGGATGACAGTTCCCATCACTTAATGCAATGGCAGCACTAAAACCTCACACTATCATCATCTGATTCTGTTCTGTATTCAATGAACCCACTGATCCCAGCCCCCACCTGGAGATTCCACTTTGGACAGGAAACATAATTTCAAAGAAGGCTCTCTGGCCTCAAGCTGGTTCTTTTTAAAAGGTGACATTAGGGCATGACCTAAAATCTCAAAGAATCTCAAATGTCTGTCTTTTGGGGACTGGCCTTCTTTATCCATCATAATGGTTTGGTGGATGGAGATGGAGTGTCTTGGGCCTGGAGCCACCTGGGCTGATAGGACATTGGGTTAATTGTTTCCACCTGGTTCTTGTCTGTCATTCCTGTTGTCTTCTAAAGACCCCTTGTATTTAGGCCATAGTTGGTGAAGAAAAGCAAAGACTTGTGGCACTTTTTTATTTTTATTTTTTTTTCTGAAAGAGCATGACCTCTTAAAAGGCCATGCCTCACAAGTCCGATATTCACCCAAGTTAGATCAGGATACAAGGGGTTGAATATTAGCTAGGTGTGTACCCCATCTAACTCTGAATCTTCCTTAACCTTTCTGTGCCCCAATGTGCTTCTCGAGAATTCATTGTCAGCAATTCAAGATTAAAAGAGATCATATTGAAAAGTATCCCAGCATCAACAAAGAGTTCATGATATCCATTTTGCTCATCTGATGTGGTTATCATTTTTCTGTTGGATGCAATATACAAGAGACTGCTCCCAAAATGTGCTTTAATGCAACGAATCTGCTTCATCTCCATGGAGTCCATTTTCCAAATAGAAATATCTCATGTATAAGGTTTATATGTATAAATATAAAATTTAGTTCTTGAAGAATTTTTAAATCTTCATATTTTATGGTATCAGCCCTCTAATTTCACAGTAGGAAAATCTCAGACCCAAAGCATGACTATGACTATCCCAGGATCTCCTGGTCCCAAGCTTTTCTCCACACCTAGGAAGACACTGGACTTTTGGTGCTACCTGGTTGACTGCAGAGCTGTGAGCGGGACACTCAGATGGAAGGTTGTGAACAAGACAGTTTCACATCAGGAGAATGCCACTTTCCCTCTGCCTGATTCCTCCCCTATGAACTGTCTCACTGTGTTTTGTCTATGATGAGAACTTTATCCTTTGGACCATTTTACGTGCTCTTATTCAGTGATTAAGCACACGAGTAGTGCAAAGTGGGCAAGAAGAAGAGTGGTAGGAAGTGGGAGAGAGGGTCGTGGGATGGGTGCTTGGGGTGGGGAAGCAAGAGCAGACTGGTCACAAAGACCTTTTAAGAAACTATAATGACTTTGACAGTTATTCTGCATCTAATGAGGAGCCACTGAAGACTTTTGAATGAGGAGGGACATGGCCGGGTTCTTGTTTTAACAAGTTCACTCTGGCTGATGTGTGGGATTTAGAGTGAAGGGGGCCAAGGACAGGGATACCAGTTAAGAGGCTACTGCAGAAATCCAGGAAGAGGTGGCAGTATCTGGACCAGTGAGGGGGTGATGACAAAGGGTGAGTTTCTCGAAGTATTTTGGAAATAAACATGAGAGGCTATGCGAATGGATTATGTGGAATGTGAAATAGAGGAATAAAAAATGACTCTGAAGGGTTTGATGAGCAAGAGAAAACTCATTTTAAATACATGAAATTCAGGGTGCAATAGGCCAGACGTAGATCAGCCTGGAGTGCTGTCCCAGGGACAAAGCACCATCCTCATTTCTGCCCACATCCCATTGTCCGAGATTCAACCTGCTGGTCTAATCAAACTCCAGAGGAGTTCTGGAAACACATCTCCCAAATGCTCAGGGAGAAGAAATGTGGAGAACCCACGACATGGCCTTGCCACAAATGTCTTAGTGAAACATCACATGTTCAGATGAGGGAACATTATGCAGCCATGAAATGTGCTTCCCAGGCTGATCTGTCCCCTCATCAGTGACGGTGGATGGCAGATGGCAGATGGAAGCAGCCTGGATCTGAGAGTTGTTGCTTGGGGGAAAAACTGCTTGGAGAGGCTCAACATAACATCAGACTCTGAGTAAGAAATAAACCTTGGTTGCGCTGAGCCACTAAAATGTCAGCACGTCCTTGTTACTTCGGCAGAGCTTAGCATATACTAATAAATCAGCACATTTATTGCATAGCTGAGTTCATTTTTCAATATCTTATTTTACAATAGAGCTCCCATGAACATATTAAAGCACACATTTTTGTTTATATCTCTGACCAAAATCATTGAATATATTTTCTGATTTTTGGAAAATGTAACCCGTACACCTCCTTCCTGCCCCCTCCCTCTCCATGTAAAGTAGTATAAGAGAGTATCCATTAGAACTTGGCTATTTTTAAATTGCTATTTTTAAAAATTACGTTAATTTTATAGATTGCAAATAACATCTTGTTTTAATTTGCATGTTTTTGATTTCTAATCTGGTTGAGAAGTTCCTTTCCTAAAGCCTCTCTGGGAAAGAAGATGCTACTGGATGACTGAAGGTCCTGGGTAAGAGCATCTTCTCACTCCGCTGGTGTTTGTGCATCTTCTGTATCCATGAGCTAGGACTTCTTTAGCTGAACTCTGCCCATGAAGAGAAATGTCTTTGGAGCTGTCTTACAGTTGCAGGTGTTCCTCATTTAATTGGGATTTGCTTTATTGTGCTTCACAGATATACTTAAAAAAATAGATTAAAGGTTTGTAGCAACCTTACATTGAGCAAGTCTTTTGGCACCATTTTTCCAATAGCATTTGCTCACTTTGTGCCTCTGTGTCACATTTTGGTAATTCTCACAATATTTCAGAATTTATTATTATTATTATATTTGTTATGGTGATCTCTGATTGATAATGTTTGATGTTACAGTTGCAAAAATGTTACAACTTGCCAAGGGCTCAAATGATTGTTAGCATTTTTTAACCATAAAGTATTTTTCAACTGAGATAAGTACACTTTGTTTTTACACCTAATGCTATTGCACACTTAATAAACTGCAGTATAATATAAACATAACTTTATGTTACTCAGGGTGCAAAAATTTGTGTGACTTGTTTTGTTGTGGTACTTTATTGCCATTTTCTGGAACTGAACCTGCAACATCTTTAAGGCATGCCTATTACTGTCTTGTCAGTGGTTGGGATAGGCAGTGCTGTGTCTAGATGGAAATGAAGATACCCATTCTTCCAATTGTATGTCTCTTTAAAAGAAAGAGAAGCTCTCTTGGTTTTCCAGGGAGAAGCCCATTAGTGATTCAGGAAAGGCTTAATGGGACTCCCACTGAAATACAAAGAACTCATGAACTATTGGATGAGGTGAACAGATGCACACATCACAGCACACCCCACAATGTGCTATGAAAGAGTCCACCATGGAGTTGCAAGAACACAGAGGATAGGGGCCCTTTCTGCCTGAGGGGCTGGGATGTTCCAACCAAATCTTGTAGGTAATGTTCCAGATGACACCCCAGCTTGATCTCTGGTCCAGGTCCCGAGCTGGGTCTTGTCTCCCATGACAATTCCCACAGCAGCCCCTCTAATGGAGTATATAAGCCAGGTTTCCTGTGCTGAAAGGTGATCAAATCAGACAAATTGTAAATTTACAAGTGTTGTTCTGTCAGCATGTATATTTTTATAGAAAGGAGCAAGTCTCCACTGAGCTGGCCAGATAATCATCTCTGCTTTCCCTTACTTGTTCAGAACTGTGAAAGAACGCCCTTGGCAAGGACCTGGTTTTAATCACCTTTGGTTAACACAGAAGCTTTTGAAGGCGAAGGTGCTTTTTGTAAACTGTGGCAGAGTCCCAAGGCATTAACATTTCAGACCTTTCTCCAACATGTGAAATGTCTAGCACAGGGCCAAGGTATCAAGCCTGCAGAGACAATCCACTTACTGCACAGGGAGTGACTTTAATTCCTCTGGCTCATTTCTCAAAGACATGTTTTTTTTTTTTTTAATTTTAATTTTTTTCATTTTTGAAAAATTGCAGGCCACGCAAAGCTAGAGACTTCTGGGTCCAAGGAATGTTTCAGCTTGCTTTCATTTAGGTCATAAGGAAGGCTTTTAGGAGAGATTTAGAGAAGCCAGAGATCTTGGGAATGGTCCCAGAGATGATTAAGAGCCTGGAAAGATGGAGCTTAGAAAAAATCAAGAGGGTTTCAGCAACTTCACTAGAGACAATGGAGAAAGTCACTCTCCCTCAAGAAAACTCAGAGTTAAAATGCAATCAGTGTTCCCCTGCCCAGAGGTTTCACTGGTTGCTGCATAATTTGGTTGAGGATATAGGGACCTTGGAGCTTGCAGGCAGGAAGTAAGGCTGAATCCTACAGGTGTTGAATACCAGGAATAATACCCATCCTTTGTTCTGGTTTAAGTATTAACTGCTTTACAGGCAATGTGGGTTGCTGATACCTGACTTCTGGAGATGGGGCTCTGAGGATCAGAGGAAGGATGAGAATGAGATGGTGGATCCTTGATATTTTGCTTTCAAAATTCTTAACTTGGAACATAAACCTCTGGTTGCAAAGGACCTGAGTAAACACTGAATGAAATAGGCTCATGGAGCCTGGACTTGGCTCAGAAAGTCCTAGTGAAAATATTCTCTCCATTCCTTCCCAAGGTCAGGCAGTACCAGGCCCATGTTGACTGACTGAGCCTCCAAGTCTTCTCTCACTTCAGGAGAAGGGGTTCCCCTTGGAAAACATAGCCCTTGCTAGGAGTTTATCTTTGACTTGATCTTCCTAGAGCTCCCAAGCCGAGGATGCTCATCAAAAGTGAGGTCTTGATGAGGAATCTTGGTTCTCTGATTTGCCTTACATGGATGGACGTTGCTGGACCTAGTGGATTCTGCAGATTCCAGCCCACTCAGGAATGTCCAGGAGAGCTGATTCACAACTTTGAGTTTTCCACAGAGCAGAAAGCTTCCCTTTAAAACAAAATATAACAGAGGCTACCCTACTGGTGAGAAGTAGGAGAAAATATTCAGAGAGAGCTGTCCATGAACGTCATTGGGAACCCAAAGACATCTGTGTTCCATGTAGTGTGTGGTCTTCCCAGGATCACTTGTCCTCAAAATGTCACTTTCAGAAGGACACCTAAGGGGGAAAAGGAGGCCCCAGCCCACCACCCATCTCCCTGGATATGGTTTTGAAGGCTGGGATGGCTCTCCAAGATCTTGCTGTGACCATCACACAGGCAATGCTTCTTAATCAGTCATACATTTCTTCCCAAAATTCTGAAAATCAAAGCCACCTGGAATGAGATTAAATTCTGCTCCATGTTCAAATATGTGATTTGACTGCCACTGGAGGCTGGTTTCTGTGTTAGATGGAGAAGTCCAGCCAGTAAATGTCTAGAACACAGCCTGGAGGGCAGGGCCGAGTGTTCTACGAGGTTATGGACTGTGATGACAGCTGCTATGTGAGATGTGACCCATGAACACTTGGAGATTCTGGCACACTGGGCAATCATTTCCTCCAACCCTCCTGTGGGTCTGGTGGCAGCTGCCCAAGGAGCCACAGTTTATACTTCCATTTACTTCTGTCTGCCTCTGACATCCCTGCATGTGCCCTGAGCCCAGGCCTGTGGTTGCCTGTTTATGGTCTAAAACAACTTTAGTTTTTGCTCTCAATGGTAACATTTAAAACTTTATTTATGTACTTTTCTAGAGTGAAATAATCTAACCACATACCAAAATGTTTTGGAAAATATAGGCAAGATGAAATTATCACTCTAAATCTCATCACAATAAACACCATCATCATTTTTTCCAGAAATTTGTCTTATCATAATGGTTCTCATATTCAATGATTAGTTTTACATCTTTGATTTTATTTAATATTAAATTATATCTTTCATGTGGCTCTATAGTTTTGTTGATCAATACTTTTGATTACTTCCTAATATTCCATGTAAGTATGTGTTATTATTTATTCTGCTTTTTCATCATATTATGAGAAATACAGCTATGATAAACAGCATACAAGTATTTCTTTTCTTTTTCATATTTACATTAGATACTAAGGCCAGTACAAACCTTTGTATTTGCTATAATATATTTTGGCAGATTTCTTTAGGAAAAGATTGGACCAAAGTTTACAAAGTTACTAGAAAATATTAGAACACAAAGCTCAGAGCCAGTTTTAGGTTTATTTATGAATTAGCTCACTTATTAAGCTACTTAAGCTGGAAAAAAATAACACTTCTGGTATCTATAACATTTGAAAGCTCCTTCTAACATAACATCTTTTTTTTATTTTTAAAGTATGTTTTATGTATTTTTGTGGGGGGTAATTAGTTTTTTTTAAAATTAATATTTTTAATAGTGGTACTGGGGATTGAACCCTGGACTTTGTGCATGTTAAGCACACACTCTACCACTGAGCTATACCCTCCCTGCAACATGACATCTTGAAGGTCTGAGACCAAGTCAGACAGTGGATCATTTACTTTCTTCTTTGCTACGTGGGCTTCCTCCTGCATCGTGGGGAGAGTGTGTGCCATTGGCCAGCGGTGAGCCCTCCATGCACTCATCTCTCTGCCTGTCTGGCTATCTGTCCACATTTCCACCTACCTTCCTTTATCTGCCAAGCCTCAGGAAGGGTCAAATGTTGTCCTATAGCATAGCAAAACATCACCCATCCCAAATAAGTGTGATAATGAAACATGGGAGAAATTAAGACGTTTAAGTCAGGAAACTTCGTGGTCCGTAGACCTCCAGGGAGGGTCACAGAGCTGGTGTGAAGTCCCCTAGTGGCCACAAAGAAGACTCAATCACAACTAGTTACAAGAACTGCAGTGTCCCTGAGGCAAAGCCAAGCCGTCTGCTCAGAAAAAGCACTACAGTGCTGGGTACAAACAGGAGACTTTCCTCATGGTACCAGGAATGAGGCTGCAGTGAATCATTATGGGCTGTATCCATCAGCACGTGTAGCACACCTCTCAGAGGCAGTTTCCTGTAGGGCCCCAGGTGTGCATCATGGCCCAGCCCAGTGCTCGAGTCACTAAACCAGTATTTCTTAGGGCTTGTGCAGAGGAGGAGATACCAATGGGAGCAGGTGGGGCTATGCTGATGGTGGTAGAGGGGAGTGTCAGCTGATTTGGCCCAATCCAGGAATGAATCTTTTGAGTATCTGGAGAAGTAGATGGACAAGAGTCTTTAAATTCTCCACAAACTTTGCTCTTCTCAGCCATGTTTTGAATGACTCTGACAGGTACTGAGGTTATAACCATACGGTTTGACAGGCACCTAGGTGGTCAAATGGAGGCATGGAGAACCAAGCAGCCTCCATGTGGGCACAATTTCATATCTTCTTGTCAGTGTCAAGGATGTAAAAGTTGGCCCTTGTACAGAAGAAATGTGCTCATTTCCGTTCAAAAATGAGAAAACATAGATAGAGTCAAATTTCTCCTTAAAGGAAGTGAAAAGAAATGGAGAAAAGAAAACAGGTGAAAGAGTTAGCTAGCCCACATTGTTACAGAGTCCAAGCTTGTACTGCTTGCTACATGACAGGCCAGTAAAGTGAGAGACAAGTTGTTGGGCCAAGGAACTTTATTCAGAAAGCCAGCAAACTGAGAAGATGGTGGACTACTGTCCCAGAGAATGATGTTGCCCAAGGCAGAATTCAGCCTTCTTTTATACTAAAAGAGGGAGGGAGTAAAGTCAAATATTTCCTGGTTCTGGTCAGCCTTCGAAGGGGTTGTGTTTGCTGCTTCCTTCCTGCAGTTATCCACAGGTGGGCCTAGTCAGGATGTTTCCTGTGAGCTAAACAAAGGCATTTTAGCTTAACACTCATACCTGGGAGCTGAGGGGCCATTATGTATAATTTAAGCTCATTGACAACATCCCTTCAGTGATTAGCTTGTAGCAAAAGCAATAGAATACAGAGATTCAAGTAAGAGAAACAGATCCAACATGGAGTCAGATTTGTTCTTCCCTGTTACAACTTCAGTGGTTTTCAGGGTGTAGGCCCCAGACCAGCAGCATCAGGATCACTGGGAACTTGTTAGAAATGCAGATTCTCAGGCTCACTCCAGGCAAGCCCAACACTGGGCACCTTGACTAGACTCCTGTGACTCTGATGTCTGCTCAATTTGAGAACCACTGGCCAGGATTCTGAGGGGGGACCCATTAACTTGGCCCCTGGTGAGTTGGAGGAGGGAGCAGGGTGGAGTTGAAAGTACAGTGCACATGAGACCCACCATCTGGGTTCCACCCTACACGTGATGGGAATTTCTGGTGTAACCCTGAGTAGGCTGGATTCAGCTGCCTCATGAAAAATGAGTCTATTGGTCTCTAGAATTTCCTGACTCCACTGTGTTGTTATGAGAAATGAAAAAATCTTTGGAGACTATAAAATGCTATCCAAATGTAATTTATGTTTCAATTAAGTGTTAAAGACTACTGAGTATCAAAGTGACAAAATATAGCTTCACTTATTTTAAAAGAACAGTGTACTAGTAGACACTCAATAAATATGTATCCAAAGAATCAGTGGATGAAGTGAGTCAATAAATCAACAAAAGTGTGGGGAGCTGGATGCCATTTACAGCTTGAGGGTCTCCTTTGCTATCACAGTAGGTCACAGTTGGTGGTGTTAGTTGTGTCTGGAGAGGCAGTGAGCAATGCAGGTGATGAGATGAGGGTTGTACCTTGTAGAAGTGGGTACAGGGTGCTGCCATTCACGGAGAGAGAGAGACTGCTGACTGGAAGGAGTAGGGGATGTTGCCTTCAATGTTGGAAATGTTGATTTGGCAGCTCTTGGGTGATCTGGGAGGAGGCATCAAGGTGGTGGTACCATGTCCACATCCAGAGCTCAGAGAAGGGGACAGAACATTAATAAGGCAAAGGAAACACTAACTATGACACCATAGAACAGTTAGCCTTAATTGATATTTTCAGGAAATTACATTCCCCCAAAAGAGAATATACATTCTTTCCAAGTGTGCATGGAACATTCTCTAGGATAGACCACATCCCCAGACACAAAACAAGCCTCAACAAATTTAAGAAGGTAGAAATTATGTCAAGCATCTTTTCTGACCACAATGGCATGAAACTAGAAATTAACCACAGAAATAAAAACGAGGAAAAAAAAGATGACTGCATGGACACTGAATAACATGCTACTAAAAATCCGAAGGGTCAAAAAGGAAATCAAAGAGGAAATTAAACAATACCTTGAGACAGAGCTCAGAGAAGGGGCCTGGCTGAAGGTTCACATCCACGCATCACCTGATTGTGGGTTGTATGTGATGCTGTGGGGCTGGATGGCATCACTCAGGACAAGACCACAGGGTGAGAAGAGAAAGCACAAAAGGTTGCCCCTGAGCAGTGCCACACTGACTGTGGGCACAGGAGGCTGAGACTGCACAGAAGGAAAAAGGGAGGACAACCATGGCAGGTCCTGGCATGGATAATTTCATTTAATACTTGTCAATAATGCTTTGGGTAATTAAGTTGTCTTCATGTTAAACAAAAATGGGGCCAGGGGACCGAGAAAACATTAAAAGTCTCACGGATACAGTGAAGTGCTCTGGATGATCAGAACACAAGCTTTCCCAGCTCCTAAACCTGTGCTCATGATTAGCATGCAATGCTTGTGGTGTTTAGGGCCCAGTCTTCAGTATAGGGAACCGTGTATGGGAGCACCACCTGAATAAAAGATACCTTGGCCAGGGTTTGCATCTGATGCGTGGATAAACAAGTAACAGCTTTCCCAGAGCAACAGGCATCACCATAATAATGCATTATGGATATTTATGACATACACAAATGGTGGGTTCAGAGAGGACTGTGTGTGTGTGTGTGTGTGTGTGTGTGTGTATGTGTATGTGTGCAAGTGTCTTGGGAGGGTGTTAGGTAGGAAGATAGAACTAAGTCCTACACAAGAAAAGTGTGGTAGGACTGGAAGGTATGAGAAATAAGAAAACTGGATGAGAGGATGGTGCCAGATGAAGGAGGCTGGGAACTCAAGGCTGAGGTTGTGGCCAGAAAAAGAGCTTCTGTGAGATTCCCTTCCATGAGACACCAACTGTGAGGTGGGTGACCCACCAGAATGGCATGGACTGTATTGAATTTTTGATAATTTCAGGCAGTGACCACTACATTGACGATGTCAACAAGTCCTTTCCATGTTTTTTTTTTAAAGGGATATTCTGCATCCCAATTTCAAGGAAAGTATGAGCCTGTTGCTAGAAGTAAAGGCGATTTTGATGGATGACAGACAGAAAGCAGAAGCCCTCAACTGTAATGCTTCTCCTTCTTTGTCAAGAGATGTTAGACTGGATGGATGAATATTAAGCTAAAGCTGAAGCTGGTGGAACTTTTGTAAAAGGGCTCAGTGCTGTTCTGTGTGGATGCTTGTCACTGGACTCAGAAGGACACATTCTTGGATCTTCAAGGACCCGGGACTTACCAGTTCACTAGGTCACCCTCTTCCTTTGCTCTGGACTTGGATGAGGGCAGGAGTGTTGCTGGAGCCCGAAAGAGCACCTGTGTTTTTTGTCATCTGTACCAAAGCATGAGCGAAGTTATATTTCATATTGAATGACCCTGGCACTGAAAAACAGCAAGGCCTTTTGCAAAGTATTGGATAACCAGTAATTATGGCAAAGCACTGACTTTTCTCTAAACAGTTCTACCCCTGTGAAAAGAGCCAGGTGCCCAAGGCTATTTTTTACCGTACACAATTAAGCAGTTCTTGAAGTCTCTTAACTTGACTGTTTTGGTATTATCTTAAAGGATAACAAACCTGTTCAGCCTTACTCATATTCTTCCTTCAGTCTTAGATGTTCTCATCAACTCACCTGAAAGGCTAGTTCTCCCACCTAGCTGGTTGGGTGCCCACTTCTCAGGTAGCCCTCACCTCACCCTGGCTTCCTTAGGGCTAGAGAGTCACTCATGCCTTTATGGACTCAATCACAGATATTCATACAATAGGTTCACTGTGCTGTGGAGCTCCATTAAGTGTTTTGTGTTTGAAAACCCCAAAGTAGAAGGTGCAGTCATTTTTAAACCAAGGAACCTAAGCTTCAGCTGTGTCCTTTCTTTCCCCTGGAACATTGCTTATTTTCTCTGGATGATGAGAGGCTGAGAAGGTTGTCCCAGGGCTATTGTAATAGTAATATGTAAGACTAAAGAGAATTCACAGGTTCCACTTATAAAATAAACAAGTCATGGGGATGTCGTGTACAGCATGGTGATTACAGTTAATAATACTGTGTGTGTATCTGAAAGTTGCTAAGAGAATAGGTTTGAAAATTTCTTATCATGATGTGAAAACAATTTTGTGACAAATTTGTGACAGATGTTAACTAGACTTACCGCGGTGATCATTTCACAATATATACAAACAAATCATTATGTGGGTGCACCTGAAACTAATATGTTTTATGTAAATTTTATCTCAATAAAATATTTTTTAAAAAGGGAATTCATGGGGAATTTATGAAGACTAAACCTCTGAACAAGGTAAGATGTTTAAAATACTATTGTATTTTTTTTTTTCAGAATGAAAAATAATACGTGAAGAGGAAACCATGCCTGTCAGGAGCCCCAGAAAGTGGAGATGGAACAATCATAAGCTCCTTGGCTCGAGCCAAGCTGAAGTCGTGCATTGAGGCTCAATGAGATAGGACAGGCTGATGAAGCTGGAATGGGTCTGTGCTTTCTGCTGGACTCAAATCCACTGCATGAGGTGAGATGATTTTTCTGCTGATTAGAACAGAAAAAGAAATGCAATTTGTTTGGAAAACAAACCTGTAAAAGAAAATATGAGGGGGGAATTATTGAGAAGAACAGGTTAGGAACATTTGCTTTCAGTTGTTTCCTACCTGCTCCATAGCAACGTCCAGCTCAGAGAAAGCCACATTTACAAACTTCACAATTTTCCTAAGATCTTGGCTCCCTCCATGCACATTCCTTCTCATGCTCTTAGAAACCAAATCAGAGGGGTTTCATGAGAACAGTTACAAATATCATCCATAATGGAGGGTTAGAGGCCGGCAATTTATCGCATCTAATGCAAAGATTGTGAAAGAATTTTTCAGATTTCCACATCTTCTATGTAAGTTGAATATATCCTTTGGTTCTAAGGAAAACAGCTTATAAAATTTTTGGGAGCTCTTGGGACATCAAACAGCTCTTAGAGGAGTGCATTTTAATGGTTTACTTGTAAAAGAATCAGTAAAAGAAGCAGAAACATATGGTTTGAATTCCTCTGAATAATACGAGGTATTTTTGTAGGCATCTTTTTTTTTTCCTGAGGGTCTCACATCTTTGAGTGCTTATCCCCAAAATACTCAAAATAACCCTTAGATATACTGACATGATGAGAAGACAACAGTACTGTAACACTGTCTTCTTGTTAGACCTGGAACCAGGGTCCTAGCAGATGCTGGATTCATCAGGAAATGTGGAGGCAGGGGGAGGGACAGAAACATCAGTGGAGTCATGCGTAATTAAGATGCAGAAGCAGCTGGTCCAAGAATTCAAGGCTTAAAAGCTTACAAACTCCAAGCAGATGACACAAAAACTTGAATTGGGTCCTGGCAATTAAAAATGGAGGCTTGAGTTGGGGTGAGTAGCTTGAAAATAGTAGAGCTCTTCAACTTTATGCTGATGAAACAAAAGAGTCTGTGGGAAGCCTAACTTCCTTGGCCGTGGATTAGAACATGAGAGTGAGAATAACTTCTCCTGAAGTCAAATGGGTAGAAAGGAATGGTACCTAATTCAAGTCCTGGGCCCCTTTCATTGTGTTACATCTGAGTTCAGGGGCTGGCAGGAGACAGTAGAACAGGAGTGAGGATAGACTTGGGTCAAGTTTGCATGACCTTGGGCCAATGGCATCACCTTACCTGTGTGAGATTTCTCCGCTGTGAGACAGGGCAGTAATGGCCACCTCAATGACTTGTAGGATGGACTATTAAGGCTACGTTAGTTATCATCATAGCAATGCATTTTCCTCTCTTAGGCAATAACTTAACCAATGATTATTGAGTGCCTACTGTTGGCTTGCCCTGGGGATACGGCAGTGAGTCACTGCAGACATGGGTTCTTCCCTCTTGCAACCTGGAGTCCGGTGGGAGAGACTGACATTCCTGAAATGACCACATCAGCAGGGATAACAGAGCACCAGGTCAGGGAGAGATGGAGCCTGTATGTGGATGATTCAGAGGCTCGAGACTTATGGGGAACTGAGGATAAAGCAGGGTGAATCTAGACATGGAGGAACCAAGGGAAGTCAAAGGGAGCTAAGGATGTGATGGGAGCCTCACTAGTTTCTGATCCCATGATTTTGACCCAGGGGCATCTACAGGATGCTTTAGGCTGCCCTGCCTTTGTTCTCGGCCTCTTGGGCCAGTGCTTCTGCCCACTAACCCACTGCTCTGGATATTCACGTCTCATCCCAGTTTCACAGGACTCTTGGGGACTCAGCTCAGTTCCAATCCCTCCTCTCTAGCTCAGCTGTGAGCATTGTCTAGATTCCACATTTTCCTGTCGGAATCCACCTGCTGCTGCATAGTCCCGGCCTGTGCCTTGTTTGTCTCAGTCTTTATCACTAAGACCACATCCCAGACATCACCTGTGGTTCTGTTTCCTCCCTTCTGTTTACCAGTAAATGATACCCAGAACCCCGAAATACTCGTTTGGGCAAAATCCTTGTTTGCATGCAACAGAAACTGACCCCAGCTGAGTATATCAAGAAAAGGAATTTGTGTGAAGGCTGCTAAGTGATTCAGAGAACCCCTAGGAGAACCACGTAACAGTGTTTAGACAATGATCAGGCACTAGGGAAGCTAAACCACAGGCAAAACAACCCCCAAAATCAGACCGAGAGCTGGTTTGGTGTGACTCCCGTGGCCATAGCTGTCCCACCTGGAGGCCCTGGCTGCCCTGCAGCCTCAGCAATGCTGGCCACAGTCACAGGGGCTGACCCACTGCTGCTGCCTCCAGGGATGCAGCTTTGTTGGCCCCAGAGCAAATCGGGAAAAGGATGGCTCACTTTTCAAGCCCATCAAAAGTGAGTATTATTTATCATTTATATGCTGGAGAGGATGTGGAGAAAAGGGAACCCTCCTACACTGCTGGTGGGAATGCAGTTTGGTGCAGCCACTGTGGAAAACAGTATGGAGATTCCTCAGAAGACTAAAAATAGACCTACCATAAGACTCAGCAATCCCACTCCTGGGCATATATCCAGAGGGAACCCTAATTCAAAAAGACACCTGCACCCTAATATTCATAGCAGCACTATTTACAATAGCCAATACTTGGAAACAACCTAAATGTCCATCAACAGATGACTGGATAAAAAGTCATGGTATACTTCTACAATGGAATACTACTCAGCCCTAAAAACTGATAAAATGTTGCAATTTGCAGCAACATGGATGGCCCTGGAGAATGTCATTCTAAGTGAAGTAAGCCAGAAAGAGAAAGAAAATTACCATATGACATCACTCATATGTGGAATCTAAAAAAAAAAGAGGAAGACAAATGAATTTATATATAAAACAGAAACAGACTCACAGATACAGAATACAGATTTGTGGTTGCCAATGGGGAGGGAGGTGGGAAGGGATAAACTAGGAGTTTGAGATTTGCAGATAACTGACTGGTATGTGTAAAACAGATAAACAAGTTTATACTGTATAGCACAGGGCAATATATTCAAGATACTATGGTAGCTCATGGTGAAAAAAAATAAGAAAATGAATATATGTATATTCATGTATAACTGAAGAATTGTGCTGTACACTGGAAATTGACACAACATTGTAAAGTGACTATACCTCAATTTAAAAAAAAAGGAACACTAAAAAAAAGTGAGTATCAGAGGTTTTCAGAAGAGGAAGCAGATGCTATGACTGGCTAAGTCTTAGCTCCAAAAGCACAGTGAAGAGACCACTGAAGGGCTCTTTCTGCTAGATTCTAAGTTGGTCCCAACATGGAAGGACTGAAAGATTGACTAGGTGAAAAAGAGTGAACCAGAGGGGGAAAGAAAATGGTGTCCAGCTTTTGGTTTGGATCACGGGGTGATGATGTTGGCATTTACTTTTAAAATGGGCAGAGGAAGACCAGACTAGAAACAATAATGGATGAAATGGATTTGAGGTACTTGTAGGATATTGAATGGATTACTGAATTTACATAACACTCGGTGCACAGTAGGCACTTAATAAATACTTGCCCAATGGACATGTTGACCTGAAGGCCATTTGGAAGATGGGGACTATAGCTAATGAATAGCCATGGGCTTGTGCAGGGGAGAGACAAAAGAGGTTTCTTCTCTGCCATTCCCATCAGCACAACAGCCCCAGTACAGAGAGACTGCTCAACAGGCTTCATGCTACTATGTCCCATGGGCCCCACGGGGACCTGGGCTTCCTGGGCACGATGGCTTGGCTCTTAGTGCCAAGTGTTGCTGTTTCCCAATAGAGACAAGCACCAGGGGCCTCCGTGGGTTTCTCCTTTTCCTGTTGAACTCGTTGGTCATCGCTTTTCTGGTCCTCTTTCTCCTGGTACTCTCCAAGTTCCCCACAGAAAACTAATAGCAGGAAAAAGGAAGATCGTGTAGGCTCTTGGGAGCAGAGCAGGTTGGACAAGCAATAAATTTCCTTGATGTTCTGTTTGTTTTAATGTGAAAGCCCAAGACTTCAAGTTTTTCCCACTGAAGAAACTTGACATTCCTGAGACGTGTGTTCTTAGCTTCAAACGCTGCACCACTGCTCCAGCCCAGATCCAGTGTAAGAGGGGTCTGAAAGTATTTCTCCTATTACCTTTCCTGCACCCCCCAACAGTGAGGACCAGCTCATCAGTCTCCCTGTTTTCGTGTCCCATGATGCCCCATATCCATGACGGTCCAGGTGGGCTTATGTTTATAAGGCTGTTGAATTTAGAGGAGGCCAAATGGACAGCTTTATGTAGCCATGAGTATCAAAACTTAGAGGAATCTTGGTGGCTTTCTGATCTAGGGAATGGAAGACGCATGCACTCTGATCTTCCATGCCCAAATCAGTGGGCTTCCATTATCACCACAGAACCCTTCCCTAGAAGCCTTAGAGCCCTTCCCAACACAGCATTCCAGGGAGCTATGCACAGAATTGGCATGAGAATTAAAACTAACTTGTTATCTCAGATGGTCAAACTCTCTCCATCTTACTAAGAAGGACTTTGAGACCTAGGGAGGCTGGGATTTACAAGGGCTTCTTACAGCAAGGCCTGGACCTCTGCTGTCTCAGTTAACCCACTCTTTATGCCTGGAGAAAGGGGCCCTTCTACTGCTTCTACTGATCCCTGCAGCAGGGATCAATCTTTGTACTTGTCAATTCTCCGGAATTGAATTGGACTTAAACAGTCCTGTGTTTAAACTTCAAATTGAGGTGATTTAAATCTCTCACTGAAGTGCTGAAGACATGAAACACCCATAAATGGCCTAATAAACTAAAAGAAGAAACTGTTCATTAATGGTTAACAAACCCTTCCCTTCTTCATCACAAATGGAATTCTTGACAAATTCTCATAGTTGAGATTCAGGGAGGCAACATGAAATAGTGGAAAGAACATTGGCTCTAGAGGAAGTCACCTCTGGTTGGCATCCCTGCTCCACCACACAAGCTGAGTGACCTTGGACAAGTTACCCAACCTCTCTGAACTCAGTATTCATCATCTGTAAAATGGGAATACGTTCTACCTCAGAGAATGAGTATGACCTCAATGAAATAACGTTTTAAATGCCTGAGCTATAAGGGACATTTAACTAAAAAGAGTTTGTGGTTGTTTCATTCCTGTTTTAAGAGAAAAAGTTTTCCTAGGACGCTAGGGCTTAGTTTTAAAAACACCTATACATTCATGATCACTCAGTGGGATATTCCTGGGCACCCGCAAACTCTGATAAAGAGTCCAGATATGCTGGAGATGCTGGTATAAGACAAAATGAGCTATAAATGTTAAATTGAAACGGGTCAACAAGGGGAAAATGACATGAAACAAATGGGCAAAGAATGTGGGAAATGAAGAGAAGGTCAAGTTGGAAATAAACAGGGAATGTGATGCCTCCAAGGAGAGGACTGGGCAGTCACCATGAGCCCCAGCTGCGGGCTGGCTTCCACCTATGGGAAATGTGGCTTCTCTTCCATGCAGAGCCCAGGTGGTGCTCCAGGCTCTGCTCAGGTGAGTCACACACTCGAGGAGCCACCTCTGGATCTTGTGACTATCTACAGGGAGGAGCAAAGCACAGGGACAGGAAAGCAGCCTCAGGGACTGGGCCATATGGTCAAGGACCAAACTGTGTCTATGAGAGTTGATGTGGAGAGTCACCTACGAGGGTGACAGGCCTCCTCCTCCAGGAACTGAGGTCTGAGGATAGGTGCAGCTCTTAGAAGCATGCTATTTTAGTCTACCCACATTTTCTTTTCTGGTCTTTAATAAATTCTTGGTGAAAAGGTTGCTCAAATCCCTGGTATAAACCAAATAAAGGAAAGAGCCTACTATCAAAAAACAAATTTCTTCTGTACAGCACAGGGAACTATATTCAATATCTTGTAATAACCTTTAATGAAAAAAATATGAAAAAAGTATTTGTACATATATGCATGACTGAAATATTATGCTGTACATCATAAATCGACACATTGTAACTGACTATACTTCAATTAAAAAAAAATATATATATATAAATAGAATTTTAGCCTGCCTTTGCTGTAGGTAAAAGAATAATCATTTTTATATTGAATAACAATCCCTGGGAAAAAATGAAATCAATTAAAGAGAAGGAAGTGTTTCACCCCTACCAAAAATAAAATGGTGTCCCATACACAGTGGTGGGTGAGTGGATGAGGATTGTACCGGGACCTGGATGAAGACTCTAAGGAGAAGAAAGATTCAGGATGCAGAGGGGCAGTTTTTGACAGGTGTGTTCAGCTAGACTTCCCCTTCTTCTGCAGCATGGCTTCCTTGAACTGTTGGGAGTGTGGGGTTTGGATTTTAAAGAAGAGTTCATTTCCTTACAATTTCTCCCCTGTGTTTGCTTGTCACACCTCTCTGGCTCTTTGTTATCATTCATTTTACAAGAAAATTGATTTCTTCTACTTATCAAATGACAGTTGGGATTCCTGCTTTGCCACTTGGGGAAAAAAGAGCACTCTTACCTCACACCTTACACTCATATTTCAGATAGAGTTACAATAGCTGTGTCTAAAAACATATTAGAGTAAAATGTGTGTAGAATAAAATATAGACTATTATCTGAGCAGAAACCACAAATGAAAAGAATGATAAATATGACTGCAAAAAGAAAGTGAAATTTCTGTAGAAAGCAGTAAGCCATACATGCAGTTTAGAAACAAGGAACAAACCAAGAGAAAAAAACACAGCATCCAAGAAACACAGTGTATTATTGCTTTTAATCTATAGAGATTCTACTCTATATATTAGGAAAAATACTCTAATAGGAAAAATAAGATCTATTTGATCCTAATAGGAACAAAAAATGGAAAAGATATGTAAAGTGGCCAGTGGAGATATAAAAATATATTTATCCTATTTTATAGTAAAATAAACATAAATGAAAATAACAAAATGTTTACTTGTCAAGTTAGAAAAGATGACAGAGATTGTTAAGAACAGTGAGGACAGAGGGAGGAGAAAGGGCAGCATCTACATTGTGGCAGGTCTTAGAGCAGGGTGGTCAGGGCGTTGATACAAGCAGGTCCACCTGGGTTTGAAATCCGGTTGCTGGATGTCACTAACCACCTCCGTTTGTCTGCATCATCATCTGTATAATGGGATTAATAATGCCTCAGAGGGTTCTCAACAGAATAAAAGTCAGCATGAAAAGTGCTTACAAGAGCGCCTGGCATGTAGTAAGTACTACATAGCATTAACTTGTCTTACTATACTATACTTACTATAAAATTACTATTGTTCTTATTCTCAACATGTTGTACATGGGCGCATTCACTGATTTAAAACTTTCTGAAAAATGACTGGTGATTTTATATATATATATGTGTGTATATATATACATATATATATAAATTTAAATGTGCATGCACTTCAGTTCACAATTATTTATTTGTATATGTTTCTTTATGATTATATATAAAATTAATTAATTTATTTTTTATTGAGTTATAGTCAGTTTACAATGTTGTGTCAGTTCCCAGTGTAGGACACAATTTTTCAGTTATACATGAACATACACATATTCATTGTCACATGTTTTTTCATTGTGAGCTACCATGAGATCTTGTATGTATTTCCCTGTGCTATACAGTATAATCTTGTTTATCTATTCTACATAAGACTGTCAGTATCTACAAATTTTGAACGCCTAGTCTGTCCCTTCCACCCCTCTCCCCTTGGCAGCCACAAGTTTGTATTCTATGTCTGAGTCTATTTCTGTTTTGTATTTATGTTCTTTTTTTTTTTTTCTTCTTTTAGATTCCACATATGAACAATCTCATATGGTATTTTTCTTTCTCTTTCTGGCTTACTTCACTTAGAATGACATTCTCAAGGGTCATCCTTATTGCTGCAAATCGTGTTATGTTGTCATTTTTATGGCCGAATAGTATTCCATTGTATAAATATACCATTTCTTCTTTATCCAGTCATCTGTTGATGGACATTTAGGTTGTTTCCAAGTCTTGGCTATTGTAAATAGTGCTGCTATGAACACTGGGGTGCAGGTGTCTTTTTGAAGTAGGGTTCTTTCAGGATATATTCCCAGGAGCGGGATTCCTGGGTCATATGGTAAGTCTATTCCTAGTCTTTTGAGGAATCTCCATACTGTTTTCCACAGTGGCTGCACCAAGCTGCATTCCCACCAGCAGTGTAGGAGGGTTCCCTTTCCTCCACAGCCTCTCCAACATTTGTCATTTGTGGACTTTTGAATGATGGCCATTCTGACTGTTGTGAGGTGATACCTCATTGTAGTTTTGATTTGCATTTCTCTGATAATTAAGATATTGAGCATTTTTTCATGTGCCTATTGATCATTCATATGTCTTCATTGGAGAATTGCTTGTTTAGTTCTTCTGGCCATTTTTCGATTGGGTCATTTGTGTTTTTCTTTTAAAGTCCTGTGAGCTGCTTATATATTCTGGAGATCAAGCTTTTGTCAGTTTCATGATGAAGCTACAAGTAAAGAAAGTAAAGAAACAATCCCCTTTAAAATAGCACCTAGAGTAATAAAATACCTAGGAATAAATCTAACTAAGGAGGTAAAAGACTTATACATGAAGGACTATGAAACATTGATTAAGGAAATTAAAGAAGACTTAAAAAAATGGAAAGATATCACATGCTCCTGGATGGGAAGAATCAATATTCTTAGAATGGTCATACCACCCAAGGCAATCTACAAATTTAATGCAATCCCCATCAAATTACCCAGGACATATTTCACAGAACTAGAACAAATCATAATAAAATTTGTATGGAATCACCACAGACCTAGAATTGCCAAAGAATTACTGAAGAAAAAAAAAGAGGCTGGAGGAATTACTCTCCCAGACTTCAGACAATACTATAGAGCTACAGCAATCAAAACAGCATGGTATTGGTACAAAAACAGACATATGGACCAATGGAACAGAATAGAGAGCCCAGAAATGAACCCACAAATTTTGGGTCAACTAATCTTCAACAAAGGAGGCAAGAACATACAATGGAATAAAGACAGTCTCATTAGCAAATGGTGTTGGGAAAACTGGACAGCAGCATGTAAATCAATGAAGCTAGAACACTCCCTTACTCCATACACAAAAATAAACTCAAATTGGATCAAAGACTTAAACATAAGACAAGATACAAGAAACCTCCTAGAAGAAAACATAGGCAAAACATGATCTCACATACATCTCAAAAATGTTCTCCTAGGGCAGTTACCCAAGCAATAGAAATAAAAGCAAGAATAAACAAACAGGACCTAATTAAACTTACAAGCTTTTGCACTGCAAAGGAAACCATAAGCAAAACAAAACAACAACCTATGGAAAGGGAGAAAATTTTTGCCAAAGATGAACTGACAAAGACTTGATCTCCAGAATATTATTTTAAATTTTTATTTTTTATTGAAGTATAGTCAGTTACAATGTGTCAATTTCCAGTGTACAGCATAATGTTTTAGTCATATATATAAATACATATATTCATTTTCACATTCTTTTCCATTAAAGGTTGTTACAAGATATTGAATATAGTTCCCTGTGTTATGCAGAAGAAATTTGTTTTTTTGTCTGTTTTTATATGTAGTGGTTAACATTTGCAAATATCAGACTCCCACATTTATCCTTTCCCACCCCCTTCCCCTGGTAACCATAAGATTGTTTACTATGTCTGCGAGTCTATTTCTGTTTTTAGATGAGTTCATTTGTGTCCTCATTTTTCTTTCTTTTTTCCTTCCTTCCTTCATTCCTTTTTAAACATTCCATATATAGGTGATATCATATGGTGTTTTTCTTTCTCTTTCTGGCTTACTTCGCTTAGTATAACGATCTCCAGGTCCTTCCATGTTGCTGCAAATGACATTATTTTATTCATTTTTATGGATAAGTAGCATTCCATTGTATAAATATAACACAATTTCTTTATCCAGTCATCTGTCAATGGACATTTAGGTTGTTTCCATGTCTTGGCTATTGTAAATAGTGCAGCTATGAACACTGGGGTGCATGTATCTTTTTGAATTAGAGATCCTTCCAGATAGATGCCCAAGAGTGGGATTGCTGGATCATGTGGTAGGTTTGTTTTTAGTTTTTGAGGAATCTCCATACTGTTTTCCATAATGGCTGCACCAAACTACATTCCCACCGGCAGTGTAGGAGGGTTCTCTTTTCTCCACACCTTCTTCAGCATTTATTGTTTGTGGACTTTTAATGATGGACATTCACTGTAGTTTTGATTTGCATTTCTCTGATAATTAGGAATATTGAGCATGTAAACATATAAATTCAAACGTACATGCACTTCAGCTTGTCAATTTTTTCTATTTTATCCAAAAGTATTAACCAGAGAGTATGCAAGGAGCAATATGCTAAGATTCCATCACTGTGTTATCATAATCTCAAAATATTTGCAAACAAGGTAAATATTAATAATAAGAAAATCTTTGCCTGAATAATGGCAGTCACATCAGTTTGATGAATTATTATGTATCAGTTAAGATAAAAAAATCAAATTTAAGTCATATATATATTCCCATATATGTATCTGTCTCTACCTGAATGAACATTCACATTTACTTCTAATCCATCTAAATCTGGAATGAAAAACAGAAAGTACACTTAGATGTTACCTCTGTTTTGGTATCTGGTGGTGATTTTTAGTTCTGTAGTTCTCATTTATTTTCTGAATTTTCAACAATAAGTGCATTCAAAATGAAAATAACTTTATTATTTCTAATTAAAAATATAATAAATATTCTGAGATCTCAAATAATTGAAACCATCAAAATAAGTGGAATCATCTGCAAATTAAGTACATATGTTATAGTAGGATTTTGTATATGTTTCCAGTTTTCTTTCATTGTACTTATGCCTATGAGTGAGAGGTGCTTACAGACACAAACCCGCACATATACATATATATATATATATATATATATATATATATATATATATAGTATAAGGAGTTCTGTATTTGCAGATTTTTGAACTTTGCTTTTATCTAGCATCAACATATCTCAGGCATTCTTCTCTTTGAATAGCTAGAGATCTAACCCATGGTTTTGATAAGTTGGTGAGTATTGAATCATATGTCTATGTAAAGCACCAGACATGCGCATGTTTTCAGACTTCTAGGTCCCTAGGAGTAGAATTATGTAAAAAGAAATGGAGAGTCTAAGGCTCTTGATGGCTAATCTCAGATTACTTTCCAGAAAGATTGTACCAGTTTTATACTATGGCTAACATAGTTTAGAACGACCTTAATGTACTTTCATTTAAATTTTTGTGTTTCAACAGTTTAGCTGTTGAAAATATTGTCTGTTTGGTCTTAATTGGCACTCAGAGGAGACTTTCAATCCAAAGCCCGACATGAAGCAGCAGTGGAGACACTTCTGAAAAGAAAAAAACTTTACTAAGTCAAATATAAGCACTTCAAGTCTTCGTATGTGTAGACAATTCATTTCCAAATGTCAAGAACAAAAAGTGGAAATCTGAACTATCATAGCTTGTGAGTATATAAAAAACAGATTTTGTGGGTGACATTCAATTCCAACAGAGAGTCATGCTTTATCTCTCATCTCTTTATTTGTGGCATTTTTTGCCAGTTGGAAATGAGCTACAAATATTCAATTAGAATAAAAATTTGG
Organism: Vicugna pacos; assembly: GCF_048564905.1. NCBI lineage: Eukaryota > Metazoa > Chordata > Mammalia > Artiodactyla > Camelidae > Vicugna > Vicugna pacos. Next base: position 35,679,680 of record NC_132997.1, on the reverse strand, counting down.
CACTCTTTTCCTTTTCATTTTGCATGCCCCAAGTATTCACTTCTGACTACATTCTTACTGTGTATAACATCTCTCTAATCTTTATATCTACATTTACACGTGTTGATTTTGCAGTCGAAACTAGACATGACGTTTGTGTTTTTCTCTCTTACAAACAATCCCTTTTGAGAATCAAACTTAATGCACACTGAAGGGAAACATAGGTAAATTGTGTACAAGTGGTGTGTGTGTGTGTGTGTGTGTGTGTGCGTGCGCACTCATGTTTACACTGGGAGTGGAGGCACAGAGAGGGATAAAGCCAAGAAAGGAATCTGGGATGTCTCCCTGTCTCTGGAACTGCATCCCATTGTGAGGATTTAGATTAGCAGTATGGTCATCAGTCTCCAGGAGTGGACTGACGCTTATAGCGTGCCTGTCGGGGGAGGCAGACAAGTGGAATTCTTCTGAAGTTATAGCTTTGGAGAGTCAATGGCCTGCACCCAAAACTCTTGGCCAGAGGTGGGAGGGACCTAGCTTGCCCCAACTTCTAATCTCAGCCCTTGATCTTTCCCTTCCAAGCTGCTGTCTTGCAGTGCTTGCCTGCTAGTGGTCCCAATTCCTCTTCTTCTGTTCACCATATCCAAGGCACTAATGGAATTTCACAGGGATGACCCAGGAAAGGTGGGTCTGACCCCATCCTTCCTAGTCAGCTATTTCATTCTAATAGACTCCCCTGCATCCTACTTTGGTACCTCCCTGTGAAGAGCAGTACCTTTAGTCATAATTCCTTTGCATCTCTCACCTGTGAGTGGAGCTCTGAGGACAATATCTGTGGGTGTTCTGGGCTCTCTTCTCTGATGCTAAGCTCACCTGTTCACCTTCATGATCTGATCTCTTTGTCTCCCTGTATTGAGCCTCCCACCATGCTAGCCACTGTGTCAGATTAATCAGATCTGGACATGGAAAGATTTACCCAAAGGCCCAGAAACACCAGCCTCAGACAGGCTTGCAGATTCGGAACATAATCCATTCTTTGGAGGCAGTTTTGGTGGAAGATGTCAACCACAGAGTCACCCTTACTGTGGTCCAGGTCAATTGAGCAGTATCTGTTCGGGTGTTTTCCAGCCTTGCTGATGGGCAAAATGGTTCTTAGCTTTCATCTCTGCAGCCAACTGGGCACCATGAACAAGAAACCACTCAATCAAGCAGCAAGGGTTGGCATGTTCTCAGCAGCCTTGACTCCCACCCAGAAACCTTATCTCTGGCAAAATGACTCCTCAGGGTAGCCCAGAATTCCTCTTTTATTGGGAGACCAGCTTGTAGAAAAGATCTTAACAGAAAACAATGTGAGAATGCTTTATTTGCAATGGGCATGTCAAATTACCCTCATCTCAGAGTGCCTTAGAGAAAGTTGTTACTTCAGATACTCAGAACCCTGGACCCTGGAACAAACTTGTCCTGAAATCCATCAGGCTCCCCATCCTCTAAACTCTTTTATGGTGTGCCGTGGGCTGGTCTAGGATCTTATGCTGGCTGGTTCTTCTAAAGTTATCCAAAGTATTTAAGACTCCTCAAGTCACTCACACTTAACTCATAAGCATAGACACTTTCAGAGGTTTTATGGAAGTTAGAAGAACTCCAGACAGAACACTGGCCAGTAGAGATTGGGGTGGCTGCTCACAATGTCAATACTGTGGAAGGATTTGAAGAGGAGTTGATGAAAATATTCAGAATTGGTTGTCCATCGGTGATCAATCCACCAGGGCTGTGTCATTGTTGTATTTTTTTTTTGAAAGACTAAGGTCCCAAATTTGAGGCTGTGAGTGTAATTAAGGATTAAAGCACAGTTTCTGAGACATTCCAAAAAGTATCTCCATGAAGTCTGATGCTATGTGAACCAGAGTCCACACAAATTCTGGTCTTTTATTCAAGTTGTATCACAACCAGGTTCAGCATGCTGTACTGGATTGAAACCCAGTGGAGACAAACCCACCAAAAATATTCTTGGACAATGAGGAAATATGAATTTAGTCTGGGTATTAGTTGGTACGAAGGAGTCATTATTAACTATGTTAAGTGGGAAATGTGGATTTGGCTTTGTAGGAAAATGTACTTAGTGTTTAAAGATTCATACTAAAGTCTTTAGGGATGGAACATCAAGTTGTCTGTAATTTATAGTAAAAAGAGTTAATTTGTAAAAACCATAGTTCTAATCATGCATGAAATACACATCTGGGGGCCAATAAACCTGGACTGGTTTTTTTCAATAGAGAAAAATAAACTCCAATTGGGCCCGTGTTTGACCAGATATCGGGGAAGTAACAAAATTTCCCTACATTCCCAATAGTCTAGGGACAGAGCATGAGAGTCTGGGGAAAGATGACTGTCCTGAACAAGGATGAGGTGAGAAGCTGGAGTTATTAGAGCTGAGAGCCACCTAGACAGGGCGGAGGTTGGGAAAGAAGGAGGGTGAGTGGGAAGGGCTTCTCACTTACAGGGATGCTCACCCTCATTCTGCACCTCCCTCCCCAGGGGCTCTGAGCCCTGTGTTCCAGCCCTAAGCAGCCCCTCCAACTTCACCCTTCTCAGCCCCTGCAGGAAGCCAGGCCTGCAATTCTCTGGCTTCCCAGGACCCATTGCATCTCCATGCTGTGGCCTTACACTGCCCGCTTTCCACCAAGAGTGACCCCTTTGTAGGAGAAACTCAGCTGGTCCCTCCCCAGACAGATAGATCTAGATAATGTACTGCCATAGGTGTGCATTGCATGAACCCTGACCACTCAATGGACATCTTTAGTTCAGGTGTAAATAAAACCAAGGCGCAGAGTTATTTGTTTTTAAGATGTAATCATCTCATTTTTCACTCTCACCACCTTATGCTATATCACATTGGGTGATGTGGTAGGCAGAAACATGTCCTCAAAAGTGTCCATTCTTGAAACTTACAAATATATTATCTTCATGGCAAAAGGGACTTCCCAGCTGTGATTAAGAATCTTGGGATGGGCAGATTATTTGGATTTTCTAGGTAAGCCCAAAGTCATCACAGGAGTCCTAAAATTGGAGAACTTCCTGGCTGTGGTCAGAAAAAGAAATGCGATGCTAGGGTTAGTGTCAGGGGAATAGGGTCAAAAGTGAAACCTTATAAGTCTTGAAGATAAAAGAAAGAGCCGCTAGCCAAGGGCATCCTCCAAAACCTGGAAAATGGATCCAAGCAAGGAAATGGATCTTCCTTTAGAGCCTCCAGAAGGACTGCAGTCCTGCTGACACCTTGATTTTAGCCCAGTGAGGCCCATGTCAGACTTCCAACCTATAGAGGTGCAAAATGACATTTGTGTTGCTTTAAGCACCTTAGATTGTGGCAATTTCTTGTGGTGGTCTTGGGCAGAAATCTAAGACAGGTGAGATGGAACCAGGTGTAATTCCTTGGTTCAGGTGGATCTCCCATGTGCTCTGTTTATCAATACTCAAGTAAAAGCTATCTCTCTATTTGCTGTAGAATTGTGTTCTATCTAATCTATTTCCTTTTTGGATTCCAAAACTCCTGGCACACAGCTATCTTTTAGTCTACATTTACCCCAAGGCAGATCAATGGCTCTTCTGAGATGTCCTTCCTCCAAGGAAGAGACATCCTTTCTTGCTCTTCTCAGCCTATTAGACAGCAGCAATGTGATATGGGTTGTATGAAATTTCTTCTCTATTCGCCTGTCTCCTGGAGTTGGAAGCTCTTTCTAGTTTGAAAGTTCCTTTCTAGTTTGAAGGAACGGAGCAAGATGGAAATATAATTCTAGAATTATATATACCAAGTCATTGTTTTACCTAGCATGGCTCAAAAGATACATTAACTAGTACTGATAAAATTCATTCTGCTACTTACCTTGTGCACCGTTTACTCCTGTGCCTATGTTTTTGTTGCTCTCAAGTTTGAGTGGGTTTTTAGAAATGCACCTAGAACCCCTCAGAGTGAATTTCAAATGCACCACCTAACTCAGAATCCAGGTAGTATCTTATATGTATGTATCCTCCCATATCATAAAATCTGGCTGTTTTCCTAAGGTATTCCGTGTAATAGGAGGCGAGAAAAACAAATTCCATGTGTGCAATTCCCTGCACAGTTTCTCCAGAAGGGAAAGCTGCATTTAATAAAGGGAAATAAATCAGGCTTCCAGAGGACATGGGTCTTATGAAGGTCTCTTGTTACTAGATGTGATTTGTGATTTCTCATGAGGTTCTTATTCCAATCTCCCACTCATCAGAGAGGCTACAGAAATGCCTTTTCTTTTTATAAAGTCACCCAGTCCAGAGGTAATTGTTTCTTCTGCCCTATCTTTTTCATTTGGCAACTTCCTTAATTTCTCCCAAATAATGCATTTAAGATAATTAGCACAGTCCTGACACAGAGCAAGTGCTCAGTAAAAGTTAGCTATTATTGTAACACTTATTATTAAGCTATTATTATAATTGGCTTAATGGGAGAACTTTAAGAAAACACAGATTAAGTACAGAATGTTCATATCAAACTTATGTGGAGGAAATCCAAATTTCTTTTTGATTTCTGTTCCTTTATAAGAGATATATCACATCAGGAAATTCCCCGCCAAACACCCCAAAGTTCATAGCAGCACTGTATACAATAACCAAGACATGGGAAGAACCTAAATGTCCATCAACAGATGACTGCATAAAGAAGTTGTGGTGTATTTATACAATGGAATGCTACTCAGCCATAAAAGAGTAAAATAATTCCATTTGCAGCGACATCTCTAGGAGAGAGATCACCTAGAGATCATCATTCTAAGTGAAGTAAGCCAGAAAGAGAAAGAAAAATACCATATGAGATCACCTACATGTGAAATATAAAAAAAAGAAAAATATAAAAAATATAAAAAAAACCCCAGACTCACGGACATAGTAAACAATCTTATGGTTACTGTTGGAACGGGAGTGGGTAAGGATAAATTTGGGAGTTTAATATTTACAAATATTAGCCACAATATATAAAAATAGATAAAAACCACCAAATTTCTTCTGTATAGCACAGGGGACTATACTCAATACTTTGTAACAACCTTTATGAAAAAGAATATGAAAACAAATAAATGTATGTATATCATGACAGGGACGTTGTGCTGTACACCAGAAGTTGACACATTTGTACCTGATTGTACTTCAATAAAAATAAAGTTTCCAAAAAAAAAGAAATGAATTTTAAAGACAGATGTTAAAATTGCATACTTTGTATCCATCATTAAGTTTCTTCATCATTTCCTGCATTTAGACTATCTTGTAGAATTCAGGTCTGTGCACAATATTCCATTTAACTCTATTACTTCTCCTCTTCCTTTATATAGTGCCCCCAAAGAGACCTCCTTTCATTTCACAACTCAGTAAAGATTTGATTTAAGCATCCCTGAACCACTAAAACTACCCTATTAATATCTTTGAGGACTACATTATTTACTGCATTGTCACGTTTGATTCCTTATGTATGCCCATTTTCTTGGAGAAGATATGTTCTATCATATCTTTTCTCATCATGCATGTAAATCCATTATGGCATTCTCTCATTGATTCATTTCCCCTTTCAATTTATTTTATCATTATTTTTATGTTGAAATAATTTTAGGCATACAGAGAGTGGCAAAATAGTCCACTTTCCTTACTCTTTATCCAGCTTCCTCTGTGTTAACATCGTACATAACCATAGAACATTGATCAAAACTAAGAAGCAAATTCTCATACAATACTACTAATTAGTGTGCAGAACTTATTTGAATCCCATCAGCTTTTCCCCTAAAGTCACTCTGCTGTCCCAGGAGCCTGCGTTGCACTCCCTCACTGGGAATTGCCTTTGCCCTCTCAGGGAGGCAGACCACGGCTAATGCCCGGCCTCTGTGGAGGTTCAAAGACCTGCCGCCTTGCCTGCATTTGGGGGGACTCTAAAGGGCCGTCTCAGCTCTGGAGCACCCACAGGGAAGGACACGGCCTCAGATGCAAGTGCCTTGAGTTCTAGTCTCTCCCTCTCACATTCCTGCCTTCTTCATTTTATTGCAGGTGTCCATCCTGAGAACCATTCTCAGTGAATGTTTTGCATGCAGATCTCCTCTCAGAGTCTGTTTCCTGGGAATCCAACCTGATATTGTTGGAACTGTGATTGGTTCTAGAAATGAGACCCCACAGCAGGATGTGGAAGCTGGTTCATTCACAGGCTGGCTGTCAATGAGGTGGTAGTGAGGTGTTGACAGTCCCAGGAAGGCTAAATTGAAGCAATTATTAAAGTCCCCACTTGTGGTGAACTGGGATGTGATGCCATTTGAAGGTGATGCACCAGTGAGCACAATATCTCTGGCATTTAAGAAGTGTAATAGCAATGATAACTATTAGTCCTAAGAAGTTGGATGGCTGCTACTGAGCACAAGTGATTCATTTAATAAAGGGAATGGCAGAGAGGACATCACCAAAATTGATAACATAGGAACCTCCAGCCTCCCTGTACCCCAACAGATATCAACAATTAGACAGCTATTCATGAACAAAAACAGTTCTCGGAGAGCTCTGGAGTCCATCTAAGAAATTTTTGCCATATGGTGGAACAAAAAAGCTTGAAAAAATTGCAGGAGAAGACAAGGAAGACAGCTTTATTTTACCTGCACCATTCTATCACCCAAGCTGGCACTGTTAATACCAAGACAGAACTTCTCAGCTAGAAAGCATTCACCTCACTGAGAAAGGAAGAGTAGGTAAACAAACAGCTCTTCCAGCCTTTCAGGGCATGGCACAAAGGTCTCTCTTCAGTTTCACCGTGTCCTGACTGGGAAAGCTGAGAAATATAGAGATGGCTAGAAATAAGGAAGAAAAGCAGAGGCATTCAGCAGCCATTCATAGGGAGCAACTACAGTTCACAGTGACCTGGTCCACAGACGAGTTCAGCAGACTTTACCGCTGATGAAACCAATGATCAGAACAGCTGCTGCAGAACTCCTGCAGATTTCACCAGCCTCCTCCCTGCAGGTATGCCTGTTCACTGATGCCAGCTGCCTGAACCTCCCCTTCCCCGACCAGAGCCTGAAAACTACACTGGCAGTGAACTCAGGCCTCTGCAACTCCCTGAATACAAGATGCCAGCCTAGACACTCCTCCTGCTGTGTGTGCACTTGGAGCCAACCTCCCCAGCTGTGTACTTGCATGTTGCCAGCCCAATCCCCACTATTGGCAGTACAAACACCTGGTGGGGGGAGAGTGTGTAGCCATGGGAAAGCACACTAACAGCCAGGGTCCCCATGGTTGCCAGCAAGTCCTGAGTTGTCCCTAATCCTTGCTGCCTGCCCTGGCTCAAATCACTGAGTAAATGTCTGTAAACTGGCCCTTGTCCTTACATAAGCCTCTGCAGCTGGCCCCCACAGCTCAGCATATGCAGACTACCAGCTCCAGCCACCACTGATGCCTGCCCTGGTCCCTAGCCACTGGACCTGCAGGTGCTGCTGAGAATTCCAACAGCATCTGCAGTCACTGACAATCCCCTCCTCCCCCAGTGCTTGACAAGGTCCCTACAGTTATCATTGCTGTGGTCCCCAGTGGCCTGGAGCAAATAGATATCACATACTGCCTTGGACCTGATGCCATCACAGGTCCTTGCATTTGCTGCTCTTCATCACTAGACCTGGGGTCACAACACACTCCAGCATACCCCACCCACACACAAAAGTCTTCCCTCATTAATGTCAGTCCATTAAATCTGGAGGAAGTTATTGTTTCTACAAATATGCAGATACCTACATAAGTCTACAGAGATCATGAAGAATCAGAGAACATGATTTTACTAAAGGAATACAGTAAACCTCCAGTAACTGGCACCAAAGAAATGGAGATCCAGGAACTGCCCAACAAAGAATTCAAAATAATTGCTCTAAAAATTCTCAGAGAACTACAAGAAAACACAGGAAAACACTTTAATGATATCAGGAAAGCAACACAAGAATAAAATAAGAAGTTCAAAAAAAGAGATAGAAAGCATAAAACATTTTGGGTCTGAAGAATACAATAACTGAACTAAACAATTCAATAGAGAGCTTTAACAGCAGACTTGACCAAGCAGAAGAAAGAATCAGCGCGTTATAAGACAGGTTGATTGAACTGGAACAAGAAAAAAAATTGAAGAGAGAAAGAAAGAAAAAAAAAAGAATGAAAAGGAATAAAGAAAGCCTATGGGACTATTGGGGCACTATCAAGATAAACCATGTAGGCATCACTGGAGTCCCAGAAGGAGAAGAGAGGGAACAAGGGTAAGAAACTTTATTTAAAGAAATATTGGCTGAAATTGGAAAAGGAAAGAAGTAAAACTCATTGTTTGCAGAAGACACGATACCATACATGAAAAACCTAAAGATGCCACCAGGAATCTACTAAAGCTCATCAATGAATTTGGAAAAGCTTCAGGTTACAGAGTTAATATACAGACATTTATTGCATTTCTATACACTAACAATAGACTATCACAAAGAGAAATTATGAAAACAATCCCATTTACCATTGCACCAAAAAGAATAAAATACCTAGAAATAAACCTACCTAAGGAGCTAAAAGATATGTACTTGGAAAACTATGAGACACTGATGAAAGAAATTGAAGATGACACAAACAGATGGAAAGATATACTGTGTTCTTGGATTGGAAGAATTAATGTTGTTAAAAATGACCATACTCCTCAAGGCAATCTACAGATTCAGTGTAATCCCTATCAAAATACCAATGGCATTTTTCTCAGAACTAGATGAAATAATTTTAAAGTTTGTATGCAAACACAAAAGGCTCCGAATAGCCAAAACAATCCTGAGAAAGAAGAACAAGAGCTGGAGAAATCACATTCGCTGACTTCAGGCTATACTACAAAACTACAGTAATCAAACAGGATGATACTAGCACAGAAACAGACACATAGATCAATGGAACAGAGTAGAGAGCCCAGAAATAAACCCTCACACTTATAGTCAGTTAATCTATGACAAAGGAGGCAAGTATATACAATGGAGAAAAGATAGTTTCTTCAATAAGTTGTGCTGGGAAAAATCAGACAGCCACATGTAAAATAATAAAATTCAAACATTCTCTAACACTGTATACACAAACTCAAAATGGATTAAAGACCTAAATGCAAGAGTGGATAGTATTAAACTCTTAGAGGAAAACATAAGCAGAATAATCTTTGACATAAACGGCAGCAATATTTTTTTTTGGATCTCTCACCTAAAGTAAAGGAAACAAAGCAAAAATAAACAAATGGGACCTAATTAAGCTTAAAAGCTTTTGCACAGCAAAGGAGACCATTGACAAAATGAAAAGATAACCTACTGAGTGGAGAAAGATATTTGCAAATGATATGACTGATAAGGGGTTAATAGCCAACATATATAAACAACTCATACAACTCAACAACAACAAAAACAGCAAAACTTTAAAAGATGGGAGAACTGAATAGACTTTTTTTTTTTCAAAGAGGAAATGCTGATGGCAAACAGGCACATGAAAAAATCATGTGGAATCATCAGGGAAATGCAAATCAAAACCACAGTAACATACTTGTCAGAATGGTTATCATCAAAAAGAACATGAATGACAAAATGGACCTGGAGGGTCTTTTGCTAAGTGAAATAAACTAGACAGAGAAAGACAAATGACACATAATATCACTTATACTTAGAATCTAAAAATATACAACAAACTAGTGAATAAAACAAAAAAGAAGCATACACACATATAGTGAACAAACTAGTGGTTGGTTACCAGTGGGGAGAAAAAAGAAGGGAGGGGCAATATAAGGGTAGGGTAAAAAATGGCTTATTACACGTTTATATGAAATCATGTGTGCAAAACTTGGAAACTGTAAAGCACTATAAAATTTAAAGAATCTTTCATTCAATTAAAAAAAGAAATAAAAGCTGAGAACTTTTCAAACCTGGGGAGACATTTGGAAATCTAAGTTAATGAAGTTAGTAGATAACCCCAAAATTTCAATCCAAAATTATTATTTTTATTTTTTCTATGTATGTATTTTTATTGAAGTATAGTCAGTTTATAATGTTGTGTCAATTTCTAGTGTATAGCACAATGCTTCAGTCATACATGAACATACATATATTCATTTCATATTCTTTTTCACCATATGTTACTACAAGATATTGAATATAGTTCCCTGGGCTATACAGTATAAACTTGTTGTTTATCTATTTTATATGTAGTAGTTAGTATCTGCAAATCTCAAACTCCCAATTTATCCCTTTCCACCTCTTCCCCCGCCCCCACCCCCCATAACCAAATGTATGTTTTCCAAGACACATTATAATAAAACTGTTTAAAATCAAAGACAGAGGGCATTTCAAAGGCAGCAGGAAGAATAAAAAATGATTATGTTATACAAGAAAACCACCATAAGGCTATCAGCAGATTTCTCAGCAGGCCTTGCAGGCCAGGAGAAAATGGGATGATACATTTAAAATGCTGAAAACAAACAAACAAACAGACAAAAAACATGCCAACCAAAACACTTTACACAGCAAAGTTGCCCTTTAGAAATGAAGGTGAGATAAAGACTTTCTCGAATCAACAAAAGCTGAGGGAGTTCATCACTGCTAATCCTGCCTTAGAAAAAAATGCTGAAAGAAATTCTTCGAGGTTAAAAAAAAAAAGGATGAACACTAATTAGTAACATGAAAACACTTGAAAATATATAGCACACTGGTAAAGCTAAGTATACAGTTAGATTCAGAGTACTCTAATACAGTAATACGGTGGTGTGTTAACTACTTAACTCTAGTATAAGGGTTAAGGAACAAAAATATTGAAAGCTGTGATTGCTACAGTAGATTGACAAGAGATAAAGAGGAGGGAATCAAAGCACAGCACTATAGAAAGTTATCACTTCACAAAGGAAGGCAGAGTGAAAGAAAGGAACAAGGGAACTACAAATGAGTTAGGAAAAAATTACTGAGATGGCATTAGTAAGTCCATACTATTGGTAATTACACTAAATGTAAACAAATTGAATTTCCCAATCAAAAGACACAGAGTGTCTGGATGGATTAAAAGAAAATAAGACCCAACTATATGCTGCATATAAGGGACTCAAGTCAGCATTAAAGACACACATTCACTCAAAGTGAAGGGATGGAAAAAGATATTTTATGCAAATAGAAACCAAAAGAAAGCAGAGGTGGCTATAGTTATATCAGACAATATAGATTCTTAGCCAAAAATGGTAACAAGAGACAAACAAGATTATTATATAATGATAAGGTGGTCAATTTATCAAGAAGATACAATAATCATAAATATATTTACATTCAACATTAGAGCACCTAAATATATTATGCAAATACTAACATATATGGAGGGAGAAATGGACAACAATACAATAATAGTAGGGGCATCAATACCCCAGTTTCAGGATGGATATATTGTCCAGACAGAAAATCAACATGGAAACATTGTAATTGAACCATACTTTAAATCAAATGGACCTAAAAGACATATACAGAAAATTCCATCTAACAGCAGCAGAATACACATTCTTCGCAAGCTCATGGAACATTCCTTGGGATAAATTACATAATAGGTCACAAAACAAATATTAGCTAATTTAAGATTGAAATCACATCAAGTATCTTTTCTGACCACAGTGACATGAAACTAGAAATCAGTAACAGGCAGAAAGTGGAAAAAATCACAAATATGTGGAAATTAAACAAGACAATCCAGAGCAACCAATGGATCAAAGAAGAAATTTTTAGAAATAGCTTAAAATGTAAATGGAAGTACAATAGAAAATATTAAAAAAAGAACTTAAGAATTGATTCTTTGAAAAGATAAAGTTGACAAAATTCAGGCTTAACTAACCAAGGTAAAAATAAGATAGAAGGAACTAAATAAGTAAAATTATAAATGAAAGAGGAGACATTACAACTGATGCAACAGAATACAAAGAATTATGAGAGACTACTGTGAACAGCAATAAAATCTATGGAATAAGAGAAAATATTTGCAAATCATGTGTCTGATAAGGGGTTGATAACAAAAATATATAAATTACTCATAGAGCTTAACAGCCAAAAAATTAATTAAAAATGGAAAGAGTATTTGAGTAGACATTTTTTTCCAAAAATGACATACAAATGCCAACAGGTACATTAAAAGTTGCTCACATCCACATGGGAAAGAAAATAGTGTACATTTATGGTCTCACCCCAGGGCTAGGTTGACTCACTCACCCTCTATGATAGTACATTCCAAAGATACCTATCCAGTCTGGATAGGACCACCATATTATATCAATGACATCATGTTAATAAACTGATAAGCAGGAAGTGATAATTATATTGTAGGCTTTAGTGAGATATAAAAATTCCAGAGGATGAGAGATAAGCCCTGAGAAAATTCAGTAAATATCAGTGAAGTGTGTAGGGGTCTCATGGCCTAGGATATGCCAGAACATGTCCTCCAAAGTAAAGGATATGTTAATGCACTTTGAACCTCTCACAAACAAGAAAGAAGCATAATACTTGTTAGGTCTATGGATTCCACAGCTTGTAGCACATTTGAAATACTGCTCTAATCCACTTATTGGTGGCATAAAAGCTTTCCAACTTTGAAGGGATCTAGGGCAATAAATGTTTCTGTAACATGCATTTTTTTATCCTTGGGTAATGCAACTCAGTAGCACCTTCTATACCAGAAGTATCTTTAGTGGGAAAAGATGCCATGTGGAATTCATGGAAAGCCCCAACTGGAGAGTCACAAAGGAGACTCCAGAAGTCTGGAGCAAAGCTCTGCCATCTTTAGCAAAGAAACAACTGTGTACAAAACACAGCTTTGGGTTTACTTCTGGGCCCAGGTAGAGGAGGAGTATCTGACCATGGAATATCTAATTACCACGTAGCAGTCACCCAAGTCTCAATTCACTGTAAGATCCAGCGGCACATACAGGATTGAACATGAGTAGAGCCAGAAAGTACTTGCTGGCAGCATGACCAGAGGTTACAGACCTCTGTGTCATCTACGGCTTGTGCCCTGGTGCCACTCTCTTAGCTCACATGCATGGCTGCTTGGACGGAGGTCACTTATGACTAACAACAGAGGAAGAAATAAAGCTTGTTCACAGACAGGCCAGCTTGATATGTTTGTTAAAACTCCAAATGAACTGCTGCTGTATCACAGCTCCTCTCAAAGTAGCCCTGAAAGACAATGGTGAGGGAAAACCCTCCAAATGGGCAGTGTTCGGGACAGGAAACCTAATTGCATATTATGCATAGACAGAAATCATCCTAGGTAGAGATAAACTCATGAGCATGTCAACTTTCTTGGCTTGTTGATCAAGGGCCTAGACAGAGAAAGCTTGAAAAATTTGAAATAAGAAGGTGTGGGGGAACATGCATGTGGGTGGAACCATGGAAAAGGAAAGTGTGAGGTCTTCTGTCACATGTTACTGCCCACTGAGAGCACTCACAATGGAAAAGGCATAAACAGCCATGTAGTGAAAATGACTCAGCCAGCTGAGATCAGACAGCTTACGTGTTTGGCAACCATAGAGCTGGCATAATGGATATATGACCAGAGTAGCTATGGTAGCAAGGATGGAGGTTCTGGAGGAATTGACCGCAAAGCATGGGCTCCTATTTACCAGGGCTGATCTAGCTGATGCCAAGCTGCCAGTAACAGACTAACACTGAACCCACAGTGTGGCACCAGAACCCCCCATTAAGAAGACTGTGTACCCGTGTGGTAGCAAGTTGATTATATCAGACTTCCCTACACTGGGACGGGTGAAGCATCATCCTGACCATGATTGACACATATTCTGGGTATTGGTTTGTCTTTTCTGCCTCCAGGGTCTTGGTCGCCATCACTATCTGAGGCTTACAGTGTTTATATCCATCTACATGGAATTCTGTACATCACTTCAGATAAGCAACCCACTTTACAGTGAAGTGGGTCCTTTCACACACCCCATCCTGCAGAAACCATTTTCATGGTGAGCAGAGAAATAACCCTTAGAAACATAGCTGAGGCATAAGTTTGGACACAATTCATTGTGAGAATAGGGCACCTTCAAAGTATAATATTTATGCAAACCAATGACTTCATTATGGTCCCATGCCCCCAGCTAGATTACAAAGATTTAGAACTAATGGGTAAAATCTGATGGGCTACACTTGCCATCAGTCCTAATGACCCACTCATGTTCACTATCTAATAGAAAAAAACATGCATTTGTGGTATTTCAATATGTCTATAGTAATCAATTTACAAATATACCATTTAAATATAATTTATTTTTAGTAACAACAAAACCTATTCAACAGCCAGGAATAGCTCTAACAAGAAATATCAGATCTTTATGGATATAATTATTCATAAATGAAATTATATTTGCACATAAATAAAGCTAAATACATGAAGAGATAAATGATTTTCACTGATGGAAAAACTCAATACTATAAATATATCAACGCCTCCTTAAGAAATCTATCCTTTCAATTCAATACTCATTAGAATAGTTCAATATTTTTAATGGGATGTGAAATTCTAATTCTGATTCTTATGACTGAGACAATTTGAAAAAGGAAAATTAGTAACCATTTTCCTTATTGCTTATTATCATCTAATATAAAGGCAAGGACTGTAAAACGATATGCAAGAATAGACAGACATATCAAGGAATAGAAAGTATAGGCATTTTCACATTTATGTGGGAGGTTAACACAGGATAACAGTACTATTTAAGTCAATGGAGAGGAGTGGGCTGTCTAATATAACTGCGTGGAAACTTTAAGCTATAAATGCGGGGAAAAGTTAGATCTCTACCTTACATACTACTCATAAAAATAAGATCCAGATGGGTTATAGAACTAAACAAAAATAATTTAAAAAGCTAAAATAAATATTAGAAGAGAGGATGTTTATGCCTTAGGAATAGGAAAGGCCTAAAACTAGAAATACATGCTAAACTCATAAAGACTGACAAATATGATGAAATCAACATTTAAAACTATAAAATCAAAAACATTTTAAAAAGATTAACAAAGTATAGACATTACTTTAAAAAGTTAAAGTTGTAAGTACATATTAATACCATATATAATAGACATAAGACCAATATCCTAAATATATGAAGATCTCCTTTATTCAATAGAAGACAAACATAAAAAGAAAAATCACCAAAATATTTGAAGTGGCTGTTTACAGTCAAGGAAATATGAATTGCCAGTAATTTGTACTCACTGATAGTTAATTTCTTATCTGGAAGTGTCCATTTAAAGCAGCAATGATATCGCTTAAAAACCATGAGCATAGTGAAATTTTCAAAGTTTGATAAAATTGGTGATAGCAGGGTAATAGGTTTAGTGGGACTACACATTGATATAGCTGCTAGAAAGGCAATTTTTAGTAACTTGTAATAACTAAAAACGGACAAACTGTGACTTAGAAATTCTTCTTATTAACTCTCTTGGAAAAATAATCACTCAGATTCATGAAAAGGCAGGTACAGGGATGTTCATGGTAACATTATTTGTAATAGCAAACATAAAATAAAATCAAAATGGAACAATCTAAACTCCATCAATATAGAAATAGTGGGTGCTAAAAACACATGGAAGGTATACATTCAGTGGCATTAAGAGATCTTCAAGACACATTATTTAGTGACAAAAAAAGTTACAACACAGTATGTGCAGTGTGGTAAATTTATATAAAACAAAACCAGACAAACATTGCATAAGCATAGAGCCATATATATCTATAGATCAGTGCTGTCCAATAGAACTTTCTGATGTTGGAAATGTCCTATAATCTGTACTGTCTAATACAGCAGCCACTAGCCACATGTGGCTTGAAGCATGTGAAATGTGGCAACTGTGACTAAGGAGCTGAATTTCAAATTTTATTTAATTTAAAATCTTTTATATTTGAGAAACTATATGTGACTAAATGGCTCCCTAATGGAGGTTAACATAGCTGAAAATCCACATATATGCATAATAAATCATCTATGGAAGACTATATTCAGGTGTGGAGATGTAACAAAAGTATATTCCTTTATCACTCATCTCATAGGAAAAGTAATCATTTAAAAAGCAAAATTAAAGAAATAGCTTTTCAAAAGATGTATAAAATCTGTGGCAAAAAAGAAAACAAAAAGAGAAACACTGGTCAAATCACATTTCCTTAGTAATAACATACTCCTAGAAACATGAGCATGAGGGAGTGGCCAACTGGTCAACCCCTATCTAGAGCTGGGCATGGCCAGAGAGAGCTGGTGCTGCCATCTGAGCTGAGGTCCCATTCTGGGGGGCAGAGCAGGAAGGGCAGAGGCTTCTGAAGCTTTGAGGATGAACTGGAAGGATCTACATTAGCAGCCAAACAAGCAGTGGGGTTAGGACTGAAAACAGAGGGTAAGAAGTGTTAGGATCAGGCATATGAAATAACAGCCTGGCTGGGTGAGCCAGTGTTGGGGGCTGGGAGAACAAAGAGCACTTCGTCCACCAGAGATATCCTCTCATCATGAAAGCCCATGGGCATCAGCCCACAGCTGATGGATGGGCCGTGCTGGGTGAAGCACACACACACACAATGGACACTCCCATTACTGCACTTATTCAGATGAGTGGTATCCTTTCAACCTGCTCTTTTTATCAACAGACCATGTCCCCTGTTAATGAATTGCTGATGTGCATGGTGAAGATGGGTCAAGCAGAGAATTAGGGCAAAGGAGCAGCTCCCCTTCAGAGTCCCTATTGTTGTGGCCTGCAGACCCAGCAGGAAGAGTCAGGCGGTTTGGTTTAATGATGGAGAAATGCCTCGCTGCTCCCTAAGTACCTCAAAGTAAAAGAAGAATAGCTGGTGGGCTGTTTTACAGAGCTCAAAGTAGCTCATCCAGCTCTAAGTAGGAACAGACATGTTTGTGTATTCATTTCCAGCTTTCTAAAGTTAATAAAAAAAGATCAGATTAAGGGGCCAAAATCCATAGATAACAGCATCCTGAATTCATCATCTTTCTCAAGAACAGGATCTGGTCCCAGGGCATAAGCTTAAAAGCTGAATATTCTCCATCAGAATATTTTGTACAAGGTGCTAAGTGCTTTCCACTGCTGTGTATGTGAGTAGATAACAAACATGGTGATGAGGAAGGAACTCGGATTAGGAATGACTGAATGCTGACTCTGGTCCGTGATAGTATCTTAGCAATTCTTCAGCTCTGTTCAGTGACTTCTCCCCAGGCACTCAGCCTGCACCATTCCATACAATATTCTTGAGGGGGCTGGAAGAGGGATGAGGCTGTGGGGAAAGAAATGGGGCAAAACAAACAAACGAAGAAAACCCAACAACAATAGAAGCCAGGGAGGGGCCCCAGGCAAGATAGGGTCCAAAAGAGATATGCCAAAACTAGGGCAAGTCGGGCAGGTGGTGGGAGGCACAGGTCCCATCTGTGCCTCCAACATCTCTTTTTGGGGACAACACAATCAACCCAGAGCAAGCTGGACACATTTCTTTTCACAATGCTACCCTCATTTTTCTTTCTCTGTTTAACTTTTAATCATCCTGGGAAACCTCACTTCTGGTGTCACTTCTTCCAGAATGCATTCCCAAACTTCCAGGTTGGACTAAATGCTCCTTCTCTCTCTGCTCCAACCATATCCCCATATATATTCTCTATTTTTGCACATACAGTATCATAGTGAGAGTTATCTGTGTCCTATAGTAACGGTGAGACCACGTGCAGTGTGTTTCTGTATTCACAGGGCCCAGTAAGGCACAGAATGCAGAGTAAGGTGTGTGCTAAATGTTTTCTGCAGTCACTCAAATAACCTTGAACACACGACTTGATGGGTAGTCTTCTCCCTATGTGGTTTTCCAGGGAATACTGACACCCCAGAGTTACATCTAAGTGCCTGGAAGTCATGTGCAATGAACTGGATGTCCTTACCTCTCCCCAGACTCCAAATTCATATGTTGAAGCCTAATCACCAAAGTGATGGTTTTGGAGTCAGGCCTCTGAGAAACAGTAAGTTATGAGGGTACAGTCCCCATGAGTGGTCTTAATGCCCTTATAAAAAGAGGAGGAGACATGGGATCTCTCTCTCTGTGCTCCCTACCATGTGAGGAAAAAATGAGAAGGTGGCCGTCTGCAAACCAAGAAGCATGCTCCCACCAGATTCCAGATCTATCAGTACTTTGATCTCAGACATCCCAGCATCCAGAAGGTGAGGAATAAATGTCTGTTGTTTAAGCCCCTCTATCTATGGTATTTGTTATGGCAGCTGCACCAACTAAGACATCATGAAACACTCAAACCACCACCTTTAATCAGGGTGAGGACTCTCCTATTCTAACCCAGTGCCCTTTCAATGCTTTTCACTGAAAGATGAGGCAGGCTAAAGTATCAGGGCATTATTAGAAATAGCCAAGTTGAGACAAACACAGGGCATCACTTGGAAAAACAAAAGTCCTTTTTCTCAGGGCAGGTGATCAAGCAAAGTGTATGAATGAGTGACTACAATCTAAGGAGGACAAAGTTACCACTCAATGGCTATGATGTTTTAGAATAGCCAGAGAATCCAGCAGCACCCTGGAAGAAGCGAGTTTGGCATGCGATGGATGATGTTTCCACAGGCAGCAGGAGAATGGGGCAGGATGCTGTTGTTATGACAGATATGGGTTCATCCATGAGGCATGCTGGGCTTCAGAGCAAGCTGGTGTAAATACATCCGGAGTTGAGAGAACAGTTTTGGCTGTAGGTCTGTCTCCTACCCATAAAGGCAATATCCAGTAGCTCAATAGCTCATATCACAATTTTGAAGAGGACATGACTGGTCTAGAATGGAGCTGGTATCTCAGGAGCTCTACACAGTGGGTAGGAAGGCTACAGCAGCAGGCATCTCTGGGCACAGGCCAAGGGCTTATGGTAAAGTTATATTTCCATAATCTGACTTTCAGTGGAAGAAATGGCCCAGGATGTGGAGAAGGCGGGCATTAGAAAGGCACTTGAGACCCAATAAAAATGACCTTCTAAGTCAAGAGAGAGTTATAATACAAATGGGGGAATTTGACTCTAATCTGGAAACCAAAGCATGATAGCTGGGCAAACAGGGCTTAGGTGAAGTCTGCACAACATGGAAACAGAGGCTCTTGAAAGGCACAGACACAAAGCTCAGGGCAGCAAGACCAAATTCAGTGGCTTCCTGCAGGTGTCCAGGAAGTTACCAACACACTGGGGTTTTTGTAATCTCAAAAGTGGTTGAGCCTACCAATGAGCTGGGCAGGCCTGGATCAGCCAGAGAATAACACTAATGAATGAACTAAATTTTAATGGACTAAAAGGGATTTATATTGCCCTTTTAACAGGAATATCTAGATAACACTGTCTGTTTGCACAATCGGAACATAACAATATGAGAAGAAAGAATTGATATTTTAAGGAAACTGATTATGAAAATGTTAAAAGAGTCTTTATAGACACAGTCAAGGAGCGCAGGCGTGCATTATGAAGTCAAACACCCACCAATTCATGGCACCTAGTGAGACTTTATGCACTTTGGGAAACTTTGCTGGCTCCAGGGTGTTAGCCACATAGCTATTTGGCAAAGCCATGAAAATAAATGGCAACCAGATATACTCACTAAGAATAAGGCTGGGATTTTACTGAAAAGTGAGATTCTCTGTCTGCTCTTTTCAGTCCTGTTTTGTCTTGTTTTAAAATGATCCATGCTCAGGGGGACTGTAGGAGCTCTCCAAATATAAACACACAAATTCTCGGGACCAGAATATGAAGGGGAAGAACAGAGTGGATAAGAAAATGGAAAAACATATTAACTATTAAGGATTTTATTGCTTTCTAAAAATGGAAGGGTTTGAGGCCCAATTGAACCAGCCCTCTGATCTCAACAGGTGGTGACCCAATAAGTGCATCTGGCCACATAGGGCAATTATCCTACTAAAGATGACACTAGCAAATGAGCAAGTGACATCTGCCATCTTTCCCACATCTGCCAAAGGGGACACTTATAAAGTCTGCCCTGTCTGACTCAGTGAATCAGGGTAAAGATCAAATGTGTTAGTTACTTGAGCCACAAGTGGACGTAAAGGTAAAATTTAACATTATCTCCCAGAACTGGGAGAGACCAGTTGAGCTCCCCCAGCTGCAATGAGACCCTCAGACTGCTGCCTTGGAGCTGCTGTAATTTGATATGAAAGTAAGGCAATCACATGTAAACCAAACACTCTGGGAATTTTTGACTCTTGACTATACACAAGCCCATGAGAACACTTCACAATGTTCTACACCAGTTCCCTGTACTAAAGAGCTCCACGTGAACTCACATTATCTTGACCTCTGTTCATCTACTATTTCTCAAGTGGAGTTCTCAGAAAGTATGATGCTGACCCTTTGCAAGAAATATGCACAGAAGGTCAGATTGCTCAACAATAATACAAAGGCACTGAGGGCTCTACCATTCTCCAAACAATGACTTTCCTAACTTTCGCATGTGCAGTTGCTGAGTCTGTTTCCAATTATCCTGGGAAGCTGCAACCGTGGTCTCACCCTTTGCTCAGAATACAGTTGGGCTGCTGTGGAGAGCAAGGCACAGAGAGCAGTCACCAAGAGAGGGTACTTCCATTTATGTGATATCGGCACCACATAGTTGGCCACCATATATGAGATGTGGGGGCAAAGGGAACACTGTTCCTTCAATGTGTATTTACTGAGCACTTTGA
This sequence comes from Vicugna pacos, assembly GCF_048564905.1. NCBI lineage: Eukaryota > Metazoa > Chordata > Mammalia > Artiodactyla > Camelidae > Vicugna > Vicugna pacos. The sequence goes on along the minus strand of NC_132997.1, from coordinate 35,658,938 downwards.
TATTTGGAAGCTATTGAAGGCATTAGGGAAATAAAAAATGGGATTAGATAAAATGTTTTTCTGTGAAGCTTACAGATAAAGGGAAGCAAAGAAATATCTATATCTATACGTAAAACTTTATATCAACATCTATCTGTATATATTTTTTTTACAGTGTGTGTATATACAATTTAATTACACATAGCAATAAGTCTTATGAGGTCAAATAAAGCAGGGTTAGGACTAGTGGATGAGTGTGTGGTTGGAGGGAGGTTATTTATTTTAAAGAAGTGGTCAATGAGAAGGTGATGCTTGAACAGAGACTTGACTGGAGGGCGTGTTTGGGAAGAACAATTCTTGCAGATGGAGGGAATGGAAGGATCAATGAAGTGATATGAGTTATAGGAGTGTGGCAGAGGGGTCAGGGCCAGCAGCCAAGGCTGAGGCTCTTGTGGAAACTGCAGACAACGCTGTAGTCAGCCTCTCCCCACCTCCCACCCCTTAGCCCCTTCTCTTGGAAAAAGTCTTCTTCTCTCAGGTACCCAAGCTTGCACTCATCTTTCTCCTTTCGTCTCCCTCCCATATTTCCCACTCCCTCCATTGTGTTAGCTGAATATTTCATTGATCTATTTTAAACCCTTTGTTGAAGTCTAATAGATACACAGGAAAGGGCCCAGAGATGTTCACCTGGATGAATTTCCAGGGACTGCGCACACTCAGATTGAGACACTCAGCATGACAGTACCCCAGAAGCCCCTGCACTCTCTTCCCTAGGCACCTCCTTAAAGTAACCACCAACTTAGTTAATTTGGACAGTTTTCATGCTTTATATCAATGGAATCATAAGATATGTGCTTTCAATGTCTGGTTTCTTTTATTTTGTTTAACATGGTATTTGTGAGATTCTTCTGCGTTGGTGTGTATCACTCATTGTTTATGGTACCCTGTTGTGGGAATTTACCCCAATTTATCAATTTGTTCTATTACCAATGGCCATTTGGACAGCTTCCAGCTTTGGTGTATTATAAATAGTGCTGCTATGAATGCTTTAGGATGTAAAGTTTGGTGAACACTTGTATGCACTTTCGTTGAGCATATATGCCTAGGAGCGGAGTTGCTCAATCAGAGAAAAAAATGCATATTAAGATGGAGTAGATATTATCAAAGCACTTCTCAATGTTGATTTACTTGAAAATAACATTGATTTTTATGAAGATAAAGTAGTGCATATTAATAGTTGAAAAATTGGAAGACAGAGTAAAGTAAAACAAAGTAAACTATGTATTAGCCTTTATTTTTATACAGGTCAGCCCTCCCTTTTCCTGAAACCCATGAATAGCAAGGCCTGACTGTACCACACCATTTTATACTAAAAGGGACTTGAGCATCTGTGGATTTTGGTATCCGCAGGGGTCCTGAAGTCAATCCCCCATGGATAGGGAGGCCGGCTCTAATTGCAGAATTGGAATCATGCTATACATCCTCTGTTTTCTTTTTATATTGTAGCATTTTCAACATTGATTAGATATTTTCAAGTCAAAAGTTTTAGATGTGTCAAAACAAATTTAATGATTTAAACTGTTTTTAATATTTTATTACGAACAGTGCTTCAATGAACAATAGTACATAGATTTTTATGGACACTTCTAATTATTTCCTCAGAATACATTTTGAGGAACAGAATTTCTGAATCAAAAGACTTAAGTGCATTTAAAGTTCTTGCTTTATACCACTTAATTTCTCTCTGAAAATGGAAAACTGAACTCATTTACAGTTCCACTAATATTTGGCTGATTCATTTCACTGACAACCTAAGGATATACTATTTTATGAATTAGCATTTACACCATAGCTACTAAAACTAAATATTTATTTGTTAATTGACTATTTGCATCTTTGGTAACTTCTCTGTTCAAATCTTTTGTTCATTTTCTGGGGTACTCAACTTTTTTATTGATTCCGTAGTACTGTACTTTTTCAAATTATTAACTGCATTTTATCATGTTATCTTTTAACCTATATTTTATGATTGCTAATATTTTGTGAAAGAAGACTCATGCTCTACAGACAGAAAAGGCTTGAGAGCTATAATTTACCCTCCTTGAAAGGAAAGTGAATACATGTTTTGGAAGTGCATCTGGACCCCTTATATCATTTCTACTTATGGTGATCTATGAATTGCTGAGCATTTGTAATTGTAATGGCAATTGGAAATGTGATTAGCTCTCATTGTAACTTCTAATAAATGAAAGAACTAGAAGTTATCTAAGGGGCTGCTTCATCTAGTGTCCTCTTCGTACAGATGGGAAAATTGAGGCACGTAGGTTGTAAGAGACTTGTTAAAAGGTTATTACAGTAGGCAGGTGTCTGGGAATTAGAACTCAGGTGTCCTTCCATCCATCACCTCACTGAGTCATGAAGAAAAATCATGCCCTCTTTGTATAAATTTAATTTATGTTCTGTGCACATAGATGCTCATGTTGTATTTCTCATTTTCTCTGGTGAGCATGCTCAGTTTGTGAAGTGCTTTGGCTGCTTGGGGTCCCTGAATACCAACAAACACCTGAGAACCTCTGATAAATGTCTGGCTCTTCCCTCCTGGTGGTCAGAACGAGGTCCCTGCCTCTGGTCTGATTTCCTAGATCACCGTGTAAACCACCATGACAAGTGCACATGTCCCTTTACACCTCCTCCAGGTCCCTTCTGCAACCCTGGTGCCTGAGGCCGGTCTCCTCCACGATTCCTTTCTGATGCTCAGAATCCATACATGAAGGTAGAGCCTAAATGAGCTCCTGGAGCCCTTCCAGAGCCTTGTGGGAAAGTTGGGATGCGACTGGTGCCAAATGGGCCTTTGTGCAAGTTGGACAGGATCCAGAGATGGAAGGATGTCTGAATTCCTCTGAGCGCATCCTTTCAGTGGACATTTCCCAAAGCGAGACTGGCCCCAAAGGATGACATTTCCTTAGAGCTCAGTTTCTTGGCAACGCTCTTCATAAATCTACAAGGAAGTTTACTTCAAAACCAAAAATCTGGATTCTATCTCTCATCGTAAAATCAAACTTGCAGAAAATTTCAAAGTGGCATGTGAAACCCAGGTTTAGGGTTGAGTAATCATGGGGAGCCACACTTCATGGTTGGCTGTTTATGACAGTGGGGTGGGCTCACCATCCCGACCAGCTTGAAGTCATCTGGCCTCATGGTGTGAATCAGGAACTGCCAGGTCATTCAAGAAAAAGTCTTGCAGAGATTTCTGAATTGTAATACCTACATCGTTCCTAACTAAACTAGCATTTAACAGTTCATATATTAACCCTTTTTAGACTGCAAAAGTATACATGTAAAACTTTCATTTTGCACAAACTTACAAACAATCCAAGGTTGGAATGCATAATATATGACTAGCATTCATTCCACATGTCCTGCTTCAAGAATCTTTAAAGTGTAGATAAGCCGTAGAACACTGGCTAATGTCTAGATTAAAACAATCAGTAAGTCACTAATAGTTTTTCCATTTATTATTCAGGTAAAACAGGGTTTCCTTTCTTTTTTTTAAAAATGAGTTAATTTTTTTAAATGGAGGTACTGGGGATTGAACCGAGGACCTTGTGCATGCTGAGCATGTGCTCCACCACTGAGCTATACCCACCCCCGACAGGGTTTCATTTTTTAACATTAAGTTTCTTGGTTTTAGACTCTGTGTCTATTAATAAAATAATTTCAAAGCTACTCTAGGAATTGTTCAAATTTTATGTCTTCTTTTAATCAAGAGAACAAAGTTAGGCCAAGGCTCCCAAATGGAAAACAACATTAATCAATGGCAAAGTATGATTTAAACTAACCGCCACTGGAATTGAGCGATGAAAAAGAAAATGCTCTCATGTGTGTGCTGTTCTTCCCTGCAGTGAAAATAGCTTATGCTTTGTTTGTCGAATTTACCAAGGGAGATGCAGCAGAAAATAAATCACAGCCGATGGACCTCTTCCTTCCAGCTGTCAGCATAGTCAGCACTGATCACCGCTAACATAGTTATGCTTCATGTTGATTTACCCACACAGCACCCCACGCTCACTGAAATTGTTCCCAACAGAGCTTCTTGATTCCACGGGAATCTGAGAAAAGGTCTTGGGCTGAACACACTGTGCCTTGTCCCCTCCAAAGCCCTTCCTGACAGGCATCTGTTTACAACAGCAGCCTGGATATCAGACTCATTAAATGAGTATGCTGAGATCCTGAGATCCTGCTTCAGTCAAAATATCTAGATGTGTTTGGGAACAATAAGTAACCAGCAATTAGACTGAGAATTGTGTTTGCTGTTGCTCAAATTCTATGTAGCAAACGTGAAGTCACGTGTGGTTCTGTGTTCAGAGTTGACTGGTCTTATTCTTGTCTCCTTGTCTGTTTCTTCTGTTTTAGTTTTGATGTCATGAGTTCATTATTTTCCCCTCAGCTTGACTGAGGTATGATTGACAAATATAATTGTATATATTCAGTTTGCACAATGTGATTTTTTAGAGGTGTACAGCGTGATGATTTGATATACATAGATACCATGAAATGATTGCCACTTTCAAATTAATTAATACATCTGTTGCCTTACATGGTTGTTTTTTTTTGTGTGTGATGAGAATACTGAAGATCTGCTCTCTTGACAAATTTTAAGTATACAATGTAGCATTATTAACTATAATCACCATATTGTACATTAGATCCTCAGAGCTTATTCATCTTATAATTGGAAGTTCGTAGCCTTTGAGTAACATCTCGCCTTCCCTTCTGCCACCACCTGACTCGCCCCAGTCCTAGCAACCACCTTTCTACTCTGATTCTTTGAGTTTCCAACTTTTTTTAGATTCCACATAGAAGTGCGATCATGGGGTATGAGAGTAGGGATCCTTGCCTTGTTTCTTATTTTAGAGGAAAGGCTTTCAGCTGTTCATCATTGGATACGATGTTAGCTGTGGTCTCGTCATATATGGCCTTTACTATGTTAAGGTATATTCTTTCTATATCTAATTTGTTGAGAGTTTTTATAAGGAAAGGATGTTGAATTCTGTCAAATGCTTTTTTCCCTCATCTATTTATTATATGATTTTCATCCTTCATTCTGTATCCAATGGGTGTCATACTTATTGATTTGTGTTATATTGAACCATACTTGGATCATGCTGTACGATTCTTTTAACATACTGTTGAATTCAGTTTGCGAGTATTTTGCTGAGGAATTTTTGAATCTATGCACATCAGGGTTATTGACCTATAATTTTCTTTCCTTGCAGTGTCCCTGTCTGGTTTGGTATCAGTCATGCTGGGCTTGAAAACTGAGTTTGGAACTGTTGCCTCATTATTAAAGGGAGGATTTAGTGAAATTGCAGAGGATAGTAGGCATTTGAGGGCTGCAGAATGAGAATGGGGTAAGAATGAGAACAAAGCATCCCTTTTTCCTGGTCACATGACGAGAGCATATCACTAAGACCCTCAGCGACTACATCAATGAAATTGGAACCATAACACCTGCCTTACCTTGATATGAGGGATGAATGGAGATCATGATTGAGGACACACTCTCTGAAATAGATTCTTGGAACAGAATAGAAAAGCCACAAACAGACCCACACAAATATGCCCAACTGATTGATGATCAAGGTGCAAAGGCATTCCAATGGAGGAAGGAAAGCATTTTCAATAAACACATAAATGGTATGGGAGCAGTGGGGATCCCTAGGCAAAAATAAATAAAATAAAATAAAATAAAATAAAATAAAATAAAATAAAATAAAATAAAATAAATGTACCTTGACCTAAACTTCATATCTTATGCAAAAATGAACTCAAAATATATCAGAGATTTATATGTAAAATGCTTTAATCAGGTTTTATTAGTAGTAACCCCAAACTGGAAACAATCCAAATAGCCTTCCTTTGTCTGCTGAATGGTTGTAAGGCTAGGTGAAGAATTCTTAGACTGGGCATAATGCATAAAAGAAAAAACTGATAAACTAGACCTCATCCAAACTAAAGTCTTTTCCTCTGTGACTCTGTTGAGAGGATGAAGGGAGAAAGTACTTGCAAACCACATATCCAAGAAAGACTTGTATCCAGAATATATGATCTACTTAAAAACTCATCAGTGAAAAAAAAATCAAATTAGAAAATGAGCAAAAGACATAAACAAATATTTCACCCTGAAGAATATATGGATGGCACATAAAAACATGGAATGATGTTTAAATCATAAGCCACTAAGGAAATGTATATTAAAATCACAAGTATCAAGTATCACTATACACCAGTTAGAATGGGTAAAATTAAAAAGTACCAACACCAAATATTGACAAGAATGTGGAAAAAGCAAATCACTCATACAATGCTGGTGGGGATATAAAACGATGTAGGCACTCTTGAGTGATTTTTATACAGAAGTTTATAGCAAGAGTAAAAAATGCACTTATCACATGACCTAGCAATTTCCTTTTAGGCATTTATCTCAAAGAAATGGAAACATTCAAAAATATGCCCATGAATATTCTTAGAAATTAGTTACTAATAGCCCAAATTGGAAGTAACCAAATGCCCTTCAATAGATGAATAGTTAAACAAACTGTGGTACATCCATTCCATGGAATAAAAAGCAAACAAAACAAAACAACAACAACAAAATCTGGATGGAGTGTAAGTGAAAAAATGTAATCATAAGTTTTTTACTGTATAGTCCTATTTATAAAGCATTTTAAAGTACCGTATTAGTTCTTGAAATGCTATATTGAAAATTACAATGATGAACAGGTTAGTGGTTGTCAGGTGCTGAGTGGGGAGGGAGAAGAAGGTGTCTGTGGCTATGAAGGATAGTCCCAAGGGTCTTGTGATGGAACTATTTTTTGTCTTGGCTGTGGTGGTCATCATACAAATCAACACATGCAGTAAAACTGCATAGAACAAATACACACACATAAACAAATGAGTACATATCAAATGGATGAAATCTATAGAAGAGAGAGAGTTCCTATTAATGTCAGTTTCCTGGTCTTGCTGTTGTACTAAAATGATGTAAAGAATTACCACTGGGAGAACTTGGATAAAGTAAACACAGGATCGCTGTCTTTCTTACAACTGCATGTGAATCTACAATGATCTCAATATAAAAAGTTTTTAAAAATGTCAAAAAAAATGATGGAAGATAAAGTAAATTAAACTTCAAGATGTAGAGCAAAAAAACCAAAAAGGTAGTGTGAGCAAAACGTATGCGGCAGAAAACACCTGAACCATAGTCACATCCAGAGAGAACTGCAGAAATGGTGGCTAATGTTGCATGTGGATGCACTCCACAAAATAGGTAACAAGAAGCAAAGAAACAAAAACAGAAGTGAGGTCTTGAAACAGGGGCTGGAGACCCAGAGATGTAGTAAATAAAGTTTTGGGATGATAGCTGTGCAATTTACCAAGAGAATAATCTCTGGGATTGTGGCAGCAAATCAGAAAACTCCAGGAAGGATTTCTCTCTGGGAAAAATAGAGTATTTCATGCCATAGACATTAAAATTGAGGATTTGGATGAACCTGAAGATATGTTGAAGGCACATTATTTTTCTTACAAAGGAAAAATAAGAAAGACAATTAGAAACTCCAAGAAAAACAGAAAGCTTGGAAATCGTGACCCAAATGTGCAACAAATTCAAATGTACTATATTTTAAGTAATTGATGCAGAATAAGAAAACCAAATATATTTTATCTCAATGCTATGAAAATGTGCTGTTCAGGGAACATATCATGAGACCATACAGAAATGTAATTCTAGCAGACCATGTTACCACGTGATGAACAATATTTTTAGTAATAACAATGTAAATATCATTATTTAACTTATAAACTTTTGAATTCAACCATAGACAATGTGTGGAAAACATAGTTATGATTATAAAACAGACAGTGACTCTTAAAACCTTGACAATATAGAAATAAAACTGACAGAAGGTTAAAAAGTAGAAATGAGAGAGAAAGACTAATATTTTCATCTTTCTTAAGGGAAACTTAGAACAATGGAAATAAACATATGTTATTTAAATTAACAGACAGTTAATTGACCACCAAAGAGAAACAATATAAATGAGTAGTTTCAAGCCCATATTCTGGTGCCAGCTAGCCAAGTTCAAATCCCACCTATGGCACTAGTGGTTTTATTACATTGAGTAAATGAGTTAAACTCTGTACTTTTCCTTCCTCATCTGTAAAATACAATTAGCAATAGCATGTACCTCAATGTTGTTGCGAAGATGGAAGAAGTTAATATTTATAAAGCACTTAAACAGTGCCTGACAATAGGAAGGACTGTGTAAGTATTTGATAAATAAACAATGAAGTTTTGGGAAAGACTTGTGGGAGGAGGGTAGGAGTGGAGTGTTCAGAGAGCTGAGTCATCGCAGTCATTGTGAACACTAGCCTAGCACTGAAAAGTAAGGAACGGAAATGTTTTCATGTTTTTAAATTTATGAAGAGAGAAACTAAAACAAGAAAAAATGAGAGGAATAGCTTTAGGAACAAGGACTGGGCATGGAGAGGGATGAAGTATGACACTGCCTCTTTTTAATTTAAAATGCCCACACATGCATGCACACAGATGCATGCAATTGAACACATACACATGCACATACAACACACACATGCATGCACACATGCACACACACAACACACATGCATGCACACATGCACCCACATACAATGCACACATGTTGTCAAGCATAAGGCAAAGGAGAGGGATAAGGCCTGACAGATTCAACTGGCAGAGGAACAATGAATCATTTTTAGATCAAGACAATTTAGTACTCACACCAACAGCAGAAGGAAGAGTAGCCAAAGGTGCCAGCTCCCTGTGGCTCTTACCCAGGGTGACACCCAAACCAAAGTGGCCAAATGACTGCAGCTTGAGTGATAGGACATCCTTTGCTGAGGAGCCAGCTCTAGCTCAGGGGCTTTCAACTTTGCTGCTGTATCCTGAGCAGAAAGGATGAAGGCTTCCCACTTCATCAGAACTTGGGAGGAGATGGTGAACAGTTTTGTGACAGCCTCCCCAGGGAGGAAGATGGCCCCCTACAACAGCTCTTCACAGGCCTCCCATGCTCTTGTGTTCGGGAACAATCATGGGCCAAGACCTTGATCAGTGGTTCAAGCCTTACCTGTGTGGGTGGCCCAGGTGGATACACACAAGGTGGCCATGATCATGATATAATACATGTGTACATGTATATGTAAATACATAGACACATCAAATGTTGTTATGACTGAAAATATTGTTCACTTCATGGCAAAGTAGTCTTCTATGTGTGCGTGTGCAGGGTATGTAGTAGTGTGGTATATAGAACACAGCATGCAGTAGCATTGTACAGAGTACATGGTGGGGAGTCACTCACATCTAGGCTGTCACTTGGGTGTGCAGGAGCAGGACCAAAGTGACCCTCAGCAGGCAGGGAAAGGGACTGGGGCTGACCAGTGTCTGAGAAAGAGAAGCAGTTACACCCTCACATCTTGACTGTCTTCAGAGGTGAAATTTACAGACTCAGTTTAGAAAAAAGTGTAGAGCTGTAGGATGATTTGAACATGAGTAACAGAAATGACTAGCCAGATCTGAAAATGAATAATGGAAGCGACTAATATGGCTCACTTAAAAAAATGCACTTTCTCCCTAGAAAGGGCCACTGAAACTGATAACAGTGAGATCACTAGGGCTAAAGAGTCAGCATGGGTCCATGAGGTGACTTAATATTATTCCAAACCCTCAAAATAAAATGATTTCATGCAGAACAGAAATTGTCAGGAGATGCCACTGTTAAGGAAAGAAGGAAGGATGAGATATCAAAAGGAAACTTTCTGAGCCTGATTTTTTTTTCGCCTCTAAAACTATGATTAGAAACAGAATATGAAAGAAAAAAGGAAACAAAATATGAAAAGGAACATAACTATATATGATATATATGAATATATAAGAATCTGAAAAAGAATATATATAATTGAATCTCTATGCTGTACACCAGAAATTAACACATCATTTAGTACTGAATATACTTAGATTTCAAAAAAGGAAAACAAAGAAATTATACTCTTTTCATGTCACAGGTTTTTGTATCGACAAAAGACAGAGTGAGATACGTCAGTGTTACCCTGCCCTACTCCACCTTCCCCGAAACCCTCCAACCACCTCCCACATAGGTCATTGCCCAGAGGCGTCTGGGAGATGGGCCATGGAGATAATGGGATATGCTATAAAATGATATTAAAAGCTCTCAGCAAGTTTGATTCAAGAGTTTGGAAACTTTTCTTCCTCTTGGGCAATTTTTTTTTCAACACAGAGATTATGGTCAGCTTTATCACTTCATAAAGAGCTGTGCTGGATAAGGCTCTGACCCTTATAAGGTCCCTCAGTTTGGGGACCTTATACATGCATTTTGCTTCCTTAAACCTTAATTACCTTGAATGTAAAATGTGGTTGATGACACAGTCTTCACTGAGATCTGGGAATCAAATGAGATAACGCATTTAAATGCTTGGTGTGGTGCTTAGCACCCGGCGGACAATTAATAGGGCTGTTAGAAGAATTGTTATTATTAGAATGACTATTTTCTACATGATGGTCCCAGTAAAGATGAAAACTGGTATGCGGAATTGCCATGGGCAGAACTGAACAAACTCTTTTGATGCTGCAAATTGTACATGAATCATATTTCCTCTTCATCAGAGTGTGTCCTCACTCGTGAGTTCCGTTGGCTCTCATGTCACAGTGAGGCAGGTGTATGGCTCCAATTTCCCTGATGCAGACAGTGAGTAAGTTTCAGTGATGTGCTCTTGGCATGTGGCCAGTAAAGAAGGGGGAGGTTCTCTTCCTTAGTCTTCCGTCCATTCTGCAACATACAAACACCTCCTGTCTTCCGGTATTTCTCTCAATCCTTCACCACTAAAAACTTGCTTTTCTTATGATAATCTTATGTTTTTCTATCATGAAAGAATTTTGCTTCAGATTTAAAAAATACTGATCATCGTTGTCAGATTGGAATTATAGTTTAGAGGCCAACTCTCCAAATCCCTTAACATATCAGGCTGAAAACAGGTTTCCCTAAGAAGAGGGAGACATCAAAGTCACAACACTAGTAAGTATTGATAGCAGAATCCAGATGGTCCATGTTTGGTGGAAATACCTTTTTAATGTACCACTTGGCTGCTCAGACAGACCCATTGATTTATTGTTGTGTTGGTGGGTGTGATCGTGTTTTGCATACTATAAGTCTGAACATGTCACACAGATCCACCTGTCTCTCCCATCAGCGTGGATGAGGGCCACCTTAATGTGCATATACAATGTATCCAGGATCCCTGGAGAGTGAGTATTCACCATGCTATAATATACTAACAAACACATGAGAACTCTAAACTTAAAATGCATTTTCTAGCCAGAGTTGCTGCAGCCATTTAGACTTCCAAACTCATTAAAAAGGTGCAGCGGGAATTTTCTGCAGGCTCCTGCCAAACTGGCACAGGACTTGAGAAGCTTGTCTAATACAGATGCCCCAAACCCTAGATATTGCTCCTCAGGGGAGTTGGAGGGGATATTGGTGAACTGAGAACTTTACTCCAATCATGTTAAGCAAATAGTGGCCACATAAACCCATCCACAGAAGTCATCAGGCTCATGAGAAATGAAATATTGGCCAATTCACCAATCTAAATAATCATGGCCATGGCTGGGCAGACTATATAAACAACCTTTCTCAGATTGTATAAAACCTCTCTCCTCCATGAAATATTCACCTGTTGTCTGCTGCCAAAACCAATAAACCACCTTCCTGGCTGAGTCATCTAAACATTTCCTTTGACAGCAGCAGCTTTCAACTCCAATGGCAAGGCCAAGTTGCATGACAAATATACTGTTGGCCCTGTGTTTGGATATCAGTGCTGTTTTCTACCAGCCCATTAAAAACATACCCTGCTGTTGTGGATGAAGTGCCAATAGTTCTTGGAAAACACTTTGAAAGAAACAATGGATCATTTTTCTATGGCTCCAAAACGTCTAGATGGATTTAGTTAAAACCATTTAGTGTTATAAAGCCATGAAATAAAACTTTCTTCTCCCCTCCACGAATGCCCCTTCCATATGTATGTGTACACAGGCCCATGCCATCTCATCTTCAAATTCCTTGCAGGACATTTGGTCTTGTCCAGATGTCCCTAAGACATTGGTCCATGCCAAGAGGTTCTTGATATTTACAAGAACATTTGGTCTTGTTCAAATGTCCATAAGACATTAGTTCACACCAAAAGGTTCTTGATATTTACAGGACCATTTGGTCCTGTCCAAATGTCTACAGAGACATTTGGTCCAAGACAAAAGGTTCTTGATATTTACAAGACCATTTGGTCCTGCCCAAATGTCCATGGAGAAATTTGGTCCATGGCAAAAGGTTCTTGAAATTTGACCAAATATGTAATGGACATTTTGGACAGGACCAAATTTTGAGGACTTTTTGGCATGGACCAAATGTCTTATGGACATATTTGTCATTGCCAAATGTCTGCTAACTCTTTAAATTGTGTCTGGGGATGGAGTTAAATCCCATAGGATCTCTCCCATGATGATTTTGAGGCCTTCTTACTGCCCCCTTTACTCCTGGGTCTCCTGCACTAAAACGGTTCATAATTTATAGACTGTAAATCACTCACAGTTGATATGACATTTTTCAGGCTCTCTCAGCAATGGCTCTATATAAGTTTAACCGATTTCTAAAGCCATCCTCTGTGAATGTGACACATCCACATTTCAGCACAATGACACTTTCCATGCATCTGAACTATATAGAGAGTATCAAGTACATAGATAGCATGAGGAGGATTGGTTAGTAGAACACATTTATTTCAACTTCAAATACGTGAAGGGGCCAGGTTATGTCTTACTTTTCTTACACAAGCCATATCTGTAATTATTTGCAGTTATTTAAAGTAGAATCTTTGCAAAGCAATACAAATGCAGAATTTTGCTAGACTTTTTTTTAAAGGAAAAAAATTCCAGTACTTTGTAATCTTTTTTTTTCTTTCTCAATTTGAGAACAATTTTCTAAATGACTTTCTGGGGTTCTTACAAAATATCCAGCTTATCTTTATTATATTCAGCAGCTGTCTCTTCATACATCAGTTTCATGATATTTAATTAGAGTATAATAACAGATGTAAGTGATGTAAACAATTTTAGAAAGTACAGAAATTTGTATTTAGGCCAAAATTTTTTAAAACAAGAAATATCACAACAGAAGCTACCTTACTTCTGTAGCTTCTGTTAAGATATTTCTTGTTTTTTTTTAAAGCTTTGCCCTCTGTATTCTGTTAAAAATTTAATAGATTTTGTTTTTCAAAACAGTTTTAGGTTCACAGCCAAACAGAGCAGAAGGTACAGGTAGCTCTCACATAGATCCCCCCTTTCCCCCCCCCACTAGCCTCCCTCACCATCAATGTCCTGAGCCAGAGTGGTAAAATTATAATCAATGAACCAACATTGACACATCCTTATCAATCAAAGTCCATAATTTACATTAGAGTTTATTCTTGGTGTCGTACATTTTATAGGTTTTGACCAGTTTATATATAAAGACATATTTCCACCCTTCCAGCATCATACAGTATAGTTTCACTGCCCTAAAAATCCCTCTGTCCTCTGCATATTTTATCTCTTTCTCCCTACTAGGCTCCCAGAAACCACTGATCTTTTCACTACCTCCATTGTTTTATCTTTTCCAGAATGTCCCATAGTTGAAATTTCACACTATGTAGGCTTTTCAGATGGACTTCTTTCTTTTAGGAATATGTCTCTAAGATTCCTCCATTTCTTTTTGTGGCTTGATAGCTCAGTTCTTTTTTTTTTTTTTTTGGAGAGTGGGAAATGGACATTTATTAAAGTATAAAGATAACCAACCAGTACTGAATACCCAGTCAGGATACAGGATCATGAGTTTAAACTGGAATCAGTCAGCAAAAAGTACATGCTTTTCTCCAGACTTGTTCAGCTGCCAATGCAGAATAAGACAGTGGGATAACCAGAGGGAGAGTTCTTTTGGGGAAAGTGAAATGGAAGAAACTCTTAAGAGAGTTAACTTTTTTTTTCTTTTTTTTACATTTTTATTGATTCATAATCATTTTACAGTGTTGTGTCAAATTCCAGTGTTCAGTACAATTTTTCAGTCATACATGGACATATACACACTCATTGTCACATTTTTTTCTCTGTGATTTATCATAACATTTTGTGTATATTTCCCTGTGCTATACAGTGTAATCTTGTTTATCTGTTCTACAATTTTGAAATCCCAGTCTATCCCTTCCCACCCTCTACCCCGCCCCCCCCCGGTAACCACAAGTCTGTATTCTCTGTCCATGAGTCCATTTCTGTCCTGTATTTATGCTTTGTTTTTGTTTGTTTGTTTGTTTTTGTTTTTTAGATTCCACATATGAGCGATCTCATATGGTATTTTTCTTTCTCTTTCTGGCTTACTTCACTTAGAATGACATTCTCTAGGAGCATCCATGTTGCTGCAAATGGCATTATGTTGTCAGTTTTTATGGCTGAGTAGTATTCCATTGTATAAATATACCACCTCTTCTTTATCCAGTCACCTGTTGATGGACATTTAGGTTGTTTCCATGTTTTGGCTATTGTAAATAGTGCTGCTATGAACATTGGGGTGCAGGTGTCATCCTGAAGCAGATTTCCTTCTGGGTACAAGCCCAGGAGTGGGATTCCTGGGTCATATGGTAAGTCTATTCCTAGTCTTTTGAGGAATCTCCACACTGTTTTCCATAGTGGCTGCACCAAACTGCATTCCCACCAGCAGTGTAGGAGGGTTCCCCTTTCTCCACAGCCTCTCCAGCATTTGTCATTTGTGGATTTTTGAATGACGGCCATTCTGACTGGTGTGAGGTGATACCTCATTGTAGTTTTGATTTGCATTTCTCTGATAATTAGTGATATTGAACATTTTTTCATGTGTTTTTTGATCATTTGTATGTCTTCCTTGGCGAATTGCTTGTTTAGGTCTTCTGCCCATTTTTGGATTGGGTTGTTTATTTTTTTCTTATTGAGTCGTATGAGCTGCTTATATATTTTGGAGATCAAGCCTTTGTCAGTTTCACTTGCAAAAATTTTCTCCCATTCCGTAGGTTTTCTTCTTGTTTTATCTCTGGTTTCCTTTGCTCTGCAGAAGCTTGTAAGTTTCATTAGGTCCCATTTGTTTATTCTTGCTTTTATTTCTTCTAGGAGAAAATTTTTGAAATGTATGTCAGATAATGTTTTGCCTATGTTTTCCTCTAGGAGGTTTATTGTCTCTTGTCTTATGTTTAAGTCTTTAATCCATTTTGAGTTGATTTTTGTATATGGTGTAAGGGTGTGTTCTAGCTTCATTGTTTTACATGCTGCTGTCCAGTTTTCCCAACACCATTTGCTAATGAGACTGTCTTTATTCCATTGTATATTCTTGCCTCCTTTGTTGAAGATGAGTTGACCAAAAGTTTGTGGGTTCATTTCTGGGCTCTCTATTCTGTTCCATTGGTCTATATGTCTGTTTTGGTACCAATACCATGCTGTCTTGATGACTGTAGCTCTATAGTATTGTCTGAAGTCTGGGAGAGTTATTCCTCCAGCCTCATTCTTTCTCTTCAGTAATGCTTTAGCAATTCTAGGTCTTTGATGGTTCCATATAAATTTTATTATGATTTGTTCTAGTTCTGTGAAATATGTCCTGGGTAATTGGATAGGGATTGCATTAAATCTGTAGATTGCCTTGGGCAGTGTGACCATTTTAACAATATTGATTCTTCCAATCCAAGAGCATGGAATATCTTTCCATTTTTTAAAGTCTTCTTTAATTTCCTTCATCAATGGTTTATAGTTTTCTGTGTATAATTCTTTCACCTCCTTGGTTAGATTTATTCCCAGATATTTTATTACTTTGGGTGCTATTTTAAAGGGGATTGTTTCTTTACTTTCTTTTTCTGTTGATTTATTGTTAGTGTAAAGAAAGGCAACTGATTTTTGAACATTAATTTTGTAACCTGCTACCTTGCTGAATTCTTCGATCAGCTCTAGTAGCTTTTTTGTGGACCTTTTAGGGTTTTCTATATATAGTAATATGTCATCAGCATATAATGACACTTTTACCTCTTCTTTTCCAATTTGGATCCCTTTTATTTCTTTCTCTTGCCTGATTGCTGTGGCTAGGACTTCCAGGACTATATTGAATAGGAGTGGTGATAGTGGGCATCCTTGTCTTGTCCCAGATTTTAGTGGGAAGCTTTTGAGTTTTTCACCGTTGAGAACTATGCTGGCTATAGGTTTGTCATATATAGCTTTTATTATGTTGAGATATCTTCCCTCTATACCCACTTTGGCGAGAGTTTTTATCATAAATGAGTGTTGAATTTTATCAAATGCTTTTTCTGCATCGATGGAGATGATCATGTGGTTTTTGTCCTTTCTCTTGTTGATGTGATGTATTACATTGATTGATTTGCGTATGTTGAACCAGCCTTGTGTCCCTGGGATGAACCCCACTTGGTCATGATGTATAATCTTTTTTATGTGTTGTTGGATTCTATTTGCTAAAATTTTGGTGAGGATTTTGGCGTCTATGTTCATCAGTGATATTGGCCTATAATTCTCTTTTTTTGTAGTGTCTTTGCCTGGTTTTGGTATCAGGGTGATGGTGGCTTCATAGAAAGAGTTTGGGAGTATTCCCTCCTTTTCAATCATCTGGAAGAGTTTGAGAAGGACTGGTATGAGTTCTTCTTTGTATGTTTGGTAGAATTCCCCGGTGAAGCCGTCCGGTCCTGGACTTTTATTTGTAGGGAGGTTTTTAATTGCTATTTCTATTTCCTTTCTAGTGATCGGGTTGTTCAAGTGTTCAGTTTCTTCTTGATTCAGTTTTGGTGGACAGTATGTTTCCAGAAACTTGTCCATCTCCTCTAGGTTGATAGCTCAGTTCTTTTTAGTGCTGAGTAATATCCTATATTCTGGATATACCACAGTTTATCTGTTCACCTAGAAGTATATCTTGGTTGCTCTATATCTCTTATAATTAAAATTTTATTTTGAGATAATTGTAGATTTAAATGTGGTTGTTAGAAATAATACAGAGATTCCCTGTAACATTTTAACTGTTTCCCAATAATAACCACTGGCAAAATTATAGCACAATATAACAACCAGTTTATTGACATTGATACAACCTGCTGATCTTATTCAGATTTCTCCAGCTTTACTTCCAATGATTTGTGTGTGTATTAAGTTGTATAAAATTTTATCATGTGTAATTTTGTGTATCACATCCAAGACCTGGACAGTTCCATCATCGCAAAAACTCCTCTTGTGGCTTTTTATAAACACACACACCTGACAACTCCCTGCTCTTGCCACACCCATAACACCTTGCTACCATTAATTTCTTCTCCATTTCAAAATATTACATAAGTGGAATCATACAGTACATAAGATTTTTAACAACAGCTTTAGTGAAATATAATTTGCATATTATAAAATGTAACCTTTAAAGTATACAATTCAGTAGTTTTTATTATATTCATAAGGTTGTACAACCATCATTACTATCTAATAGCAAATACTTAAATACCCCATATCCATTAGCAGTCACTCCTCATGTCCACTTTTCCTCAGCCCCTAGCAGAGACTAATGAATGATAACAATATCATAAGATGGGAGGGAAAAATTGGGAATATTTTAAGTTACCTACACTACACATGAAGCATAAGAACATGATTTGAAGGTAAACTTATAATAGTTAAAGATGAATATTGGAAACTCTAAGGCAATTTTGAAAATAAAAAAAGCTAGAAGTATAATTCATACATTGAGCAGAGATAAAATAGAATTATATAAAATCATATAAAATGCTCACTTAAAGCCAGACAGAAAATATGAGGAAAAAGAACCAAAACATAAAACAAAAAATATGGCCTAAATGCACAAGTTAAAAAACAGAGAATGTCAGAGTCAATAAAAAAACGAGACCCAAATACATATTGTCTACAGGAAACCCACTTTAAATATAAAGAGACAAATTAAAAGTAAAGTGACAGAGAAAAATATACTATGGTAAAACTAGTAAGGAGAAATATGGGATAGCTATATTAATTTTAGATAAAGCAGAGTTCAAAAAAAGGAAAATTATGAAAGATAAAAAGAGTCAGTATGTAATAATGAAGGGGCCAATCTATGAAGATGTGACAGTCCTTAATGGGTATGCATCTATCAACAGACTGTCAGAACATGAAGAAAAAGCTGATAGAGCTGGAAAAAGTCGACAAATCTACTATATATTTGAAGACCAACAACATTCCTTTCAGTAGGGATACATCAGGCAGGCAGAAAATCAGTAAGAATATAGTTGACATAAAAAGCACCATCAATCAAATTGGTCTACTTATCATTTACAGAATCCAGCTAACAATGGCAGAATATATAAACTTGAGAGAGAAACCATCTTATAGCTGTTTTAAATAGCTTCAGACAATTCTTCTGATGTTACATTTCCCTTCTGGAACTCATATCTTCACAAAATAGCTAAATTTAAAATACTTACAGTGAACTGCTTAATGAGGGAAAAGAAAATATGTATTGAATACATATGCATAACTTTACCATAAACAATTAAGCATATCAAATGGCACTAACTTTAAAATGGTAACCAAAAAAGTGAGGGAAAACCTGAATTTGAGAAAAGAAATTCAAATTAATTTAATGAAAAACTAGAGTTAACAAAAATTAGCAAATATACATACAGAAAATATGCACACAGCAGCAGCACCATGAATTCACAAGGGGAAACATAGTGGGTCAACACCACTCAACGTGGCTTGTCAATTAGAGGAAAAAACCCAAACACACACACACACACACACACACACACAGATGCACACGAGCTGTGTATACATGCTATAACTTGGATGGATCTCCAGGAAATTATGCTGAATAGAAAAGCCAATCCCAATAATTACATACTGTATGACTATTTGTATAACATTTTGAAGTGACAAAATTATAGAAATGGAGAACAAATTAGTGGTTGTCGGAAGTTAGGGACAGGAAGGGGCACTGATGTGCTTATTAAAATGAACACAAGGGGATGCTTGCATAGATGTAACTATTTTCTATGTAAACTGGTGTGGTTACACTAACCTACTCTTATGATAAAATCGCACAGAACTCAATAGACACATACAAACAGAAATCAGTACAGGTAAAACTAGGGAAATCTGAATACAGTTAGTAGTTTTTATCAATGCCAATATTGTGTTATAGCTTTGCCAGATGTTACCATGGGGGAAACTGGAAAAAAGATACACAAGATCTCTTGGTCTTATTTTTTTTCACCACTTCATATGAATCTATAATTCTTTCAAAATAAGAAGTTCAGTGAAATTAATCTTGAGCTTTGATCTGGAATGCAGTTAGCTGGAACCAGTTTGATCCTTTAGAAATATGTGTGAAGTTTTGTTACACTGGTCTTAAGTTTAGAGTTAGTTTTGTCCCATTACTTCTGAGTAGTCTACCTAATGCTCCACGTATTACGTGGTTTTTCTACTTTGACCAGTGGGAACATGGATTATTGTGGACCCTTGTGTGAGTTGTGGAGGTTTTTCTACCTGCTCCTCTGGATGGTTTTACCTCTGTTCCCTGGTCATTTTCACACATACGCTATGGTCATCCTCAGCTGAAGACTCTAGTGTCCCTCTGCAGATCTCTGGGAACCTGTCTATGAAGCACCCTTCCCTGCGAACTCTATCTGCCTTGGTCAACAAGAGCTCTCACCTCTGTCTCTTAAGCTCATGGAAACAGCCATGGTCTCCCTGTTTTTCTTTTTTTTCCTTCTTAGCTTTAAACCATTAGCATCTTTACACTATTTGGCCATCTGGAGCAATTATAGACTCAGAGCCTTTACCCTAGGATCCTTGTGGTCCAGTGTCTAACCATTGTCAGTTCACATAACTTGTCTTTTAAAAAAAATTGTTTTAATAATGGAGGACAAACCCAGTACTCTATCATGTTTGGAAGTGGATGTGGACCCCAGAGCTTTTTTTAAATGAAAGTTTTAAATTAGAAAGGCACATTAAAAAGTTAGGAAATGTAGTAGGAAATGAGAAGGCATAGCAAATTATTGGGGAAGAATGTTAAACAGACAATGTTGAGAGGAATTGAGAAGATTCATTAATGAGAAGATTCATTAATGAGAGTATTGTGCAACAGGGAAATTCATTGTCTTGAAAGAGGATAAGCATTAGGTTGGTTGGTAGGATGAAGATGTAGAAGTCATTAATCTAAAATAGTGTACATTATGGAATAACAGACACAATTAGAAAGAGAAAATTGTAAGATATTCAGGAAATTGGAGTGGCCTGAATGTCCCTTCTCCATCTCATGTTGAGTGAACACAAATAGAAGAAAGTCAGAGGAACAAGGAGGGAAGTAATTCAAAGAAAAAGAGAGGGACAGGGTTATATCATGAGAAAAATATTAGAAGATGTAAATAATTTAATAAGGAACTAAAAGCAGTAAAAATGTCATATTGAATAAATGAGGGATGCATACAGAGAAAAATTATAAAAATGAAGGTGATCTCACATCTCATGGTATTTTAGAAACAAGTAGACACCTGAAAAAGATAAGGACCTCTTCCATGTAGCAAAGCAAGTGAAACACAGAAAGATCAGCCTAAGTCCAACTGTTGCCACTTGATAGTCTGGAAAGTGAACACATAAGCTCACTTATTACTGGGACATAATGGAAGGAACTGAAATGCAGGCTTTGTAGATACCAAGAGTGAGTATAAGACCATGACAAGGGAGGCACCGAGGAGCACCCTGGCTGAAGGGGAAGGGATCTCTACCTTTGTATAAACATGCTTGGACATTTCATGGTTGCCTCAATCTGTTTGTGTTTCCCACTGATTCTGGTCAAGTCATCCCCCACCCCAGCCACACACAACCATTTATGTGTCTCTTCCAATTTCTCAAGGCTGAGCATTTGCGGCTACTCGACTTTCCCTTGCACAACTGGTCCTTAATTCCCGCTTCTGTTCTCTTTTCACGTGATGTTACTTCATTGGATGTTATTCCAATCCCTTTGTTCTTCAAAGTGCTGACACTGAAGGTTTGGGAAGACTTCAGTGGGGAACTGGGGAGGGTTACATCTGAGAATAGTACACTAAACAACCCCGACTTGAATAGTTGACCTCCCTGTTCTTAAAGTCCTACAGACATTTCCATCCCTGAGAAACTTTAAGTGGTTGTCTCTTCTCCCTGCCTCCCACCATGTTGATAGCTTTAAGCACTATGCCTGACCTCCAGCTCTGTTTCCACAGTTTGGTTGCCTTTGATTCCAAAGAGATACATTCATTACAGAGAACAGTAATCAGTCTAATTTCTTTTCCTTGAACCATATTCAAATGAAGCCATCCAGGGATTTCACAAAATTCCCCACAATAGACAATTCTAGTTTGTTTCTTAATGTTTATCTCTCAAAGTAGACTCTTCATTAAAACTGGGTTTGCATTGTTTTTGTTTGTGTTTTATAGCCAGGAACTTGCTCAATCTCCAGCATAGAAAATAAATGAATAAATGACCAGTGACTCATTTTTATAATCAAATACATTCATCAAAATGTATTCTTAAGTAATACATGTCTGTCCTTAGGAAAATTCTTCTGTTGGCCATTAAAAGATACTTTTGTTCCCATTTATACTTGTGGTTGAGGAATGTAGCATGTTTATTTTGAGAATTGTAGATTTGCACAATGGCAATCTGAAGTTTTCTTAATTGGTTCTGCAGTTCTGATTTGAAGAAGTGACCAGTTCTTTATGATTTATCACACACCAGGGCGGATCATAATCAGAAAGATAACTGATATACCATAGGAGGTGGACTTGGGGAAAAGACTCAAATTCAGATGCTACCTGGGATCTCCTTAACTAAGTACTTTGCTAATAATTTAGGGAAAGTAAATAGTTTACATTAGATCCATAATATATTTTTTTGTGTTTATTATATGTATTTTATTGTAAATTTTCGAACATACTTATGTTTTAGTTAACTCTTTGGTAACTAGTAGATAGTTATCCCAAAACATGTTTTTTCTTTTTGTGTTAAGTGTTTTTTGGTTCTGATCACAAAATTAATTTATTTTTGTTTTAGAAAATGCAGACTGTAGTGAAAAGGAATATAAAAATCTCCTGTAGTCAAAATATCTGGTAAAATAAATTGGCTTTCTGTGTTTTGTTGGTGCTATATTCTATATGCTATTTTGTACCTTACTTTTTAAATACTTAATTGTTATTGAAAATATAATGTTTAAAGGTTGTTTTATTATTATGTAATTCCATATAATATTCTATCATAGAGTTCATTACTTATTCCACTACTATTTAAAGTTTAAGTTGATGCTCTTTCACTATTATAAACTATAAGGTAAAGAATACACCTACATATAAATCTCTGTGTGCAATAATAATTTTTCTTATGAAACCTTTCTGAAAATAGCATTACTTAGTTAAAAGATGAATATTTAAAAATGCATAATATATGATGACAATTTGCATTGCAAAAAGTCATATTAATTTAAATTTCTGACTTTAACTTTTCATATAGTATCTCAAACAATTTTTTCTTATTGAAATTCAAACAATTTGATATGAGAAAATGGTATATTGCAGTTTTAATTTCTACTTCTTGGTTTACAATATTTTTCTTTTTGTGAATATAACAATATATAACATTATTTGATATTGTTCATATTCTTTACTCACTTATCTACTGAGATTCTGTTATTTTATTGAATTTATAGTCTCTAAGTTACTAATACTGTATGTATCATCGTTTGTTGATGTATTGTTTGTGTTTTCATCTTGTCAATTTTCAGTGTATTGGTCAAATCTCATCTTTATTTTTTCTCTTGTGGTTTTTGATTTCATGTTCAGAGAGTCTTTCCCATTCTAAGATAAAATCAAGATTCAATATATTCTTAATTTAATACTTCAGCTTTAATTTAAATCAACCTGAAATGTTATCTTGGTGGACAGTGCTGAGTAATGATACGTGCACATGGCTTAAAAAATCAAATACGCTGTTTCATAGTGGAAAGTGACAGGTCTCTATTACACTCCTCTCCACCTCTGACACCACTCACAAGGGACAACTTGTGTCTATTTTTAGATCTTCTAAAACTTTCTTCTATGTTTCTAAATAATATGTTTCATGTTATTATTTTTGATTTAATCAATTTAACCATATCAATTAATTTCCTGTTGTAATAAATAGGGATTTTGCTCACTAGCACCCTATCCAACTACTCAAACTTCCTGCTCCAAACCTCGTAATATTAGCAAGATCAATTCCAATGTCAATTGCTTCTATTATTACAAATGGTTTGCATATAAAAATCCATTGCGTTTCCCCATTAATAACAGAGAGTATTTTGTGACTCCTCACTCTCTAAAACAAGAACATTCAAATCCCTCCACTTTCCCCTACCTCTCTTCTCTTCCTTCCAGCCAGCTTCTTTGTCTCACCCTAATAACTGTGGAGTCCAGGGCAAGAACACAAATGGAGCCCCAGCTACCATAAGTCTAAATATTTAGAAGTTATATATCAAGCTAATAAGCTACTAAATAAAAACATATTCTAATCTTTTATTTTAACAAACATACCTTCCTAAGGACCAGAAATTCCAGGTTTAAATTTCAATTTGCCTGACTGTGCAAATCTAGAGAGAAACAAGTTATATTCATAAATAAAACTCAGAGAATTCTCTAAGGCAATTTTTTGGCAGAGGTTAAAAATCTAGATTAAAAAAGCAGTTCATATAAGGCAAACTCACATGTCATTCTCAGATATAATTTCCAATGAGAGTTGAGTGTATCCAGGTAAGTACAGCAGTCTCCATGAGATACTTCCTAAAAGTTTTCATAGAGAGCGTAGTCAGGGTGTAACCATAAATAAAATATGTGGACTTCCTCCATGTCATTTTCCTCCATGTCATTTTCACAGAGTTAGAGCAAACTCGACACATCTAAACAGTACCCATGAATAAGAGGTCAGTTACATCCCACAGAAACTTTAGTGGAAATCTAGATGGAAAAAATGCAGTTCATGCTTAAAGAACTTGAGAATCACACACATTTCTCAAATGTAACTTTCCAGTGAGAGAGCAAATCTGGATGAAATCAAGCAATATCTATTAATAAAAACCTCATGATCCTTTTCAAATATGAGTTTTAATAGAAAGTTAAAACCCTACTACAATAGCTAGACTTAACTGAGTATTTACTATATTCTAAGATATTTACATAAATTACCTAATTGAGTTCTTCTTCCAATATTTTGCAACAGGCGCTAGCTTTATCCACCCTTTTCCTAATAAATTGGGAAACTGAGACTCAGAGGAGTTAAGTAAACTTGAATGATGGAGTCACAACCTGAACTCAGTCCATCTGATTGTAGGGTCTTTCTTTACCACTACATGATGTGCCAATGTCCCACTCCCTGTATTTGTTATTATACTCCAGTATTTTGACTTCAGGTCATTATCATTAAATTGCTGTTTGTATATTAAGTAATTTCTTTTACTCAATCTGTGGTTTTGAAAGTATGTTATACTAATCAGGTTTATAAAGCTGATTTGGGGAAACTGTTTAGGTCAATTTTCATTTAACTGACTTTGCATTGGCTTGATTTCATTATTTTGACTCCTGTCTCATCTTTGAATGGGTTGTATGCTTCTAAATCATTATGTATTTAAAAATATCTTTGTGTCATTCTTATATGGGAATAGCAGCTTGCCTATGTATTGCATTATGAATCAAAATATTTTCTCCTCAAAGTACAGTATTTATAACTCTATTGTTTTCTGCAAGTTGCTGTTGTAGGGAGTGGTCTGGATTCTGTGGCTTTTGACCTTATTATTCCTTTATAGTAACCTAGTTTAATTCCTAGATGCAAGTGAGATTTTAAAATTTAATCGTATATGCAAAATGTTGCTTTTTATCAATTCACTTGTGCCCAAGAGATTGTTTTATTTTTCAGTTAATAAAGAATGGTGGTTTTTTCCTGACTTTCTTTTTGTATTCACATTTATCTCCTTTTGTTCTTTTCTGTTATTTTGTTTTTGTTGTTCATTTGTTTTCTTCCTCAAGATTACCATTTTTATATTAGATCTGTTATCTAATGTTACAATTTCAGCCATCAGCTTTTTGTTTCTCTTTATTCTTAATTTTATTTTGCATTCTTAGAAAAACTTCTAAAGCATCCCAGCTTACTTACTTACTAAAATATTTTATTTTATATTTTAAATTTATTATTATTTTATTGAAGTATAGTCAGTTACAATGTATCAATTTCTAATTTTCTTAAGTGAAAATTCTATGTTTTGCTTCCTTAAGCACTGCAGGGTATTTGAGATCCTGTATTTCTAATCAAGGGGGTGGAGAGTAAGGATGAGTAAAATGTTTCATTACCTTCTTCAGGAGGAGCAGGACTGCTCTATTTTATGTGATAAATTATTGGTAGACCAAGGATAAGTTTTATTAATCTAACCTCCTTATATTTGAGTTACTTTCTCTCAGATGCTGGCCATGCACTACCCATTTTAGTGTTTGGGGTTTCCAGCTTTTACTCCCACTTGCATCTTGATAGGTATATAAAGCTGAAAATCCTACAACTCATGCCATTATAAATCCAGCCTTTACACTTGCTCTTTTAAAAACTGAAGTGAAATTCACATAACATCAAATTAACCATATTAAGGTGAACTGACATTGAATACATTCACAGTGTTGTGGAACCCAATGTCTAGCTAGTTCCAAAACATTTTCAACATCCCCAAATAAAATCACACACTTATTAAGCAGTTATTCCACATTCTTCCTTATTCCCAAGCCCTGGAAACCACCAATTTGCTTTTGTCAGTATAGAATTACCTATTCTGGGTATGTCATATAAATAGAATCACAAAAGAGTTGACCTTTGTATCTGACTTTTTTCACTTAGTTTTTGAGATTTATCCATGTTATAGCATATATCAACACTTTATTCCTTTTGTATGGCTGAATAACATTTATATACAATTAAAGAACTGTGAGATATATATGTATATATATATATGTGTATATATATACATATATATCTCACAGTTTAAAAATTTATTTGTTGATGAATATTTAGGTTGTTTCCACATCTTGGCTACTGTGAATAGTGCTGCTCTGAGCATTTTTGTACAAGTATTTGTCTGAGTCCCTATTTTCAATTTTTTAAAGTATCTAAGAACGGAATTGCTGGGTCTTATGGTAATTCTATGTTTAACATTTTAAGGAATTGCCAAAGTGTCTCCCACAGGAGCTGAATCAATTACATTCCCACCACCAGTTTAAAAGTGTCCCAGTTTCTCCACATTCTCACTAATATTTATATTCTTTAAAAAAAATTGTAGCCATCCTAATGGGTGCAAGGTGTTATTTCATTGTGGTTTTGAGCTGCCTTTCCCTAATGACTAATGATGTTGAGCATCTTTTCATGTGATTTCTGGCCATTTGCATATCTTCTTTGGAGATGTCTGTTCAAGTCTTTTTCCAGTTTTTCAATTGTCTTTTTGTTACTGTGCTGTTGAGAATTTTTGCATCTCTATTCATAAGTATTATTGGTCTGTAGTTTTCCTTTCTTGTGATATCTTCATTTAGCTTTAGTATGAGAATGTTGATGACCTCATAGAATGAATTAGAAAAAGTTCCTTCCTCTTCAATTTTTGGGAAGGGTTTGAGAAGAATTGGTGTTAGTTTTTTAAATGTTTAATAGAATTCACCAGCAAAGTCATCTGGTCTTAAACTTTTGTTTTTGGAGGGAGGGGTTTTGACTATTGATTCAGTCTCTTGTTTGTTATAGACCTGTTTCTATTTTCTATTTCTTTTTTAATCTCTTTGGGTAATTGTGTATTTTTAGCCATTTTTCTCATTTCATCTAGGTTATCTAACTTGTTGATGTACAATTGTTCATGGTGTTCTCTTATAATCCTTTTTTATTTCTATATAGTCATCAGTAATGATCCCACTTCTTTTCTGATTTTAGTAATTTGCATCTTCTCTTCTATTCTTAGTCAGTCTTCTGTTAGTTTCATGATTACATTTCCTTTTAATGAGTTTTGTCTCTTTTCCATGAAGTCTCAAGTTACAAAGTCCTTTTAACTTGTAGCAAAAGGGACTTTAACCAATGGGATATAATTATTGTTTGCAATTATCCTTTGGTACCAGGTTGTTTGAACTTCTGAAGACTCAGGCATAAATAAGTATTCCTGTTAGCCTCCTAAAATACTAAAAAGATAAACATTATTGGACATATTTTGACAGTATTACCTAGTTTATGAGATCATATGGCTAGGTGTTTTTTCTTAGATATAATTTCAATATTCAGAAGTACAGGGAAAACAAACTACTCATTTTCTCTGTCTTTTTACAAAGTCAGGGCCTAGATTTATTTACAACTGTTAAGTGTCAATCATCATGCCCCATGTGGCTAATAGGTTCAGACAGGCCTGTGTGTTGCCTATGCTGGGCTGCTGAAGCCCTGAAGTGGCCTCTTGTAGACAGCATATCTATGGAACTTGTTTTTGCATCTATTCAGCCAGTCTATGTCTTTTGGTTGGAGCGTTTACTCCATTTACATTTAAGGTAATTATTGATAGGTGTGTTCTTACTGCCATTTTGTTCATTGTGTTTTGCTTTTGTAGGTCTTTTTTTTTTTTCTCTTTCTTCTTTTTGTTCTCTTTTCTTGTGCTTTGATGACTAGAGAAGTTCCTTGAATATTTCTTGGAACACTGGTTTGGTGGTGCTGAATTCTTTTAGCTTTTGTTTATCTGTGAAACTTTTGATTTCTCCATCAAGGCTTAAATGAGAGCCTTGCTGGATAGAGTATTCTTGGCTGTAGGTTTTTCCCTTTCAGCACTTTAAATATATCGTGCCTCTCTCTTCTGGCCTGAAGGGCTTCTGCTGAAAGATCAGCTGTGAACCTTACGGGAGCTCCCTTGTATGATATTTATTGCTTTTGTCTTGCTGATTTTAATATTCTATCTTTATCCTTAATTTTTGTGAATTTATTAGTATGTACCTTGGTGTATTCAAATTTGAGTTGATCCTTTGTGGGACTCTATGAGCTTCCTGAACTTGGGTGAGTGTTTCCTTTCCCAAGTTAGTGAAGTTTTCAGTTAGTATCTCTTCAAAAAATTTCTCAGGTTTTCCTTTCTTCATTTTCTGGGACCCCTGTAATGCGAATATTAGTGTGCTTCACATTGTGCCTAAGTTCTCTTAAATTATCCTCCTTTGTCTTCATTCTTTTTTCTTTTTTTTGTTCTGCAATGGTGATTTCCACTATTCTGTCTTCTAGTTCACTGATCTGTTCTTCTGCCTCATTTAGTCTATTCTTGCCTCCTTCTAGTGTGTTAATCATTTCAATACTTTTATTATTCAACTCTATTTGGGTATTCTTTATATTTTTCCAGCTCTTTATTAAAAACTTCACTCTGTGCATCTATACATCTCTTGGGTTCTCTGAACATCTTCACCAACATCATTCTAAACTCTTTCTTGGATAAATTGTCTGTCTCCTCATCACTTATGTCTTCTGTGATTTTTGTCTTGTGCCTTGTCCGGAAGGATATTCCTCTGCTGCCTCGTTTTGTCTGTCTTTCTCATTGTGTTTTTAGATGGACTAGTTATGATTCTCCACCTTGGAGAGGTGGCCCTCTGTGGGAGATGTCCTATGTGTCCCAGCACTACACTCTTCTCTTGTCACTCAAGGGGCCGGGTCGAGTTGGTCCCAGTGTAGAGTCTGGCCTGTGTTTGTGGATTCCTTCCATTGTTTTGGAGCTCTTCTTTTCTTATTTCTGATATCTTCCCCCTGGTGGATGAGGCTGGACTAGAGGCTTATGTAGGTTTCCTGGCAGGAGGAGTAGGTGTGTGCCCACTGCTGGGTGAAGCTTGGCCTGGACCTCTGGTGGGTAGGGCCCTGCCTAGAGGTGTATGCAGCTCAGAATGTCTGCTGATGGGTGAGGCTGTGTTTCTACCTAGTATGTCGTTTGGCCTGAGGGTTCCCAACCCTTAAGCCTACAGGATGTTTCATGGGGCTGGGGCTTGGTGTTATTAATCCAATCAAGATGTCAGCCTCCAGGGAAGCAAATGTAGATGCACACTCCCAGAATGTCCACCACCAGCTTTTATGTCCCCTGGATGAGCTGCAGCAGTTCCCTAACTATCCAGGAGAACTTCTAAAACCAGCAGGCAGGTCTGGCCCAGGTTCCTATGCAATCACTGTCTCTGCCCCTGGACCTGGTGCATGCGAGATCCTGTTCATGCCTTCCAAGAGAGTTAAGTCTCTGTCTCTCCCAGTCCTGTTGGGCTCCTGAAGTTAAACTCCACTGGCCTTCAAAACCGGATGTCCTGGGGTCTCCTCTTCCCACTGCCAGAACCCTGGTCTGCAGAGCCTGATGTGGGGCTCAGAACTCTCACTCTTGTGGGAACGCCTCTGTAACTTACTTGTTCTTCAGCTTGTGGATTGCCTACCCAGGGGGTATGGGGCCCGACTATATCGTCAGTGCACCCTTCCTACCTTCCTGTTGTGCTTTTGCCTCAATGTTTCTAGTTGAAGCAGACCTTTTTTGCTAGGCTCCAGTCTTTTTTTCTCAGTGGCTGTTCAGAAATCAGTTGTGGTTTTGTTGTAGCTGCAAGAAGAGGTGAGTCCATGGTCCTACTACTCCATCACCTTGATTCCTATGCTGTACTAATCATCAACTATTTTATTTGTCTAATTAATTGCAGCATACATTTTGGTATAATGATTAAAAACCTAAATTTCTGGAAAGGACTCTTTGGGTTCAAATCCTGATCTTCTTGTGACTCACCGGGTATTCTTGGAGCAGTTAGTTAATCTCTTTAAGCATCAGTTTCCTCATTTTTAAAGCACGATTTTTAAAAATCACCTGATTCAGAGAGCTTTATGTGCATTAGATGAGACCTCCATAAAGTTCCTGAGACATAAAAGGACTCAATAAATGTGTTGGGTCATTGTTATTTTTATCAAACATTAAGAGCCTCAATTTAATTATGTCTATATTAGGGATGGTAATAGTGCCCACCTTAAAAGCATCATGAAGGGTTTGGTCATTTATTACTTTATAACAAATACACTCTAAACTTAATAACATTAAATAAATATCACTTATTATGTTTTCAGGAAACGTGGGCTAGGAATTCAGATAAGGTACAGTAGAGGCAATGTCTCAGGGAGACTCAAATGCTGGGGGCTGGAAAAGTTTGAAAGAGTCTTTGCTCTCAAGACTGATATCTACACTTGGATCAGCCAAAGAGGTGGGGGACTTAGATGCAATTGTCTACTAAAGTGCCTGTGTAACTGAACAGGACCCTATGGGCCTTCCTGGGGAAGACCCTTTCCCCACATCCTCTGCTTTAGCTCCTATCTGATACTAGACAATAGTATCTGATGAAAACTTCCTGAGTTTTTTAAATAGATATAAAGCCCCCTAACCAATGAAAGACATTAACTACTCGATGACCATAAGCATGTAACCCTCAGGCCTCCTGAACTGATAATGTTAACCTCTGTAACACTGCCCTATTACCTCATTATCAATCAGAGCATTGTACATGAGCTGATCACATACCCTGTGACCCCTCTCCATCCCTGGGCCTTTAAAAATATTCTACTAAAAACCTTCGAGGAGTTCAGGGTTCTAGAGCATGAGCCACCCATTCTCTTTATATTGTGTCTTATAATAAATGCTGTACTTTCCTTCACCACAACCCAGTGTCAGTAGGTTGGCTTTACTGCACATGGGTGAGAGGACCCAAGTTTTTTTCAGTAACACCTGCACTTCGATACTGCACATGGCTTGGACTTCCCACTGAAGGGGACTTAAATTCCAAGAATGGGTGTTCCAATAAGGAGTATTCAAAGAGATGAAGACTGAAGCTGTAAGTCTTCAGAGCAAGCCTCAGAAGACATGCAGCATCCATTCTTCCTCAATAGATTGGTTACAAGTGAGTCACTAAAACCAGTTCAGATTGAAGAGGAGGTTAGTTAGATGCCACATCTTGATGGGGTGGTGGCTATAGCACCTGCAAAAGTGCCTGTACCGTGAGTGACTATATTGTGACTACATTGTTACTTCCCCTCTTTGGGAAGTACAATGTGCTGCAATACATGTAATTCACTGTGCAGATACATAGCAAGAACTCAATAAAATAATCTGTTATTATTATTTTTATATTATACTGCTCTGAATAAAATGCAAATCCCTACTTCTTAGGGTCTTATAACTTAGTGGAAAACAAATTATGTAAGGCAATGAATGTAACAGTATGTTATGTTGGCATCTCATAATGGTTATGATGGGGTCTCAGAGGAAGGGACTGTTAATTCTCCCTGGGAGGGGAAACCAAGCCCTTCTAAAGTAGGTATGCCTTGAATCAATTTTATCCAAGGCAGGCAGATGAATTTCTTATACAGGATCTTGATAGATCAAAAATAAAGTCCCCGAGCAATTCTGTCTCTATTGTGGAACTCCTGCTCATTCTCACACTTTTAGAACCACCAAGCCGGGGTGTATTGTCTAGAGCAATGTTTCTGAAATTGTGTGTTTGATCCTCATGCAATGAAATTGATTAATAGGAACTTCTTGCCTCTCTGGCCAGATACTGAATTTCATCTAAGCACAGTGACAACTCAGAATATTGGTACTCCGTTACCCAGAGATGAAGCAAGAGGTTGAAAAGCCTCACAATACTGGTAAAGCTGTTAACCCAAAAAGGGAAGGAAAAAGATCCCAGTTCTTATCTTACTTGAAAGAGAGGAATTCCAACAGGAGATGGAAGCATTGTGTAGCAAAAGATTTCAAAGGGAAAATATGCCTCCAAGAATTGGAGGTGGGCTGATTCAAGGGTAGATAGCAGTGGGCTTTGCCCCTTCTCTTATACCCTGGCTTAGAGGTGGTATCTTGATTTATTGACAGTTCTTGCCCCTGGAATGCTTAGTCATGCTTGTCCCCTTTTGTGCATGTCCTTACCCATGATGCATGCAGAAAAATCCACAGGGGTGCCTAAACCACAATGCTAATTACATTACAATGACCACTGGATCATGTCCAGTTAGGTCCTTGTTACTACTGCACAGTTGCAGCCGTCAGGTTGTAACCAGTTTCTCACTGGCATTTATTTAGAGAAAGTAAATCCCCTTTATGCTGAAGCCAGGCATACCGCCATCTTCTGGACCATCCTCCATCTCCTCCACCTTATCTGCCCAGTGACCCCACTTTTCTAACTACCTAACAAAGCCACCCTTAGAAAAAAGTAGAGCCTGCCTGGTGGTCAGGGAAGGTGGCCAGTGGGAAGATGCTAGCACCAGTCTCAGATGTATTATGGCAAGAGGAAGATCAGAGAATCTGACAAACCTTTTCAAGTTTTTAGCTTTCTTCTGACCTTAAGATTGTTGGCTTTTGTGTTCCAATTAGTTGAATGTTTAACAGATTTTCCTCTGTGTCCCTTTATCCCAACTGAAATAATAAGCTCCTAAGAGGGCAGCACTATGCCTCTGTAATTTCACATGGCCAGTTACATACTAGACACTCAGTATGTGTTTAACAAATAAGGCTCCTTTCTTTTCTTGTCCAAGGACATGCCACAGCTTCTCTTTTAAATTTTAATATTTAATAAGAGATAGCCACCCCAGCTTCCCAATCCCCAGATCACATCACAGTTTTGGGGTAGAGTAACCAATACATCTGTCATGTTTAATGTATGTGTGCATATGTGCATACATGAGTGTGTATGAGTGTGTATATTAAGGAAGGAAGTTGGCAGATCAATTAATGACAACACAATCTCATCTGTATTTTCTTAGTGGTATAGATACATGGCAACAGTTTTCATAATATTAATGTTCCCAGAAGTGAATTGGAGAGAAAGCACCCATTTTGATGTGTTCCTTTCTTGTCCTCAGAGAGAATAATTGTTCTCTTCTCTTTTCCCTTACAGGCAGCCCCAGGGGGACTCTCAGATGACTAGGGTGGTGGAAAAACTTTTACAAATGTTTTCCTTTTGACCCTGAGGAGATATTCTGGGCTGTTTCCATAATCTTTCAAATGATTTTGGCTAGAGGAGGAGAAGGGAGAATTTTCACACATAGAGTTGAGTTGTACGTTAAATTGTCTGCAGGAATGTGTTATCATTAAAGTAGTCCTCAAAAACTCTAAGCCAGATGCCTAGTAGTTCTGATGTTCCCGAATGTACTCTTTCCAAAAAGCTTGCATTGGAGTTTGCCAATGAATAGGATTTATTATACATTCTGGAGTTCACTAAAGGTACAAATTGCTTTCTGGATAATTTCATTTTCATACTACCTATAGGCACACTAATGCTTAATTTGAAGTTAATCTGTTTTTTGAAAAAAATGTTTTGCACTGTACATTTTTATTGCCATTAGTTGTCCATGAGGGATTCAGTGGGGAAAATGCTGTGATGGCAAGCATGTGTGTCTTCTACATGTGAAACATTGTTGGAGTCAAGGCAAAGATGGCAAAGTGCAGTTTAACTATAGTCTGTATTCTGCTCAATCACCACATAATGGTTGGGGATATTTATGTTTTATGTCTATATTTTATGAGGCATTGGAAGAATAAGAGGTGGCCAGGAGAAAGAACAAATTTTTCTTGCAGAGACAGCTATAAAACAGTCATGTAGAGCCTGATGTGTGTAACTTTTCAGACTGCTTCTATTACAGAAAAAATTTATCATGACAGTTGTTAAAGACGGCAAGAAAGACTTTATTTAAGGGGAG
Organism: Vicugna pacos; assembly: GCF_048564905.1. Lineage (NCBI taxonomy): Eukaryota > Metazoa > Chordata > Mammalia > Artiodactyla > Camelidae > Vicugna > Vicugna pacos. The sequence continues at coordinate 35,625,040 of NC_132997.1, read as the reverse complement.
ACTAGGACAATGGAGTTTTGTAGTAGGGGAGAGAGATCAGACCAACAATGAATTCAATAAGGAAAAGTTACAGCCAAGGAGTAGGGTCGGGGGTCGGGGGTGGTCGGTGGATGGAATTACTATGAGGTAGGTAATATTTTTTAAACTGACACAACAGGATTTGAAGCAGGCCAGGGTGATATGATACCAGGGGTGAGAGACTTTCACTAAACTGATTGAACAGGATTCTGGCTAAAATAGGAATAAGCCAGCCAAGGGCAGAGCCTGAAGAAGCCTAATCAGAAGGAAGACCCGTGGGAACCTCACTCAAGTTTGGTCAAGGAGAGAGTCTCTGTCATTCAAAAAGTCTGTTCTCTAGGGTGACTTACTCTTTCAAACTAAGCATCATTCAGATATTGATGACATTCAGTGGCTAATCAAAAAGCCAATTATCCCAAAGTTCAAAATATTGTTTTGGTAAAATCTCTTTCCTTCCTTTCATCTAGCCTTGTTGATAACATTATTTCTCTCACCTTGGTTTTGGCATGGATTTCACTTCCTAAAATTTTTATTTAAATAATTTAAAGTTTTATTACGTCAGTCAACTAATTAACTAATTTAAAAATCAAATTCTTATTATGGGCCAAAAATATTCTTTAAAATAGTAGATTGAAGTCTCAGCTTCCTGGATGGTGAAGTGAAGGTCTAGAAGAATTCATTTTCTCTCTAAAATAACAAGAATATGGGCAAAACATTTCAGAACTCTAGCAGTTAACTAAAACCACAGATGGAGCTCAAAATTGTATCTTTAGTGGAAATTACTGCACCTTGGTAAGACAGTGGTATCACAATAAGACCTGGGTAAAGCAGGGTCTGTGACGTTTTAACTTGAATTATTTTCATTGCCTCTTCCTACCCTGTTTAATGATGCAAGAGCCAACGCTGGTAGTTTTGCCAACAATGGAAAGATCTGACAGCCTCTAGAAGTCCACTAAATGTACCGTCCACAGAGAAGTGTTAATATTTTCCCCAAACTTGCAGTTGCCTGGGAAATCTCAATTTTCAGAGTATGAGGTTAGGCAATTTGATTCAGAGCTTCCCTAAGCTAGATGAAGGGAACCTATCCCCTTAATTAAACAATAGCAAACTGCTTTCAACATCTCAGCTGCCTAAGGCTGTGATCTCCTTTGGGATAAACTAAAGCCAGATTGGGAATTTAAAAGATAATTATGGAGAACAAGATAACCATATGGAACTTTGAAAAGCTCCAATATACTCCTGGGTATATATGAGACTACACATATGAATAAGGCTGTGGGCCTGACTAGGAAAAACCAGAGAAAGAAAGCAGGAAGTGCCCATCTCTGGTTGACATTGAGGCCCTGCCTAAGTGGAATTAAAAGTTAATGTCTTGTCAACTGCCTAAAGTTTTAAGGAATGCTTTCTTATATAGATAGCCTTGACAAAGTGTAGATGGGTAAGCATATAAAAAAAAATACACTTCTAACTAGTCATTAGCTGATCATTGAATTATACTGACCCAGGTGTGATTTCTAAGAATGCAGACTTAAAAATAAAAACAAGAACTTAAAAGAAAAAGAAGTACTTGAAAACTCAGAGACTATGCATTGATGGACATACAGAATTAGTTGAGTAAAGCCAACAGATAAATAAATAGCAACAAGGAAAAATTACAACAGCAATAAAAAAAAAAAAACAGCCACAACAACAAATGTTGGGGTGTGGATGGAAGAATCTGGGATCAGAATTGTTAGAACTTGATATCTAAAATGTCCAGTTTTCAGAAATAAAAAAGTCATAGGATATCCAAAGAAACAGGTAAATATATCATATACACAGTAATAAGAAAGGCAGCTAACAGAAAAAGTCCTTCACAGACTTAGTTGAAAAAGATTTAAAATCAGGTATTATAACTATTTTCAAAGAATTAAAGGAAGTCATATCTAAAGAACTAAATAAAAGTATGACAACAGCATCTCACCAAATACAGAATATCAATAAAGATATAGAAATTATAAAAAAGAACTAGATAGAAATTCTGCAGTTGAACAATACTACAACTGAAAAAAATCACTTATAGGGGCTTAAGAACAGATTTGAACCAAAAACAAAATTAAGAAGATGAAGATAGGTCAACAGAGGCTATAAAGTCTGTGGAGTAGAAAGAAAAGAGAAATAAAAAAATCCAGAACTCAGTGGCAGGTAGGACACCATCAAGAGGAACAATATATGCATAATGGGAAGCTTAGAAGAGAATAATAAAAAGGTAGAAACAGTTTGAAAACATAATTATCAAAATTTCCCAAATTTAATGAAAAATAATCTGTAAACTCAAGGATCTCAATGAACTCTAAGTAGACTAAACCAAAAGAGATCTATACATAGACAAATCATGGTCAAACTAACAAAAGTGAAATATATAAAGAAAATCTCAAAAGTAGCAAGAGAAAAACAACTTAACTGTGTTCAAGGGATCTACAATAATGTTAACAGCTGATTCTCACAAAAAAAAGCATGGAAGGAAAAGGACACTGTGGTTGTATCTTCATATTGTTGAAAGTAGAAGACTATCAAACAAAAATATATTTCCACATAAGTGCCCCTTCAAAAATAAACATTTAAGACATTTGCAGATAAACAAAGACTATGAGATATTTTCACTACCAGCCCTGTCATATAAGAAATCTTAAGGGGATCCTTTCAGTAGAAATGAAAGGAAACTAAACATTAACTTGAATATATGCAAAGAAATAGAGTTTGTAATGATAACTGAATATGTATTATGAAAGACAATATAAATGTATTTCTGTTTTTAACTCTTCCTTTGTATCTGTTTAAAATGATAACTCTGTAAAGCAGTAATTTAAAAACTGTATTAGTGAGCTTATGATGTATAAAATATAATTTGCATGGTGGTAGTAGAAAAGAGGGAAGGAAAATAGAATTATTGAAGCAATGTTTATATACTATTAAAATTACGTTAGTATTAATTAGAATGAGACTTTATGAATTAAGATATTAATAGTGATGCCCAGGACAGCAACTAAGAATACACTAAAAGTGTACATAGCATAAGATGCAATAGAGAATTCAAAAGATACACTAAAATTTTTTATTTTACTAAAAGATCATAATCAAGACAACAACAAAAACATGACATACAGAAAACAAATTAAAAAATGGTAGACACAAACCCTCCTATATCAGTAATCACATTAAATGTAAATGATTTAAACACCCAAATCAAAAACCAGAGATTAGCAGAATGGATAAACAATATGATTCACCTATGTGCTATTTTCAACAGGCAAGTTTTAGAATAAAAGCCACAAATAGGTTGAAAGCAAAGGATATAAATAGATATACCATGTGTCTGCTCCACCATGTCTAGGACTTCAGTTGATGGATTCAAAAGGCTAGATGTGACTTCAATAGTTGAAGGCTACAATCATGTGGAAGTTTCTCCACTGACCTGTCTGGTTCTGGGACTGGGATGATTGAAAGCTGGGCCTAGCTGGGACTATAGATAAGAGTGGGTCATGTGGCCTTTCTGTGTGTCTTGGGATTCCTCCCTGCATGGAGTTTCAGGGTAGTCAGACTTTTATATGTTGGCTTAGGGTTACGAAACTGAATGTTCCAAGAATGTCTTAGCTACAGAAGGTATGTGGTGTGTTTCTTCCAATTTCTATTGTTTGAATCAGTCACAAGCTCAATAAAATTAAAGAAGACAGGATAAAAGTCATTGCTTCTTGATGGGGGTAGTTTAAAAAATAGTTTGTAGTGTGTTTTAAAACTGCTGCACTTTTCCAGAGAAACACACTGAAGAGAAATGATTAAGTCGCTAGGCACATATACTTGCTCATTTGAGACAGCAATGAATGGGCCTCACTGATTGGAACTCACTAAGATCTATATGAAATATTGCTCAAAATTCTTCCACATTTATAGTATCTTTGTGTTTCTGGTCCTCTATTGAGAAATATCTACCTCCATAAATGAAGAAGTTGATATCTTGAGAAGTCACTCCCATCTGAACTTGGTTACAGTTTATTGGTTTTCTGAATCAGAACCCTGAGTGCCCTGGTGAAATGACTCTAAGTTACTAACACAGGCTGAAGACTTGATTTGAAAGTCCTCAAAATAAGGTAGTGCCCTATGTCTAAGTAATGAAGGAGTGACCATATCTAAAGTCAACAGACCAGGTTCTGAGATCCAGATTCACCTCTGTATGGCCCTGGGTAACTCTCTTATTTCCCTGAGGAACATTTCTCACTTGTAAAATTTGTAAAATAAGTATAATAAGGCATAACTTGCTGAATTATTGTGAAGTTTGGAGATGTATTTATACATATATAGCACATGTTAAATTTTTACTAAATGGTATTTGTTATTAATATGTCAAATGAAACCTTAGACTGCAAGTTATTTTCAATAACAGTAAATTCTAAACAGTACCATCAAATCACAGTTCCGTCTTCCTAACCATATGAAACAATAATATGACAATACTTCCAATCTTCCAGTAAATGTTTGCTGAGCATGTGCCATGTGCCAGGTACTGTGTTCCAGCCTGGGGTATACCAGTGAACAGAATCAGGCAGGATACACCTAATGGTGGGAAAACAGTTCACTGAGGATCTTTGAGGTCCCGGGGTATCCATATTTGAAAAGAACAGAGCTACCCAGGGTTTTATATTCACTCTGCATCTTTTAGCCACTCCTTGTTTGATGATCCACCTTCCAGGCAATAAGACCAGGAATAGACCTTTATATTTGGCTGCTAGAAGAAAGCATCAAAGGGATCTGGGCAAATAAACTCAAGAGGAAACTGCCCAACACAGCTTGGGGTGGGCCAGACAGCGTTCCTATCTGAGGACAGAAAGATCCTTGCCAACACCAGCCTGGTACTTCAGGACTCCCTACATCTCCCAGACTTTCCACTAAGCACTCTAAGTGTGATTGTGGCTTCCCTGGGCCCAGACTCTTCTCCCATAGTTGGCAGGCAACCTTCTAATAGGGTGGCCAACAGAGTCTTATTCACTCTGGTTTTGTATATCCTTCCTTCTACACCAGTGGACTTCCTGTGAGTTGTTGCCTTGGGCAGATATGTTTCCCTTTTAATGGAGGAAAAATGTACTTCAGTTCCTCACATACTCTGTTGAAAAATTTTGCCCTTATACAAGGATGAGTTAATCTTCCATTTTGTACACAAAGCAGCAAATCTACTCAGAACATTATCGTTGTCACAAAGTTATCACAATTTAAGCCATCTGTAGATGTGGCTCAGAAATAATTAGGTGAAAATGACTCTCCCTGCCCAATGCAATGAAGTCTTCAGATGTCCAGGATAAGAAGTAAGATCACAGTAATTAAGGCACCAAGTGTGGGAGTCACTGTGGCCATTCCCAGGGTGGCTTGAACCATATCTTGCTTATTAAAAACTTACCATAAAATTTAAAGCTGAACTATTCTTCTACATTTGTAGTACCTTAGGAACCACACAAATAACTCAAGAACTTCCATCAGACGGCCTGTTATTTGTCATTTCCCACCCCACCCACCTCCCTAGGGCTTCCTTATGAGAACACTCCCAGCCCAAGAACTGAGTTTGGCAGCTACTGAGTCAAAGTCCCTTTTTAAGGAGGACATGGTGACTGTGATTTCTGGCCTGAAGAGGTCAGTTTGTAATAGATGAGGCATCTGGAGAAAGCTCCAGGGAGAAAAGAAATGAGTAAATGAGCTCTGGGCTGCACCTCCTCACACTCTTCACTTAACCAGCTGATTCTGTGGAAGACGTGGAGGTTTTTGCTTCAGTGACTCCAGCATTTTCTAATTGTCTGTGGATTTGGAGCATCTTTGATATATGTCACTACTCTCACGTTATAATAATAAAATTCATTTCTACAGCACATCTCTACTTTGAATAATGCTGTCCCAAGTGGTGGAAATTTAAATTAAAGCAAAAAAAAAAAAATCTCCACTCCTTGAGCTGCAAGCCAAGGTCTCTACAAGCCAAAAAAAGCTCTTACTAAGAATGAAATGGCAGGCAAATCTGGGATGTCTGTTGTGTGAGATTTGAAGGAAAGTCCAGGATTATCTAAGCAGAGGGTTCAGTGACTTTCAAGCAACAATTAGCTATTTCATTAACAATAGCTAGTGATTATTACCTATTAGAGGAAAAGAGAGATGATCCTATAATATGCACAACTAAAGGGCATTGGAGTGAGGTTATGGAGCAAAAGAGGCAGCTTGAGAAATGAACGCAAAATAGGATGTCTCAAAGTAAAGGGGAGGGTCCCAGAAGTAAGGCGTCAGACAGAAGGAGTTAGAACCCTAAACAAGAAACAGACTAAAGACTCTAATGTCTGTCAGATAAGAGTGCAGGCCAGTATAACCTTAAGAAATTTACCTGTTTATTGAAAGATTTGAGGGCTTTTGTGACTATTACTATTTCGTATAGTTAGGAAGACAAAACTGTGAGTTGATGGTGCTATTTAGAATTTGCTGTTATTAAAAATAACTTGTTTTCTAACATTTCATATGACATATTAATAACAACTACAATTTAGTTAATATTTAAGGTGTTTCTTCATCCATAAGATGACAGACCCTATCTCAGGAGGATGTCATGAGGATTGCTCTATCAGATCTGTTTATGTTCATACCCTTTGCTATCACAGGACAGGTCTACCCTCTAATCTTAAATGACTGAATAGCAGGCCCTGTGTCTTGGTTTATGTTCTAGTACTTGGCCTTAAACATATAATAAAAAATAAGGAACAGGTTCTTAGAGACCTTAATCTTTACTCTGATGGAAATAAGAAAGATCAGATTCAATCTTCTACTTCTCTCGGTTCTTGATCTTAAGAAACATTTTCCCTCGAGTAAATAACTTCAGGGATCATCTCATCTTATAATGTAGGCCTTGGTATTATGCAAAATGCTGACTTTGCATCCACATCCATTAAGAACTTAAAACAGAGTTTCCCAAAGTATGGTATTTATGTCCCTACTGGGTCTCAAGATGATTGAAATTGGTATATATTCATACTTTCATTTTAATAATTATGAAATCATTTTAATTTAAATACTTCTTATAATCGCATTTTAACTAGGATATCAAAATAATAATTTAACTGATATTGTTCAGAGTGAGTTTAAAAGGAGGTTTGAGTTAAAGAAAAATGCTTCTACAAGTCAGACAGAGAAAGACAAATATTGTATGATATTACTTATATGTGGAATCTAAAAAAATGATACAGATTTTATTTACAAACCAAGAATAGACTCACAGACATAGAAAACAAACTATGGTTACCAAAGCAGAAAGGGTAGGGTGGAGGGGGATAAATTAGGAGTTTGGGATTAACAGATACACATTACTATATATAAAATAGATAAACAAGTATAACACAGGGAACTATATTCAATTTCTTATAATATATAATGGAAAAAAATCTGCAAAAATGTGTATGTATAACTGAATTGCTTTGCTGTGTACCTGAAACTAACATTGTAAATCAACTACACTTCAATAAAAAAAAAGAAAAAAAAAAGAAAAATACTTCTGCATTCTTTCATGAAGAAGTGACTTTTGTTAATTATGTCATTAAAAATACCTGGAAAACTGGGCAAAATATATGAGACAGCTACTTTTAGACACTGAGTAGACAGTGCCAGACTATGACACCTGAGAAAAGAGAAACAAAGGAGGTAAGCCTGATGGTCACCCTGCTCTCCTGTCTGGAGGTAAGTTCTAGACCACAGGACAGGAAGGAGAAACTCAAACAGAGCCTAGTGGTTTCTTGAGTTTATAAGTCATAGATCTGAGTTCAGGAAGACTAACCCAGCTAGAATTTGCTGAACAAATTACCGTAATGTAAGGAGTTACACAGTGAAAGAGCTCCAGAAGGCTGCATTGAGTCTTTGGCTGAATGCCAATCTAAATGTGCATATGGCAAAATTTTGCAAGGCCAGGCGAAAAACAATTGCCAGAAAATAACAATTATAGAGAACTTGTAAGATAAACAATTACTACAGCTTGTACTGGGCTTGGAAATCACCCCATTTTTTACCACCCAGAGTAGAAAGATCTTGTTAAATAGACACACCATTTAATAGAGATATCAAAAGTGTCAACCCCTAGTAATGGGACTAACACATTCCTTGAGTAAACTAAGGAAGTAAATTTCCTCAAGCTCCATCCTAGAAAAGCTTAAAAAATAAGACTTGAGGGAATTGAGCTACTCTATAAGTAGCTTAACTGCCTTACAGAAAAAGTTGACACTCGTTAAAGAAAGACAACAACAAAGGAAACCATAAGCAAAACAAAACAACCACCTACGGAATGGGAGAAAATATTTGCGAAAGATGAAACTAACAAGAGCTTGATCTCCAGAACATATAAATAGCTCAAATGACTTAATAAGAAAAAAAAAACCAAACAACCCAATTCAAAAATGAGCAGAAGACCTAAACAAGCAATTCTCCAATGAAGACATATGAATGACCAATGAAAAAATGCTCAATATCACTAATTATCAGAGAAATGCAAATCAAAACTATAATGAGGTATCACCTCACACCAGTCAGAATGGCCATCATTCACAAATGTCCACAAATGATAAATGCTGGAGAGGCTGGGGAGGAAAGGGAACCCTCCTACACTGTTGGTGCAGCCACTGTGGAAAACAGTATGGAGATTCCTCAAAGGACTAAAAATAGATTTACCATATGACCTAGCAATCCCACTCCTTGGCATATATCAAGAAGGAACCCTAATTCAAAAAATACCTGCACCGCAATGTTCATAGCATCACTATTTACAATAGCCAAGACATGGAAACAACCTAAATGTCTATCGACAGATAACTGGACAAACAAGTTGTGGTATATTTATACAATAGAATATTATTCAGCCATAAAAATGACAACATAATGCCATTTGCAGCAACCTGGATGTCCCTGGAGAATGTCATTCTAAGTGAAGTAAGCCAGAAGGAGAAAGAAAAATACCATATGATATCACTCATATGTGGAATCTTAAAAAAAAAAAGAAGAAGATAAATGAACTTAAATATAAAACAGAAACAGACTCAAAGACATAGAATACAAACTTGTGATTGTCAGAGGGGAGCAGGATGGGAAGAGATAGACTGGAAGTTTGAGATTTGTAGATACTGACAGGTATATGTAGAATAAGTAAACATGTTTATACTGTATAGCACAAGGAAATATATTCAAGATCTTGTAGTAGCTCATGGTGAAAAGAATATAAAAATGAATATATATATATTCATGTATGACTGAAAAATTGTGCTGTACACCAGAAATTGACACAACATTGTAAACTGACTATAACTCAATAAAAAAAAAGAAAGCCAACAAAATCCAGAAAATTAAAAAACAAAATTCACAATGTCTGACACCCATTAAAATTACCATACACATATAGGAACAGAAAAATATGACTTATAATTAAAAGAAAATTAATATATGTCATCATTGAGAAATTATAACACAGATGATGGAATTAGCAGGCAATGACATCAAAACAAGTATTATAAATATGCTCAATATGCTCAAGGATTTAAAGAAGACATGGTCATGATGAGATATGGAAGATGTAAAAAAGAACCAACTGGAAACTCTAGGTATGAAAAATGCAATATTTGAAATGAAAATTTCACTGGGTGAGAACAGTTGTATATTTGACACTGCAAAATAAAAAATAAGTAAATTTGAAGACAAAGCAATACATACAAAAAAACATAAACACACAGAGTATATAAAGACTGATAATAAAAGAGACTCAGTGAGACATGGTACAATATGAAATGTCCTAACCATGTAACTTGAATCCCAGAAGGGAAGAGTTTAGAAGGAAGAACAGAAAAATGGTTGAAGACATAAGTGATAGAACATTTTACAGATTTGATGAAAATGATAAATCCACAGGTCCAGTAAAGTCAATGAACCCTAACTAAGCAGGAGAAACATAGGAAAATCACATCAAGATATGTGATAATCAAGATGCAGATTTTATAACCAGATTGTTACAACCAGGTATAAAGAGAACTTCTTAAAAGTAACCACATGGGAGGAAAACATTATATCCATAGAACCAACAGTATAAATAATATCAGATTTCTTGTCAGAAACCATGTAAGCCAAAATACAAGGAAACAACATACTTTTTGTGTGTGTAGTGAAACAAAAAAATAAAACTGTCCATCTAGAATACTATACCCAGTGTAATTATCTTTGTAAATTGTAGAAAGGCTATTCACCCTTGAAATGTGACCAGTCTAATTTGAGATAAGTATAAAATACAGTGTGGAAAAAAGAATGTAAAGTAACTGTTGCTAATTCTATATTAACTACATGCTGAAATGATAATATTTTAGATATTGGGCCAAATAAGATATATTAACATTAATTTCACTTGCTCATTTTTACTTTTTTAATATGGCTACTAGTAAACAGGGTATCCTGTTGTTTTTTCCTTGGAAACACTAGCTAGTGTTCACTTCCTCGTTAAACATCTCTACTGTAAGGTCACCTCGACTATACACTGGAAATACAGACCGCCTGATCCATTTAGAATCTCAGGAACAGGTTCTAGAAAATCAGAATTTTCAACGAGCATATAATAAAGCAGTTTATATCCAGTTACACAGGAATGACCATATGGAATTCAATAAATATTAGCTAATTTTATCACTGCTAATATCTCTGTATTAAGTACAAGGCAGTGTGTTTTATCTGTGCTTTTGGAGAAGTGGAAATCATCTGACCTGCTCACACAGCTGATGTGTTTCTGGACTCAGTGGTGTGCACGGCACTCAGGGAGAGCGATTCTAGAACTGGCTGGTCCCAGAGGCAGCATGGCCAGCAGCAGGGTTGTGGGGTATTCGCCTGGGTCCGTGGGACCCAGCAATGTCACCCTGTGTGACTCCCTCTGACTTTGCTTGCAGTGCAGAAGCAAGTTTACCAATGAGAGATTTGTGGATGGCTGACTCGAGTGGTGCAGAGAATGTAGGTTTATGTAAGGACGCTAGGGATGGCTGTGCTTTCACCACGTTCCCTGAGAACCGACTGGCTTCTCTACCCTACATCTCACCTCCCACCAAGCTTTCCAGGGACCAAAGTGTCTCCTTGTGAGGTACAGACCACTGGTGATTTATTTGAGGTTCTGCTGCCAAATGCTCTCAATGTTTAGCAGGTTTCCACCAAAGCATCTCATCTTCCTTCCCCGTTTCTCTCAGTTTCTTTACTTCTCAGCATTAGATGCTAAATAGATTCGGATGGACAATTTGGCTCACTTGACTCTTCTTGGCCACTGCTTGTGTTAGCTCCCACGAATAAAACCTGAGCTGACAGCAGTGGAATTTATGAAGATCAGTAAGAAATGAGGTATGCAGAGCAGTGGTGCTCACACCACAGCTGACCCTAGAAGTGCTGAGGTCTCTATTTTCAGGCCAAATTACATAAACGGTGGGCCTCAGACCCTTGCAATTGCAAAGACCAGATATGCCAAGGAAATTCAAAGAAGAATAATTTATTTGTCTCTGGAAACCTGGGACTGGAAGTGTGCTATTAGACTCATCTGCCTCTTCACCTTCACACAGCCCCCGGAATTCCCAAATACCTCCAGGGCTGCCTTATCCTACAGTTGGCTGTGATTATTCAAATCCTACCCTAGAAACCTAACTGGATCTTGAGTTCCAAAGAGAATACATCCAGAGATTACCTTCTATGGTTTTAGTTGTAGAGGAGAACAGAGTCAACATAAGCTGGGTAATGATTTCCAGATCTCCAAAAAGGCATTCCTGTTCCTGTTGCACTGGGCAGCCTCCTTCCCCAGAGTAGGGATGTGGGTATCTCCTCCAGGGACATGACAGAGCTCCATGGAGTTTATATTTCACTGGTGGAATGTGGCACCCTCAGGGGTCAAAAGGAACTGAACACAAGAGGCCAGTATGGTTTCTCGATCAGATTTATTTGCCTCCGAGTTATATGTCCATAAGTTCCACGGAGCCCTTCTGCACATGAGATTGGAAACATGCCTTGAAGCATACAGGAAACAAACAAATACACAAAACAAGCATTTGATTTGTGTTAAACATACATATGCACACATATTTATACATATGTATATATGTGTAACATGTGCACATACATGCATAACACAGAAGATGCATGTGTGCATATGTATAAACATGCAAATACATGTGTATGCATATATGTCACGTGTGTGTACACATACACACACACATACACCACCTATATCAGAACTGCTATAGATATATTGGCAATGGGTAACTCACACTGAAACCTAGGTGAAAAATTCACAAACTCCGATTCCTCTTGATGTGACTGCTTAGCTTTGAGAGCCGGGCACTGAAGACCCAACAGATTCAGAGCTGGCCTGTGGAAGAGATATTTGTCTTGATAAGAATGTGCCAGAGAGAATGCTTCCTCCTGCTAAGAGGGCATGGCCCTTCGCTGGCCTCAGTCCCTGGAAGTTTGAGTGGAGCAAGGCGACCCCCACCTTCCCTCATGCTGGGTCAGAGCTGACTCTCAGATAAACTCAGTAACCACACTTCATTACTAAACATATTTTTATTTCAGGCAGGTAACTCAGGACCACTCAAATGCTGTACCCACATGTACACCCATCTGAGGACAGGTTGTCTTGATGGGTAGACACCAGATTGTCAAGAAAGGCTCCCTGTTTCCCTCCTGACTCAACTGTCAAAATGACAAGCACCAAAGTCAGAAACTTGGTGTTGGACACTGAGGAAGATTAATACTGTTAATACTAAAAAGTAAGTTCAAGGAAAGGAAGAAAAATGAAGATACGCTACAAACAAACAACATTTTTTAAAAAGTGAAATTAATGTTTGGAAATGACTTAGAGGTTGTCCAGCTCACCGATTTCTGCTCTGGAATAGAACACCTCCCACCAGCCCAGACAACAAATGCTTAAGTTGTGCAGACAGGCTGTCAACCTCCAAGTTCTAGCCAAGGAAGGTATCATACATATACATTCCATTTCACCCCTCTGTCTTTCCTATTTGCCCAGACATTAATCCCCCAGAAAATAAGGAAAAGCAATGCCAGTGATAATGAAAAAATATTGCCTAGATAATTGCCTGAGATTGTTGTGACTCTACCTTTAAAGACACAGACGTGCCCTTAAAAATGAACACATTAAGGCTTTTGTGAGAAATGTTAATTTATTGTGCATGGCACAGTGACGGAATTTAACGAGCAGCAGCAGTTCAGATTCTGGTCCATGGACATCAATTCCACTTGGCAATGAAGGAGGGCGGACAGCAGCCTGGCATCTTGGAATATGATATTTACAGCTCGTACAGAACAGTCAGCTCCTGGAACCCGAATTTTATGTGGGGCTAATCGTTCTTTTGATCATTGAACCCTCTTTGGAGTATTTTACAGAAGACAAAACAAAGTGGTGTGACTTGGAGAAGTGAATGTTGTGTTGATACAAGCATTAAACATATTTGATCTGCATCATCCACACACCTCAGCTTAAAGCAGCTCAGTCTACAACATATGGGCTGGTGGAGATCATGCCCAAACTTGTGCATAGGAATGGTCAGACCGCTTCATTTCTTTTAAATCAAAGTCAGTTTTACCTCCAGGTGAAAGGAATTTCAGCCTTCCTTGTTACTGGTGGAGATGTTGCATTCACAGAAATCGCATTTCCCTGGCTCTTTTCCTTTTCTTTTTTTTTTTTTTAACTTTTTGTATTTTTTATTTGTTCTTAAAATTTTTTTTATTGAAGTACAGTCAGTTTACAATGTTGCATCAATTTCTGGTGCACAGCATAATGTTTCAGTAATATATACATATGTATATATTTGTTTTCATATTCGTTTTCATTATAGTTACTACAAGATATTGAATGTAGTTCCCTGTTCTATACAGAAGAAACTTGTTGTTTATCTATTTTGTATATAGCAGTTAGTATCTGTAAGACTCCTGAAGTTAGTTTGGGCCATGTGACCAGATCTGGCCAATGAACCACAGCAAGTGTCATGTGCCTGGTTTCTGAGCTGAGGTAGTATGAAGTCTCGGCTCCACTTTTGAGCTCTCCTTTTCCTGCTTAGCAAGCTTCAAAACCACATTTTCAGATGGTTTTACTCCACAGAAGAGGAGGCCACCAGATTCACATGCAATTTTCTGGAAGCAGCAAATTTCTTAACTCAAGAAATCTTCACTGAGTTAAGCCGGGGACGTACGGTAGTTAATTTGCTCTCCTCTCACAGCCTGGTATTTCCTGACCCATCCTGTTCTCTAGGCTCACACAGGACTGGGAAAGACTTACATCACAGCAAGAAAATGGAAAGAAGGGCCCTTTCAATGTCACTTTGTCATGATGGCCACAGATTCGCTCCTTGTCTGAGCTCTAGTGACCCATTTAAAGTCAGGTGCCATAATGATTCCACATCATATGTAAAGGTTAGAAACTTTACTCTTGCCAAGGGGAGCAGGAAACAAAAGGAAGCTTACATCCTGCCTCACCTAGGATGGTCATGGATAAGGCAGAGATGACGTAATGCCACTCTGGAGGCAGTTCACTGATAGGTAGCCTGCGGCTGAACCAGAGAGATGCTGTGGGCAGGTTACAGGGAAGTTGCTGCTGCCTTTGGGATCCAGGGCTACCAAGGCCAGCTCACTCCCAGCTCAGGATGAAGCAGTAAAGGAATATCCTCAAGAGGGAGAACAGCTTCTACTCCTTCTGCTCACACAGTACCCCCAGCGTCAAACCTCTGAAGGATGGATAACAGAACTGGAGGTAAACACAGAAGATAACAGCCCTACCCCAAACTGAGGTATATGTTTAATGTCATTCCTCACAGAATCTCAACAGTATTTTTTTCGTAGACAGAAAATCTTATTCTAAAATGTATATGAAAAGGTACAGGCCCTATAAGAACAACAACATTTTTGAAAAAGAACTTTAATGGAAGAATAAGTCAGTCACCAAGAGGGTGCAATATTGGTGGAGGAACAGACAGAGGACTCAAAGGGACAAAATAGAGAATCTAGAAATAATCACACCAACAAGTCCAACTAGTTTTAACAAAGGTGCCGAAGCAATTCAGGGGTGAAAAGACAGCCTTCTCCATAACTGATGCTGGTGTAATTGTACAACTCTCAGTTAAAAAAAATCTCAACCTAAACCTCAAACCTTTCACATGGATTAACTCAAAATGGATTGTGAACTTCAATATAGAAGTTAAAACTATGAAACTTTTAGGGAAAAAAATCATTTAGGAGAATATCTTCTGGATCCAGGGCCAGATGAAGAGCTTTTAGACTTGACACTAAAAGCACAACCCAGAAAAGGAAAAACTGGTAAACTGTACATCATCAAAATTTTAAAAATTCATTCAATGAAAGACCTGGAGAAGAGGAATGAAAAGACAAGTTAAAGACTGGGAGAAAATAGTTGTCAACAATGTATCTGACAAAAGCCTAGTTTCTAGACTTTATAAAGAAATCTCAAAATTCAATAGTGAAAAAAAAAACCTCAGAAAATGGGCAAAACACATGGATGGACATTTCACTGAAGAGGACATACCGATGGACAATAAATAGATGAAATTATGTTCAGCATCATTAGCCATTAGGGAAATGCAAATTAAACCCATAATTAGATATCACTACAAACCTATCAGAATGGCGGAAATAAAGAAGTGACAATGCCAAATGCTAGTAGGTAAGAGGAGATACTGGATCATTCATGCCTTGCTAGTAAGAATTTAAAATGGCACAGTTACTCTGGAAAACAGATTGGAAGTTTTTTAAATAGTCAGCATGTAACTGTCATAAGATTCAGCAGTTGTACTCCTGGATTTTTTAATCCCAAAGAAATGAAATCTTATGGTCCCACAAGTGTACATGACTGTTTACAGTTGTTTTATTGTCAGAGCTAAAATGAAACAACCCAGATGTCCTTTGTAGGGTGAATGGTTAAACAAATTCTGGTCCAGCCACACTGTGAATACTACTCATAAAAATGAACATGCTATTGATACACACAATGACTTGGATGATCTCAAGGGAATAGTGATTAATGATAAAAGCCAGTCTCAAATGGTTACATATTATATGATTCCATTTTACATAACATTCTCGAAATAAGATTCTAGAGATGGAGAACAAGTTAGTGGTTGCCAGGATTTAGGGATGAGAAGAGGGATGAATGTGGCTGCAATGACATGATACTCAGAAGGGCATTGTGGTGATGGGACAGTTCTGAATATTGTGGTGGTGGTTTCTCTAACATGCATAGGGTGGTAGAATTGCACAGAATACACAGGCATACACTCAGATAAAAGCATGCAAAACTGATAAAAAATCTCAATAAGTTTAATGGCCTCACTAATGTCAATTTCCTGGTTTTCATATTGCACTATAATTATGCAAGATGCTGCCATTGGGAGAACTGGATGAGGGGCATCCAGGACTTTCCTATACATTCTTTGCAACTTCCAATGACTCTGTAATTATTTAAAAATAAAAAGTTAAAGAAAAGGCCTCTGGTTGCAGACTCTGTCAGATGTGAACGCAAAGCATATTTGAGAAGTGTTTATCCTAGGATCAGGGAGCTGTAGTCCCATTGTAACTCTCTTGGACTTGGACTCCTTGTTTTACTCTGTCTTTGAGCCTCCCCTTATGTTCTACTGAATATACCAGATAAAGGAGGGAGGGCAGGTCTCAGCTGATAGGCAACACAGTTCAGTAGAGAGTCTTGGATCTTGCACTTGATTCAGAGTACAGAATTGACTCATGTTTTTACTGTTTTTTCATTCATGAAACAATCATCAAATGAGTACCTGCTGTGTGGTGGGCCTATGCTAAGACTTGGGTCACTAAGACCAGTACCCTGCCTGCGAGGAGAGGCCAACTAATCTTTTATTGTCATGCTGGGACATGATAGAATCTGACCATGGACAGTATGGGTGAGTACCGGGCGCCATGGAATCCCACACAGGACCAGTAACTCAGCTCACAGGTTCAGATGCTAAGTGAGGCCAAAAACAAATTGAAATTAAGTCAAGACATGGAAACAACCTAAATGTCCATTGACAGATTACTGGATAAAGAAGCTGTGGTATAGATATATAATGGAATATTACTCAGCCATAAAAATAATAAAATAATGCCATTTGCAGCAACATGGTTGGACCTGGAGATTGTCATTCTAAGTGAAGTAAGCCGGAATGAGAAAGAAAAATACCATATGATATCATATGTGAAATATTAAAAAAAAAGACACAAATGAACTTATTTACAAAACAGAAACAGACTCACAGACATAGAAAACAAACTTATGGTTACCAGGGAGGAAAGAGGGTGGGAAGGGATAAATTGGGAGTTCAAGATTTGCAGATACTAACTATTAGATATAAAATAGATAAACAGCAAGTTTCTTCTGTATAGCACAGGGAATATTCATTATCTTGTAGTAACCTATAATGGAAAAAATATGAAAACAAATATATATATATGTATTTGGATGACTGAAACATTATGCTATATCCAGGAAATTGGCATATTGTAACTGAATATACTTCAATTAAAAAAATTAAATCAAGAGAAGGTAGAATATCCCAGAGAGAGTGTTTCATGTGAAAAAGAGACTGTGTGCAAAGGTGCAGACCAAGGGACCATGATGCACTCAAGTACACAGAGGATGTGCTTGGGAACTACAGTGTGAGGGGAGGCCAGTGAGGCTAGAAACCTCAGGCAGGAGATGGGCTGTAACCTGGGACAGAGATGAACATCCAGAGAACACTGCCTCCAGGTAGAACCAAACAGAAGCCGGTCAAGGCTAGTCAGATAAGGTTGTCCACCATTAGGAGGCTAGATAAACAGAGAGTCTGGCCTCAGATGCAGCAGGAGTGGGGACAAGGAGACAGTGAGTTCAAACAAAAGGGTGAGAAGCAGGACCTGGAACAGTTCTAGGGGCCAGAAGGACACAGCAGCTTTTCACAGAGTGTTTAGCCATAGGTACAGCTAGGCAAGTCCAGCGTGCCATGGTCAAGCAGGCACCAACATCCATTGCAGCATCAGCATCAGCACCAGCATCCTGGCCTGGTGAGAGCTCTACTGTTTACAGCAGGCTTTCCACATCTCATTTATTAGTGGTACTAATCAACCGGCAGCAGTAGAGTACGATGCTGAGGCCTCTTGCTCTGAACTTACCTGGCTTGCTTTCCAGTTCTGGCTGTGCCAGTTACAACAGAAAGATGGTCTTAAGCAAGCTCCCTAATTTCTCAGAGTCTCAGTTTTCCTGTCCAGACAGTAAACATAATGTTAACTATGTCAGAATACTGTTGTCAGGATTACATAAGCCCGTGAGTAAAGCGCTTATCAGTGTGCCAGGTACAGAATAAATAGCAATTACAGTTAGCACCACAATTACCACTACCCTATTCTTCTTCCTTGACTCAGTAACCCTCGAAATGTCTTCCACTGTGAGTTCCACACTCTTTCACCGTATTTCTACAGCACCTTTAAAGAGGTGAGTTTTCCCAGATCAGGCCACTAATCCCGCCAATCCCCCTAGATAAATCAGGGACCTGGAGACCCAGGCTTTGAGGCAGACACATTGTAAAGGCCGTTTCAAGCCCTCCTCTTCAGGGTCGGGGAGGCAAGATGTGTATGTTTCTGGTGGAAGCTATTCTTTCCTTCAGCCTTTTTATGGGCTTGGGCACAAGTCAAGTCCTTCATCCCTGTTTTCTCCTGTAGCCCCTTCCTCACACTTTGGAAATGAGACGCCATAAAGAGACATCCCCAGGGCTCACTGAATCACAGAAAGAAAGGCATTTCACAGGATTGGAGAACATCCTTTGATTTTTTTTTTCCAGGACCACATGTTTTTTCCCTCCAACTGCTTTGTCTCCTGGTTGAAGGATTTAAAAATAAAAATCACACAAAAGGCTACATTTATCTTTTGAAAGGTAAAATAGAACCAGCTGAGCATAAACAACTCACAGAGGTGCCATAAATACCCTCCAGGCTGTAAAAGAACAGTCTCTCTGATACGGCAAAGAAGAAGCCAGAGCTACAATGAGAATATGGCTCCCTGACCCTGGGATAAACACTTCTCAAATTTACTTTATGTCCATTGCTGTCAGTCTAGTGGCTGGGCTGGGGATTAGAAAGAGAACCTCAAACGAGGACTCCCATGGAGCCCACACCTTGGTCCAGATGCTCCCTGAGGATTGGAGCTGCTGGGGTGTGATGGAGGGAAACAGCCTATGGAAGCCAGGCAGCCATGTGTAGCAGGATTGAGGATGATGCTGTGGGGGGCTATTCCCTTTTCCATTTGGACAATGAAGGTCTTAATCATTTGTCTAGCCCCAACCTCACTAATTTCAGCCAGTAGTGATGACTCACAAGTTCCTGTTTGTGTCTTAAAGCTCAGGGTCTACATGTAGGCATTCCCTTCCTTTGCAATACACCACCCCAACCCAGGAGAGCTCTCAGGCCCCTTGGGTATCAGTAGATAACTCATGGAAAATATCAAGCACATAGTAACTTTCCAATAAAAGTCAACATCCTTCCTTCCCTCCAGAGAGGACTTCTGCCCTCTTATACCCTATGGAATGGCACAAAACTTTGTTGGTTTTCCTTCCACTTCTGTTTCCCCTCTGCTCTATCTTCTTTAAAAGTTTATCTCCTACTTGGCTATTATGTATTACTGATGTGGGGCCCCGAGGGATGTCAGAACAGTATGGGGGTTGGATAAAAGCTAGTCTGGTGGCTTGAATTCTCTGAAAGAGGCAGACCTGTTTGAAACAAACCTGGGGCTGGGGCTTGAGTTCCCCAGTTTTAAACCAGAGCTGGAATTTTTCTCCCAATGTCCTCTGCCCGTGTTCTGAGCCCCAGCACAAACCAGCCAACTACATTTGTCCGTCCTTGCCAGAGAACAAAAAGACATTTCTCTCCCAGGCTCTAAGGGCCCATTTAGGCTCAGACTGATTGTCTTGCTCCCTTGATGAGCCTTGGGTAGACCCACAAGTCACTTCCATTAAGGCTGCTCTGAGATTCAACCCAGCAAACTCTCCAGCTAACTGCAGTCCCAAGGAAAGCAATGCCTCCAGACCCTAGTCTCAGTCCTGGCTGTGTCACTGGTCAGCTGTGTCACCAGGGCTGGCATCCAGGATGTCAAAGCAGCTGTTGTCACCACTTGGGGTGGCACCAAAGCAAAACAGGAACATGGTGACACACGAAGACAAGAGAGGAAAGAGGTAATAGATGACTTCCTTCATCCTGAGAAGCTTCCCTTCCTTCTCAGCCCTTGGAATCAAGGCCATCCTCTTAGTTACAGAGATTGGGTTACTAAGTCAAAAGCGGGGTGAACATGTCCAGATGAAGTTGCGAGTGTGCGTGCATGTGTGTGTGTGTCTTGCATGTATGTGTGAATGAAAAATATTGCCAGCCATATCAGTAAACAAAGAAAGATGTGGCCATCAAGTCATCAGCCACTACTGCCAACTCTTCCCCCCAGCACCACCTTCCCACCCCCTTGCCGACAGTGAGTGGAGGGAACTTAGGATGCAAATAAGCAGGCAGCCCGGCCTCTGCTGCCACCCCCAACAGTGCATCCTGAGGGAACTCAGAATGTGAAAAAACAGGATACTGGCCCTAGACAGCTAGGTGTATATCAAAGGACTGATTTCAATGAGCCCAGACCATTGCACCTTCCCACACATAGAAAAGTGCTAAATTCCTTAACTTGAGATATCAGGTTTTCCTTCTTTTTTTTTTTTAATTAACAGTAATCTTTTGATGTTACAACTATGTGGTCTTTTTTGCAAAGACCTATATATCCTGGCTCCTCCCCTACCTCTTTGGAGCAGTATCTTATTGATCTGAGAGGCTGCGTCCTGGGCTCAAGTTCTCAGAAAGTCAGCCAAATAAAACATAACTTTCAACTTTTAGGTTGCGCATTTTTTTCAGTCCACATGTGTATGTGTATGTGTGTGAGTGTGTGTGTGTGTGTTTATGTGTAAAGGGGAGCGCAGGCTCCTGTGCTCTTTCCATTTCTTTTCTGAGAATATTTCCATAGATACTTTCACTTTAAGTGGTTTACTATTAAATGACATTAATAGACAGAAATAGCAAAAATAACAGGCCTGGGGCAGGAACAAAGGATCCTAGCCTCCTTGGGAGGTGACCCTGGAGCTTCCCTCACACTTACCCTCTGCAGTCATTCCTAACACTGGGATCATCAAATGTCACTCCCACCCCTACTGATTTCTGTCCCTTCCATAGGTCAAGTCACTGCACCCAGCATCTCAGAAGATGGGACAACAGAAGGCACCGCTTGCCTTAGGGCTAAGGGCAGTTTGGAGGCCCTGTTGTCAGGCGCTGTTTCTCTGGGCCACAGTGACTCACCCAAGCCCACCCCTCTCAGTAGTCTTTTCTCACACCTTTTATGCCCTCCTGCTCTGTCTCAGAGGCAACTCATTACAACTCATGTAACTCATTAGACAATCTGGCCAGAAAGTAAGATTTAGAAGCAGGAGGAAGACTCTTGTCAGGGAGCAGCAGGGGGGTTTCCAAAGTGGGTTTGGATTTAGAGCAGCAGAGGGGAGAAGGAGTGCTCAGAGCTTCATGGTTCTTCCAGCCCACACTCAGCCCTGGAGTGATGCAGTGAGGGGAGACCACAGCTGGGTGCAGGCTCCCTCAAGACCAGGGTCACTGATGACAGAAGTCTTCCTCCACGGGAACAGCAAGAATGGCTCCTCTTGTGGTGCAGGGAGGCATTCTCTACTGTTTCACTGTTCCCTGAGCTCACTAGTCAGTGCCTTGGCTTCCTTATTTGTAAAAAGACAATCCCTGTACTTATCATTGCCCCATCCTCTGCACCCGAGGACTGTGCAACTGAAGGTCAAGTGCTTCAGCCCCATTGATAGGGTTCCCAAGCACAGCATAGAAATGAAGGGGTCCAAGAGCCACATTAGAACATAACTACAATGTAATAGTAATAAATTTGTATTGTTACTAACATAAAATATTAGTAAAAATACTATAAAGTCATGTTTATTTCACTACTTTAAGGATCTTACCATTTATCAGTTGTGGATGCTTGCGCTTTATATGTACTATCTCATTTAGTCCTCATAACAACCCTGTGAGGTGCACATATATGACTTCAATCATTTTGCAAATGAGAAAACTGATCATTTTAATAGCAGCCATTAATGTCACCAGCATCACCATCGTCATCAGCATCACCAGTATTTCCTCCTCTACCCTCTTCCTTCTTCTCCTCCCCTTCCCACTCTCTCCTTCTTCCCCTTATTTCTTTTTTCCCCCAGTGTACTCTGAAAACATCCAAGCTGACTCAGATACCAAAACAAAAGAAGTTGCTGATATTCTGGATGATAAATTTAAGGCAAGAGGGGAGTCACAGTTGAAGCTGGTGGCTTTTAGCAGCTAGGGAGTCAGAAGGGAAGCTTACCAAGCTGAAAGCATGAAGAAAATTCAAGGGGTTCAAGTTCCAGACAAGCAGTCCATTCCTCTGGGCATGGCCCACAAAAAGGGGTCGGCAATCAGCCCTGTGGTGGCTGCAATAATTATCCTTTTTGAACAACCTAATTCAGATGAATGGATAGCTTCAAAACTTCATTGGAAAGAGTTAGCAGGGGTTAGAGGTCAGGTGCAGAAGTCTCACCTTGACTGCCACCTGCCTTGACCTAATATGATTCAGCCACACTGTCTGCAAGGTTCTGTAGGCACGACTGCTCAGTGAATGTTTGGGGTTGAAACTTACCACACCCTGAGAAGTTCTGACCCACTGTTAGGGATTCTGTGGGAATCACTGCAAGAGATTCAAATCTTGCAGTCAAGCATCCCTGGGTCTGCCACCTACGAGCTGTGGAATCTTAGGCAGCTCATCTCACCTCATAATCTCCAAGTGGAAACATAGGAAGAGTGTTTTAAATGGACAGAATAAATAAGTGGGCAAGTACCACCTTCATGCCGCTCATGTCTGAGGCTGTCATCACTCATCAGTCATTGTGTTTTTTTCCTTCTGATCCCTGACTTGGCCTTAGGAGTCCTCAGTGAAGTCATCCACCATCAGTTGAGTGAAGCTGGCAAACAAAGTGAAATTTCTCTGTCACGCAGGCCTACCCCCATTTACTAGTTCCAGAATCACCACTAATGAGGCATCCGATGTGCTTCTACTCACTGGTTTCCAAGAAAAAGATCCCCTCCAAGCCCGAGGGGGTTGAAGAGACTCTGCATCACCAGGGGACAAAGTGCTGAATTTCTGCCACACGAACAAGGTCCACTGTGGGCCACAGTCACCATGTTGTGATGCATGCCACATCCAAGAATTAATCTGAGGCAATGAAGGGATCAGGACTCATGTTTTCCATTTAGTCTTGGAAACAAGGGGCAGAGTGTAAATTGTGTTTGTGTGGATGAATGTGGTTCACAAATTCTTCACTTTACCACATGGGTACAGATTCGTCTTGCTTTAAGAAATCCATTGTATCAACAGGATTTCTGAAAAACCCACTGGCCCAGATGTCCCAGTGAGGTCCCAATAACATGAAGAGTTCACAAGACTCGTGATCCAAGCCAACCTTCTCCACGGGCCTTACTTAGTATTTCTGGGAGTGTCTGGAAGATGTTTTCCATAAGCTCGTGACAAAGTTGCCTCTCTCCAGGTGCAGCTGCTGCTTCTCCTGACTCCTCAGTTCTCAGCCGCCATGCTTCCTGGTACCAAGCAGCTCCTGCTTGGAAGAAAGAACTATGACTCTTTGCAGTTTAACATTTTTCTGAGACATTATCTCAACCCCCTTCTTCTAGGAGTTTTATCATAATTTCCCCTTCTGCTATATCTGTTATAATAATTTCCTCCCAGAGATGTTAAGACTCTCCCCAGAATAAGTAGTGGTTCTCTGTACTAAAAAGTTGCATTTGTGCATGGAGGTACAGATATGGTGTGTGTGTTGGGCTGTGACAGTCCAATGAAAGTCACCTTGTTTTTTGTACCATCTCCTCTTCCCTCTGCTTGAAGAGGACTTGTTGATCTGCTCCCGAGGCAACTGTGGGATGAATCCTCTTCCAGGGCTCATTCTCTTCACAGAAAAAGGACTTGTATTAAGAGATCCCAATGTATGCAAGTCATACTGCACCTTCACAATCAGCATGGGTTTCTTTATAGTTCAAGGATATGTCTTTGCCTTCACGCAACAGACTTCTCTTGGCCCCTCACTTTAGTTTGCTGGGCATTAGCAGATACGTTGAGACTTAAAGTCAGGCTGCAAGTCCTAAAGGTATAAATAATCACTTAGAAAACAATGATAAGTTTAGCCTTGAAATGAACGTACCAAGAAGTGGAACTTCCAGAATGGTGGGTGGTGTAATGAGCTCAGTAGACCCTCTTCCCATTGAAACAACAATTTAACTGGTGAAAATTATTTGAAAAACCAACAATTTCATCTTTACCATTTGTCCTAAGGGCATACAGAAAAAAGAAACAGTTATTCAAAAAAAATCAATTAA
Source organism: Vicugna pacos (assembly GCF_048564905.1). Classification (NCBI taxonomy): domain Eukaryota; kingdom Metazoa; phylum Chordata; class Mammalia; order Artiodactyla; family Camelidae; genus Vicugna; species Vicugna pacos. The sequence continues at coordinate 35,600,467 of NC_132997.1, read as the reverse complement.
GTCTTAATAAAAACAACAAGAAATTGTGACACATGAAACACAATCTGCCCCACTTCATCCCACCCCCAGCATCACGTGAATAAAGGTCTCCTTGGGGCGCTCTATCCCAGGTGTGTTCAGCCAAGAGGATGGGGGCTTCCTCTCCCTCCAGCATCCAGTCTACAGCTTTGGTTTTACCCGGGGAGGGGCAGATTACCAGCCTGTCTCACCCTCCTCAACTCTATTCTGAGTAGGTGTGACTTAGGGACTGGAGCTCACCTCCTCAACCCAGCTCTCACTCATAAGGCAGAAGCTGTAGCTCAGACATGGCAAGTTAAAAATAATGGGACTCCAATTGTTCATGTCCCAGCTGGCTTCCACCTTCCTGGTGGAGCTTCCACACCAGGGGAGTCAGTCCAAGAAGATCAAAGTCTACCATCCTTCCATCCCTGACCAGTGAACACTAATAGATCAGGGATATCACTTTGGGAGGAGCAAACTGTGGCTCCTGCCCACAGGTCCTGCGTAGTGGCACAGGGGTTCTGCACACAAGGAAAAGCAGGTCTTAATGATGGATTGCTCCACATCTCTGCTCTAAGGGACTGACTCCACTCAATGAGAGAAGAATACACTTTCTTCTCAAGTGCACAGGGGACATTCTCCCCTATATGACTATATCTGAAGCCATAAAACCAGCTTAATTAAATTTGAAAACCTGAAATCATACAAAGTATTTTCTTAGACCACAATGGATGAAATTAGAAATCAATAAAAGAAAGGAATTTGGGAAAATTTCAAATATGTAGAAGAAAACCACACAGCCCTAAATAACCAATGGGTCAAAGAAGTCAAAAGGAAAATAGAAAATATTATGCAAAGAATGAAAATGAAAACACAGCATATCAACACTTTTGGAATGCAATGCTTAAAGGGGAATTTAGAGCTGTAAATGCCTACCTTAAAAAAAGGAGAAAGGTTTCAAATCAGTAACTCAACTTTTTTTTTCCAAGAAAGAAAAAGAAGCAAATTAAACTCAAATCAAGTAGAAGAAAGGGGCTGATTAAGACTAGAACACAAATAAATAGAGAATAGAAAAAGAATAGAGGTAAAAACAAGAAGACCAAAAGTTTGTTCTTTGAAAAACTAAACAAAATTGACACTCTTTACCTAAACTGACCAAGAAAATAGGGGAAAAAAAGACTCAAATTACTAAAATCAGGAATAAAAGAGTGGACATTACTACTGAATTTACAGGAACAAAAAGGATTATAAGAAAATACTAAGAACAATTGTATGAAAATACTAAGAACAAATTCGATAGCCTGGGTGAAATGAACAGACTGCTAGAAAGACACAATCTATAAATTCATGATACTGGTCCTAGAGCCCAACCCCCTCTAAGTCAGCAAGGAGAGCTTGTCTTTTTTCCTTCCAGTCTCATTCTTTGGAAGCTGCTGATCTTGGTGTTGTTTTATTGTACAAGGTATGACTTAGTAAGTAGACAGGTTGACAGTAAGATACCAGAGCATGTAGGTCTATGTGTGGGGTGACAAGCTGTCTTAGCTTGCCTGGGACTGTCCCAGTTTTAGCACTGAAAGTCCCTCCTCATCCCAGGTGAACTGGGAAGATCACAGTCAACCGATCACTCTTGTGCAAAGTCATCCCTTGGGGAGACTGTTCTTGCTTCTCTACTTACCAGCTAAGGTCTGACAACTGGTGAACTGCATTATTACCTCTGAGTCTTAGTTTTTCATATCCTCATAGTAGGAAGAGTAATAAGCACATAACAAATTTATAAAAGAGAAAGAGACTCATAGACATAGAGAACAAGCTCATGGTTACCAGGAAGGACAGGGGTGGGAATGGATAAATTGGGAGTTCGAGATTTACAGATACTAATTAATATATAAAGTAAATAAACAACAAAGTCCTACTGTATAGCATAGGGAACTATATTCAATATCTTGTAGTACTCTATGATGAAAAAGAATATGAAAATGAATATATGTATGCACATATATGACTGAAACATTATGCTGTACACCAGGAATTGACACAACATTGTAAAATGATTAGACTTCAATAAAAAATAATACAAATAATAAAAAAATAAGCACATCACATCATATCATGTTACCACTCCCTATGTCTTCCCTTGAAAACTAAGGCTGGTATCTTGCCTTGTTCTTGCCAATTTCCCCAGAGGGTGGTCCCATGGCCCCGTACCTCTGACAATCCTTGATGCTGACAACTGGCAGAGTTCTGTGATCTATTGTCTTTGGGGGCAACTCCTTCTCATGAGGCTTCCCTGATGCATCCTGGCTATGCTCTCACTGACTGTCACCCCTACTCTGGGCCCAGAGATTTTTGCCCATTTCTGACAGATGAATCTGGGCATAGAGCTGGCCCTCCCAGTGGGTTTCTGATTAAAGGTCTTGCTGCCTCTGACTCCTGGCTGATTCTCTCTTCCCAATGCCCACTCCATGCCTTATCCCATCCATCTCAGCTCATCAATATTGAGGATGGTACTGTAATCTCTGCGACTCAAAGTTACAGTGTTGCTCTGTGACCTGGTTCCATCTGCTATTGCTTCCTGTGTCACAGAAGCACAAAAACACTTCACTTTTTGTCAAGGAACTTGTGTGTTAGAAATCATGAATGGTATACAGGTCCCTCTCGGCTCCAGGTACTAGGTTATCTTTTTCTTTTTCCTTTCTATTATGTACAGATATATCTGGCTTGCCTTTCCCATCCAGGCTCTTGGAAGGCTGCACAGGTCCTCTCCAATCCAGGGGTCCAGGGTTCTAATTAAGCAGATGAGCTGGAACTTGCTGAGCATCTCTTTCTGATGCCTGCTTGGAGGTGGCACCATAGCATTGGGATGTCCTTCCCCAGTGAGAGGAAATTTTTTGGGGCTGAATAGAGGGATGCAGGCAGATCTCACTCCAAGTCCACAAATGCATCAGAAGGGGACAGAAAGGATCTCCCTGAGGCTTACCCACATGCACTGCATGCACAGGGAATCTGTCCTCAGAGAAGTGATGAAAGAGAGGAGGAGGAACAGGATTGCAGCGAGGAGTTCACAGGCAGTTCATCCCTGGAGATGTGGCAGCCGGGCAGCCCAGCTCCTCCCAACACTCTCTCCTGCTTCCTGCTCTTGGGCTGTCCCTGCAAAGGACCCTGGCTCTTCCAGAAGGTTGACATGAGCTCAAATGGGGCTGCTTCTGTCTTTAATTCCATGCAGATGTGTCTCTTTGTTGGCTCTTCTCAAGTCAGGCTACATCCTTGGTTATCACTGGGACATACTGCATCTTTTCTACAGCCAGCTGGTGCAAACTAGCCTAGGTCAGGGAAGGGGAACAGCACTAGACCTCCTCAGGGGACTGATCACAGTAAAGGACAGCCCAATTCTCCAGAACCCTCCAGGACCAGGATTTCCCACCCTTGGCAGGACGGGCATTTGGGGCTTGATAATTTGTGTTGTGGGAGGGCCATCCTGCATATTGTAAGACGTTGAACAGTATCCCTGGCCTTTACCCACTACTTTTCAGTAGCATGCAACCTTTCCATTTGTGGCAACCAAAAATGTCTCCAGATATTAACAATTGTCCCCTGAGGGGGCAGGGTTGCTTCCAGTTGAAGACTGGAGTGAAGTGGAGGGGGTGCTTTAGAATCAGATCAATCCATGTTCAATTCTCTCAGCATCCCTTACAAGAGGCATGGCCCTGAGCCCAGTCTGCTCCCTTGTAGATTAAGAATGATGCTAATTACCTCCTGTGTCTGGGGTTAAAATGAATCCATACATATGAAGTATCCCTTTCTTGAGGGCACTCAGGGTGTCTCCCCCCTCATTGCCTCTCACCACCACCACTTCCCACTGACCCATTCTCTACACCCTGCCCAGACCAGCCTTTTCTGGGCAACTCTTGACATCGGTCTTGGAATTTCAGAATCATGGAATGTATGAGCTGGAAGGAATTACTAAGGGTTCATCTCGTACAACTCCTTCATCTTTCAGATGGAAAAAGAGAAATCAGGGGCAGTGGGGGGTGGGGTGGTGCAAGTTGCCCAAACCTGTGGGATAGTTCAGGACAGAGGAAGGATTCTTGAAACCTTCCTGCCTTTTGAACTAAAGTCTGTCTGCTTTACCCACTCCCATTTTTACATGCATTCTCCCTTTAGATTGTCCAGTAGCCTTTAGCCATAAAAAGGCAGAGCAGGAATGAACAGCCCTGTTTTACAAGGGAGAACACTGAGGCCCAGAGAATTTAGTTAGTGACTAAGTTCAGCTGTACTGGTTCCTGACTCTGTGCTCCTTCCAGCATAGTTGCACATTGAAAGGAGAAAGATGTATCTTTCCAAAGCCTGAGACAGAGCCTGTAGGAGAGACATGTTGGATAAGACAGGCCTTACCATGAAACAGTAGTTCTGCAATCATTGCTTGTTAGGGTCACCAAGGCAGCTTAAAACAACAAACAAAAAACCAAACACCATGGTCTCACTCCAGACCTGGGTCATCCATACATTAGGGAGTTCCACTCTCAGGATGCAGAGCTACAGCCAGGCTGGGGACCACTGGTCAAGACACCTCCACCTACACATAGAGGTAGCCCGCAAGTGCAACGTGGTGAGGGTGGCCCACTGCAGGACTCTGTGCCAGGGAAGAAAGCTGGTGCCCACATGCTCACTTGTTCCCAGGGATCCCTCTTCCCCATGGGGACTGATTGGCAGTGACAGTGATGCTGACGGTCCCAGGAGCTTTTCCTCTAACACAGCTACTGGATATATAACCTAGTAAAAGTCCAGGAAAGTGTTTTTCTTTCTACCTAAAATACTCCTTGTAATAAAGTAAATATTGTATAATCAATAAAATATCTTTTTCATTTGATGGCTTGAATTTTTTCTTTTTTTTTTCTTTTGGAAGGCAGTAGTCTTAAATAGTGAAACAGTTCAGCTAATTTTCCTCCTCTTTCATAGGACATTCACTGAGGCTTAGTGTTCCAGAATCTGTGCTTCTATTTTCCAGTGGATGTGAGCAGCTTTTGCATTTGGAAGTTCTGGGAGCATGGACCACATTCACCCAAGAAAACAATCAGCTGCTTCTGAGAGCTGGGTTCCTCTCCAAACAGCCACCTCCTTCCTGGTTCACCAGTAGACTCCATATTGCTTCTACCCAGTGACTTCTTGTTTGGTCTGTGCAAGCATTTGGATCACTGGCTGATTATCCAGGAGAATATGCCTGAATGATCTCAGGTGGGGAAGAAATGCAAGCTTTTATATTCCAAGGATAAGAAACATGACAAATCCAGGGAGAGAGTTGGATTCCAAAAGATGAAGGAAAAGGAACTGTGGATTCAAAACAGCAGGGCCAGGAACTTAGATGTGTACATGTTGAGCCTCACAACCTTGGGAGCCTTAGTGAAGAGAGAGGTGGGTGAGTTTGGCCTGGCAGGTGACCGGTGAAGATGGATACACATGGGAGGCCTGACCAATGGGCATCTCTGTGGCAGAGGAATGAATTGTTGACTGGAAACTAGAGGTCCATCCTCAGATAATGCCAGGGAGGGGAGAACGTTCCTCCCAACCAATTGACTAAGTGTTCTCCCAGATTTAATTTTACAGAGAAAATTACAGGAAAATGATGTTTTTAAGCCTAAGAGTCGGGGAGCATGTGTTGTAGTTTATAGTATGAAACCATAAGATCATTCCCATGGTTTCACCAGAATTTGTAACGTGCATCATCTCACTTGATCTCAAATGCAGCTGGTATCCCTGCAATTCCTGAGTCCCTATCACCTTAAAGGGGAAGGGACTTGATCCTGATGAAGAGTGTCTAAATATGCAAAATTCTCATTTTTATTTTCATTTTCCAAGAGAGAATTTTGACACTCAAACAGACTTGCCCAAAGTTAAACAGCTTGTAAATGCTGATGTTTGAATCCAAATTCAACCCTTTTCCCAATCTCCTTAACTAATACAGAAACTAACAATCTCTTGCTGTAAGCCCGAGGGCCTGGGTCCCAGCATGCCCACTAATTTGCCCTGTGAGCTGGGGCCTTCCTCTACCTTCTTCAGTCTTCCTTCAGAAACAGCAAGCAAAGTGCTCACTTGTTCACAGTATGTCCATAGTGGGGAACATGGTAATTGGAAAGACAGCAAGCTCTAGTGGGGTTAAATCTTAGCGCATCACTCACTAGCTGTGTAATTTTGGGCAAGTTTCTCAAACTCTCAAAGCTTCCATTTCTTCAGCTGTAAAATGATCTCTAATAATATGAATCTCACAAATCTGTTGTAAAGGTTATAAGCAATGATTTCATAGCAGTGGGGACATAGTGGACCCAGTAGACAACTATAGAAAGTAGTTGTTCTGTAACTTGAAGCCAGGAGCAAGAACAATTTTCTGCTTTCATTTGTCCCAGAGAGAGGTGGGGCTCTCTGCTGTCAGCAGGATGGTGGCAAAGCTCAGCCATTAAGTCCAGACAAAGAAGAGAAGCCTGTGGATGTACGTAGGGCCCTGGGTCTCTGTAAGCCCACAGAAGGGGGTTCTAAGTGAACCTGCAGGCTGCTAACACTGACACACGCTGAGGGATATCCTTTGTGGTGAGCAAACTCTTTAGAATGATGAGACTCAAAAAAACTTTGTTCCACCCACAGTGGTTCATTATGAACAAAACATGACAGCTTCATTTGAGTGGGGGGCTAATGGTGAACAGATGGACTGGCAAGGCAAAGACTACACAATACTGCCTCTAAAAAACTTATAAAACCCAAATCCTGTTTCCACTTTTCAGTCCCAGTAAGCACTGGCTCAGACTGAGAAAGGTGGCTGATGGGAAATGAAGTATGGCCAGAGAAGGTGTCTGTGCTTCTTGGACACTAAGATGCTGCTATTAGCTGCCACCAACAGGATGAAAATGAGATGAGATGAGATATATGAATAGAGAAAGGGAGCCATGCATAGCCCTTGAAATTTATCTAAGAGGCATTTACATGGGGATGGGTTATTAAAATTGATTCTCATGCTGCTATAAGGTGTTAACCCAACAAGAAGGAAAAGAGTGAACATTTACTGAACTAGTGTCGAGGCATTCCCTGCACTAGGTATTACACATACATGCCATTCCATGATGGCAACCACTTTCCAAGGTGATTTTCATTTTGTTTTTTTTTCCTTTATTGTTTTGTTTTGTTTGATTTAGTTTGGTTTGGTTTGGTTGGCACCAACATACTGTTGAGTTTTGGGGCCAATCCTGGTGGTATGGAGTTTGGAACAGGGTTTAGACATCAGAGAATCAGCCAAAATGGCAGAAAACAGTGCACTCTGAGCCCATCCTAAAATTTTATAAAATTAATTATGGCTCAATTGCATAGAAATTCATAAATAATTTCAAATTCATGTTTGGGTTTATGTGAGGGAAAAATAAAGACAACATAATAAGAATTGAACATAGGAAAATCACACAAGTTTAAATTTCAAGCATTAGCACAAATTGTGGGGATGGGTTTGACTTCCAACAGCATGGAATTTGGGATTTAAGTAAAACTAAACTGATTTTGATTTACATTTTTCTATTTCATTGAAACTGACAAAAATCTTGGGGTTGGATTATTGGCCTCACATTATTGGGAAATTGAAGATTGAAAGAATAAAGGAAAGAAATAATCAGTGGGGGAGTCAGCATTTGAATCTAAGTTTTTTTAATGAGAAAATTTCTGACTTATCAGAACCACAAAACTGCTTACCCTGGGAACATTGCCACACTGCAGGAGAACTGACCACATGCATATATTCTACCCCCATCACAGAGGTCACTGATCCTGATTTAGTCTACCTCCTAAGCTGCTTTCTCCTTAACACAATTTTTAAAATAACTATTTGTTCTTTTAAAATTTGCACCTACTAATGATAAAAATAAGATGAACACAAACTTAAAAATACAAAAAAACTTTTTAAATATGTCAGCCAAATTCTATATAGGGCATTTTTGGTATTAAGAGTTGACCATCATTACTGGGATCTTCCTAGACAGGTACCAACTCGCTAGAAAGAAGTCTATAAAACTGATATAAAAGTTTAAATCAATATATTTATTATAAAAATAAAAAGTTTTCTAAGATTGATCTATAGATAAGGCAATTACATTAGAAAGCCCAGTAAGAATTATTACAGATTTGACATACTGCTTCTAAAGTTTATAGGCAAGAGCACACCACCAAAAAATAGCCAAACAGAAAAAAAGAAAGTACAGAGTGACTCTACCAGCTATCAAGACTTCTAAAGATTTTAGCAAAATAGAGACCCTATTGATTTGGTCCAGAGATGTGCAAATACAAAATAACTCCTTTATAAAGAGAAAAATACAATTAGAACCTATACCATGCTGTTCACAAGAGTTAATTCCAAGTGAATTAAAACTTAAATTTGTAAAGAAAAGTAGTGTAAATCTAGAAGAAATGGAGGAGGCCAATTTAACACCTAAGGGAGAGAGGGAAGGATTCCTTTTAAAAACCACAAAATCACAAACCAAATTTACTAAATTTTCCTATATTATAATTGAAAACAGGTGGGACTTCTGTCTATGATTAAGAGGATAGCAAACCTTCCCCCCTACAAAGCCAAGTTTAAAACAAAACAAAATGATCAAAATCAAGTATATCAGGTGTCCAAAAACTGACCAAAAGCAAATAGCAGTTTAAGTATTTATTCATTAAGAGTTGCTGAATCTTTGGGTAAAGGGAGTCTAGGGCTACTTGCCTGCATCTTCTTCCATTCTTCTTACCACTAGCTCAGTTGTAGTAGTTTTACCCAGGCAAATCTGGCCATGGAAACCAATAAATTTGCTGCCAGGGGTGTCTAACTTGATTTGCATTGGAGGGTAGAAACTCATGGCTTATGGTGTCAGCAAAAGTAAAAAACTAAGTAGGAAAAAAAGTGGGGAAAACCCATAGCTCTACTAGCCTAAGGTTAGTCTTGATTGTACTGATTGGCATACCAGAAATTTAAGGGTTATTCCTTGAAAATCAGAGAGCCATAAAAGAATTAAATAAGCTTTACACATCCTTGGAAGACAGAAAAACCAAGCAGGTTGTGGAAGATCTGAGAGGGCCCATGGGAAAGTGAAAGCAAGGGCAGACCTGAGAACTGCCTCAACTTTGAATGTGCCCCCTTCCCACACACAGATTTGTTGTAGAGATTGGAAAACTTACATTTTGAGCACAAACTTATGTTTGAGCACACATTCTTCTCTATTGTTGGCTGATCCTTAAGCTATCAAGATACTGGTGTAGCCCATACAAGTTATCAGTGGCCACATATTGTCATGGGGGGAGTCTACAGATAAGTCTAGGCAAGTTAATAAAACAAATAAGCAAATGATCAAACTAAATATATTATCTCAACACTCCATTTTTTTTTAAACTGCAAAAAAGGAAAGCAAGGAAACAGGAAAGTGTGATGCATACTTAGGGGGAAAAAGCATTCAGTAGAAACTGAGTCCATGTGATGTGGGATGTTGCTTTGCACCAGCAAAGACTTCCATGTCTTCCATGTTAAAGGATAAAAGAAAATGATGTTTAAAGAATTAGAGGAAAATATAATGACAGTAACTCCATAAATAAGATATCTCTACAGACAGAAGCAAGATGGCAGAGTAGAAGGACGCTTGTAGCTCACCATCTGCCACAAATACACCAAAACTCACATCTACAGACCTTATCAGCCAACCAAAGAACCTGCCGAACTCCAACAGAACATTGCCCTCTTCGAAAGACAAAGACACCAAAAATCTGGTAGGAGAAAAGGAAAAAAGAAAGAAGAAAAAGCAAAACAGTGTGGGACCTATTCCATGGGGAGGGAGCGGCAAAGGAGGACTGGCACTCATTCGCTGGGTCTCCCCTCTCCAATGGAGAAGCCAGTGGGATGGAGGGGGAACCTCCGAGGCTCAAATCTGCCCCAAGCACCCTTTGACTGACAGAACTGAGTTAAACTGGCACAAAGGGTCCCTGCGACACCCAGCCCAAGACGCGAGCTGGCACTGGGGCTGGGGCAGGCGGCTCGAGCTGGGTGGAGGACTGGGCAGCTGCACTGAGGCAGCCCCGGGGGACTGCAGAGGGGTACGTGCCATGGTTGGGAGGGAATACGGAGTAGAACAACCTTGGTCCCCTTTAAGTTGCAAAAAAAAAAAAAAAAAAAAAGCAACACGGCTGGTGTGCCCTGAGGGGAGGGGCATCATGGTCTTTGTCTCCTCAGACCTGCACTGCCATTATTGGCACTTCTCGAGAGAAGAGAGGTGGGGCACAGCCACAGCTGCCATCTCCTTCTGTGCACAGTGCCTGGGCAGGGGCGGGGCCAAGCCCTGAATCCACACCCAGGGGCTCCACAACCTCCTAGGCAGGACTGAGACTTGTTTACAGCTGGAGGCAGATAGGATCTTTCTGCTCTGGCACCCCAGAGAACTCGTGCTACCGAGACAAACAAGGAGCTGAGATTTGGCACAGAGCAGAGGTGGGGCCATTCCACAGTCTTCCCTGAGCCTGCCTTCGGAACACCTACCTGAGGTGGAGTGGGCAGCTGCACAGAGCAGCGGAGCAACCGGCACCAGGAAAGGGCGGGTGGCAACCCACTTTCCTGGCAGGAACGCAGCACCTGATGACCCCGGTGCTGGAAGGGGGCACAACCTGCCCACCTGCCTCCCCCAAATGCAGCATCTGACTGTGGCATCGGGAGGTGGAGTGACATGCCTGCCCACTGGATAAGAGCTCAGCACCTGACCCAGTGTTGGGAGGGGGTGCAATTTGCTGGCTGACAACCACTGGGAGGAGTACAGAAGAGGGCACCAACAGAGGGCCCCTGGAAACAGCAAGCTGAGTTCGCAAAACAGAGCAAAGACACAAAGACTTCTCAATAAAATCATTAAGAGCACAGCGTCTCCAGGAGATCTAGATAACTGATACTCCTTAAGCCAGTGCCAGAGAGAATATGAGCAATATGAAGAAGTGGAAGAACCACTCCCAATTAAAAGATCAAGAGAAATCCCCTGAAAGCACGATCAAGGAAATAGACATTGATGGCCTACTAGATCAGATTTCAAAAAAGAAGTGATCAAAGTACTGAAGGAACTAAAAGAAATAGTGTTTAGAGATATAAAATATGTCAAAAATGAAATAGAAGCTATAAAGAAGAAACAAGTAGAATTAGTAAACTCATTTGCTGAGATGAGATCTGACCTAAAGGCTGCACAAAGCAGGCTAGATAATGCAGAGGAACGAATAAGTGACCTAGAAGACAGGACAGCAGAAAGCACCCAATCAGAACAGCTGAAAGATCAACAAATAAAAGACAACAAAACAATATAAGGGACCTATGGGATAATATAAAGCATGCCAATCTACACATAATATGGGTTCCAGAAGGGGAAGAAAGAACAAATGGAACTGAAAAGGTATTTGAAGAAATCATGACCAAAAACTTTTCAAACCTAAAGAAGGAATCAGATATCTAAGTACAGGAGGCTCAGAGGGTCCCAAACAGGAAGAACCCAAACAGACTCACACCAAGACATATTATAATCAAGATGGCCAGATTCAAGGATAAAGAAATGATCCTAAAGGCAGCAACAGAAAAACAAAGAGTTACAAGGGAACCCCCGTAAGGCTCTCAACTGATTTCGCTAAACAAACACTACAGGCCAGAAGGGAGTGGCAAGATATATTCAAAGTCCTGAATGAAAAAAAGATGCAGCCTAGGATACTCTATCCAGCAAGGCTATCCTTTAGAATAGAAGGAGAGAGAAAGAACTTCACAGACAAGCAAAAACTAAGAGTTTAGCAACACTAAACCCATGCTAAAAGAAATATTGACATGTCTACTCTAAATAGAAGAGAAGCAGGATGCTACAAGAATAAGAAACTCATAACTGGAAAGGAGATAACTGCCATGAATTACAAAAAGAATAAACACAAAATTGTAAAAGAAGAAACCTAAATCATTAAGAGTGGGAGAGGGAAGCAAGGAAAGCTATTGTGGAAAACAGTATGGAGATTCCTCAAAAGACTAGGAAAGGATTTACCATATGACCTAGGAATTCTGCTCCTGGGCATAAATCCAGAAGGAACCCTACTTCAAAATGACACCTGCACCCCAGTGTTCATAGCAGCACTATTTACCATAGCCAAGACATGGAAACAGCTTAAATGTCCATCAACAGATGACTGAGTAAAGAAGAGGTGGTACGATGGAATACTATTTATACGATGGAATACTATTCAGCCATAAAAACCGACAACATAACACCATTAGCAGCAACATGGATGTTCCTGGAGAATGTCACTCTAGGTGAAGTAAGCCAGAAAGAGAAAGAAAAATACCATATGAAATCGCTCATATGAGGAGTCTAAAAACAAAACAAAACAAAACAAAACATAAATACAAAACAGAAACAGACTCATAGACATAGAATACAAACTTGTGGTTGCCAAGGGGGTGGGAAGGGACAGACTGGGATTTTAAAATGCAGAATAGATAAACAAGATTATACTGTATAGGGAAATATAAACAAGTTCTTTGGTAGCTCATAGCGAAATAAAAAATGTGACAATGAATATATGTATGTTGATATATAACTGAAAAATTGTGCTCTACACTAGAATTTGACACAACATTGTAAAATGACTATTATCTAATAAAAAATGTTAAAAATTTTTAAAAAAAAACAGTAATTTGAATCATAAAAAAGATATCTCTACAAAGAAAGCTAAATTACAAAAAATAAGCTAATAGAAATTTTAATAACTGACATAAAATTATAAAATTACTTCAAATATTATTTGAAATAGAATAATTAGTAAAACTTGATGATTGATTTGTAGAAATTACCTTATGTGAAAAATAAAGAGAAAAATATTGATGAAAAATGGACAAAGCCTCAGAGACCTGTGAGACAAGAAGAAACACTCCATCTGGGCATCTCTAAGAACCTCTCCACATTCAGAAAAAAGGTGGCTCTATTCCTGTGTGAGAGGTCACCTATTGGGAATGGCCAGTGATGCCCAGATATTTCTACTGCAATTCCATATCTTTTTGTGTTTTTTAAGTTGTTTTTAAATTAACATATTATTTCATTGATGCATTATTTATTTAATCTTCTTTTTAAGTAATTATTGTGTAAAAGTCTCACCATATGTCACTGGATACATACTGTTCTCCACTGACTGCATTTACATTGTTTTTGTCTCATTTTGCCTCTGTTTTTAAAAAATGTTTTAATTGTAGAGTAGTTTTTGGTTCACAGCAAAATTGAGAGGAAAGTACACAGATTTCCCATATTACCCCTGCTCTCTCACATGCATAGCCTCCCACATCATCAACATCCCCCACCAGAGTAGTGTATTTATTACAGCTGTTGAACTATGTTGATAAACCATAGTCACCCAAAGTTCATAGTTTACATTATGGTTTACCCTTGATGTTGTACATTCTATGGGTTTTGAACAAATGTATATGTATCTATCATTATGGTATAAAAAAGAATATTTTCACTGTCTTAAAAACTCTCTGTGCTCTACCAATTCTTCCCCCCTTGCCCTATCCCTACCTCTGGCAAACACTAATAGTTTTTACAGTCCCCATAGTTTTACCTTTCCCAGAATGTCATGTAGTTGGAAATATACAGTATGTAGTTTTTTCAGATTGGCTTCATTCACTTAGAAATACACATTAAATTTCCTTCATATCTTATTCCATATCATTCTTCCATGATCTCAATAGATCATTTCTTTTTGCACTGAATAATACTACATTTTCTGAATGTAGCATGGTTTATCCATTCACCTACCAGAGGACATTTTCATTGTTTACAAGTTCTGGAAGTTATGAATAAAACTGATATAAACATCCATGTGCAAGTTTTTGCATAGACATAAGTTTTCAACTCCTTTGGGTAAATACTGAGAAGTGAAATTGCTGGATCACATGATAAGAATATATTTAGTTTTGTAAGAAACTACCAAACTGTCTTCCAAAGTGGCTGTACTATTTTGCATTCCCACCAACAATATAAGAGTTTCTGTTGCTCCACAATCTTGCCAGCCTTTGGTTCTGTCCATATTTCAGATTTTTACTATTCTAATAGATGTACAGTGGTATCCCATTGTTGTTTTAATTTTCCATGATGATATATGATGTGGAACATTTTTCATGCTTATTTGCCTTCTGTATATATCATCTTTGGTGAAGTGTCCATTAACATCTTCAGCTCATTTTTAAGAGGTCTGTTTATTTTCTTATTGCTGAGTTTTATGAGCTCTTTGTATATTTTGGATAGCAGTCCTTTATCAGATTTATTTCTGCAAATATTTCCTCCCAGTCTGTGACTTGTCTTCTCATTTTCTTGACACTGTCTTTCACAGAGCAGAAGCAGAAGTTATTTTTTTTTACTTTTAATGAAGTCCAGATTATCAATTATTCCTTTCATGTGTTGTGTCTTTGTTATTTTATCTAAAAAACATCGCTATACCCAAGATCATCTACATTTTCTCCTATGTTTTCTTTTAAGCATTTAATGGTTTCATATTTTACAGTTAGGTCTGTGATCCATTTTAAGTTAATTTGTATGAAGGGTACAAAGTCTGTGTCTAAGATTCTTTTTTTAAAATGTGGATATCTAGTTGTTTCAGCACCATTTGTTGAAAAGACTAAATTTGCCTGATTGTATTGCATTTGCTCCTTTGTCAAAGGTCAGTTGACTATATTTACGTAAGTCTATTCGTATGATCTCTATTCTGCTCCATCAATCTATTTGTCTATTCTCTTGTCAGTAACTCACTTTCTTAATTACTGAAGTTTTATAGTAAGTCTTGAAAGTCAGAGAGTATCAGTCCTCCAACAATGTTCTTCTCCTTCAATATTGTGTTGGCTATTCGAGGTCTTTTTCCTCCCCATATAAACTTTAGAATCAGTTTGCTGATATCCATAAAATAACTTTCTGGGATTTTTATTGAGATTACATTGAATCCATAGATTATGTTTGGAAGAACTGACATCTTGACAATACTGAGTCTTCCTACCCATGATCATGGAGTATCTCTCCATTTATTTAGTTTTTCTTTGATTTCATTCATCAGAGTTTTCTTTGTCCTCATCTAGATCTTGTACATATTTTCTTAGATTTATACCTAAGTATTTTATTTTGGGAGAGTGTTTTTGTAATTGGTATTTTTAAAATTTCAAATTCCACTTATTTATTGTTGGTATATAGGGACAGTGACTAACTTTTGTAGATTAACCTTGTATCCAGGGGAGGTGCCAAGATGGCAGAGTAAATAGACTCACAGCTCACCCTCTCCCACAAATACACCAAGAATTACATCTACAAACCCACTGAATTGCACAGAACACCTACTGAACTCTAGCAGTGTCTCTCACTTCAAAATACAGGAGGATTCTCACAAAATCTGGTAAGAGAATAAAGAGAAAAAAAGAAGAGAAAAAATTGCTGTGGGACTGGTCCTGCAGGGACGGAGTGGCAAAGGAAGAAAGGCACCCTCACAGTGGGATGTCCCTTTAGCTGGGAGGTCAGCAGGGACAGAAGTGGAGCCTCTGAGGCTCGGAGGAGAATGTGACAGCCACCTGACAGACAGAACTAAAATAAACTATCACAGAGGGTCCCTGCAATTCCCAGCCCTAGATGTGAGCTGGCAGGGAAAAGCCAGGACTGGCTGCTGGAGATTGGTGATGAGCCCAGGCAGAGGGCTGGGGTCCACTGCACAGAGGCAGCCTCAGGACACTGGAAGTGAGCTCAGGCTAGGGGTGTGTGAGGAGCAGAACAGCCTGGGACACCCATAAAAAAGCACTACTGCTGGTATGTGTGTGTTTGAGAGGTGTGCAACAAAGCCACACCATAGCCCCTGTCTCTGCTTGGCTCCAATGTTGGTGTGTTCTTATGAAAAGAAAGGTGAGACTCAGTCATAGCCATCACTGCCGCACAGAGGCAGAACTGAAATCTGAATCCATATTCAGTGGCCCTACAACTTCACAGGCAGAATTGAGATTTTTTTACAGCCCCAGGCAGAGAGTGTGGATTTGCCCTCTCTGGACCCTTCATTGACCGCACCTCTGGGATGAACAGGAAGTGAGCAGAGTTCTGGTGCACATTCAGGGGCAAGTACAGGCATTTACTAAAGGCCAGTGTACTGTATGAGGAGGCAAGCCTGGGGTCTGTGCTGACCCGGTAGTGCATCACAGATTTAGGTGTGTGACTGCACGCTCACTATGGTAGGCCCTAGTGCCTAACATTGGCAGATCTGCCCTGGTGGTTCCTGGGACCCAGAACCTGGGGGACACCAGAGCAGGTGGCCAACATTCCCACAGCTAAGGCAGGTACAAAGACAGCATCAACAAAGAGTACTTTCTAAGCCCACATAACAAAGACAGACAACACCACAGAGGGCACTTCCCAGTGGACATCTCCTGTAGAGGTACAACCAGCAACTCTTCTTCCCAGCTGAAGCACTCCAACCCTGTCTACCATACACCGCAGCTCAAAAATGGGCTGATAAGCCTCTGTTCCAGCAACAGGGGAGCAGATCCAGCCCCTGTCAAGGATGTGACAACCACAGAACAAAAAAGGAGACCCCACTCAGCAAAAAAAATCAGGGCAGGGTCTGAACACCACAACACCAACCACATCCCCAGTCAAAGGGATGACAGCCAATAAACATGGAAGAAAGATGTGGCAACCATCCATACTAAGGACAGCCCTCACAACAAAACCATTAGATGCACACACTCTACACAGGGACATTCCCACTTTAAATAAAAACAAACAAACAAACAAACAAATCCTTTCAAGACCACAGTAGATAACTGGTACTCCTAAATCCATAGAGCCCAGAGAAATATAAGTAAAATAAAGAAGCAGAGGAACCACTTCTAATTAAAAGAACAAGAGAAATCCCCTGGAAGAAGGAACAATGAGATAGAACTCGACAATCTACTAGATCATGACTTCAAAAAGGGAGTTATAAAAGCACTGAAGGAAATAAGAGAGATTATGAATAAAAACAGAAAATACTATAAAAAGGAAATAGAAACTATAAAGAAGAGCCAATTAAAAACAGAAACTCAATGGCTGAGATAAGAGTCAAGCTAAAGGCAGTCAAAAGCAGAGCAGATAATGTAGAGGAATGAATAAGTGACTTAGAAGATAGGATAGCAGAAGTCACCCAATTAGAACAGCAGACAGAAAAGCAAGTAAAAATCAATGAAAGCAATATAAGGGACCTATGGGATAATGTAAAAGCATGCCAACCTATGCATAATAGGGATCCCAGAAGGAGAAGAAAGAGAAAAGGGGATTGAAAAGGTATTTGAAGAAATCATGACTGGAAACTTTCCAAACCTAAAGAAGGAAACAGATATCCAAGTACAAAAAGCACAGAGGGCCCCAAAGAAGAAGAACCCAAACAGACCTACATCAAGACATATTATAATTAAGAGGGGCAGAATTAAAGATAAAGAAATGATTCTAAAGGCAGCAAGAGAAAAACAAAAAGTTAGTTATAAGGGAACCTCCATAAGGCTTTCAGCTGATTTTTCTGCAAAAGCACTGCTGGCCAGAATTGAGTGGTGAGATATATTCAAAGCCCTAGGTGAGAAAAAGCTGCTTAGTCTAGGATTTCTAGGTGTTTGTTGTTGATTCTTTTGGATTTTATACATAGAAGATCATGCCATCTGTGAACAAAGAAATTATTTATTCCTTCCCAGTCTGTATACCTTTCACTTCCTTTTCTTGTCTTATTGCATTAGCTAGTAATTCCTGTAAAATGTTGAACAGGAGTAGTGAGAAGAGAGGACATCCTTGCTTTTTCCTGATCCTAATGGCAAAGCTTCCAGTTTCTCATGGCTAAGTATAACATTAGCTGTAGGGTTTTTGTAGATATTCTTTATGAAGATGAAGTACCACTCTATTTTTAATTTCCTGAGATAATTAATCATGAATCGGTGTTGGATTTTGTCAAATGCTTTTGTTGCATCTATTGACATGATCATGTGATTTTTCTGTTTTAGCCTGTTGAAGAGATCGATTACAATTAATTGATTTTCCAATGTTGAAGTCTCCTTGCACGTCTAAAATAAGTCCCTCTTGGTTGTGGCAAATACTTCTTTCCATACACTATTGTATTAAATTTACTAATTTTTAAAGGATTTTCAAATCTATGTTCATGATCAATATTGGTCTGAAGTGTTTTTTTTCTTTCTTGGAATATCTTTTCTTGGTTATGGTATTAAGGTAATGTTAACTTCATAGAATGGGTTAGGAAGTATTCCTTCTACTTCTGTCCTCTGAAAGAGATTATAGAGAATTGGTATAATTTCTTCCTTAAATGTTTGATAGAATTTATGACTGAAATGTGGTGGGTTGAGTGCTTTCTCATGAAGCACAAACTGGAGAATTGAACTTTATACTACAGAAACATTCTGTGGGAATCCTTTTAAAAAGATTGTCTACCTACTTCTATTCCCTTTCTTTCCTCTAAGTTTTTCAAGATTGAGGCACACTGAGGCATCAGTATGGGTTTGTGTGTGTGTGTGTGTGTGTGTGTGTGTGTGTGTGTGTGTGTGTGTGTGTTTCATTGCCTTTTCTTTCTGGTACTTTAAGAAAAAGGAATGGGCAAAAGGGGATATCTACCAAAAGGTTATCCACAGATAGATTTGAAATGGCCGTGGTTGGAGAAAGGCTGTTTAAGTGGAGTGGAAACTATTTTTTCTCTCTTTTTTTCTAGCAGGAATGTAGTTTTTCTGTTTTACTATAAAGTTTGCCTTTCTGAATTCTTAAATCACCCAAAGAGAAGAAATATTCAGAGAATTAAACTGTTTAAAAATATATTCAACTTACATTACTCAAGAGAGGCTAAATAATGCTTATTTTAGTGTAGAAGGTTTTAAATTCATGTGCAAATAGTCTTATAACCAGGAATTTAATGTTGTTTTTAAAAATAGAGAATATTTTTTCCATTGTGTTATGTAAAGAAGCACAAAACTAAATTTACTACATAGTTTTTCTGTGGTCAAATTTGTGTTTAGCTCCCAGAGGCTTCACTTGATTGTAAACCATAAACATTAAGTTTATTCTTTCAAAAAAAAAATGCCAGTCCACACTTGCAAGACTGACAAAAATATTTGAAAGTTTGACAATGCTAAGTATTGGCAAATAAATATTAAAACATGAGCACCCACGCCCTACTGTAGGAATGTAAATTGTTATAACCACTTGAGAAACAGTATGGCAATATCTAATTAATGAAGAGACTCACAGTTCTCTGCAAGCCAGCAATTCCTTTCCTGGTTGTGTAACTTGGACAAACACCTGTACACATAGTCAGAAACATAAAATACTGGCACCAACATTTATGAGAGCAAAAAATTGGAGCCAGCTAAAATTCCCATCAGCAAAAGAAATTATAATTCAATTTTGATGGACTGTCATATAACATTTTCCATCAAGGAAAACAAATTAATTACATCTACAATTCTCACAAACATAATAGCGAGTAAAAATGCAGGTTTTAGAAATGTACATACTGAACAATTCCATTTACAAAATGCTAAGAAGATGCAAAACAGAATGATACATTCCAGAGATCTACATATATATGTGATAAAACATAAAAGAATAAAAGGAATGAAAAAATAACACGTTCAGAAAGTAGTTACCTCTGAGAGAAGGGAAGGAATGAGAGTGAGATGGGCACATGAAAAGTATCAGCAATATTTGCATTGTTTTGTTTATTAATCTGAATGGTTAATACATAAAATTTTATTTTATTATGCACCTTTTGTAGACTGGAAACATTTTATAAAAGAAAAACTCTTTCATAGTCCAATCACATCAGGCCAATTGGAAAGAGAGCTACTTAAAAATATCGATAAAATTTCAGTTTATGCACAAAACTGAAAGTACTGAGAAACTCAAAATTTTAATGAAAGTTAAAAATTAAATAATTTCTAATCTAGGGGGCGCCAAACACATAGCAAACTTTTTCTTTACTGTTTCATAGCAGCCCTACTTTAGCTAATAAATAGAAATTCCCACCACTCTCTTTTAGGACCTCATCTCCCAGAACTTCTGTGAGAAATGTTAGTGATATTGGTGATTCTGCTAAATATTTAGTGTTGTTAGAATATAACCTATTTTTATATCTTTTCACAGTATCAGTGTGATTTCATTAACTGATGGGTGCTATTGGAGTCCTGAAAACAATGTACTAAAAATAAGTAACTTTGGAAAAGAATCTAGATGTAATAAAAAATTTTAAAAGAGGCCAAGAATTGACATGATGCTATAAAGACAGTATGTTTCAAAATATTAGAGATGAGAAAATTGAACAATTAGCATTTAATTTACATACCATTTAGTTTACTAAAAATATTGTACAGAAGTAAAATAGCACACTGTCATTTCAGCACAGTATCATTAGCCTCCAAGCTACAATTTGTCTCTTAATTCATGTAGCCATCCCCACCTTCCTCTCCCATCAATGGCGTTTGAATCATAGGAAGGTCTGGCCACACTGGACTTTCATTACAATAAGGCAATAAGTGGTTGGATCCCAGTAGAAGGGGTGTGCATTCTCCCTTCATCACACTCTACCAATTCCTACTGCATCAATCAGGCATATTTAAATTCTAGCTTGAATCAGAATTACCTGTAAGGCTTGTTAACACATAGATTGCAGGACCCCACCCCAGAGTTTTGAGTTCATAGTCCAGGGGTAGAGCTTGCTAATTTGTATTTCTAACAAGTTTACAGGCATTGCTGTTGCTGCTGGTCCTTGTAACCAATGACTCACAGCCATCTGTTCCATTCATCTACCTTTTCTACACAATCCCTCTTGGCATTCAAGTTTGTGGCTCACAGTCCAGACCATACAGAAAATGCAAGAGTTTACAAATAATTCACCTTTTTTAATTTATTAGAACAGTTAGCCTTATAGTAATGCTATTTCTGCTCACAAGTGTTTCAATATACTTTCCTGAGTGGTAGAAAACAAAGTGAAGTTATTCCCTATAATTTCTGAGTAACAGCCTGGGAACAGGTTTCACATATTATACATTAATTACTTCTGCATCCACTGAGAAGTGGGAAAGGATAAAGAACCCTTGGCTTTTCAATGCTAACACTCTATATGCTTTAAGGGTCAGGCTCTATTTGGGAATTTGTGCAAGTAATTCAAGTTCTTTTCCTCATGGGAAATTGGAGATAATCATATGCCCTTGTATATACCATTGAAAAGATTAAAGGAAATCATGTGTGCCCATACTGGACTCAGTGCACATTCATTCCCATTCCCTGCCTCTCCTCAAGTTGAAGTGAAGAAAAGTGGGAAGGTGGCATAGAGGCTATCACTGCTGAATGGTATTTTGTCTTAGGGGACAGGGAGGATTGGGATTTGTCAGCACGTTTATTTCCAAAATTTACACCATACAGCCCCTTTCCTAGCCTCCCTGCCAATATAAGAAAATTTGAAGACAAATGGTGACTCTCTTTAATGTGCAGCAGCCCCTAAGAAAGGGAGCATACTACAGTCAGGGCTGTCTGACAGAGCTGCCAGAGATGGAGGAGAAGGTCTCTAACTGCACTGTTAACATAGTCACCATTAGCCTCGTGTGGTTTCTGAGCACTTGCAGTGTGGCTAGTGTAATTGAGGAACTGACTTTTTAAAAGTTGAATTTAAAAGTAAACAACTACATGGGGCGTAGCTATTGTATTGGCAATGCCAGTCTAGGTGTTCAGGTAAATCGGCTATGTCTAGAGTCAAATCCTGGCTCTTCTAGCTCTAGGATCTCCTGAAATTATTCCCTGAGTGCAACCCTCCTCCCCCTACACCCCCCAAAACAGACCTATGCAATTAACATGAGGAAGAAATGATGTTATGGATGTAGAAGTGTTGAACAAAGAATGCCCAATAAATACTAACTGTGCTCCATTAATATTATCATTCTAATGTTAATTGCCAGCTTGGATATTGATAAAGTTTCTTCTTCAAAGTCTTCCATGAAAGGAAAGTAAATAAATTCTATGGAAATATTTATTATCCAGTAAATTCTTCTCAGGGAGTTGCTTATGTGTAAAGATTTGAGAGATCTACCTTAGAACTTTGTCATTTGGACATTTTACAGATAATTGAGAGATCTTTAAGCAATTTGTGCTTCTGCACCTTATGATGGTTTTGAAAAAAAATTTGTTTCCTGTAGATTTACAGCAAGGGTTAATGCATACAATAAAAATGATTTTGCATAAATTAAATTGAGGACATGCTCATTCATTCATAACTGCTGAGCCAACTCTTCCCTGCTAAGAAACTTACACATTTACTGCATAATGTGAATCCATGTTTCCTACCATTAGATTCTATGTACTTGTGATTATATTTGACATTGAAGTGGATGGAGCAACTGTCCTGAGAGCAAGAGAGCTGGTAGAGATTTTATCTCAGATCACTTGAATCGTGTGGAGAGAGGTTATTGTTAGTCTGCATGTCTCGGTTTCCTTACCTATCCAATGGAGAGAAAAGATACACCACAGTGCCGTCTGCTTTTGAGAAATATAGAGGGCAGCCAATAAATCATGAGGACGAGGTAAATGGAGCCTTAATGAAAATAAAGTGCATAATAGGAAAAGAAGGTGCAGCGCATTTAATTCACCTCTCCCGTGTGGCCATGTGGATGGATTCTTCCCAAGAGAGAGAGAGTAACAGAAGTGCATTCTAGTTGCAGATGTGAAACGAGTGTAGCTCCTAGCTGAATATTTTCCCTGGCTTTGTCCATATGAAGCACAGATGTTTTACAAATCATCTGTACAATAAGGCTAAGAGAACCCAACTAGGTTTAAAAGTGATCACATTTTTCAAATTATGCTTTTTCCCAAGCAGTGTACTCTGGAAAGAGAATTGGCTTCAGAAGGTGATTCTTAGCATGATCCCTGGGGCTCCCGACCCAGTAGCCTTTGGGGACCTGAATGTAGCCCAGTTCATCTCCTTATACCGAGGAAGCAGGTTTGGGTCCCACACGTTGTTGAGAGTCTCCTGAGTGGAGGCACCTCCTTTCACATGGGGAGAATGAGGAGCCGTGCTGATGGACAGTTTCATGGAAAGGTGTATTAAAGTGTAGCCCTATACATAGACTCTAATCCCTGTTTTCATGAGTCATAACTCTAGCAAGGCCTGGGTTTTCTAGGTCCAGCTCTGAAGGGTCCCCACTGGATTAGCCACTACTTGGGGCTATTGGTGCTACACGGGTGTGCAGGCGTTAGGAGAAAACAAGTTGTTGATCGGTTTTGCTGGCAGCATCGTTACTGCCAAGTCTTCTCATGTTGGTATAAGGCAGGGCCACAGAGTGAGCTCGGTTCCAGGTTGCTTTGGTACCAGCTGACTTTTGTCGTACTGCTGCCCCTTTCCAAGCACCTTCCTCCTGGACTCTCAGCATCACCGTCCAAAAAGTAACTTCCATTAAATAAGTGACTCCCTTAAACTCAACAAAGGAGCAGAGCTGGGGTCGAGTGATCGGCACAGGGAATATCTATGCTTTGGAAGAGAAATTTTCTCCCTTGAGGAGAGGAGGAATGTGATATTGTACATGTTATAGTAAGAACATAATCGTCCAAAAACAGCACTGGAATTAATTTTAAATACCTTTACCTGGAAGCTGATGCTAATCCAACCTGAAGGGGGTACTGGCACATCGGGTGTGTTTGTTTTCAGTCTGACCTCCAGCTGGAGCAAATGTGGTGCCCAGGTCTGCACATCTGGTGGTGCAGTCCACTTCTCCAGGTTTCCTGGGGCTGACTGCATAAACACCGGCACGTGATTACTCACATGCTCACACAAGGAGATGCATACTTGCCTACTCTCAAAAAAAAAGATAAGCAATAATCTTGCATCATTGAGAATCAAAGGGAAAAAAAGAATTTTTTCCCCTAAAGTGAAAGGTCTTCAGAAATACAACACAGGGTCTACTCTGCCAAACTGGAGGCTGCACAGGAACTTGTCTCAATATATGCCCTAAAGTTAATGATGAGTCTACGTTCACCCCAAACCAACAAGAAAAGCACAAACTCTTACACAGGCGTTTAGGAAGCAGGAAGAAACTTGAACTTCTTAAAGGAATTTCAGATCTGTACTCATTAAAGTTTCAACAGATCTTGTTAGTTTCACATATTCATATACCCCATGCACATGATTGAGCTGATGTACAAAATAGAACCAAATTTGCTCAAGGTCTTCTAGCCTTAGCCTGAAATATGTTATTGTGACTCCAAATTCAGCGAGATTTCCCCCCACTTTGCAGCATGCTTTACAGATTGTGTCCAATCACTCATATGATTTCCTCATTATGATTCATGATCTGATGATGTCAATGCTGGAAGGCCCCGTCAGTATCTCCTTCCAGCTGCCCCTCATTGTACATAGGGGACTGGAGTCCCAAGAGATCCTGTGGTTTGGGCAAGTTCACAGAAAAACGACCAGGACCCAGGCCCACAAACCCAGAGTCCAGTCTCTGGCTTCTTTTAGACATCTCTACTCATATTCATCTTAACTTTTGTTTTGTGGAAAAATATAATAAGGTCAAACTTGCCAAAATTCTATTCCTTCAGGGGAACTTTGTTTCTCCAAAGTGATATGAGTATCAGTTTGCAACAGGCATTTGACATTCAATGGCCTTGAAGATCCAGTGAGATTATTAAAGAGAACATTAAATTTATTTCTTTTTAATAATTTTTTAAATCTTACAAACAGGAAATTAAATTTTGCTGACCAGTTCAGAGTCCCAAACCAGAGAGGCTCTATTAATAAGAGGAATGTGAGTGCACAATGGCTCCAATGGTAAAGCACAAGGGTCTTCCATAATTTTAAGATACTATAAGTAATTTTATAAATATATGTTAAAATCATACTACTTTCCTCCTTTCACTTGTGTAACTGATGCCTTCTTCCTTCCTCTTTTGTATGCAAAGGTAGAAGCTTCTACAGGCTTAGGTGAGAAAAACAGAGCTAGGGCTAAGGAGTAAGCTCTCCATGTTCTGGCTGGACTTGGGTGTGGAAGTTCTGTGCTTTAGAAGTATCTGGAAAGCTACCAAAAATATATGCTCAGGTACCATCCTGTAGGCATGGCCGTGGCCTAGATATCTTCAAAAGTTCACCGCAGTAAGTGCATGTGCAGCCAGTGTGGACAACCACCAAGCCAGAGACTCATATTTGTTTTCTTGACTTCTCACACTTTCTATGAACCTTGCCTTGGGCTAGGACCTGCCATGTTTGCTGAGGACAGGGACGCGAACTCCACACATTTCCTACAGGTCTTTGTGATTGAACAAATGATGTCATTTACAGGACAGAAAGAGATAGTTGTGGCAACCTTTCAAATCCACTCTTCCAAATTCGGTATCTGCTGAGTCATCTGTCTACTGGGTATGGTTCCTTTTAGAACCAGGGTGGTGCAGTGTTTCTCTCTCTGGTCTCACCACCAGAAGGTGCCCTTGCATCACCTAAACCTGTCTCTAGCAGCTGACTCCGCTGCCTTAGTTCCCTCATTTGTAAATTGTGGCACCACTAGTATCTGCATTGAGGCTGCTTGTGAAGATTAAGTGCTCAGCTGGTGAATGAAAAAAACGAACATCAGTTACATTTAATCCTTTGGCCTCTTGCATTTAAATGAGTTCATTCTCTTCACTGATCAGAAGAATCCAGAACACATGAAGTCATCTTCTTTTTCTTTTCTACATTTTGATTTTCTTTTCTTTAAGGTGCATGGGATCCAAGGGGGTCCTCTTTCAACTGTGTTGTTCTCTGGGATGAGAATGTCTGGTTTCTGCAAGTTCCATGGATCTGGAAACCTTTTCTGTTTGAAGTCCAGAGGCCTGGACCTCTGAGTGGGTAGTGTTACAACAGATTGTATTTTCTTTTTAATCACAGGTGTTGTAGTCTGGAAGGAGCCTTAATGGCATATTCCAGTGCCCCACCACACAGAATTCTCTCTGACAAATGATTAAACAGCCTCTCCTTGGATAATTAAAGTGATAGAAGATTTCTTACTGCACAAAGTAAACTCATTCCACAGTTGGGCAATTCTAATTGTTCTTTTTTCAAAAAAAGTTCTTCTTTCTCTCTAATTCAAAAAGATACACACGCGCCCAATGTTCACAGCAGCACTATATACAATAGCCAAAACGTGGAAACAACCTAAATGTTCATTGACAGATGACTGGATAAAGAAGCTGTGGTACATTTATACAACAGAATACTACTCAGCCATAAAAAGAATAAAATAACGCCATTTGCAGCAATAGGGATGGACCTGGAGATTGTCATTTTAAATGAAGTAAGCCAGAAAGAGAAAGAAAAATACCATGTGATATCACTTATATGTGGAACCTAACAAAAGGAAAAAGAAGACACTAACTTATCTACAAAACAGAAACAGACTCACAGACATAGTAAACAAACCTATGGTTACTCGGGGGGAAAGGGACTGGGAAGGGATAAATTGGGAGTTTACAAGATTTACAGATACCAACTACTATATGTAAGATAGATAAAAGCAAGTTTATACAGTATAGCACAAGGAACTATATTCAATATCTTGTAGTAACCTACAATGAAAACGAATATGAAAACGAATATAGGTATGTATATGTATGACTGAAACATGCTATACAACAGAAATTGATGGAACATTGTAAACTGACTACACGTCAATTTAAAAAAAAAGTTCCTTTTTCTGTTGAGCAAAATCTATCCCTCCATACACTCTCCTTTAATCCTAGTTCTTCCTTCCTTCCAAAGATAATGCTGACCCCAGAATGACAGATAATCTCTATCTTGGTTTCTACTAATTGGCAGTGACTGGAGCATGATGATGAAGGCATAGAGCCTACCTTGTGGTTCTGACAGGAGAGAGAAATGGGGCTCCTCAGCCACATCTGGCCACAAAAATTGGGGAGGGCAGCACACTAAACAGTGGTTCACTGGCCAATCATGGTCTGAACTCTCTTCCATGGAGTAATACATCAGCTGTCTGGTTTTACATTTTCTGATAGTTAAACATCCTGAATTTCTTCATGACTCTTTTCTGTGTATTTTTCAGTTTTTTTTTTTTTTTGGTGTTTTTAATAATAGCAGTCTCAGCCTTGGTCTGGCTAGTGTAGGTAAAGATCAATTGTTTTAGCTTCTTTTTTCTCAGAGTATAATATTTGACACGCATCTCTGTGTTGGAGAGTCCCTCCACCTTGTGGAACTTCCATCATCATATTCAGAGTCTCTCTTGGGCTTTGGACTCCATTTTGCATCCTGTTATGTCATCCCTTGCAATCTCTCCCTCTCGCTTCTTTGACGTGTATGCAAATGTGATCAGCCTGATGTCAATGTCCCTGTCCAAGATGCTGAGAAGTTGCTGGGTTTATCTTCTGGGCTTTCCATTAGCACCCTCTCCTCACACCACACATTTTACCAAACTCTTATGCTCTTAACTAACTCCAGCTTAAGATTCTAGCCAATGTCTTTGTAAATTATAACCCTCCAATGGTGTTTGCATTTTAATAAAGTGCTTTGGAGGCTCTAATGCTGTTATTTCAGGCAGTAGCACAAGAACTGAAAGGTGATGAAACTAGAGAGAAGATTGGGTCAGATGGATTGCAGAGCTGATTAAGAGCAGGCCAGAAGTGCTGATGTGCAAAGTTCCAAGTCTCCAAAGGGGGCTGAAATGTGTCTATGAGCAGTAGGCGAACATCTCAGGTTCAGGAGCTGAGTCATGGTGGCCTAAATGATCACCAACTCTCCTTCTGGTTCTGTTCAGCTGGATGCTCCCTACTGAGATGGTCCTTCCAAGTCTTCACTGACTGGTCCCAATTCCTATGTGTGTGCATGGGCAGGGTTGACAGGGGCAGCTTAGAGCATCCTTCAGCTCCACCAGCCAGAGACCTGGCCTAGGCAGGCTCTCTTCTTTGGCATGCTTACCACGTTGTGATGGGCCCACTCACTTCTTGCTTTGTGATAGCACAGTAATTGAACATGGATTCAAGTCCATCTACCAGCCTAGGTGTTTGGAGTCCCAGGTATTGCAGAATTCCTACCCTTCCCTGAGGGTAAGAGATTTGCTAAGAGATTTCCTCTTCCTCAGTCTTTCTCTTTGTGAATACAAAGAAACATGCCCTAATAGTCTGCATTTTCTTTTAATTGTAGCTTCAGTTACAAGAGGAAGTCCTCGATTAACAATCAGAGGAGTCTGATTTTTAATTATTTCTAACTCATGAAGCCCTGGCCTTTAGAAAGACAAATGCCAGAGGTTCAATTCTATAACCAGTATTACTGAAGATGAGTTTGGTGTAAGCAGATAACTGCTGTGAAAATTAGGAGGACTGGGGTCTAATCTCACCACTGAAATCTAGCAGTAACCTAGAGCCCAGGGCCGAAGCCTGGAGGTGTTGAGAGGAAGGATCCAAGCCATGCTGAATGAGTGGCTTACAGAGATTAGAGACTAAAGCAAACACAATGTCAAGTGCTTCAGGGCTGGGTCTACAGCAACCTCGTGACTGTTGGCCATGGTGTTTCCATTGCCTGTGACTTGCAAAGCCCCCTCCTCACTCAGGAGACAGACCTTTGATGTCACACAGTTGGGCTTGCCACTCATTCTGTGACTCTAGAAAAGTCACAAGCTTGGCAAGCCACAGTCAACTAATTTGGAAAATTACAAGTGTGAGCCCAAAATTATATTCCCTCTGCATTCCTAAAATGACCCTAATTCTTTGGAAGGACGACTCAAATATATTAGCATGCCAAAAACATATATTCAAGTAAAACTTAATTAAAATATAATACTAAGTCACAATGGAATTTATTCTGGATGCCTAATCCAGTGGCTTCTTGGATCATCTAATCTCAGCAGAGCACTAAAGTCATCCAGGCAATTCGCATGGTGAAATGTAGCTGAGGATCTAAACCATGAAGCTGTTCAGTTCAAGCTGAGATGAAATCATTGCCCACTGTGGGGATGCTTTCCAAGGCCAGCACATACCAATGATGATGGTAAGGTAAGTGCATTTAGGGGCCATGCAGGATTTTTCCCAGAAATCTGAATAATTCATCTTGGAACACTCCTCTGAAAGACATGTGGAGTGTTCAGAGTAAAAGCCTATTTCAGTCAAAGGGTACAGTCAGAATCCCTCTACTGCCAAATATGAAACTGTCTTGAGATCCAGGCTGGAGCAGAGACTGTTTGTTCTTTCTCTTCTTTTAACCTTTCTGCTTCTAAAGAAATGAAGAGATTCGCTTGGAAGGGCACGCAGAGTTTGGCCTGATGCAGTAGGATTTGGCATGACAAGGTCACACACAGAATTAAGGACATATGGGAATTCATAGTGTTCCTAGAGAAGAGAACACTGAACCCTCTTTAATCAAGGGAAGGGAGTAAAAATCTCAGGAAGGCTACAAAGCAACATCAGAGCCATGAGGGGGATGCCCTCATGCCTAGGAGAGGTTTCAGAGGACACCAGGACAATGTTGCTTGGATGTGGCATGGAATCAGAAAAGAAGCCCTTAACTCAGCCAGGTCAGAAGGAATATTTTCCCCCAAATTTTTACATCTATTTGTAATTAGTTATCCTTCTAAACTCTTCTTTATTATTTAGTATAATTTTCATGAAAAAAAAATCTTCAGAAAAGAAAAATTCAAAAAAAATATACAAAATACATTAGAAGAAAATATAATCAGCTACAACCCTAATATTCAGAGGAAAACTTAAGGATGCAGTATTTTGGATATTCTTTGAGGAGATTTGGAAATTACGTACTGTTGTAGTTTCTCAGCTAGAATTCAGCATATGTTTCTCAATATATTATCTATTTTTCTTTTGTGTTTTGAAGATTTCAAATGTAGATACCACACTCACCTCTTTAGATTCATCCAAGTCCCTTCTCTCTTCTTCCTTTTTCCTCTGCCTTTCTATTTTAAGGTGGATCTTTCATTATAGGGTTTTCTACTCATTGATTACATCTGATGGATAACTACTCTCAGGAATTTTGTATGTTTGCTTTGTATTTAGCCACCAGTCTGAATTTTACTATTAACTTAAGTATATTAGTTAATTATTGTAGGTTTTTAGTATATGTGAAAGATGTTTCTGTTTCCTCTCCAATGATTACAACCTTTAAGCTTCCTGCCATATGTAAATGTAGAACTTTTTTCTTGGTCATTATTATTTTGTCTTTAATTGAAATATCTCTAAACTCATACCACTGTGTTGCACAATGGTTTGAATATGGCTTTCAAGTGAGTATTTGCTACCAGTTTAAAAAATGTGTCCATTTATTCATCATTTCTTTAATTTTTAAATCAGTAATGGATATTCAATCTTTTTGTGTGTGTGTGTATATATATATATATATATATATATTGAAGTATAGTCAGTTTACAATGTTGTGTCAATTTCTGGTTATAGCACAATGCTTCATAGTAGCACTATTTGCAATAACCAAGACATGGAAACAAACTGGAATTTCTATTGACAGATGACTGGTTAAAGAAGTTGTGGTATATTTATACAATGGAATACTACTCACTCAGACATAAAGTGAATTAAAATAATGCCATGTGCAACAACATGGATAGACCTGAAGATTGTCATTCTAAGTGAAGTAAGCCAGAAAGAGAAAGAAAAATACCATATGATATAACTTACATGCAGAATCTAAAAAAATGATAGCAGAAAAGAAAAAAGAATTAAAAAAAAGAATCTAAAAAAGTGACAAACAAACTTATTTACAAAACAGAATCAGACTCACGGACATAGAAAACAAACTTATGGTTACCAGGCGGGGAATGGGGGTGGATATTAAACCTTAAATCTTTCTTCAAATCTATTGAAATCATTATATATTTTGTTTTCCTTCATTTCCTGTTGTAATGTATTACATTAATTTTATATTAAGCTATCCTTAAAATGTTGGGGTAAATGCTTTTATTAGTCAGTGGAGATTAGTTTCTATAACAAAAATTCTACATTCTAAGGGGCTTAATGCAATAAAGTTTTATTTCCTGCTCTTGTGTTAGACCAATGATGGTTGATGAGAGGCTCTGCTTCACTCAGTCACTCAGGAGCCCAAGCTTCTTGGTTAATGGTACCACTATCTTCTGAGGAGCTTAGGATTCTTTCTGGATGCCCTGACTCTGTATCCCCAGTGGCAAGGAAGAAAGACAGCTTGAAGAACAAGATATCCACTCCTGTGGTTGGTGACACTCCTTACCACTCTCACATTCCACAAGTGAGAACTAGTAATGTGATTCCATCTAAGATGCAAGGGAGGCTGGGAAATGTAGTGTAGCTGCATTCACAGGTGGGAAAAGAAATGGGGTTTGGTAAATGCATGATGTGATCTCTTGCACAACTTTCATAGAATGTATTCTTTGAACTATCTGCTGGGTTCCACTTCTAGTATTCCAGTCAGAACATTGCATATTGATTCAAAAACAGGATTGGCAAGTCTTTTTTCTCATGATATCTTTGTAAGATTTTGTTATTATCTATGATTTTTGCAAGGTTTTCCTCTTCCTCCTAATTTACTTTTCTATGCTCTGAAATACTGTATAAAGGATCTAAATTATTTGTTTCAGAACTTTTTTTGTTTTCAGTTTTTTCTATGCTGGAACTTTATATCCAGCTTGTGATCTTTATTCAAATTATACATAATTGTTTAATGTAATAATATAATATTAGTTTAACTAATTAACAATTATTGCATAAACTTTCAAAATATAATTATTTGGATTGAGCTCTGCCTAAAAAAAGTGAGTTTCATCCTTTCCCACCAATGGTTATTATGAAGTTCCTATGCAAATTCTAGTACATAAATTCCTCTTCCAGCCAGCTGGCATGTCTTGCTTTCATTATTTTCATAATTTGATTTTTTTTCCACAAACAAAAATGTAAGTTTCTTGCACAAGTAGGCAATTTATGTAGGCATAGTTTCTTCTAATTCTTCTATCATGATTTTTCCCTTTATAACTAGACTCTTTCTCAAATATCTTTTGTCAGAAATTTGAAGGCAGCCTAAATTTTGGTTCCATTAGGATTTTCTTCCCTTTTTTCTACCCTCTTTCCTTCTTCTCTCCTCCTTCTCTTCCTCTTGCTCATACTTCCTTTCTTTCCTGCTTCCCCTCCACTTTGGCTTCTTTTTTTCCCTTCTTTCTTGGATGCTTCTGGGATTTTTTTTTTAATCTTTGAAATTAAAAGAAAATAAATACTCAAGCACAGGATTATTTTCACTAATTTTGCTAGTACTCAGTGAATTTTTTCTGACCAAGATCTCTCTACTTTAGCTCAGCTATGTTGTCTTTGTTTCTTATCACATTAACTCCATCACTTCTGTCTTCTCTTTGTGGGTTTCCTATTAAATACGTATTCCATCTTCTGGATCTTTGTTCCGTCTCTGTATTAATTGCATATAGCAGAAAGTGCAACTTAAACTAGCTTAAACAATAAATGAAATATATTGGTTTTCTTTCTGATAAATCCAGAGGCTGTTCATGCTTTGGGCAGGGAATGGGAAGAGCTCCTGACAGTGCTTCTGTCGCTGCCTTGGCTCTGGAGTCCTCCCGTCTTGTCTCCATTGCCAGGCTGGCTGCTTGCACAGTATCAAGATGGCTCCCAGCAGCATACAGGGTTATAGTCTTCCTCATTCCTATCCAGGCACTCCTCTTCCCACAATCACTGAACAGAAATCCTGGCCTCCCTGGTCAGGTAATCTTGAATCACAAGCTCAGCCCGGAAATAATCACCATGGAAGGAAAGATGCAGATAGTGGTAGGTACTCGGCATCCACACCAACAAGCTGCCCTCAAGAGACAACTGCATCTTCCCCCTCAAAACTCTGTCTCTCATCTTCAGTCTAATTTTCAAATATTTATTCCACTTTATTTACCCATAAATTTCTCAAATGTTTTCTCTCTTGGACTCATTAAGTTCTCTGTGGCTGTGTCGGTGAGAGGAGTGGATTATACTTATTTCCACATAAATTAAAAATATATATCTCAGGTTATCACCCCTTCAGAAATAGGTACTGGTACTGGTTATATAGATAGATTCAATATTGTTTCAGATCTTGGTGAGACTAGTATAGAAATTTCCATACAACCCTACTCAAATTTCCAAAAACCTTTTTATTATTTTCAATAAAATCTAATCTAATCTAATCTTTCTCATAACTCCCTGCCTTGGTGAGTATTGAGGATGTTGGAGAGGGTTACTTAAACTTACCATTTAGCAGCATCAAAATCTCTTCTTTTTCAAAATAGTCTATTTAGGGTAAATGTTGTGTTTTTTTCCTATTTCCTCCCCTCCTCACTACTCTCTATATGTGGTGTTTGGGTCTTGGTGGGGTGCTGCTATGCGTCCTTATGACCTTGGAGAGGAGTAGGGCTCTGTGTCTGCACATGGACTCTGAGTAAGGTCTCTGCACTTCTCTATCTTTGCCAAATCCCTAGTTTTGCAACCAGTGCCACCCAGCCTTCAAGCCTGTAATGACATTCAATGTCTTGGATCGCACACCTTGTTATTATCTCTTTGGAGTGATTTCGTAACCCTTGGCATCCTTCCTTTTCTAATCCCAGGATTCTTGAGTTCCATCGGCTCCACACTGCTCCTCCGCAGGAATTACAGGAGCTTCTGGACCACTGCCTGCTGCACTGCGGCTGTGGGAAGCCACCAGGATCACTGCACTTATCCAGGTACCTCACTTGGCTAGTGCTACACTATCTCTTCCACACCATGTTGGCCACGTGTCCAGCCACATGAAGAGTGTTTTCCTAGTAGTGTGCAGTTTCCTCCATCATGCTACATCCAGGGAGGTGGCTCAATTCTCTTTTATTCTCAGATTTCCTCAGGCTTATCTAAAAAATTATCTCCTTTCCATAAATTGGGGGAGGATCCTACCCAGTGTCACGTCTGTAAATTCACCTGTCTCCTACACCCTCCAGGGAAAGAAGGGGTGGGATTTCCACATCTTTTACTCTGTAGCATGGTGCATGTTATGCTGAGGTCTCTCCACCCTGTGCTCATGATATAATCACTGATTATTCTACCATGTCTGACTTTGGGGAAAGAGTCACAAAATAACTATGGAAAAATATTCAGTTCATATCCCCCAAACCACTCATTGAAAACGATGAGGCTTTGTTTTCTGGATTTCTGCTTAGGTATGCCATTTGTTCTGGAAGGAATCCTCAGAGTAGATTTTCTGCCCCTCTCCCTTCTTGCCAACGCTTATTCCTCTGAGACGGGAGGTTTAGGAGTTTTTCCCTTATGTCTTCTTTTAGAGGAGGGAAATTGAAATCAGTCCTCTGCCTTTTTCAATCCAGACACATCTGTTCTATTTCTAGCAAAATGTTCTCTGCATAGATTGCACTCCATTTGATTGCCAGTGGTGGTGACTTCTATGTTTATATTCTGCTAATTCTTTCTACAGAAATCTGCAAATGGTGGATTTAGATATCAGGATTCACATTACCATGTTCTCAATAAATCTGAGTGTGTATAATAAATCATAAAGACACGGAGAAATGCATGCAGTAACTTACCATTTTATCTTTTAAATGAATTTAACCTTTGTCTGCAAAGATAACATTCTCACACTGTCAGAAAGGCTGTTTGTCCAATAGGGTGTTTGGTGAGTGGCAGACGCCACAGGTGAGGACTCTGGGGCAGAATGTGGTGTTTTCATGCCCAACGTTTAGAACTCACACCTTTGCAGCACTGCACCCCTCAGACTGTCTGAGATCCTTATATCTGGAAGGAGTGTGGCGTCACAGTCAGGAGTGTAATTTCACAGAAAATTGCTCTGATTCAAACGCTAGCCCTCACTCTTGCTAGCTATATGACTTCTGTTAAGGTGCTCAACTTCTCTAAACTTCGGTTCCCCTCTCTCTACACTGTATGTGATAAGAACATCTCCCTCCTGCTTGTGGTAACGCGTAGGGCTCGGCACACAGTAGGCAATCTAGTAATGGTAATGTGTCTTATTACTATGCTTATAGTGGTCATAATAGTACTAATATTAGTAGTGAAACTGCACGGAAACCCATCTTTTCTTGCCAAAATCAAATGTACTTCCAAGTAAACTAAGCGTAATTGCATTCCACTGCAAATGTTTCAGGGATAAGCAACGACTTCCTGAATACAAGCCTGTTTGAGAAATAGGAAGATGGAGCTTCCCAAAGAAAGCGCTCCCTGCCACCCGCTC
Organism: Vicugna pacos; assembly: GCF_048564905.1. Taxonomy (NCBI): domain Eukaryota; kingdom Metazoa; phylum Chordata; class Mammalia; order Artiodactyla; family Camelidae; genus Vicugna; species Vicugna pacos. The sequence goes on along the minus strand of NC_132997.1, from coordinate 35,565,205 downwards.
GGTGGGAAGTCCGTAGCGAGGGATTGGAGTGGTTCTGAGGGAGACAGTCGGCCCTCAACGTGCATGGGAATAACAGGACCCATTTATGGCGGACAGTTGGCGCTGGCCCAAGTGGCCCACGACATGTATGGGCCAAGAATTCATTTTACAATCCTTTTAAAAGAGGGATCTCAATGTCGCAGGAGATCTTAAAGTCTAAGTTGTTACATGTGGAAGGGACCACCCATGTGAGCTTAGAGTTTCTCTTTTAGAGGCAGGAGTACATTCCAAAAGCTGCACTTGGTATGTCTTGCCAGCCCAGCATTTCCAGGCTGTTAATATAAACTATTTCTTGGACACTGGGCTCCATGCTCGTTTGTTTAAGCTGGAAATGTTTCATTTTTCCTGTCAGTGGATGATCTTACATTTTTTAAAAATCAGATGTTGAATTGGTGGTTTTGGGAGCCAGCCTCTGAGACAGGGACAAGATTTGAGCTTGGTGGCTATCGTGATCACAGCACCAGAGCACCTAGTTGTGGAATATGATTATACAGGCAGTTCTAATGGAACGAGAGCACAGTCAGGGCTAATTACTCTGGCAGCCCTGAGGCTGTGATAATTAAAGAGAGTTTGCTCATGCTCAGTGGGCTCATGGCCTAATTTCCTAAGAGAAAGTCATATAAACCAATAGTTATCACAGATATCAGTCTTGTACAGGGGTCAGAACAGAGTGGAGAAGGCAGCCAGCCCTGGATAACAACCTTGGGGGGGTTTCCTAGAAATGATGAGGGTGTTCTGGACTTTGACAGATAAAGTGCATATCACCAGGAAATGGATAATAAAACCTTATTAAAAGATAGTATCATTTTAAGAAAACAAATGTGTGCTGTAATAACAAAGCTAAAATTATGTTAGAAAAACAAAACAATTGTCCACTATTATTGCTCTAACCATGTAATTATTAATTACAGACACAGTAAAGGGGTAATTTAACTCTCTGGTATATATGCAAAAGGGCATGACAATGTAGCTCCCTAGGAATGAAAATTAAAGGCTTTCCAAGTGCTTCCAAGAGAATTAGAGAAGAAAGGAGTAGCTGTTTCTTGTCTCCTACCAAAGGCACATGGAATATTCCTCCAACCAAGTAGGAAGGTTACACCTTCCTCTAGAGCAGTCGTCCAGCCAAGATGAAGCATGTATGGGGCAGCCTGATCTGACTGTTCCCTGAAATACTCACAAAGGCCTTTTCCACATTACATCCTGGGGAACACAGGCAAGACAGTAACTGCCAGAGCACTTAGAGCAGGAGTCAGGGAACTGGGGTCAAAAGCCAGCAACTCTGCTGTTACTCAGACTGACTCTGGCCAAGATGGTGGACTTCTCTGCCCCACCTCCCTTAACTGCTCCTTTAACCACCCTGAATTGGCCATTCCATCTAGATTTTTTTGAATGTAGTTTCTTCCATTCAGTTTCAATCCTCTAAATCCTTGGATACGTGACCCCTGGATATAAGAATGGAGGATACTTCTGAAAACATCTGTGGTGTTTCAAAGGATAGCACTTTATTTGCACTAACAGGCTGCACTTCATTTTAAAAACACCCATTGTGGGGCTTGGTCATTCCCTCTTCACGGTCCACATCAGCAAGGAAGGACATTAAGTTGCTCGACACATTTGGTAAACAGCTGCTTCTGAGGCACTTCTACCTGGGAGATTTTCTGTACTTCTTCATCCCCTGGTGGAAACGACCTTTCCCTCTGCAGGGTGGTCTTTATGTTCCCAGAACTCAGTAGTGACTGTAGGTCACCCATGGATGCCAGGAAATGGGTGAGCACAGAGCAGGCCACCCCATAGCCTGGGCTGCTGCTGAGGAAAAGGAGGTGCAGGATTTGAGTTGTTCCTGTTGACCTGAAACCACCAGACTGCCAATTATTTCTCCAGCAAAGATGAGTTTATTCAGGATCAGCAGAGAACTGCAATGCGGAGTCGGCAACCACGGCGAGCCACTGCATGTCCCCAAGTGGCAAGAGGAGAAAGAACAATCTGACAGAGAAGAATGCTGGGAGGGCAGTGGCACACAAAGGGTCCTCGGCTTTTCATTGGCGGAGTCCTTGCCAGAAAAGGAGAGGAGTCTTTCTTCTCTCTGCTGGGCTTTGCTATCCTGGTAGGGCGTGAGGGTCTCCCCTTAGGGCCTCCTGACTGTATTAATTGAAATTTTGGTTTATTAATTTTTTTAACATCCCTAAACCATTCTCTAGCTGTCTCCTGACTTTAAGGAGATAGTTATGACCACGCATCCCTTAACCACAGAGAAGTCATATGTAGTGGATGACATCCTGTGAAGTCTCACATCCCTCGGGGGCAGGATTTAGACACTCATCAGCCACGCCTATGTACCAGGGCCTATCCGCGAAGCTGTATATGAGTTGTCTTATTTAATCTGCATGGTGTCATGAAGAAGGTTAGCTGTTTCATTGAAGAGACTGGTCCAGAAAGATGAAGTGAGTTGACTCAGCTAGTAACTGGCTGAGCCCTCGTGGCAACTGGGTTGGTCTGGCTGCACTGTGCTGCCTCTCTGGAGGGTCACCAGGCTCCTGTGTAGAGGCAGCTCTGCACACAGCATTCCTAGTAGCCCCTGCACATGTCTTCCTGGTTGAACAGGCACTCCCACCTCATTTGTCCAAAGCCGAACTCATACTCTTCTCCTCAGGTTGTAATATACATCTTTAATCAAACATCGGGTGAATGGCTAAACTGCAGCTACTGAAGCCAGACCACATGAGTCTGAATCCTGGGTCCACCATTTACTGTGTGACCTTGGGCAACTTACTTAATCTCTTTGTGCTTCAGTTTCCTCATCTGTAAAATAGTGATAAGCACAATACCTACATACAAGGTTAGGGAGGCTGGAATGAGGCACAGGCATAAAAGGCTTAAAGTTGTGCTTCCCACACAGTAAACGCTGTGAGCATCGGCCGTCATCATGATAGTGTCACCGTCATAATGCCATCATCTGAATGAAGTCTTACCAGATACTGCTGAGTCCTGCCCAGTCCTCAGTCTACATCCTTCCCGGAACGAGCATCTTTACTCCTACACGTTTCTTTCTCCCTAGTGTGTTGCTGTCAGCTTCACTGCCTCCAACCCAACTGCTTCCGAGCTGGTCTGCTGTGAGTAGTGTCTTACCTTCCCCTTCATCACCTACACTGCTGCAGAGACATCTTTCTACCATCAAGTCTGAACACGCCATTTGCTTAAAAACCTGGTTTATCTCCTCATTGCCCAGAGGATCAGTTCCTAATGCCTTAGTCTGAGATTTTCATTACTTCCTAGTTTGACTCTTTTAGTGGCGTGTTTTGTCTCTCTTTTCACCCATCCTGTCATCTGTTTGCCTCCACCTGCTCCACCTTCTCTGAAGATACAGTTTCACATGCCCACAGACACTGGTCTGTTCCCTCTCCCAGATGCCAGTCTCTGTTTCTACCTGGCAATGTCCTACTTCATTTTGCCTTTGTCCTTTAAGAGCCATTGTGAGTTCCTTTTGGAAGACTTGTGACTTGCACTGGCTCCTGCTTCTATAACAAACTTCTAGTATAGCACTCTCAACCTCCCTCTCAAACCTTCCACCTTTGTTTCCCTCCATTCGATAAGTTTAAGTATTTCTGTATCCCCAGATCCTGACAGACGGCCTCGCCCAGGGAAAGTGCTTGGTAAATGTTTATTGACTGAAAGCTTACATAACAGTTGGGATTGGAATAAAGAACAAGCTCCCTAACATTTTGTTTTCAGAAAAAGTCACAAGTAAAGAATGTATCAGGGTCAGTATGTTTATGGCTATGGATTCAACAAATATTTTAAATATAAGTCTTAAAAATTTCACTTAGATGGATTCTAACTACACTTTTCTTTCTACCCTGCTCACCTTGAAATTTAAGCCACAGTAAAAATACCTGTAGGAGCATTGATTCTGTGAACTTTGAACTCTTCTCAATAAATCTATTCCACCACATTTTGTGGGAGCCCATCAGAAACCCAGGATGCTGAGAATTAAACCTTCAAAAGAACAGGAAGTCTCCACTTTCTAGAACGCAAATATAAATGCAAATAAATGGGCTTAAATCCTAAGGATTTTAACATAACTGTAAACCTAGACCCAAGAGACTGTGGTTCCCACACCTGGAAGAGAGCCCTTGCCCACCTGCCTTTGCTAGTGCGGGTGAGGGAATTTGTTTTGGATTTGCCTCCCAGTTTATTAAAAAAAAAAAAGCCTTCTTAGAACAAGTGGGTCAGGATAAAAATGATCTCAGCTTCACATTTGGATATATAACTGTTTGGGTTAAATTTTAGAATTTCAGGTTGCAAGGCTGTTCCTTCGCAGATGGTGAACCTGGAGACCAGTGAAGACCAAAACTTTGCCCAAGGGTCCTCCCTACAATCCCACCTTTGCAGCTACCCTCTTCAAAGCTCCTGCTCCCAGCCCCACAGTGCCTGAGCAGAGACAGAACTTGGGCTTTTTACTCTTCAGTCAGGGTTCCCTATAGAACAATTTCCTCCATTTCCTCTGGAGACAAGACCCTCTTCACTTCCTGGTCTGGCTATTCCATCAGCAGAGTCACATTTCGGGTTGCTCCACGTGAAGCAGTGTTGAGATTCTCTTTAAGAGGAGGGGCTGTGGGAGGGAGCCTGGGAGACTCAGAGGGGCCTCGTGCAAGGAGTTCAGCTGCATTCTGAGCCAGAATTGGGCCCAGAGCTTCAGACTCGGCATCCATAGTTGGGGCAGGACATCAGAAAGAACCAGCAGCCAGACACAGAGGCGCAGGCTGGTTGGCTGATCTTTTCCAAAACATCATCTATGTACTAAGGCAGCAGCTGCTCCTGAACCATTTCCCAGGCTGAAGGGTTGAGTAAGAATGATTCAATTCAACAAATATTCGTCAATGACCACTACATTTTGGGTCCTGCACTATATGCTTTTGAAAAACACATAGTATGATTCCTGCCCTTGGCAAGCTCAAAGTCTTGCAGGGGGAGCAGTGAGACAGATGTGTAAACAGTGAACCACTATGTAAAACATTGGGCCTTATCCCTGCATCATGAGCCAATTGTGATGGGAATGAAAGTGAGGGAGAGATGACTCACCGAGATGAGGTCTGAGAAATGGTTGGGGGCATGGGTCAGTTTAGGGAGGAAGATACAAAGAGGGTTGCTGAGAGAGAGGAAACAGAAGCAAGGGGAGAAGCATGGATCACCATGGAGAAGGGATGTGGGATGGGCACCATGTCCCCGAATATATGATGTCCATGGGGTGGGGAAGGTAATGATCTTAAAAAGGAACCAGGGAGGAAAGGGACTTGTACATTCTGGAATTGGGAAAGCTTCCTTTAGGTTAAACCCCACTGTTCCAAAAATAAAGTATATTCCCTGTTGCCTATGACCCCAGCCCTAAATCGTTAGGATAAGGGCACGCCATGCTTGACTTCTGGAATCAATTAACAGAGAGCAGTAGCTGCTCTGCTTTTGTTGCAGGCTAATGATACCTGGTAGCAGTGCTGTTTGTTTTAACATGTACTGTAGTGTTTTAACCAGGGGATTGATGGTGAAAACCCTGGAAACTAAGAGACAAGACTGGCTCTAGATGTGCTTTTCTAAGCCCCCAGGGAGAGGGTCTCCTGACCCCTTCCCTTATTTGACTCCCTCAGCCTGGCTCCAATCTGTCCCTTGGTTTAGTAGTTTTTACCCAGGGGTCTGCCTTCATTTCCTACTGTCCAAAAGGGCAAATACTTGGCAGATTTCTGTCAACACCTGATTCATCCTGTACTTCTAAAAAAGAAGGAGTTGCCACCAGGGGCTATGGGAATGTAGACACAAAAGAAACCTAGAGACACAGGGCAAGGGGCTTGGATGACAGGACTGCATCGAGACAGTGGTGCTTCCTTCCTCTGCAAGCTGCTGGGTACATAGGCACTAAAGGGAGCTCCTTTCAGGAGCTGCTGGTGCTGAGAATGGCCTTAGAGCTGCTGAATATAAACCTCTCATGTGACAAGTAGAGAAACTGAGACCTGAAGCAGTACATAGTTAGATATGTTTGGTTAATCTGGACATTTGGAAAAAAGGTGTGATGAAGTCAGGGGGAACCAGGTGAGGCAAAGCCAAAGAGGCTGAGAGAAGAATCCTGTCTTAGGATAGACTCCTATCAACAAGGTCATGAGAACCTGATGGAAAGATCAAGAAAATGAGGGGATGAGATGCTGGAGAGGCCAGAGCACTGGCATCCTCTGATTGTATATTTCAATCTGTAAAGGCATGAGACATGAAAGCAAGTCAGCAGGGCTTTGAAAGTGGTACCCACTCAGGCAGAATTCTGTCCTCTACACATCTGCCTCCCTCTGGTTAATTCCAACACACCCACTGGAGCTCCATTCAAAGTATATTTTGCGGGAAGCTTTCTGGAATGCTTCTACCTGGGTCAACTCCCTTTATTATTGGTCTTATAGCTCCAAGTCCCTGTCCTTCAGAGAACATATCATAATTGTAATTTCTACCTAATTATTTGATTAAAGTGTGTCTCCTCCATTAAATTATAAGCCCCATGAGAGCTTGAACCATGTCTTCTTTGGCTCACCATTGGGCTCCCAGTGCCAAAAAGAGTTTCTGGTACCTGTTATGTTGAATTAATCAATAGAATAACAAGTAGATAAGATTGCTTGAGAATGAGTGATTGGTAAAGGGCTTAATTTAAAACTGAAAGTTTTAAATAACAACTGAGAAAAACAAGAGAAGAAATGAATCAAAAGAAAACAAAGCAAGTTATGATACAAATATGAGGCACTGGCTAAGATGGAGGCCATGTCATTACGGTGGCTTTCATCTACAGTTGTGAAATTCTATTGGTCATTCGGTAGATATTTGTTGAGAGTTTATAATGTGTCCAACTTCATGCTAATTATTGGGGACACAAGGATAGCTATGCCTGTCATGAAATTTCCAGTCTAACCATGATCTGTAGCCCTGGTGTAAGTGAGAGGAAGGGAGGAAGAGAGAGAAAGAATGAAAGAAAGAGAGAGGGGGAAAGTCTAACTGGGAGAACATGTAGAGAAAAACAGCCTGGTGTTCTCTGTAAGTTTAAAGAATTTCTGTGAAAACAGTTATGGGCACCAGAGACTGAGAAAAATATGTGTGAGAACTAATTTAAGATTTCACCCATGAGGCATTTCTATATGTTTATTAGGTCTTATAATTGGTATAGACATCTGAAGTGAGATACAGCTGAGGAGCAAGAGAATTGGAGAGGTTACAAAGTTGTGATTACCCCTTCAAACAGTCATTGGAGTAACTCAGGATAGAAAAACAAAAATGCCTCAGATAACTGTGAGACTTGGTGATAAGATATCCGCACACATATTAAAAGAAGAGTGGGTGCAGACAAACTGTCAACCACAGTGAGATTCTCACAGCATTAGAACTTCATAGGAGACAGTGGAGTGAGGGCAAAGGGATTTATGACAACATTTATGACTAAAAAAACCCTAAATTATAATCAGGTATTAAGTGGAAATCTCAGTAGGCAATTCTGAAACCATCAAAAACAAACAAACAAACAAAAACTGGGTAGAGTCTCTTGCAGGCTCTAAGCAGAGGATGAGTAAAGAAGCCATAATAGTGTCAGAAAGTTTGTGGAGGGCTCTGAGTCCTGTTGCTTCTCAAGGCAAACCAAAAGAAACTCATTTCCAAGGTGAGGTCTGAACTGAGGAAAAAATACTGGGACTAAGATCCAAATTGAGCAAAGCCAATAGGGACAAAGGAAAGAGAAGATCCAAGTAGAGCAGGGGAGGGTAAGACCAGCAGGTATTACACAATTTTAAACTTTTGGCAAAAACTACAGAAGAGAGAGTATCTTGTACAAAGAACTTAAGAAAATTATCCTGTCGACCTTTCCTTGTAGGAGTCTGGTAAACCTTATAGCAATAGAAAAAAACTATTGTCAAACACTGTAGAAAGTTATATTTTAAAAGAAGAATAAACAACAGAATCATGTCTTGATAGATAATTGAGATATCCACAAAAAAGTTAAAAAAGCCAAGTCCAATATTATGCTGCATGGAAAAGACATAACCAACACTAAGAAATTGTGAAGAGTTAAAACAGCAACAAAAAGTGATGGACAAAGAGATATTAGGCAAATGCAAAGAAAAAGAGTCATAATTCTGATGGTTAATGAAGTAAAACTCACATAGAGGTATCAAAAGATACAACAAAGGGTATTTTATGTAATGATCTTATAATTCACAATGAACCTATAATGGCTATTAATATTCTTGAACACAACAAAGTAGAAAAGTACTTTAAATGGAAATTTCAGTATATGCATGAGAAAATAGAATAATTACTAATAGTATAGTTTAACTAACTTTGTTACTTCAAGACAGATAAAATGGAAAAAGTTTATAGATGACCTAAACAACAAAGTAAATAAAGTAGAATTTATTAATCTGTCACAGACTCTGAACTCTGAAAAATAGGCGATATCCCAAATTTTCAAGCACACATTAAAAAATATGAAAATATTCATATCCTGGGCCGCTAGACCACTTTTATGCATCCCAAAGAACAGAAAAAAAAACACAAACAAAATTATCCAAACACAGTGCAATACTTTTACAAATTTATTTAAAACAAAGTAATGGCCCTTAGGTGCAAAGGAAATTTAAAATACACATTTAAACAAGGTTTTTAATATTGCACTCTTTATTATAGCAAAAGACTGTAAATAACACAGTGAATAAACTATGGCACATTTCCTTATAAAATTGAATGATGAATATTTATTAAATTAAAACAATTATATAAGTTTCGGATATGCAGTGTTATAATTTGACATCTGTATACACTTTAAAATGATCACCACCACAGGTCTAATTGCCATCCACGCAGCTCCCTTCACCCATTTCACCCAGTTCTCTCAACCACCTTCCCTTCTGGTGACTGTTAATCTGTTCTCTGTATCTATGAGTTTGTTTTCATTTTGATCATTTTTTTTAAGATTCTACATATAAGTAAAATCATATGGCATTTTTCTTTCTCCATCTGACTTATTTAACTTAGTAAACTAACTTCAGGGTCCATCTGTGTTGTTTCTAACAGCAGGATTTAATTTCACTTTTTTTATCTTTTTTGATTTGATTTGACTTTTTTAACTTTTTTTATTGATTTATAATCATTTTACAATGATGTGTCAAATTCCACTGGAGAGCACAATTTTTCAGTTATACATGAACATACATATATTCATTGTCATATTTTTTTCTCTGTGAGCTACCACAAGATCTTATATATATTTCCCTGTGCTATACAGTATAATCTTGTTTATCTATTCTACAATTTTGAAATCCCAGTCTATCTATTCCCACCCCCTACCCCCTTGGCCACCACAAGTTTGTATTCTATGTCTGTGAGTCTATTTCTGTTTTGTATTTATGCTTTGTTTGTTTGTTTGTTTGTTTGTTTAGATTCCACATATGAGTGATCTCATATGGTATTTTTCTTTCTCTTTCTGGCTTACTTCACTTAGAATGACATTCTCCAGGAGTATTCATGTTGCTGCAAATGGTGTTATGTTGTCGGTTTTTAGGGCTGATTAGTATTCCATTGTATAAGTATACCACATCTTCTTTATCCAGTCACCCGTTGATGGACATTTAGGCTGTTTCCATGTCTTGGCTATTGTAAATAATGCTGCTATGAACATTGAGGTGCAGGTGTCATCCTGAAGTAGGGTTCCTTCTGTATATATGCCCAAGAGCGGGATTCAGTATAGAGAGCCCAGAAATGAACCCACAAACTTTTGGTCAACTAATCTTCAACAAAGGAGGCAAGAATATACAGTGGAATAAAGACAGTCTCTTCAGCAAATGGTGTTGGGAAAACTGGACAGCAGCATGTAAAACAATGAAGTTAGAACACTCCCTTACACCATACACAAACATAAACTCAAAATGGATCAAAGACTTATACATAAAACAAGATACAATAAACCTCCTAGAGGAAAATATAGGCAAAACATTACCTGACATACATGTCAAAAATATTCTCCTAGAACAGTCTACTCAAGCAATAGAAATAAAAGCAAGAATAAACAAATGGAACCTAATGAAACTTACAAGCTTCTACACAGCAAAGGAAACCATAAGTAAAACAAAAAGACAACCCACAGAATGGGAAAAAATGTTTGCAAATGAAACCGACAAAGGCTTGATCTCCAGAATATATAAGAAGCTCATATGACTTAATAAGAAACAAACAAACAACCCAATCCAAAAATGGGCAGAAGACCTAAACAAGCAATTCTCCAAGGAAGACATACAAATGATCAATATGCACATGGAAACATGCTCAATATCACTAATTATCAAAGAAATGCAAATCAAAACTACAATGAGATATCACCTCACATCAGTCAGAATGGCCATCATTCAAAAATCCACAAATGACAAATGCTGGAGAGGCTGTGGAGAAAGGGGAACCCTCCTTCACTGCTGGTGGGAATGCAGTTTGGTGCAGCCACTATGGAAAACAGTATGGAGATTCTTCAAAAGACTAGGAATAGACTTACTATTTTACTTTTTATGGCTGAGTAGAATTCCATTATTCTTTGTCCACTCATCTATTAATAGACATTTGGTTGTTTCCATATCTTGGTTATTGTAAATAATGCTGCAATGAACATAGGGGTGCGTATGTCTTTTCAAATGAGTGTTTCTGTGTTCTCTGGATATATACTCATAAATGAAATAGCTGAGTCATGGTCATATTTTGAGGAATCTGAATACTATTTTCCATAGTGGCTGTACCAATTTATAGTCCCACCAGCAACACATAAGTGTTCCCTTTTCTCCACATTCTCACCAACACTTGCTATTAATTGTCTCTTTGATGATAGCCATTTAACAGCTGTGAGATGATATCTCACTGTGGTTTTGATTTGTGTTTCCCTAATAATTAGTGACATTGAACATCTTTTCACATGTCTGTTAGCCATCTGTATATCTTCTTTTGAAAAATATCTATTTAGATACTCTGCTTATTTTTTAATCAGATTTCTGTTGCTTTTGTTGTTATTGTTGTTAAGTTTTATGACTTCTTTGTATATTTTGGATATTAACCCTTTATCAGATATTTGATTTGCAAATATCTTCTCCCATTCAATAGTTTACCTTTTCATTTGATGATGGTTTCTTTCATTTGCAGAAGCTTGTTAATTTGATGTAGTCCTCTTTGTTTACTTTGGCTTTTGTTTCCCTTGCCTTTGGAGTCAGATCCATGAAAACATCACCTAAGATCATTTATATATAATGCTGAGACATAATCTCCAGTAATTATTGCTAAGTGGTGAAAGCAACAATATGGTGATATAATGCCTGAAGTATGATATTTATTGAAGGGGAAAAGCAAATATATATATATATATATATATATATACACACACACATACAGTTGCTTATACCTCAAAAAAATGGAAATATAAATTCCCAAAGTGCATAAAAGTGGTTAGTTACCTGTTTCTGGACTGTCCAACACTCCAGTTGCAACAACTAGAGAAAAAAGAGATAAACCATGATAAATCTTTGTAAAGATATTACCTATGGAGTCAAAATGATTATATCAGCTAAAATGATAAATAAGGGAAAATTTCTAAGATAAGCTAACAATCTTTCTCTGATGAAAGAAATAAAATAAGATCTAAATAAATAAGGAAATATTTCATGTTCACCTTGGAAGTTTCAGTATTATTAAGGTATCAATACTTCCCAATTGGATGTATGAATTAAGCACAATCCCAGTCAAAATCCCAGGAACTACTTTATAGATATTGACAAAGTGACTCTAAGGCTTATATGGAAAGCAGAAACCTAGTACAGCCAACACAGTACTGAAGAACAACAATACATACTAACTAACATAAAAGAAAGTTGGTGTTCTTGCACCATCTGATTTCAAGATTCACTATAAAGTGACAGTAATCCATATAGCATGGGATTGGTGAAAGAAGAGCCATATAGAACAATGGGACAAAATGGAAAACTGAGTAGACCCGTATGAATATAATCAACTCATCTTAGACAATGGGGCAAAGGTAATTCAATAGAGCCTTTTGAACAAATGGCTTGAACAATTAGACATCTACTTTTAAAAAAGTAAAACTAAACATAAACCTTATACCTTTTTAAAATTTACTCAGAGTGAATCACAGACCTAAATGTAAAATGGAAAACTATAAAATTTCTAAAATTAACATACGAAAAAATATAGGTAAGCTTGATATGATGATGGGTTTCTATATACAATACCAAAAACATGATTCATGAAAGAAAAGATCGGTTAGTTGAATTTTATTAAAATTAAAAACTCCTGCTCTGTGGAAGAAATTGTTAATAGAATGAAAAGACAAGCCATAGACTGGAAGAAAATATTTGTAAAACACATATCTGATGAAAGGCTAGTATTCAAAATATAGAGAGAACTCTTAAAACTCAACAGCAAGAAAATGAATAACCTAAATAAAAAATGGGCAAAAGATGTACTGGACAGAAACTTCACTAAAGAAGATTTACAGATGGCAAATAAGCATATGAAAATATGCTCAACATCGTTTGTCATTAGGGAGATGCAAACACTGCCCAATATAAAACACTGCCCAATATACAAAATGTCTAGATAGAAATCGACAATAAATTTACAGGGAGAACTTAGACTAAATGCAGGTTATAAGAGTTAAAGTATTTTATTGGCTGTATGCTCTGTTATGGCTATATGTTCTGACAAAAGGCTGAAATTATTCAAAGTATCTTTTCTGATCACAATGGAATGAAGCAAGAAATTACTAATAGAAAGATAACTACAAACACCCCAACTATTTGGATATTAACCAGTATACTTCTAAATAGTCTATGGATCGAATAAAAAATTCAATTTGAAAATTAAAATAATGTAAACCAAATTATACTGAAGGCTACTTACTGAAATTTGTGGGATGAAAATAAGCAGTGCTTATAGAGAGAAATTCATAGCATTAAAATTTTACATTAGAAAAGAGAAAAGGCTTAAAGACAATTATTTAAGATTATATTTCCAAAAGCAAGTAAGCATATCCAGGCAAGCCCAAAGAAATGAGGAGAAAAGAAATACAGGCATACCTCAGAGATACTGTGGGTTTGGATCCAGACCACCAAAACAAAGTGAATATTGCAATAAAGTGAGCCACACAAATGTTTTGGTTTCTCAGTGCACATGAAAGTTATGTTTACACAATACAGTAGTCTATTAAGTGTGCAGCAGCACTGTGTCTAAAAAAACAATGTACATATCTTAATTTAAAAATACTTTATTGCTAAAAAATGCTAACCATCATCAGAGCCCTTAGGGAGTTGTAATCTTTTTGCTGTGGAAGGTCTTGCCTCCATGCTGATGCAGCTGACTAATCAGAGTGGTGGTTGATGAAGGCTGGGGTGGCTGAGACAATTTCCTAAAACAGGGCAAAAACAAAATTTGCCACAGCAATTGATTCTTCCTTTCATTTGAACACTTAGAAGCCATTGTAAGGTTATTATTTGGCCTAATTTCAATATTGTTGTGTCTCAGGGAATAGGGAGGCCCGAGGAGAAGGAGAGAAATGGGGTCGGTGGAGCAGTCAGAACACACACAACATTTATCAGTTAAGTTTGCTGTCTTATATGTGCCCCATTCATGGCATCCCAAAGCAAGTATAATGGTAACATCAAAGATCACTGATCATAGATCACCACAACAAGTACGATAACAATGAAAAAGTTTGAAATATTGCGAGAATTACCAAAGTGTGACATAGAAACACAAAGTGAGCAAATGCTGTTGAGAAGATGGTACTGACAGACTTGCTCAGTAAACAGTTGCCACAAACCTTCAATTTGTAAAAAAAAGTAGTATCGGTGAAGTACAATAAAGAAAAACACAATAAATGAGGCATACCTGTAATAAATATGAGTAGATGTCAATAACGTTGAAAGCAAGCACGTTGTAGAAAATCAGGAACAAAACTAAAAAATCATTTAAGATGAACAAAACTGGCTAAACCTTTAAAAACTGACAAATATAGAGAGAAATCCAAGGTATCTATGTACAAAATACAAAAAAGCACATTATTACAGACCTTGGAGAGATATTCTGACTATTTTGATAGACATGAAATTGAACCCATACTTTTACAAAGAAAACTCTGGCAACAGATGGCTTCCACTATGAATTCTTCCAGACATTGAAGGAAGAAATATCACAATGTTGCACAAAACTCCTTAGAGAAAGAGGGGAACAGATGGGAACTCATACTAACTCCTTTTGTGTGGTCAGCATAATATTGATTCTGAAACCTGACAAGGACATTATAAGTTAGGGAAACTACAGACCAATCGCTTAATAAGTGTAGACGTAAAAGTCCTTAATTAAATATTAGCAAATCAAATACAATAATACATAAAAATATTACATTATAACGAAGTGAACTATTCTAAGCATGCAAGCTTGGTTTCTCAATATAAAATCAATCCACATAATCTATCAATTTTACAGAAAAAGTAGAAAAATTGTATGATCACCTTGATGGTTGCAGAAAAGGCATTTGTCAAAGTTCAGTATCAATTAGTGATACAATTCCTAAGAAGTTAAAGATAGATAAGAATTTACTTATCTGATACTGAAAAACTTAACTCCTGTAATTAAGAAGAAGACAGGAGTGTCTGCTACCCAATTCTTATTCAATATTATACTGGAGGCAGTGCAATGAAGCAAGGAAAAGAAACGAAAATTGTAATAATAGGAAAGGAAGAAACAAAAGTTTTATTATTTTCAGACAATATGGTCTTGTTTACCTAGAAAATCAAGACAATTTATAGAAAAAACTATTAGCATTAGTAGTGAATTTAGTAAGGTCTTCAGAGGTAAGGTTAATGTGCAGAAATCAACTGTATTTTCATATTCTAACAACAAAAAATTACAAAATTAAATTTAAAAACTACATTAACATTAAAAATAGCAAATACAAAGGAATGAATCTAACAAAGACTGCCGAGGCCTTCTACACTGAAACTAAAAATGTACTAAAGAAATGAAAGAAGACCTAAATGAATAAAATAATATATTATGTATTGTTGAGTTAATATTTCAAGATACCAGTTCCCTCCAAAATTGTATGTGTATGTATCTTATATAAAAATGCAAAGAATCTCAACTACAATCTTGAAGACAAATGATGGAAAACTCATACTATCAGAATCTATGAATTGTGTAAAGAAATACAAACTGAATAGTAAAATGTAATAGAAATCAAACTCATATATTTACTATGAAAGTAATAGGAAGCAATGGCCTTTTCATTAAAAACTGCTGGATTAAAAGGATATCTATAGGCAAAAAATAATGGAACTAGACCACTGTTTCACCAAACACAAATATAAATTCAAGTAGATTTTGGATCTAAATGTGCAGTGTAAAATGATAAAGTTATTTGAGGAGGATGTAGTAACATGTATTTGAGAACTTGGGATAGAGAAAGTTTTTTTTTTTAAAGAATACCCAGAAAAACCTACAGCCAGCATAGTACTCAACAGTGAAAAACTCAAAAGCTTCCCACTAAAATCTGGGACAAGACAAGGATGCCCACTATCACCACTCCTATTCAACATAGTCTTGAAGTCCTAGCCACAGCAATCAGGCAAGAGAGAGAAATAAAACGGATCCAAATTGGAAAAGAAGAGGTAAAAGTGTCACTATATGCTGACAACATGTTATTATATATAGAAAACCCTAAAAGGTCCACAAAAAAGCTACTAGAGCTGATTGAAGAATTCAGCAAGGTAGCAGATTACAAAATTATCATTCAAAAATCAGTTGCATTTGTTTACACTAATGATGAATCAACAGAAAAAGAAAGTAAAGAAACAATCCCCTTTAAAATAGACCCAAAATAATAAAATACCTAGGAATAAATCTAACCAAGGGGGTGAAAGAATTATACACAGAAAACTATAAACCATTGATGAAGGAAATTAAAGAAGACTTTAAAAAATGAAAAGATATCCCATGCTCTTGGATTGGAAGAATCAATATTGTTAAAATGGTCACACTGCCCAAGGCAATCTACAGATTTAATGCAATCCCTATCAAATTACCCAGGCTATATTTCACAGAACTAGAACAAATCATAATAAAATTTATATGGAACCATCAAAGACCTAGAATTGCCAAAGCATTACTGAAGAGAAAGAAAGAGGCTGGAGGAATAACTCTCCCAGACTTCAGACAATACTATAGAGCTACAGTCATCAAGACAGCATGATATTGGTACAAAAACAGACATATAGACCAATGGAACAGAATACAGAGCCCAGAAATGAACCCAGAAACTTTTGGTCAACTCATCTTCAACAAAGGAGGCAAGAATATACAATGGAATAAAGACAGTCTCTTCAGCAAATGGTGTTGGGAAAGCTGGACAGCAGCATGTAAAACAATGAAGCTAGAACACTCCCTTACACCATATATAAAAATCAACTCAAAATGGATCAAAGACTTAAACATAAGACAAGATACAATAAACCTCCTAGAGGAAAATATAGGTAAAACATTATCTGACATACATTTCAAAAATTTTCTCCTAGAAGAAATAAAAGCAAGAATAAACAAATGGGACCTAATGAAACTTACAAGCTTCTGCACAGCAAAGGAAACCAGAAGTAAAACAAGAAGAAAACCTGTGGAATGGGAGAAAATTTTTGCAAATGAAACTGACAAAAGCTTGATCTCTAGAATATATAAGCAGCTCATACAACTCAATAAGAAAAAAATAAACAACCCAATCCAAAAATGGGCAGAAGACCTAAACAAGCAATTCTCCAAGGAAGACATACAAATGATCAAAAGGCACATGAAAAAATGTTCAATATCACTAATTATCAGAGAAATGCAAATCAAAACTACAATGAGGTATCATCTCACACCAGTTAGAATGGCCATTATTCAAAAATCCACAAATGAGAAATGCTGGAGAGGCTGTGGAGAAAGGGGAACCCTCCTACACTGCTGGTGGGAATGCAGTTTGGTGCAGCCACTGTGGAAAACAGTATGGAGATTCCTCAAAAGACTAGGAATAGACTTACCATATGACCCAGGAATCCCACTCCTGGGCTTATATCCAGAAGGAACCCTACTTCAGGATGACACCTGCACCCCAATGTTTATAACAGCGCTATTTACAATAGCCAAAACATGGAAACAGCCTAAATGTCCATCAACAGGTGACTGGATAAAGAAGAGGTGGTATATTTATACAATGGAATACTACTCAGCCATAAAAACTGACAACATAATGCCATTTGCAGCAACATGGATGCTCCTGGAGAATGTCATTCTAAGTGAAATAAGCCACTGAAAGAAAAATACCATATGAGATTGCTCATATGTGGAATCTAAAAAACAAAAACACAAACAAACAAACAAACAAACAAACAAAAACAAAGTGTAAATACAGGACAGAAATAGACTCAGAGACAGAGAATACAGACTTGTGGTTGCCAGGGGGGTGGAGGGTGGGAAGGGATAGACTGGGATTTCAAAACTGTAGAATAGATAAACAAGATTACACTATATAGCACAGGGAAATATACACAAAATGTTATGATAACTCACAGAGAAAAAAATGTGACAGTGTGTATATGTCCATGAATGACTGAAAAATTGTGCTGAACACTGGAATTTGACACAACATTGTAAAATCATTATAAATTAATAAAAAATGTTAAAAAAATAAAGAATATCCAGAAAAAAAGGTTTTTTTTCCTAAAAGAACACAGACACCATTGACCATAAAAGAAAAAAGATGATAAATCAACATATATTAAAATTTAAGAAATTTTATTTATTAAATTGACTTTTAGTGTAGGGGAGATATTTGCAACACATATATCCAACAAAGATCTGCATCAAATATATATTTTTAAAACTTATATAAATTAATAACAAACATACATTTTTACTACAATTATCAAATGCTGGCACTTAGATATCCACTTGATTCTTTTAATTGAAACTCAGTTGCACAGAGATGAATAATCCCTGGATCCTAATATATTATCACTATTGACTAATGCATGACTTTCCTTTATTCAGTTAATTCTTCAATTATGTTGTAATACACCCATGAACTAACCACTCTTTAAGAAGAACAAAACTTTGAATTTAACCTACATCTAGCCATAGTTTCTTCCCTTTCCTGACTCCCTGTTTCCTCCAACCCTAGTTAACCATCATCCTGAATATCATGGCCTTCTTACCTAATTTCCTATTTATTTGGTTTTGTTACACCAATATATATTCCAAGATAGTGTGTGTGTATTTTAAATTACTTAACTTTATAAGAAGAATATCATGCTGTAAGTAATTTTGGAGTTCATTTTAATAATTTAATATTATATTCTTTAGCTTCATCCAAACATTTATTTTCAATGTTGTTTTATATAATATTTCATTATGTGAATATTCCAAATTTTGTTTGTCCTCTTTTCTATTTGTGGGCATTATGTTGGTGCCAAATTCTATAATAAGTATTTTGTATGTGTCTACTATTTTATACATATGGTGTATTCCATATATATATATATGTGCACATATATATATATATATATATATATATATATGAATTTCTTTTGGATTTATTCCTACAGATTTTGCCAGGCCACAGTGCTTGTGAATAGTCATCTGTGTATTTGGTCACTCTGTTCTTCATAGAATTTTACCAAATTATTTAACTTACCATATTTTATCAATTCTAACATGTACCTATTTTCCACATTTTAAATTCTCTGAAGTAGGAATATTGTACAATTAATAGTATAGCATGGTTTAATTATTGGTATTTTTTATTTCTTGGTTATATGTAAAACAGTGACCTGCCTTAAAGTCAACAATGTCATACCTGGTAAAAATGATAATTTTCACCAAAATAACTCTTTTCACATCGGTGCTTTATCACCCCCATACTTCATCAATTTACAAAATGTTAAAGCCTGCAATGAGTACAACCGGCATAAATAAGTGTGAGGGAAAAGACAATGGACTCTCGGAAAGCGCACCCGGAATTGATGGCAGCAGTGGAGACAACTAATGAAGAGAGGTGCTGCCAAGCACTACCTGCCTCCTGTGGGCATCAGCCAGGATGCCTGACCATCTGCACGTTGGTTAGATGGAGACTGCTGGAGCGAGCTTCCACAAAGACCCATCACTGAGGCTCTCCGCAATGCAAAGCTATTACCCCTCCCTTTTCACCAGAGGAATGACCAGCAGCTCAGCAGCTGTCCTTGCAAAGGGACTTCTGGTCCTCCCTGGACTGTTTCAGTGAGCTCAGACCATTAACAAATCCTCTCTCCAGCAAAACATTTTCAATTCCTAGTTCATTGCTTTGAAACCAGGAAGAAGAATAAGACATCATCAATGAAAATCATACTACCGGTTCATCAGCAAAACCTTATTTTTCTTCTTTAAAACAAGATATTTATGGGGGTTTTTGTTGCATTATTTTCCCATTCTCAAAAATTATGCTCTTCAAAGAGTTGGGACAGTTGGAGCAGGCTTGCAGTTCTATGTATATGTGGGTCTGGGATGAGCATTTCAATCTTCCAATCTAAGGATTTAAGCTTGTTTTGTAATTTCCAAATCAGAAAGACAGAATCATGCTTAAGAACACGTGTCCTGGAATGAGGGAGACCCATTCCTATCCTGGCTCTACCACTTACTCACTGGTCCTGGGGGTCCTCACTTTGTGCCCCTCCATTGTATTGTTGCGAGGGTTAACCTTGATCATCTGGCGAGGTATTCTGCATGATGTCTGCATGCAGTGGGCACCTAATAAAGGTCAACATCATCACCTCCCTTTATTGTTTAAAAACAGCAGTGAGGTGGGGGGCTGAGCCTCTCAGACTCCAAAGAACAAGTTTGCTTGTCAGAGCGATCAGGAGCAAAGCAAGGAAGCCTGGTATATGGCCAACACTTTCCCTGCAGTTTTCAATTTCTTTTTCTAGGAATAGAAGCAGAAAGAATATGGAAAATGTTGTTTGGCAAATAATCTCCTCCAGTTTTGTTTTATTATTATTTTCCTTCAGGCATCATGTCGAAAAATGGAGGAAAATTATTTTATAAAACTTCTTAGCTCAAAAAAATTAAAACCACATTTCTCTGTCTGGGCCTCTGACTTCTCTGAGCAGATGGCTTTGGCAGAACTCCTTGCCTCCACACCAGGATCAGTGCACTCTCCTTCCATTGATTGCTGTGACACACCAGTGACACACCAGCAGTGCTGAGAGCCAAGACTGAGCAGGGAGGCCCAGGGCGAGTGTGTGGACATAGCTTCATTCAAGCTGGAATAAAATATTGCAGTCCCTGGCCTTTTTCAAACACGTGTTCTGAAAACCTAAATCAGAGGATTCAAGAAAAGGCATTGAAATGAATTACAGGAATCGATTAAGATGTGATCGCTTCGTTGCTTAAGAAACACATATATTTTATTATTCAACTCTTACAATGACAACATCATAGATCATTATTATCACACATCACTTACCAACTGAAGGAAATTAGGCTTATAAAAGTTGGATGATTTGTCCAAAAATATAAAGTGATCAAGGTGCAGAGTTACTATTTGAAACAACTGTTTCACAGGGTCTGGTCTTCCAAGAGCTTGGACCTTGTGTTAGGTTGAATCTCAGTTATATCACTCCAAGTCCAACTCCCAACTACCTTGTTCTTAAGAATGCAAAAAATTTAGTTATCTTATATGGAACAGGGGAGGAAGAAAGGAAGGAAGGAAGGAAAAAGAAGAGAAAAGAGAAGAAAATAAGTAGTAGCACCATGGCATCCAATGTCTCTACTAAAGAAACATCTGTGTGTTCCCCTAAACCATGAGAAAGGATCCAGATTCTTATCATCAATTATCTGGAAGGCACAGCACAGCCTTTACAGAGCACAACACACAGAAAATCCTCACTAAATCCTCTTTAGATGCTTCTTCTTCTCCCTGAAGATTTAAACTCAGACAGCTGCTAAACAACTCCCCTTCCTCAATTCGCAGAGCCCCAGGACTGCTCCTTTACTCTCCTTTTTCTGTCCACAGTGGGCTCCCCACTGTGCTTCTCTGGCCCGGAATTGGAGTGAACGAAATCCTCTATCATCTTACCTATAAGGCCCATAGCTCCTTGAAAAGAGAAGAATAAATAAGCGGAGCTTCATGGAAGAATAAATATGGTTTGTCTTAGGGGAAAATGGACTTGCAAGTAGACTCTGTACCAGAAGGGATTGGGGCTATAGGAGGACTTTAATCCTTAACTGAGATAAACGAGCTAAAATGAGGAACACAGAAGGGATGACAGTGGATGTGGCCAGGAAGAGATAAAAACGTCTAGGAAGATGCATGGGAGGGCGTAGGAAAAGAAGGTTGCCTCCACCGCCTACTACTGTATCTTACCTAATAGGTGGATGGAGATGATTCATATTTGGTAAATGTGTTTAAATTTTGAAGAACATGGTGCTGGATATGTGGGCCTGCTCAGCACCCTGGAATAGCCCTTTTGGGGGCAGCATGGGGACCACAGGGTACCCATGTGGGTACCTCTAGGAGGACCTCTGGGGGACCATGGCAATTAGGAAGCTCAGTAACACCCAGTATTCTGCTGCCAAGTCAAGGTCCAGCCCCACTATACCACGGCTGTCTCTCACATTAGCTGGATGATTCTAACATCTCAATCGTTGGTGACATGAAAAACTCTAGGAGGCAAGCCACATACTTGTGGATTCTTAAACATTTTGATAGTTTGGCTGTTGTACAGGTTTTTTATTAAACCCAGACCTACAGGCACATATGCACATAAATAGCTCTGAAAAGAATTTTTCTGAGCATCAAAAGATATTTTGGCCTGGCACCTCCTGCCCCTTAGTTTCCTGAGTGAGGAAAAGGAAGGTGGGGAAGTGATTAGACTTCCCCTGGTTCATTGAAGGTGGTAACTCAGCGCTACAGAACTCGTACCCCAGCCCCACCAGGTCACTCCAATTACATGATTTTGGGGAGTTTAGCACAAGGAGAATCCCTGGTGTCTTCAGTGGATTCCACAGGAATTCGGTAAGTTTTCCACTTCTTAGTTTGATGAATTAGGATGGTAAAGTTCTTTATTATGACATAACCCCTCCATTTGTTAGATTTGAGACACAGTATGTGGTAAGACTCAATGAGTACTTATTGAATGACTGAGCAAGTGAATCCTGGATGAATGAGTGAATGGATTAATGCAGGAGGACCTGGGTTCCACAGTGGTTTGTGCGATGTGAGGCTGGTTGTGGTCACAGACCTCACAGTTCCCCAAGGAGAAGTACAATCACTGCTGCATCTTTGCAAGGGGGCCTCAGGCCACAGTCCTGGGTTGGAAGTTAGAAGTGAGCTTCCAGTCCAGCAGTGATGCTGATTCTCCTTCTGGTTGATGCCACAGCAGCATTTCAAATGGAGGAGCAGGACAAGCTTCAAAGAGGACCCACCTGGGGAAACTTGATGGGGACCTTCCGCTCAGAGCCACAGCTTGTTGGAGAGGGCTACATGGAGGAGCACATCTTCTTGCAAATGAAAGTGTTTGTCCCACCACTAGGACCCTGCCATGCACTCAAGGGTTTAGCAACAAATACTCCACAGCTGCAGCTTCTCGGTCATCTCTTAGTGAGATTTTCTGGGTCTATCTGTGATCAAACTGCAAATCTGATACTTGGGTTTGTTAAGAAATAATATCCCTTTTAAATAATTAATTATGAATATTATCTTAGAAAAATAAGCCCCCATTAAATAAAAGTCCCAACTGACAACAGCTAAAATGACTCCCAGGATAATAAAACGTGATAGAAGAATAAAATCTTTTCACCAAATTTAGATGTGCCAATTTTGACCTAGGAAATGTTTACTTCATTGAAATCATAGCCACCATTGAAAACTGAAAACAGCCTCTGCCTTGATGGGGAGTGTCCATGAGGAGGCAGGAAGGTTAAGTTATAACCTGTCCCTTGTCCCTTCTGCGTGGGCCTGAAGTTACTTGTCTCGATGCACCGAAGACTTATCTCTTTGTGGAAAGTGATGTCAGAACAACAGCCTGGAGAGGGTGGGGAGAGGCCTGAGAGCCAGGGCGAGTGGGCAGGGAGCACAAGAAGGATGCTGCAGGGGCAGGCTGTGTGTCTTGAGGGCAGCGAGCAGGGTGTAGCAGACAAGGCGGGAAGCAGGAGGCCCTGGAGGAAGAAGATGCGAGCAGACCCTGGAAGGTGATCACAACTGGAAGAGCAGGGTCTCTCAGGAAGGAAAGTTCCAGGCCAAGGACACGCAGGCCATTTGACACAATGGTGATTTGAACATAGGCATTTGAACCACAATTAAACAAAGAAGATGCATAATGAAGATATGATCCACCCATAAATTTTTGTCCCTAAGCAATTTAGAAATTGTAACGTGATATAATAA
Organism: Vicugna pacos; assembly: GCF_048564905.1. NCBI lineage: Eukaryota > Metazoa > Chordata > Mammalia > Artiodactyla > Camelidae > Vicugna > Vicugna pacos. Next base: position 35,541,666 of record NC_132997.1, on the reverse strand, counting down.
GGTATTTCATTTTATCTTCCTTTGCTTTATATCCTGCTCATTCATGAAAGTAATGTATCCATATATTTATTATTCACATCTTTATTGGCCAAAAGTGACTCTTCTACTGTGAAGAGACTGCTCTTGGCTTTTCCTCATTTTTTCAAAATTGAAGTATTTGTTGATTTACAATGTTGTGTTAGTTTCTGGTAAGCACAGTAATTCAGTCATACACACACACACACACACACACACACACACACACACACATATATATGCATATTCTTTATCATTATAGGTTGTTATAAGGTATTGAATGTAGTTCCCTGTGCTATACAGTAGGACTTTATTGTTTATCTGTTCTCTGTGTAGTAATTGTAGCTGCTAATCCCCAACTTCTAATTTATCCCTCCCCTACCCTTTCCCTGCTGGTACCATAAGTTTGTTTTCTATGTCTGTGAGTCTGTTTCTGTTTTGTAATTAAGTTCATTTGTCACATGTTTTTAGATTCCACATATAAGTGGTATCATGTGATATTTGTCTTTCTCAATCTGACTTACTTCATTTAGTGTGATAATCTCTAGGTCCATCCATGTTGCTGCAAATGGCATTATTTTATTCTTTTTTATGTCTAAGTAGTATTCCATTGTATATATGTGCCACAAATTTTTACTTAGTCATCTGCAGCAACTTTCTTTTGGTTAGAATTTCCCTGACATATGTTGTGTAGAGTCCAGAAAAAGGATGTCTAATTCAGAAAGTAAAAACAAACTTAGGTACTTCTGAGGATAGAATTTAATGCAGAGAACTGGCCACCAATATGGTGGAGGAAACAGAGTAGCCAAAGGAGAAAAATGAGTTAACCCAGACATTAGAAACTAGTAGTAGTACTGCTATGAACATCTTGTGTGAAAGTTTTATTTAAGGATATATAAATAAATAAAATTGTGGGTCATAAGGTAGATGAATTTCAACTTTATTGGTTAATGAGGAACTGTTTCCCAAAATGGTTTCACTAATTTACAAGCCATCATGATTCCACAGGTAGATGGATGGGATGGATGGATAGATGGATAGATAGTTAGGTAGATAAGGTAGATAATATTGCTAGTGTGCTAAATATTATTAGTAAGGTAAAAACAAAAATTTTTAAACATTTAGAGTAGGGAGCATATAGTGTTGCCTAAGATCATAGTCACATTTGCCACAAAGGAAATTTTGGCCCTTCGTTCTCCAAAGGGAGAGTGGAGTCTGAAGATGGAATAGTTGTTTTTATGCAGTAAGACAGCATGTCAACTGCTTAATGATATTTTTTTAAATTTAAGTCATTAAGGTGTAATTTATGTACATTAAAAATCAGTTTTTTAGATATAGTTCCATGTGTTTTGACATATAGTTGTGTAACCACTACAGTAGTCAAAGTATAGAACAGTTCATCATTCCAAAAAGTGTCCTGGTGCCTCTTTGTAATCAGTCTCCATTCACCCATTCATAGTTCCTGGCAAACATTGATTTAATATCAATCCTTATAGTTTTAACTTTTCCAGAAAGTCATACAAAGAAGTCACACAGTATGAAGCCTTTGTATCTAGCTTCTTCCAGTTAGTACAGTGCTTTTGAGGCTCATCCATGTTGTTGCAGATCTCAGGAATTCATTCCCTTCTATTGCTGAGAAGTATTTTGTGTATGAATCAACCACAATTCATTTTTCCATCCACCAGTAGCAGAACATAATGTTGACACCTTTTGATGATTATGAATGAAGTTTCTATGAACGTTTGCAAAGAGGTTTTTGAGTGAGATTTGTTTTCATTTAGTGTGGGTAAATATCAAAGAGTGGGGTTGCTGGATTGTATGGTAACTATATATTTAACTTTTTAAAGAACTTCCAAATTGTTTTCTAATATAATTTCATAATTTTGTACTTTACCCAAAATACATGAAAGTTCCAGTTGCTCTGTATCTTTGCAAGACTTAACATTGTCAGTCTTTCTAATCTCAGCTCTTCAGGTGGGTATGTAGAGGTATCTTACTATGGTTTCGTATTGCATTTCCCTAATGGTTAATGATGTTGAGCATCTCATCAGATGCTTATTTACCATTTGTATCTCTTCTTTGAAGAAGTGTCTGTATAAATATTTTCTCCATTTTTAAAATGAGCTGTTTGTCTTCTCACTGGGTTTCAAAAGATTTTTTTTGTATAATCTAGCTATAAGTCCTTTGTCATGTTTGCTTTGCAAATATTTTCTCCTAGTGGGTGGCTTGTATTTTTAGTTTCTTAGTGATGTCTTTCAATGAGCCAAATTGAAAGACACATTGACTAATTTCAAAACTTATTATAAAGCTCAAATATTATAGACAATGACAGTTGCTGTTCAATGAACAAATAGATTGATAAACCAGTACAGAGGGTCAATTGATCTTCAACCAAAATTTCAAGGTAATTAATTGAGAAATGACAGTATTTTCAAAAAATGATGCTAGAACAAATAACCAACCTTATGAAAAACACAAATGAAATAAAACCTTTAATTTTCCCCTTGCATCACATGCAGAAATCAATTCGAAAGGGACCTACAGATAAAATCTAAAGCTGCAAAATTCTAGAAATAAAGCATAGGAGAAAATATTTGCTATTTTTGGCTCATGCAAAGATTCCTTAAAACACAAAAGTACAAGCCATAAAAGAAATAAATAAATAAATTAGGCTTAAAGCTCAAATTTTCATTCAACGACTTTAGCCTTCAAAGTACCATGTTAAATAGAAAATAAATATTATTATCTCTTTTTTTTTTCAGATGAAGAAATTGAACTGCAAAGAAGTTTGGATTACAAAGCTGGGAAGAGGTAAAGCAAGTAATCAGATGTGGGTGTTGGCTACAAAGTGCAAGCTTTTGTCTCTCCATAAACTCAGACATCTACCTAATACAGTCCAAATGCAAACACAAGTAACTTTTACAAACTGTGCCACGACTCTGTCAAAGACAATTGAAAACTGGATTTGTGTTTATACATAAAAGATCCTTATCTTTTGCGTATATAGAGACAGATATCTGTGCAGCTATTTAATCTCATAGGCATTTGGCATGACTGGTATGAGATCACCGCAGAATGGACTTTTCCCAACTAATCTCTACGTTGATCTGATAGGAAACAGCAATTGCTGACTAATCTGTGGCTTCCAGGGAGTATAAAACCTGACATCAGCAAGGGCTTGGCATTGCTGAATTTGCCGCAGGGCTTTGGAGGCTACGTGGAAGAAAACTCAGCACTCACAGTTCACCCAAGTCATATGCTCTCAGATACTGAGATGCAATTACCTATGTTACATGGACCCACATCCCCTAGGACTTCCTCTCTTCATGATGCCTGGTACTCTGCTTGATTCTGAAAGTAGTATCTGACAAAATTCCACCAACAGAGATCACCACAAAGTGGACTGGAAACCTTTCCAAAACTCAAAAGGCAGACTTTTATCAAATTGTCCACTGAAAACTGAGTTGGCGGATGGGGGTGGGGTGGTGGAGAGCTGGAGCCAGCATGGAAGCTCTCAGGGAGTTGAGAACAAGGGTAGAAATCAACACTAAGAATCATCCATCACTTGCAAGAAGATTGGATCTCTTCCACGCATTCTTTTCTTCTTTTTCTTTCTTCCTACTTATTGATAGATTTACTTTTTTTTGAAATGGAATGCTTAATTTAGACTTAAAGTCAAATAGTTGATGGCTGATGGAAAAAAAATTACCTTTCTCTAATGCAAATGCACATTAAACAATAACCCCTTCTTCTGATTCCAAGCCAAAATTTTGTTTAAATTCTATGATCAAGAAAGAAAGTATCATATACAGTTGACCGATGGATGGATTCCTGAATTTAGTTGTCATATTAAAGTAACAGTGATTAAAATAGACTTTCAGTTCTAAATTCCATTTGTTTCTGGGTCTGGCACAAAAAGTATCTCCTCTGTTGCTAAAACCAAGCCAAATCAACCAAATGAGAGCACTTATTCTCAACACAGTTTGGTCTGAATCAGACATCTGCCCCTGGGTCAATTGGGTAGAGGAGAGGGGCAGGACCACATTCACTGGATGAGGTCCTAGTGTGTCATGATGCTGTTCAGACAAGGGGAACTCATTGCCTTCTAAGCAGTCACTTTATTAGGCATCTACTATGTCTCACTTTCCACCCCTAACCTATACCTTAAGATTCTACTACACTGAACTTCTCATGAATCCTGGCCATGCCTTATTTTTGCATCATCAGTCTTTTGAATATACTTTTTACCCTGAACTAATCTGCCTCTTTTTTTTTAAGAGACAGCTTAACCATCATCTTCTCTAAAAAGACTCCTCATATTCCACCATACTCTCTCCTAGGACAGACTCAAGTTCTTTCCCTTGGACATCCTGAGTGGTATTTGCTTTCTTTTCTTGTGATACTGCATTACATCATATTGCAATAGTTGGGACTGTCCTCTGTTTATTCCTTTCCAACTCTTTGAAAATCAATAGGCAAAAGTAAATGCTTTTTAAAAATGCATAATGAAATCAATCAACCAATTAATTATTTTAGCTTTGGCATCAAGTCTTACTTTTTTCTTGTTGTTTATGCTCTGATCCTAGTACCGTAAGTAGAATTTGTGTTACTTTGTATTTGCTTGGTTTTTCTTTTTAATTGATACAACCAAATCATTGTAATAAAATGTTGCTATGTATTGAAAGGATTTAACTGAAGACAAAAAGTAAAATCAGAAACCTTTTTAAGGAAAGAGTTCATTTTAATAGCCCAAACATTTATGGAGCATTCCACATCCCAGGAATGATTCTAAGAGGGTTACCTGTATTAAATAATTAAATCCTTATAAAAACCCTACAATGTGGGGCTATTACTATCCTAACTTTACAAATGAGGAATCTGCACTACAGAGAAGTTAAATAACCTGCTAGGAAGTGGTGCCATTTGGATCAGATGTACACAATTGTATTCCTGCGGCTGTGCTCTTAACCAAGAGGGTTGTCTGCTTTTGTCAGAGGTATCAAGGGCCTCGGGTAATATAGTTTATGTGCTTAAGCATTGCATTTAGCTCATATTTCTTATAATCCTCCATGGAATAAAGTCAAACATACAAAGGGCAGATCAGGGCTGGGTTCATGGGTATACAACCTGCACAGTTGTCCAAAGCCCTGAGCTCAGGAATTGGAATGCTCTGCTGTTGCCCTCTTGAAATTCTTAATACTTTTTAAAAGAAGGAGCCTTGCATCCTTATTTCACACTAGATCCTGCAAATTATGTAAGTGGAAATGATATAAAATTTTGAAGGAAGCATTTGTGAAATATGTCGTATTTACTTTATAAATTGAGTAATAATGACAAAGCATGCTTTCCAGAAAATGAAACAAAGTACTCTTTCAAATAATTTTATTCATTTTAGACATCCACATTATAATACTAGAAAAGGTAACTAGGATGACTTCCTTTTGAAAGCAAGGATCCCATGGGACCAGTTTCCTAAAAATATTCTTTTCTAAAAGATGTCTAAAGGAATAATCAACATTTCCTTCTCTGGCTGTACTGGTGGAGGGGAGATGGGCAGATGCAGGGTGAAGGGAATGCAAATGAGTTGCATGGGGGTGGGGGTGGGGAAACATGAGAAAGAAGGCTGAAAAGGAAAGCCAGGCAGGCCAGTGAGTTGATAAGGTCCTCTCAAGAGGTATTGGGGACCCCCCACTCCTGGGCATATATCCAGAAGGAACCTTACTTCAAAAAGACACCTGCAACCCAATGTTCATAGCAGCACTATTTACAGTAGCCAAGACATGGAAATAGCCTAAATGTCCATCAACAGATGACTGGATAAAGAAGTTGTGGTATATTTATACAATGGAATACTACTCAGCCATAAAAATGACAACATAACACCATTTGCAGCAACATGAATGTCCTTGGAGAATGTCATTGTAAGTGAAGTAAGCCAGAAAGAGAAAGAAAAGTACCATATGAGATCGTTCATATGTGGAATCTGAAAAAAAAAGGGAGAAAGAAAGAAAAGAAAAAGACAAATGAACATAAATACAAAACAGAAAAAGACTTATAGGCATAGAACACAAACTTGTGGTTGCCGGGGGGAAGGGGTGGGAAGGGACAGACTGGGAGTTCGAAATTTGTAGATATTGACAAGCATCTGTAGAATAGATAAAAAAGACTATACTGTATAGCACAGGGAAATGTATACAAGATCTTGTGGTAGCTCATGGTGAAAAATTATGCAACAATGAATATATGTATGTTCATGTATAACTGAAAAATTGTGTTCTACACTGGAAACTGACACAACATTGTAAACTGACTATAACTCATTAAAATAAAATTTAAAAAACAAAGAGGTACTGGGGAGAAAAGGACTGGGGCTTCCTAAAGATGCTTTAGTGAAAATAAGCTGCATTTAATGACTGACAGGCTATGATCCAGGAGGATGGTTAGATAACTCTGAGATCTTGGGCCAAAGCAATGCAGTACTATGATGGTACCTTGAAAAATGATGGAGTAATTCTATTATAGTCAACTTTTCCTGTCTTTCCTCTTTTGTCAAATTTTAGTCCCCAAAGGCAAGTTCTGTTTCAGCTTTGTAGCTCTCGTACGCTTAGCTTGGTGCACCCAACAAAGTATAAATGAACCATGCTGTGTCGTAGTTCACAAAGTGTGGTGATAGTCTCCTCAGTTAGGTTGTGAACCACTATGATCAGTGATATCAGGGAGGCTTGAGAAACATGGTACAGATACAATAGCATGAACCATATGGTAAACCAAAACTATGTTGGAGACTCTTCCACCTTGTGGAAATCGTGTTAATGTCATTGAACAAAGGTCATTTACTACTGAATAAGAAATACTTCAAGCATAAAGAGGCTGTTAGAAGTGTTTGAGTAGACAAGACACAGGAAAAGACTTCAAAAGAATTATTGAGTCCCTGCTCCTTCATGTCCCTCTGGTGCTGTTCTTACAAATCCAGATTAGAGAATTTACCCACCACTATGGATTGCTCATGGTTTGATGCTCTTTGAAGCAATGTTTTGGAACTCCAGATATACATAAATAAGTTAATCATAATCGTAGTTCCATAGCATGTATGCCAAGACATTGTCTCCCTGCCCTGAACCCACCGTCCTATACTAGGCTTTGTGATGTTGGAGCTGGGCTCTGAAATGCCGTTTCTTTTTGGCTAGCCACTCTCTGTTAAACTCTGTCACCTGATGGCGCTAGAGGAAGATCCCAAGGCTAGAAAAGAAGGGACTGTCTTTTTCCTGTTTGTTTCCTTTCCCATGAGGGTCACCCCAGCCTCACTGTTGGTGAACAGCAAAAATACATTTCACATTAAAATTTTAATGGACACATATGGAACACAGTACCCAATAATTATAAGCATTCTGCTCAAGAACACATGGTATGTGTGTGTGTGTGTGTGTGTGTATATTTTTTAATTGACCAAGTATTAAGCTTTAAAGCAAGTCCTAACAAATTCCAAAGAATCTGTAACATGCTGAAAAAATTTCCCTCACCATAAGGTAAGGTAACTAAAAACAGCTTCATATATTTTGGAATAATAATAATAAAGAAACTACTCTAAACAAAACAAAAACCAAATAAACAACAAAAACCACTCCTTTAACTACCTCATGCACCAAAAGAGATGTGGAATTTTAAAAAATACTTAAAGTTTAGCAAAAATTAAAATATAACATATCTAAATTTATAGTATTTAGCAAAAACATTGCATCAAAGGAGATTTAAATATTTGTATTTTTATTAGAAAGGGAAAAAAACTTACATTAATAAGCTAAGTCAAAAGAAAAAGAAGTTAGAATAAGATTAACAGAATAAACTCAAAGATGGCAGAAGAAAGGAAATAATAAAGAAAAGATCAGATATTAATGACAGAGAAAGCAAATATACAATAGAAATCATCAGCCAGGTCAGCTGTTTTTTTCTTGAAGGAAACCAATGAAATAAGCGAAACTCTGGTGTGACTGATTAATAAGACATAAGTAAAAGAGAATGACAAGGCACAAATGAAAACTAGAATAAAAAGACAGATATTAGAAATTGAAGAGACAAGATACTATGATGTACAAATTCATGTCTTTTTAATGCAAAAATCTCAACTTGCTTTCAATGGAGTTACCCTATCACCCCAACTTCTTCACTTAATGTGTATTTTAAAAACCTCCTTTCTCCAAGGTGTTAGCCAAGTAGGTAGCTAGGTATGAGCAGAGAAAGGGGGGCATGGGCCAAATGGCAGGAAACCACACATCTTGTAAACAATGGGGGTCCCTGGGCAGATAAGAGAAAAGCAGGAACCTCCAAACTGACAGGAAATCATGCATTTTGGGGTGACAAGGATCCTGAAGGCAGACAAAGAAAGGTGGGAAAACGCAGGAATCTCCAGGATCTGAATGTAATCTTTTCCTCATTATGCCCTCATTACAATAAAATTAGCCTTGCAGATTAGAAGTACCCATCATGCACTGATGCCATAACACTTCCAATCAAGGCTAAATAAGGACAAAAATCCCTCCCCTTGGGAAGGCGGAAGTGGGATGAAAATCAGGAAATACAACCCCAACCCCTCCTTTCCCAATGAATATTCTGCCTATTCATTTCTACTCTCCATATGATGAGCTTGCCAAAAAAACTCAGGGCAGCTACTCACGTGAGTCTGCCCACTCTCCCAGTGAGGGCGTACTGTCACTTAATACATCCTCACTTTACTTTCTTGGCCTCCATATCTTGTCTCTGATTTCTTTCATCAACCAGAACCTACTCTCCAACAACAAAGGCATTCTTCTATACTCTGGGGATTCAGTGGTAAACAAGTCAGAAAAGTCCCTGTTCTCATGGCTGTATATGCCAATAACAGGGGGAGACAGAGAAATAGAGTCTTTTGGACATTGGTGGGACTGTGAAAAAATTAAATTAACAGCATTGTGGGTGCTGGCAAGCCTACTTTAAACTGGGTTGTCAGAAAAGCCCCTTACTAGTGGAGATGTGTGCTAGGTTAAAATGGGTAAAAAAAAAGCCTGTTGTGAAAAATACCTGAAGGAAGAATGTTCTACATCAGTGCTGTCCAATAGAACTTTGTAATGATGGAAATAGTCTGTAACTGTGCTGTCCAATATGGTAGCCGCTAACTACCTGTGGCCATTGAGTACTTGAAATGTGGCTAGTGTGACAGAGAAACTGAATATTTAATTTAAATTTTAATTAATTTTAATTAAAATAGTTATATGTGTATGTTAATAAATACAAAAATGTCTAAATTTAAAAAAATCAAATTCAGAGTAGCATGTTTACTAAGCCACTCATGAATAAGATTAAAAGTTTTAATTGTTTACTAAAAAAATCTCAAGAAGAAAGCAAAGTAAATTTTAATTCCAATCTCATACAAAATGTTCAAGAAAGGTAGATAAAGAGGAAATAACTTCTCAAATTCCCTTGATAACAAAGCTGGGCAAGAACCACATAAGGTGGAGAGATTTTACAGACCAATTTCACTTGTGAACATAGAAACAAGAATCTTCAACAAAATATTAGCAAACCTAATCCAGCAATGGCTATAAATGCGGTAATGACCAAGATGGGTTAACCCCTGAGAAGCAAATTTAACAAATATTCACTGAATGCCATGAGACCAAGATAGTCATCAGTTACATTCATTAAACTCTAAGTTGCTTAATAAATAAGGAACTGTAACTTGCTTTCACTGATCAAGTTTGCTTTGTTTTTACAAAAACTTGCATGTCCTCCAAGCATCACTTAGCCTAAACAATAAGATGTTTGCTAAGTCATTTTTCAAGAACTTGGAGTCACTGTGTCTAGTTCAAGTTCAAGCTGGTTAAGATTGGTTACTGCAGATTCTCCAACTGGGCGAGCACGAGTGTCTGATCCCTGCTGTTTTGACATCAGAGGGCCAAAAACTCCACCCTCTGAACCTGCTAATGGTGCCGTTTTCATCCCATGAGGAAGCTTAGTTGTGCCGATGCAGAACAATGATTACCTCACCTTTTTCTTATCTTCAGTCACCTTTCCCCACACTCCCCATGCCTCAGTCTAATCCCGTAAGTATCAAGAGCCCCTCACTTTCCAGGAGGTGGATTTGAGATTTGTTCTCCTGTCTCCTCACTTGGCTGCCTTGTGAATAAGCCTCTTCTCTGCTGCAAACATAAAGTCTCAGTGTTTGGCTTGCTGAGCTTGGGGCCAATGCACCTGTTTTAGTAACAACACTGAGCTGAACATGCTTCTGGGTCCCAGGAAACGCAGCAGAGGTGAGAAACCAAACAAAACAGACTTCCTAGCCTTCAAGAGCCCAAGACAGACTATGAACCAATCAATACAATACGTTGTTGGGCTCAGCGTGATAAACGCTATAAAGAGAAATAAAGCAGAGAGAGGGATGGGTGGTAGCAAGAGTAGGGTTGGTCCAAGAAGGGTTTCACTTAGAAAGTGACACTTGAGCAATTATCTTAAGGGTGTGAGGAAGGGAGCCATGTGGCTAGTGGAGGGGTCTTCTGGGCAGAGGTACTGGAGCATAGATGGCATGTTTGACCTGTAGGAAGAAGGCCAGTGTGCTTGGCACTTACTGAATGGAGAGGAGAGAAAGAAAAACATCTGGGAGGTGACAGAGGACTAGACCATACATGGTCGAGTGGGTCAGTGCAGAGGGTACGCATCAGATGTGAAACCACTCGAGGGGCAAGATTAAAGATAGACACCACACAACTTGATTTTCAAAAATTGCTGCTGCTGTTTTGAGAATGGTCTGGGCAGAAGAAGAAAGAGAGAAAAATGAGGCAATGAGAAAAATACTCCAAGGGAGAGGTGATAGTGGCTTGGGAAGAGGGGTTGAGTGGTGCAGAGTTGGGTGAGATTGTCATCTGGATACATGTGGAGGAGAACTGGCCAGAGATGCCAATGGATCTGACATGGAATGGGCGCTGGAGGAGCCACGGAAGGCTCCAAGGTTTATGGTTTGAACAGCTAGAAAGGTGGAGTCAACATGTCCAGAGATGGGAAAAATGCAGGGGGACAAGTGTGAGTGCTCAGTTTTGGGCTTGCTGAGTTTGAAATGTTTGTCCCACATCAGGGAAGGAGGGAGGTGGAGGGGAGGGAAGATGTTAAAAAGACAGCTGGATAGGTGGGTCTGGGGTTCAGGATAGAGTGTGGGCTGGCGGTAAACATTTGTGAGGGATCAGTGTATAGATGTTATCTAAGACTAGGGCAGAAGTATTACATCTGTCCCCAAACCTGACCAACACTGAACCAAAACAGAAAATCACAGACCAGCCTCACTTATGAATGTTGATGCAAAAATCCTAAATAAATAAAAGCAAAGAGAATCTAATGGCCTATTAAAAAATCATTAGAGCAAAGAGGGAGATAAAGGGTTGTTCACTACTGAAAAAATTTTATAGAATCCATCATACTAATTAAGCTAAGAAGGAAAAAAAAGGCAAACCTTTAAATATCTCTAGGCTGTAGAAAAGGCATTTCACACATTTGGCATACATTCATTACAAAAATTAAATAAATGCTAAAATTCTAGCAAAAAATGCTAAAAGGTGCATGCATGAAAGTCTTTATTGCAGCATCATTTGTGAAAACAAAAACAAAGCAAATATCCACCAACCAGTCATTCATTGAATAAGCTATGGTACATACAAACTGTAGCTGAAAAAAAATAAACTACATATATAACTACAGAGCAAATTGCTGAGTATATAGGTGAAAGGAAAAGAAAATAGAGAAAATAAAGTGTGGCATGCTACCATTTATCAAAGAAATGGTGTTATATAAATGTATGTACACATTTTCTTGTATTAAAATGAATTAAAAAAAACTTAAAAAATCTGCAGAGGAGGGAGGGCACAAGGTGCAGGGGACAGAGTTAAAATCTACCCTCCCCCCAACATATTTGATTTTACAAATTTGACTTCGATGGTAGCAGGCAAATATTTTCCATACTTATAAAACAGAATTATATTTGACCAAAAGCAATTTCTGAAAATTGAAAGCAAAATAAAACCAAAGCAATGTACTTAGCTGGTGACCAACTACCCATAGAGAAACTATTGCAACAAATTTTAAAGCACAATATTTTGACTGTATATTTTTAGTGGGATAAACTCTAAGGACAAAAAGATCTGAACAAGAATCTTAAACAGCTTTCAGAAAACACTGCCTGTGGCAGTGTTACTGCTATCTTAAGACTGGGTCCACCACATATGGTGAGATAAAACAATTGAGTTGATGTTGGTTCATTGACAACCAAGATTTTTGTCTTGAGAGAAAGGATATCGTGCTGTAAATCTGATAAAGTTTATGAAACATAATTGTAGTCCTTAATTTGAATTGGAGTTTTTAGTTTGATTAATGATGTATTTTATCCCCAAAGAAAAAAACCACCTTATTTTCTAATTATTTGCACTGAAAAAAACTTAGAAATTATCACTGAGTTGTTAAAAGCACAAGTACCTCCCAAACTGTTGTCTCTAAATATAATTTTCAATTAAATGGATTAGGACTTCCTGGAGAAATTGTGTTTCTAGATTTGGGACCAGAAATGTACCATACAAATCTAGAGGACCCTGAAATACCAAAAAGCCAGAAGCTCACTACCAAGAATTACTGAGATTGTGTCTAAAGATTCAGGAAATCACCTTGAAGAGGCTTTTGGCTGCAAATGCAATAATTTAAGCATCAATAATAATGTTTAAACAAACATACTTAAATCTACAAATTCATAACAATTCTGGGGAAAATCTTAATTCACCACCTTTCAAGAATCCCATGAAGTGAATTCATTATTTTCAAAACTGATTAAGGAAAAGAACCAAGCATATCCAGTTTCTCTTACATGAACTTTACCTCAGGATAGTGTAGTTGTTAATGGAGGAGAGTTTCTCTCTATAGGAGTATCCCAGATAATAAACAAAGAAGGAATGATAGAATTAGAATATCTATAACTCTGAGTGAATACATGATTCTAAAACGAGTGAAAACCAGTTGTATGTCTCCTGACTGATGTACACAGCACAACCTATGAAGTACCCTTGTCAAAAAAACAAAACAAAACAAAACAAAATACCCAAACTAAATTTGATCAAACTTCTAGACTTAGTTGCCAAGGAAAAACAGGGAAAACCTATATTTTAAAGATATCACTGGCATTAAATTAGCAACATCTATGTTATTCTAGACCATGGGAATCTAGGAAAATGATTCAGTTTCTTCAGCTAATAAATTGCAAAGAGATAAACTATAGACATAAAAGACATTAACCAATGTCAGCAAACTTTACTTGAATCATGAGCAAACTGATAAAATCACTGAGGAAATTTAAGCATAATATATTTCATTATATTAAAGAAGTATTGATAATTTTACATATGACAATGGTATTGTGGTTATATTTTTAAAGAGCCACTATCTTTTCTAGATACATACTGAAATGTTTCTGGGTTTTATGATATGATGTTAAAAACTGATTTTAAATAATATGGAATTGGGGGTAGTGAATAAAGGTTGAGATGAAACAAGATTGGCCAGGAATTGATAATTGCTGCTGATGGATGTTTAGTATTTTGTTTTGCATAGTTTTGAAAATTTCCACTCTAAAATGTGAAATAATTAAGAAATTAATTTTAGCTAGGAAGGCCAAAGTGGCAAATCACATACTGGGAGAATATATTTGCAACATACAGGTTAGAAATATCTTGACTATATACCATAAGTGTGTACAAGAATGTTCAAGAAAGGCCATTTGCAGTAACAAAATATTAGAAAGCAGACAATTTCCACTGAGAGAAAAAAATGATATTTTTATACATTTTACAGCAATGTCAACAAGTAATATCCAGAAAGTATAAAGAACTAAGAATTGAATGGGAAAAGACAAAATTCCCAATGCAAAAATGGATAAAACATGAACAGACTTTTCACATTAGGAGAAATACAAAATACTAGGAAAAAAAAAAGATCACAGTCTATCAAGAGGAAAAGGATGAAAGATGGTATATGATACAATGGTGGTCAACAAATAGGACCCTCATACATGAAACCTTAAGTAAAAAAAAACATTGTAGAAAAACATATGCAGAAAAAGATTTATTTTCTATAAAAATTAAAAACATGTAAAATTAAACAATGTGCTATTTAGGGTTACATACTCTATTTATAAAGAAAGGTAAAGAAATGATGATTTTTCAAAATTTTGGTTACCTGTGGTGGAAGGAGTAGAATAGCACTGAGGAAGAGAACTTCAAAGGTATTTTTTAATTGAGGTACAGTCAGTTTACAAGGTTGTGTCAATTTCTGGCGTACAGCACAATACTTCAGTCATATAGGAACATACATACTTTCGTTCTCATATTCTTCTTCACCATAGGTTTCTACAAGATATTGAATATGGTTCCCTGTGCATACAGTACAAACTTGTTGTTTATCTATTTCATATACATTAGTTAGTATATGCAAATCTTGAACTCCCAATTTATCCCTTCAGACCCCATTTCCCCCTCTGGTAACCATAAGTTTGTTTTCTATGAATGTGAGTCTGTTTCTATTATGTAAATATGTTCCTTCATCTTTTTTTGTTTGTTTGTTTGTTTTAGATTCCACATATAAGTGATATCATGTGGTATTTTTCTTTCTTTTTCTGGTTTACTTCACTTAGAATGACATTGTCCAGGTTCATCCACGTTGCTGCAAATGACATTATTTTATTCTTTTTATGGCTGAGTAGTATTCCATTGTATAAATATACTACAGCTTCTTTATTCAAAGGTTTTTAATGTCCTATTTCTTATTTTGAGTGTTAGATGCATGGATGTTCATTGTATTATTATTCCTTAAACTGTTCTAAGTCAAATTAGATTAATTATTTTATTACAACACTCAAAATAATGATAAAAAAGCAAATGTGTTTGAGTGCAGGTAGATCTGATCAACTCTCACTCAGGTGGGGTGCTCCTGGCAAAGTAGCAGTGTGGAGGCAGGAAGAAATCACATCTCTTCAAAGAGAGCTGCTCTGGAGACCACCTGTAGTGCACAAGGACCTGCTCTATGGCCCAGGGCAAGGAATCTAGGCAATTAGGCTACAAAGATCTATATTTCTCTAAGAGACATGAAAACTGAGTGCCTGTAAGACATGGGATCCATTCCTGAACCAGACAACTAATGAAAGTTTTGAGAGATCAGTGAGTCTATTTCACAGCAAATGAATTAAACTGAAAGAAGACCACAGACTCCTGTGAAAAATCTCATTACTTCCTGTCTGTTGGGCATGGATAGGTTGGTGGCCTCCATTTATATCTGTTCCTTTACTCCAAAAGTCATTGACTCTAAGCAGTAGCATTGTTGATTCAGCAAACATTTGCTGATGTCCTGTTGTATGCCTGTGTTAGAAGATGTGCAGGGAGGCACAAAGATGCAAGAGACCCAGGTCCTTCTGCAGAGTAACTCCATGTGGCATGCGGGTGGTGAGGGATGAAAAGCAGTGGTGAGTGAGGTCATCACTCACCGATCCATTTATTCATCCTTTGAAAACATTCACCTGTCAATCCCTGTGCTAGACTCTGGGCATAAAATGATAAATATGACATTGCCAATGCTTTCAAAGATTCACAATCCAGTTAAGGAGGCAGATACCTAATCAGAAAGTTGTAGCACAAAGTGGTAAATTCAGCAATACAATTCTTCAAAGAATATTATAGAAATACAGAATAAGACTTCATGGGTGAAGGGGAAAAGCTGAGATTAGAGAGTTGAGGAAGACTCTAAATTAAACAGTAGACAATTAATACAAATTAAACAGGTAAAGAACACAGGAATGGGATTCCAGACAGAAGGGGTTGGTGTGAAAAAGATACTGAAGAAAACAAACAAACAAAAAGACAACAACCACCTTGTGTGTTGGAAGCAGGGTGTGGGGAAGATCATGGAAGACCTTGGCTTTCTGGAGGGAAGTTGGATTTTGTTGTAAAGGCAACAGGGAAACCACTGAGAGAGTTGATGATGAAGAATGATATCATATGATTTGAATTTTCCAATTAATGCTGTGGAAAATATGTGGAGAATAGTTTTGAAGAGAATGGAAATGAAATCAGAGGAGCTAATGAAAGACAGAGAAGAACAAATTATTGGTGAGACCGAGTTTCCTTCTGGATATGTTGTGTTTAAGGGACCTGAGAGACATCACTTGGGAGAAGTCAAAGAGCAGGCGGTACTGAGTCAGTTCTGAGTAGGGACACTGTCTCATGGAGATGCCACACTGGACTTCTGCAGGGCAGTGGGAGAAAGCTGCAGGAAAATACTGCCTCCCTGCTGTGGGTTATGTCCAGGGCTCTTCCAGAATCCAGGACTGAGACAGCAAGGTGGCAGAAGAAACACAGTAATTAGGGCAACACAAGGTCCTGCATGCCTTTCTCGAATCTGGCAAATCTGGTGGCAGGCATTTCTAGCATGTCACAGTTCACATTTTCTTTCTCTCTGCAACAGAGCATAGGAAAGACCGCCACATGTCTGAACTGGACGTAAATCAGAAGAAAGGTGGTTCCTGGGAGATTTTGGTCCAAATAATAGGTCAGACCTTTTCAAGCTCCATAAAAAAAGAGTCATAAAGATCATTATCTACAAAAACCTGAATTCCATTTTCCACTAAAGGAAATTTGAAGTCACCAGGGGCCCCTGTCAACTTCATTTTATTGGTGAACAGATGGGAAGAGAAGTGGATCGTATCTCATTCCTTCAGTAGGTTATAGCATCCAAGAATCATAGGATCTCATGGCTAAAGGGTATGTTTGAGGTCAATTTACCTGACCTCCCTCCAGAAACTTGAAATAAATCTTCACTAGTAACACTGCAAGAAAGAATTCCTTCACTGCCCCTTGCAGGGATCAGGATAAGCTAATGTTCTAGGGCCACTTTGGAGACATGAGGAAGTGCAATGGGCCCTTGGAGTAGCAATGGAATATAATGCATGGCACAGATGTCAATGAGGAAAAAATGATCTTGGCAATAAAGCCTTCCAGTGTAAGCTCTGTTACATGTGGCTTTGGCCAGAAGAAAAAAAAAAGACTGCAAATTAAGAAAAAGTAACCTAAAGTAGAAAAACATAAACTGGAGGGTGGTTATCATAATACTTTATCCCTTCTATCTACATTAGTAGGAGGAACCTCTGCACATAGTACAACATATAATTAACAAAAAACTATTGAATACGTGCACATTTGAAACTCTACAAATCATCATTAAATCCAAACTGTGTCTGATACTCAGAAGATGTAAATTACTTGCCCACGTTCCCACAGTTAGTAGGCAGAAGAGTGTAGAAGCTAAACATAATGTTCCCTGTGGCATAATTTCTTCCAGAAAGAAATCTACTTATTATTGAAAATGCATTTTACATTGATTTTTTAAAATTTGCCATTTTAACCATTTAAATTATGTAATTCAGAGGCATTAATTACACTCACAGTGTCTTACAACTTACACCACTACATATTCCCCCAATCTTTTATCACTCAAAACCAGAACTTCTGTATCTAATTAAGCAATAACTCCCTACTCCTCTCCTCTACTCAGCCTCTGATAACCTCTAATCTACTTTCTATCTGTATTAATTTGGTTATTTTATACAGAGGGAATCATACAATATTTATCCTTTTATATCTGGCTTATTTCATTTGGCATCATGTTTCAAAGTTCATCTATATATTAACATGTATCAGAACTTCATTCAGTTTTTATAGCTGAATAATATTCCATTGTTTGTGTGTATTTATCACATTATGTTTATTGATTTATCTCTTGATGGACACTTGGGATGCTTCCACCTTTTGGATATTGTAAATAATGCTGTAATAAATATTGGTGTACAAGCAGCTGCTTGAGTCCTGTTTCAGTTCTTTTGGGTGTATTCCTAGAAGTGAATTTGCTGTGTCATAAAGAAATTCCATTTAGCTTTGTGAGGAAGCACCAAATTTCCCATGGTGATTGCACTATTTTACAGTCTCACCAAAAATGCATAAGTATTATAATTTCTCCACATCCATTTATTATTTTTTGTGGCTATTATAGCCATCATAGTAGGTGTGATGTGGCATTTCATTGTGGTTTTTATTTGTACTTCCCTGGATCAGTGGTTTTGAGTATCTTTTCATGTGCTTATTGCCCATTTATTTATCTTCTTTGGAAAAATGTCTAATCAAGTCACATGCCCATTTTTTGATTGGGTTGTTTGTCAATTTGTAGTTGAGTTGTGGGAGTTCTTTAGATATTCTGTATATTAACCCATTGTCAGATGTGTGATTATAAATATTTTCCCCATTCTATGGATTTCCTTTACACTATGTTGATAGTGTCCTTTGATGCACAAAAAGTTTTTAATTTTGAGCAAGTCCAGCTTATCTAATTTTTTCTTTTGTTGCCTGTGCTTTTGTTGTCATATCCAAGAAATGATCGCTAAATCCAATGACATAAATTTTTTCCCTATATATTCTAAGAGTGTTGTAGTTTTAGCTCTTTTGTTTAGGTCTTTGATCCATTTTAAGTCTTTGATTACCCTAGCTTTGTA
The DNA here is from genome assembly GCF_048564905.1 of Vicugna pacos. NCBI lineage: Eukaryota > Metazoa > Chordata > Mammalia > Artiodactyla > Camelidae > Vicugna > Vicugna pacos. The sequence goes on along the minus strand of NC_132997.1, from coordinate 35,523,062 downwards.
GTACATTTTTAAATTAGGAAGTGTAAGACTTCCAACATTTTTCAAGGTTGCTTTGGCTATTTGGGCTCCCTTGAGATTTCATATGAATTATAAGATGAATTTTTTTTATTTAAGCAAAAAATATCATTGGGGTTTTGAGAGAGATTGCATTGACTCTGTAGATCACTTTGGGTATTATCGACATCTTAATAATATCAAATTTTCTAATTCATGAACATAGGATATCTTTCCATTTATTTGTGTCACCTTTAATATCTTGCAGCAATGTTTTGTAGTTTTCAGTACACGAGCTTTTTGCTTCCTTGGTTAAGTTTATTCTGAAGTACTTTATACTTTTCTACATGATCACAAATGGAATTGTTTTCTTAATATCCTTTGTGAATTGTTCATTGATAGTGTATAAAAACACAATTTTGAATCCTGCAACTTTGCTGAATTTATTTACTAATTCTAACAATTTTTTGAGGGAATATTTAGGATTCTCTACACATGTCATCTGTGAACAGAGATAATTACACTTCTTCCTTTCTAATTTGGATGCATTATATTCCTTTATAAGTCCTCTAGGACTTCCAATACTATGTTGAATAGAAGTAGCAAAGTAGGCACCCTTTTCTTATTCTTGATTTCAGAGGAAATGCTCTCAGCCTTTTACTATTGATTATGATGTTGACAGTGGGTTTTCCATATATGGCCTTTATTATGTTGAGGTAGCTTCCTTATATTCCTAATTTTTTAATTGAAATGGGTTAATTATATAATGTGTAAAATATGCCTCATTAGGTTAAAAAAAGTAAAGAATCTCAACTTCTGATTAAATTGCAGTGATCAATTCTTCGCATTATCTGCCAAACAGAGGAGAGTGTGAACATTTTCGGGGGAAAATAAGATGAACTTCAGTATCCAAAATTCTTTCATATACAATGTCTGACATAAAATTTTAAATGTGTGTATGAGACAAATAAATAGGAGCAAAAATATGACTGCTAGTTATAATAAAAATCAGATAACAGAAACAGATCCAGATGTTCAAGTTAGTAGACAAGGACTATAAAATAACTATCATAAACACATAAAGAAAATAAAAGATAGATAAAGTAGATAAAAAGGAGAATTTTAGAAGATGATTGTAATATATAATAGAATTAAATTGTCATTATAGAAATTCAAAATACAATATATAAACTTAATAATTTATTGGATGCATGTAAAAGCAGACTGACAGTAGAATACAAGAGTAGTGAACTCAAAAACAAGTTGATGGAAAACATTTAAATGGAGCACAGAAAGAAGAAAAAATTGAAAATAGAGAAGAGTATAAAAGATATTAGAAAATTTTTCAAATAATCTAATATGTGTTCATTTGGAGATCATCAGGAGAGGGATGAGAAAGAATGGGGCAGAACCAAAATACATTGAAATTTTATAAACTGATATATTAACCCACATATTTAGGACATTTAACAAAGCTTAAGTGAAAGAAAGAAATTAAGAAATTAAGAAAAGAAAGAAAGAAGGGAAGGGAAGGGAGGGGAAGGGAAGGAAAGGAAAGGAAGAAAGGAAGGAAGGAAGGAAGGATGGAAGGAAGGAAGGAAGGAAGGAAGGAAGAAAGAAAGAAAGAAAGAAAGAAAGAAAGAAAGAAAGAAAGAAAGAAAGAAAGAAAGAAAGAGAGAGAGAGAGAAAGAAAGAGGAAAAGAGAAAGGAAGGAAGAAAGAAAGAAAACCCAGGCAAATTATAGTCAAATTCCTGATAACAACAGATACAGGAAAAAAATCTTAAAAACATCCAGGGAGAAAAGATTCATTAATTATCTGCAAAAATATTGCCAAATATCTTTTCAAGGGAAAGCATGAAAGTCAGAAAACAATGGAATGGCATCTTTTAAAAGGCTGGAGAAGTGGAAGAGGGGCAGGAAACCAACCATCCAAGAAATTTATACTTAGTGCAAATTTACTTCAAAAATGAAGGATAAATTAAAAGAAAACATTTTTGTATAAATAAAAGTTTAAAGAATGTGTTACCATGAAATTCTTACTAAGTGAAATGCTGAAAGAAAATTTTCAGGCTGTAGAAAAATGATTCTAAATAGAAGTTAGAACTGCTAAAAGGAGTAGAGTGCCAGAAGTAATAAGAATGTGAGTAAATATAAAAGAACATAAACTGTTTAAGGCAACAGTAATGACAATGCTCTGTGGGGTTCATAACATTTGTGAAGCAAAATATGAAAAGAATAATACAAAAAATGAGAGAGAATATATAGATATAAGAGCTACAAAGTTTTATTTCATACTCAATATGATAGAAGTATCAATTTAAGGTAAATTGTAATAATTCAAGATGCATATTGAAATTTTCATGATGTCTAAAAGAGTACTACAACAAATACATAATTTAAAAAACTAGCTCAATGTGTATATCAAATCATCATGTTGAAAACCTCAGATAGATACAATTTTATTAAAAAATAAAGATAAATCATCTATAGGACTAAAAAATAACTAGTGAAAGATATTAAATAAAATTTTAAAAAACTTGATTAATCCAAAAGATGGCTACAAAGAAGGTTCAAATAAGAAATACAAATACAATAATTAGAAAACAAATAGCAAAACAAAAGATTTAAACTCAAGTATATGAATAATTACATTAAATATAAATGGTATAAACACTGATTAAAAGGCTGAGATTGTCAGACTAGACCAAAATAGAAATAGTAATAATAATAACAATAACAATAATAATAACAATACCCAAATATATGTTGTTTATTAGACACATGCTTTAAATATGAGGAACAAATAAGTTGACACTAAATGGCCCAAGAGAAATGATTGCTTATTTCCATCAAAAGAATTGCATGAGAATGTTCATAGCAGCTTTGTATAAAAAAGCCAAAACCTAGAAATGATCCTTATTGTTATATCACTACACATAACAGTATGGGTGAATCACACAGGTATATTGAGCAAGTGGAACTAAGCACAGGAGAATACATATTCTATGATTTTATTCATATGATGGTTAACAAAAGGAAAAACTAATCAATAGTGATTGAAGTCTGAATAAGTGTTATCTTTGAAAGAAGGGGTATATGGACTGGGAGATGCACAGGAAACCTTTAAAGTGACATGCATGTTCTCTGTTTTGGTCTAGGTTTGAGTTATATGTGTGTGTGTATATATATACAAATATATACATATACACATAAACAAAATATATTTTATGATGTGTAGTATAGAATATGTTATCAAATATATGTATTATATACACATATGCATGTAACATATACATATATGTGTGTATAATACATATACACATAGTATACATATATAATATATAGAGAATATATACATATATATTGAGCTGTGTATTTAATGCTAGTTCCTTTGTACACTTGAATGTTCAGTATACTCAAAGTATGTTACACCTCATCTAGAAAGAACAGAAACAAACAAAAACATAAATAATGCCAAAATGCTTGACTGTATTCTTAATTTTCCAATGTTAGGAATTCAGCTTGTATCCAATTTTTTTTAACATTTTGTTATTGAGTTATAGTCATTTTACAATGTTGTGTCACATTCCAGTGTACAGCACAATTTTTCAGTTATACATGAACATATACATATTCATTGTCACTTTTTTTTTCTCTGTGAGCTACCACAAGATCTTGTGTATATTTCCCTGTGCTATACAGTATAATCTTGACAGGCTGGGATTTCAAAATGTATAATAGATAAACAAAGTTGTATCTAATTTTTTAGCATAATAAATATTATTTTCTAGAAAGAAAATGGCACCATACTTATAATCATATAAAATAAGAGTAGACAATTATCCATACAATAATAAGAAGAACAGTGTGGATGAATATACATGAGAAAAAAAATGCACAAAATTCCATGATGACTCAGTTGCACAACTAGGAATAGTTGAAAAATGTGATACTCATACTTCATAAGGGAATAAATAGGGGAATTCCTGGAAAAGATCTGTGTATATGCATATGTTACTTTTTAAATTATTAATAAAACTGACAGTCTCTCAAAAATGGAAGATTAAATGTAGTGAGTACATTTTATTTGTAATACAGTTTTCCTGAATTTATCTGTAAAAACTACAATAAATGATAAATGTTATTAATTTTATTAATATTTCCAATTTTGACCTTTTATTTCTTCATCTATACGATAGGGGAGAGACTTGGAAAAGGCTAGTCAAACCAGATAATCTCTTCTCTCTCTAATTAATTAATTATTCTATTCAATGAGAGCTTCTTTCCAATTCTTAACTCCCCTTCCATCCATTCCCTGCGAATTCTTTCCAAGAAAGCTTTACATTTCCAAATTCAAATACACGAGGATGAGGCGGTCTTAACTTATCGCCAATTTCTGAGGTAAAAGGGATAAGATAGGCCCTAATTATCATCTCTCATTCTTCCCATGTTTCTTATGAACAACCCTTCCTCCTTGGACAGTATCTGAAGGCATCTCTCTTTAACACCCTTTTCTAGAGGATGCTGGTATCTTTCCACAGTCAACTGAGGACAAATCTCAGCTAGGCAATGGAGTATATGGCTGATTCAGATGGAGGCAAGCCTGACAGTGCAGGACCACTCCACTGTCACCGAGTCACAGATGGCCAGCACTGGAGGAGAGGGGCAGCTCTGTTATGAGGTGAGCAGAGACAAGCAAGCATCCCAATATGTCCAGCCGTGGAGCATGTGCACATCTGGTACTGATTCGCGCATTTCCCTTTCCAGAGGGGAGTGTGTGTGTGTGTGTGCATGTGTAAGAGCAATCTAAGCAGGTGAGCGCTTCCAGCAAGCAGGCCACAGAGGAGAGCTGTGGGATAACTGCAACTGGCAAAATGGTTTAAGTTAAGACCCAGCTGCTAATAAAAATGCTCTCCCACGACCACTGCTGGAAAAAGAGGGCACATCACGCCTTTCCTGTTTGCCTTTCACAAGCAATAAATGTTTACTTTTTAACAGAGTTTTAGAAGTTGAACTTCTGGCCCTAATTTGTGCAGATAACTGAATCTGCCTCCAATTAGAGCTCAGTTACCTCCTCTTGAGGTTCTCGAGTTTTGCCTCTTCCCCATGGCCCATTTTGAGCACTTAGTATCCATAATATTTCATCTCGGATTTGCTCTGTGCCAAGCCCCATTCCTCACTCACCATGTGCCTCCTGAGCCTGGACACACTATCACCTCCCTCACTCCCTGTCCTCTCCCCCTCTGCCCTTTGTCCCTCCTCTCCCCCCAGGCCCCCCTAAGTAGCCCACATGTCATTATCCAGCATCTCAGGCAGACCTCTCCTCCCTCACCCTCACCAGTTCTCATGACTGTCTCAGGGCTTTGTGTTCAGTGGTCAGCTAAAGGTACACTTTGTGCTTCAAGAGGTGGAGGATGTTGTACCACTGGCTGTGACTCAATTTTCCAGGCAATCCTGTGTGGGAGTTCAGCAGCCTACAGGTACTAAGTGTACAGCCTTGAGTGTGTATTGTCCCCTCGAATTTCACAGAGGGGCATTGTGCTTTGGAACAGCATTTGAGCACTCCTGGGTTTCATTATAAGAACACATCAAATATCAAAATCATGAGAATATCACCTGATGCCTAAGAGGGATAACATCTGTTTGAGGGAGGTCATCTTTTACGGGGTGTGAAAGGAAGAGGCAAGGAAAGCCTGGCACTGGGTAAAAGCCATGCTGTCCCAGGCTGACCTGGTGCCTAATACCCCATCCCTCAACACTTACCATGAGTTCTATGCCATTGCCTTTGAAGTTTCCATACCCCTACCTATCTTGGTCCTTATGAGATTATGAACATAGTATGCATAATTATTATATGAATAATAAGTACTATTCCTGATGTTGGAAAACACAGGACTGAGTGATGGCCAGACCACTCAATATTCATGTTAACTGTGAACACGTCCCTTCCAGCCTATTGGCCTCATTTTCCACATCTGCGAAAACTATGACTATTAGAAGGATCCTGGAAGTTCATGAGTGTTCCTTTAATACTTACCTTTCTTTTTTCTTTGGTGGAGGGGAGATTAATTGATTGATTGATCAATGGAGGAATTGGGGAATATGAATCTTTCCCTTATCTTTCTATGAATCAAAGTTCTAGGACGTAACCATCAGCATCTTTTCCTTTTGAACTTTTTCCCAAAGTTTTATGGTGCTGACACGGGATATGCTTGCTATTTTGTTAAGGACATGACAACCTTCAGGCAGTTAACACATTCATAAATAAGCACTGAAAATGCAATAAATAGTAGCCTTGAGAAGAAGCAACCCACTATTCTCAGTGTTCTCGGGGACCAAAGGAAGGGCAAACAACCAGCTGGCCCAGGGCCCCCTGTCTACACACAGAGGCTCTGTCTTCACCCCACAAACAAAGCCCAGAGATGCCGCCTCAAGATGATCACCCAGGCACATCCAGCCCTACTCTGGCTTCAAGCCCTAGGAAGGTCAAAAGAGAGGAAAACAGAGGTAAAGGGTAAGTAGTGAGAACATACATTTATAAATATTGTTTGAATTTTTATGAAAATATTCAATGTATTTCTTTTCTTTCTTTTTTTTATAAAGTGCAGGTGCTAAGAATTGAACCCAGAACTTCACGAATGGTAAGCATGTGCTCTACCATTAAGCCATTACCCTCCCCTCTTCAATATATTTCTTAAATGGCTAAATATATATAAGAATAAAATAAGAGCGTCAAATGGACCGCCATTCCTCCCTCTTTCCCTTCCTCATGCCTTTTATCCCTCCTTCTCTGTTTCTCTCCTAAGATGCACCAAGATATCACCTCCTTTAGCACATCTTCTAGTAAGCTTTGATGAAGTTGTCTTTACTAGGACATGGGTAAGTGAAGTTAAGACTGGGACCCACAGTCATCACCCCTAGGAACGTGTGGTAGGACTCTTGGCTTTCTGCTGTCACTCGTCACTCTCTATCACAGCCCCTGCAAGTTCTGGTCCACCTTCTTACCATGAGATTAATCTCCAAAACTGCCTTCTCACTTACCCTCCAATGCTACATCTGTAGAGGCTCACAGGCAATATGGGTTGATTGACACTTTATCCTTTACACTCCACATGCCCAAACTGAATCTTTCTTCTCCTTCCAACTCTCCAACATCTATGAGATCTGGCTCTATCTTCACTCGAAAACATCTCCCACATTTGGTCCTTATTCTCTATCCAGACCACCACATCCAGGGTCACATAATGGAGGAGGGATCTCAAGGGCTATTCTGCCTCACCCCCTGCCGTCATACCTCACAGGTGCTCCAGCAGCCCTGGGAGCAGGGAAGGTGTGCCCCACTGCTGAGAGCTCAAGGTGCTCTGAGTAAGCTTGAGACACCATCAGTTTTCACACCTTCTACCTCCCAAGCCCCATAGAACAAATCAGATCCCTCCTCCATGTGGCAGCCGTGCTGAAATTGAAAGCACATCCTGCTATCTCCAACACCATTCAAATCTGCCTATGGCGTTGGTTACACCTCTCTTCCCAAGTCAGCCCCTCTGCACAAGCTCCCCAGGTGAAGGCTTTGATTTAGGTGTGGCCTGTGGATGCATTGCCCTGGGAGGCAGTCCCCTTCCCAAACATTCCAGGGCTCTCACCAGATGCCAGAGGGCTGCAGTTGCAAATCTGATCTCCTCCAGGAAGTGGGTGCACGTGCCACAAAAATGCCTCTGTTCTCAGTGACTTGGCATCCGACAGTGATTTGCATCAGTGCTGACTAGGCCCAGGGTCTCCATCCTTATCATTTTAAAACTTTTGCAGAGGCCAGTAACAGTGACTGAGAATTATCTGAGAATCCCACAATATAGCTGGGGTTCTTTTTTCAAGTAGAGTAACAACAGCAACAACAAGACCCAGTCTGTGGATCCACACTACCTGAGCCGGTTACTTGTATGTGCTGAATTGTGTAGGCCACAGTACCGTGGTATTTGCTCGAACACTAGTCTGGATGTTGCTGTGAAAGTACTTTTTAGATGAGATTAACATGTAAATTAGTAGAGTTTGAGTAAAGCAGCTCACTCTCCATGATGCGGGGGTGAGGGGGCCTCATCCAATCAGTTGAAGGCCTTAAGAGAAAAAGACAGACTTTGCTGGGGAAGAGGGAATTCTGTTAGCAGACTGCCTTTGGACTCAAGCTGCAGTGTCAGCTCTTTCCGGGATCCCCAGTCTGCTACCTGCCTTGGAGATTTAGACTTGCCAGCCTCCACAATCACATGAGCTAATTCCTTAAAATAAATCTGTGTGTGTGTGTGTGTGTGTGTGTGTGTGTGTGTGTGTTGCTGTCTCTGTCTCTTTCTCTCCCTCTGTTTCTCTCTGGGTCTGTCTCTCTCTGCCTCTGTCCCTCTCTCTCTTTCTCTCTCTCTCGATAGATAAATGTATTAGACGGATAGATAGATAAATGTATTTATATATCTCTATAACTATCTACCTATCTATCCATAATATTCCTTTTCTATCTCTGGAGAACCCAGACTAATACAACATCTTTAAGAGATTTTTGAGTTATACTTAAGAAGTACATGCTCATTTTTCCCTTTATAACTTGATTATAAAATAATCTCTTTGGTTAATTGTACACTATTCTTCTTAACTACTAGCACTTTCTCTCCCTCATTGTTTTTACTCTTGTCAACCCTGTAAAAGAGTTGAAGCTCAGAGACAAACACTAGCAGGGGCTCATTCCATGTGCTCAATGGCTCAGTAGGCTTCCTTCTACCCTCCTATGTACCTATGACAGATATGACATCTTTTAAAGGGAAATATACAGACATGAATTTTTTTTCCAGAAAAGCACAATCCATATGCACGAGAAGCCTCATGTTGAGGTGAGGGAGGGGAGAGTGTGAAATAAAATAAAACTGAATGGGTTAAAAAAGCCTTTTGGCATATGTTTCAAAGAAATCTCAGGGGGTTGGATTCACTTCACTCTATGGAATGCATGCATTCCTTTAATTAATAAAGTTTAGCTGAGCGCCCTGCATGGAAGGCTCTGCACTGTGGGTCCTGTCAGGGTCTAACAGCATGATCTGGACCCAGGGACCGTGTTCTTGACTTAGAGTCCATGGGGTGCGCATGATCCACCCACCAACAAGCAGGCTGCAATAGGGACTGGAAACAGGAGAAAACTCTAGAGAGTGGTGTATGATGTGAGACATCCTTATGGGTGCTGTATAGAGGGGTAGTGATGGAGTGGAAAAGCTCACTCCAGAAAGAGCAGCCAGCAGGTACATGGGCTCCAAGCCAGGGTGTGTAGAAAGCACAGGGAGCAATAATAGTTGTCTGGATGCAGCGTAAAAGTCATGCTGGGAGAATTAGTAAAACACAAGGTGGGGGATAACTGAGACCAAGCATGGCCTGGTGATGCACCTCTTAGACATTTGGCCACTGATGCTTATGGATTATAAAAGTTCAAGTTGGCCAGTCTTCTCCAATTGCATGTAAGGGGTTCCAATTCCAACTAGCATCTGTTAAGAAGTGCTTGATGCAGCCTCTCCCAACTCCCCAACAAAATGTCCATGAAAACAAGGCATAAAATGATAGGAACTCTCATGATTCAGGATAAGAAGACAGTCAACTGACCACCAGAACCTGTGAGAAATTTTCCCCCAAACAAGCTGATGTGATGAGATCCAGCAGCACATTTGTCAACCTTTTCTTCATATAGAAACAAAGCCAATGTTTTTCCACTACGAGGAAACATGGTGCTCTAGAACCTTCTCTGAATATCTGTTATCTACTCAAAGACTTAAGAAGAGCTGCCCCATGAGGAAACTGAACAGCAAACCTACCATTGAATTTTGAGTCAGAGGGCTGTTTCCCACCAGTTAGCACATGCCTCATCTGTACCTTACCTCTCTGTACAGTTGGAGCTCCCCAAATTCCCAGAGGGTGAGAGGTGGGGAATCAGGACTGGTCACACACCATCCTGGGAGATACAGCCTCTGTCATTTCTTGGTCTCTATCAGTGGCTCCAATGCATGACCCTCCTCCCTCCTCTTGTACCCAAACTCCCTCACCTCGCCCACCACCTACTTCATATGTAACAGAGATGTTCTCCCTCCCTTGCTTAATACTGCCCCGTGTCTTCCACTGAATTTTTATTAATATTTAAAATCCTGATGATTACTTCCAAAGTCCCACCTGATCAGGGTACTTTCACTTTTAGCTCTTTCTGGCAAACTCTATCAGATTTTTGCAAGGTTGGTTTCTTCTCTTCCTTCAACTCTTAGCTAAAAGTTCACGTCCTGAGGAGCTCCCTGACCTGTCTCTAAAGTAACCGTATATCGCCTACATTAATTATCATTCTCTGCTTAGACATCTCATCCTGTGGTATTTTTCTGATTGATGGATTGACTTCAGGGCTTCCCATGTCTGTTTTGCTTCTGCCTCCATCTAAGAACTTCACTAAGGTCGATAGAGAGGAGGAGACTGTGGATTCACTCATCAGACTAACACTTGTGGAATGTGGAGTGTGTTCCTGGTATCACTGTAGACTTTTCAGACACCGTGGTACGCAGACAGACAAGTTCTCTGTTCACACACCCTGAATTCCAGGAGGGCACAGATGCAGATGAAGCAAAATGTTCAACGCCCACTCATGACAAGCATTTCCAACAACCTCATGTGGAAAGGAAATTCCTTAGAGGAGCTATACAACTCTACAGAAAACATCATCCTTCTGGGAAATCACTGAAAGTTTTCTTCCCGAGGTTGGGCATAAGACAAGGGGTCTGACTGTCACCATGTCAGTTGCACCTTACAATGGAAGTTGGCATTTTGGGTGTTAGAAGTCAGCATTGGGGTCACTCAGAGGGGAGTGTGAGGTACAAAAGGAGAGATTCTAGTAGAGTTCTGTAAAATCTACTTCTTGACCTGATTTGGGTTATAAGGCATGTCTCCTTTGTGAAAATTCTTCAAGCTATACACTTAGGATTTGTGCACATTTCCATATGAAGGTTATACCTCAATACAGTATTGACTTAAAAATAATGGAAGCAATCAGGGTATCAATCAATAGGGAAATTAATACATGAAGATACATATATACTATAATAATTTATTCAACAGTTTGAAAAGAGTGAGGGAGAGCTATATGTGCTGACTTAGTAAAAAGATCCTCCAAGACATATTCATGTGTGAAAAAAGTGAATTGCAGAAACATATGTGCCACACGATCCCATTTGTACATATGTGCAAGTATTAAAACCAAAAAGAAAAAAAGATTTAGGAAGTAGGCTGTGATAGACAAAAGGAAAATTTTACTATTTACTCTGTTCTTACGTAATTAAGTTTGTTGATATCAAAACTATATTCATGTTTTACTCGTATAAAATAGTATTCATATTTTCTAAATGGAAGCAAAGGAGAGTCTATGCCGATTTCACAGAATTGTGCAGGTGGCATGCCTGGGGAGATGGAGCCCTTTCTTTGCTCGAAGGGTTCTGCAGTCAGTAGCTGGGGGCAGTGAACCAGGGGCATCAGGGCTCTACCTCCAGCACCACCTTTGAGGCACCAGGTGATTTGGGAAAGTGGCTTAGACACTCTAATTTGCTGTCCTTGTGTAGAAAGGAGGGAATGGAAGTCAATGATGTGAATGACCCAGTTCTGCTCTGTGGAATCTGGCTTGCTCCACCTTTAACTCCCTCCTGCCCCTGAATTTCCTTGCTCTGTGTGGGGTTTATGCAAACATTTGTGGGAGAATCAAACTGTTCAACTCAACTTTGACTTTCAGTCAACTTTCATTCCATCCCTAAGCCAGAGAGAGCTATGATCTTGAGGGGTGAGGCTTTAAGAGGTGCTGACAGCTACCTCCAGATGAGATGGGGGAGCTGGTCCCTACACACCATTCTGGGGCCAGGCACCCCCAGATCTTCCTTTCTCTGACAGCCTTTCAAGACACAGTTGCTATCAAAACTCCAGTGATGTATCACCTCACACCAGTCAGAATGGCCATCATTAAATAGTCCACAAACAATAAATGCTGGAGAGGGTGTGGAGAAAAAGAAACCCTTCTACACTGTTGGTGGGAATGTAGCTTGGTGCAGCCATTATGGAAAACAGTACAGAGATGCCTCAAAAAACTAAAAATAGACTTACCATATGATCCAGCAATCCCACTCCTGGGCATATATCCAGAGGGAACTTTAATTTGAAAATATACCTGCACCCCACTATTCATAGCTGCACTGTTTACAATAGCCAAGACCTGGAAACAACCTAAATGTCCATTGACAGATGACTGGATAAAGAAGTTGTGGTTTATTTATACAATGGAATACTACTCAGCCATTAAAAAGGATAAAATAATGCCATTTGCAGCAACATGGATGGACCTGAAAATTGTCATTCTCAGTGGAGTAAGTTAGAAAGAGAAAGAAAAATACCATTTGACATCATTTATCTGTGGAATCTAAGAAAAAGAAAAATGAACTTATTTACAAAACAGAAACAAATTCACAGACATAGAAAACAAACCTATGGTTACAAGGGTGGGGAGGAGGTGGGAAGGGATAAATTGGGAGTTTGAGATTTGCAGATGCTAACTACTATATATAAAATAAACAAGTTTCTATTGTATAGCACTGAACTATATTCAGTATTTTATAGTAACCTAAAATGAAAAAAAAATGAAAAGGAATATTATATGCACATATATGACTGAAACATTGTGCTGTATACCAGAAATTGACACATCATTGTAAACTGACTATAGTTCAATTAAAAAAAATAAAACAAAACACACAATTGCTGTTTGTCCTTTGGTGCCTAAGTGGGGAGACAAAGTCTGAGACTGTTACTTAAACTGGGAGGAACTACAAACAAATAGCAAGGAATAAATCCAAGTTTAAAAATAAACAGTCTGCACAGATAAATACTGCAGGGCCACCTCTTGGTGAGTTAGCTGAGTGACAGATCACCCAGATGCCTACAGCTACAGAGCACACACCTATCAGCCTCACTAATTGTTCAAATGGAGACAGAACACATCTCCCTCCAGAACGGACCCGCCCAACTGACCTTAGAGCTTACTTCGTAATTTAGTTTATGTTTATCTAATCTTTCCCTCCCCACTCTCTTGGAAGAGAGCTCCAAGCTGGAGGTTCCAGCCAGCATACGGTTACTATCTCCTCTCTTCCTGCGGCTGCATGGGGCCACTTGTGCCCCATCACCACGATCTCCTGCACATCTTTAACTACAGCTGAGATAAATGTCATCTCCAGGAGCAGAAGCCCTTGCAGAAGTAAGCAGGGGCCATAAAGGAGCGATTCCTCCCCCGTGAGTCCCATACCGCTGCCTTCCGTTCAGGCTAAGCCTTTGGTCTGTTGTCAGAAGGGATCGCTACCTGCTATTCGGATGGGTCCTCATTAATCCTTCACTGGAGATTTAATTGGCACCACCTTGGGGCGCCATGTGTTTATAAAATGATATACAGCTTCTGACATTCATTAGCACTGTCAGTGCCTCTGGAATGATAAATAGCAGGAAGGCTCAGTCAAAATGCTGCTGGAGCTAATCCCAAATGAACTTTTCTCTACCCCGCCAAGAAGAAATATGAGAGCAATGAAGGTTTTATGATAGCCCATAATCTCATGATTAAACAAGCGACTGAAAAAAAAAAATGGGAGTGCATTATGTTTTAATTGAAACGTAGGAACCAAAATAAACACTGGCGTCTCAGAGTCCTTCTGGTGACAAGGCCCTAATGCACCTACACTTTCAGCCCCAGTGCCACACACAATGTGCTAAGTGTGGTGTCCATCCCTGGAGCCCGCTCAGTCCCACACAGGGCTCGCCTCTGGGCATTTTATTTTTCGATGGGGATAAATGGGCTGTCTCCAGGACTCCATTTCCACATGCCCTCTTCACTCCAACAACTGCCCAAATTAAACCATTGAAATTCTACTGACAGTTGAGTTAAGGTTTCAATTTCCCTCCAAGAAAGTAACTCAGTTCCACAGTCTGGAGAAAATAGGAAAGGGGGTGGAGTGCCTTTAGCTGAACATCAAGGAAGAGAGACAGCAAAGGTAGGAAGGGCTGTTGTTTGCACTCTGGCGAGTTATGTCAACTGGAGCTTAACTTTCCCTTGAGACCACCAGTTTATTTCTTTAGAAGAAACATTAGCACATTGGAAATGCCTGGAGAAGCTCTGGGTTCAGCTCTGGAGTAGCAAGAAGAGGCTCCCACCTTCGTGTTCCATTCACAGAAGATGTACCAGGGTACTTGGGATGCACCTAAGCAATTGCCAAAAAAAATTTTTTTTACATAAATATTTAAAAATTGCATCTTAAGGACCAGTCACTCTTCTTTTTTAATGAAATTCAAATAACTCGTTTTGGTGACTAAGCGTCCAAGTCAGTAAGAACTTTGGAATTGATTTCCCTTCCTGTGAAATACCTCTTGCCCTTTGCTTTCTTTTTCAATATTTGAGAATTTATAGATGCATTTTCTTTGAAAAAAAGAAGTGTAGGTGGGCTTCCTTTTAACGACTGGGACTGCCATCAGAAGGCCATCGTTGCCAGCCTCTGCGTGCCTTGGTGGAGGCACAGGTGACCATCCCGGGCTCTACCTGTGAAGTCACAGATGCCCCTCACACCACGGCCCTCAATGCATCTACATAAATGTCACCTCTTGTATCTGGATGGGTGTGTCAGCTACACAGGGAGTTTCATTTTTCTGAAGATCCGCAGACTCTCTGTCAGAAAAGAGCCCAGGCCTGTCGGATATCCACCTGTAGGTCTGCCTGCGCTGGTGGTCTGAGGGTCTGGATGCTTTTCCAACCCAGATGCTCAGCCTAACCAGAGAAGCAGCATAGAAGCCCTCTTACGATGGCCCCACATTCCCCTGGTCCCATAGCAGCTCTCTATGCTGTCCAGACCCTGGGACAATTTTTGGTGTCACTTCATGTATTCCAACCTGGACCTCTTCCACGACACTTGGTGTGTTTTTCTAAGAAGATGATCAACTTTATTAGTTCCCTTCCTCCATGCTCATGTTTGCATACATGTTTATAGCAGGTGATTTGTTACCTGCTTATCTCGAGCCTGCCAGCCGAGACAGTCTGTCCTGAGCAGTGGAATAGCAATGCTCAACAGCAGCGCCAGAAAAATGTTCCCCCAGAGATTACCAGACGTCACAGAGCAGACAGAAAGGGCTTCCAGAAGCCCAGCCGCTCTGCCATTACAGCTTTTTAAGGAAACAGCCACCCTATGTGGAATCTGAAAAAAAAGAAAGAAAAGAAAAAAAGAGGACACTAGTGAACTCATCTAAAAAACAGAAACAGACTTGTAGACATAGTAAACAACCTTATGGTTCCCCAGGGGAAGGGGTGGGAAGGGATAAATTTGGGTGTTTGATATTTGCAAATGTTAGCGTCTATGTATGAAAACAGATTAAAAAAACAAATTTCTTCTGTATAGCACAGGGAACTAGATTCAATGTCTTGTAATAACCTTTAATGAAAAAGAATATGAAAATGAATATATGTACGCATATGCATGACTGGGGCATTGTGCTGTACACCAGAAACTGACACATTGTAACTGACCATACATCAACTGAACAAATAATAATAATAAAAAGAAGCTGCCTGGACAGTGTCTATCCTCTCTGGCCTTGACAGCAACCTGTAAGATCCATCTCTTGTGGAGGGCAGGCCCTGTTTGATGTGCCATCTGTCTATGCGTCTTGAAGTGGGACCCCACATGCACTCCTCACCCCCAGAGCCCCTATTCTGTGGAGGGCCCTGTGGGTGGTGCCCCTCGTCTGGCAGGAAACACAGAGCAGTGGACGATTTCAGTCCTGCGTACCTGTGCCTTAGAGTACAGGGCTTGGAAACCACGATAGCCGGGTTTCCATAGCCTGGAGAAGGAGAGGACAGAGGATGGTGATGAGGGGATAAAAGGGGAAAACCAGCATTGGTCCCTGGTACCAGTTCATCCTCTCTCCTTGCAGAGTTAAAATGGAACGAGCCATTGCTATTGACATGATTCCAGAAAAGCTCAAGCAGAAGTGGGGGTGGGGTGTTGATAGAAGAGAGGCTCTATATAAAATCGTCAATCCACTCGCCAGCCACACTGTACCAGGGGGCTCGTCCAGGAACCGAAAGAGCAGAGGGACACTTCTCTGGGACAGCCTCAGCCCACCTATCCTGACAGTCCCGAGAAGCAAGCAGCCCATACTGACAACATGGCTGGGTGTTCCCCTGATGATGGTCACCATGTCCCCACACTGTCCCCATCCTCTGGAAATGACTTAGCCCTCCAGGCAGAAAGAGCTGACCATGTGTGGGGTGGGGGCCTGGCAGAGGAGAGAGAGAGAGGGATTTAAAATTCACCCAGAACTCTCCCATCAAAATGTTTATGAGTAAATTATTTTAGGTGTAGCATATGGGAGGTTGAGAATCATTTGGAGAAATCAAAATTTCTTTGCAGTTCCACAGTGGGATGGGGAAAGAGACGAGGGCCTTTGCATCTTAGCCCAGCCTGGATGTGAGCAGGGAATGGGGTGGGGGTTGGCCATGTGAACTAGGCTGGGGCAGGGGCCTGAGTACCCCTGTGAAATGGGGGACCATCAACCAGACGTGGGTCTGGCCCTGCACTTCCTGACTAACTGTGACATCTTGCACAATTGCTTAAGTTCCAGAAACTCCAGCTGGGGACAATGATATCCTTTTGGAAATTTTGTGGTGAGAACTGAAAAACTTCATTTGATTAACGTTTGGAGAACCTAAACAATGAAACAGGGAAGAAAATGAGAGGGTTGAGAAAGGGCATCTGGAGAAAGGAAGAATCACAGGGTCCACAGGGGTGTGTGGCAGGGCTTCCCTCATGCTTGTGGGAGCCACAGAGCACCCCTAAAAAGTGGCTCCCAAACTTTAGTGTGTGTTTAAATCCCCCAGAGGGCTTGTTAAGGGGACGCATGGCCAGCCTCCCCACCTCCACCGAGATTCTGATTCAGCAGGTCTGGGTGCACTTCCATCAAGTTTTCAGGAGATGCTGATCCTGCTGGCCCAAGACCACACTTTAAGAACCTAAAGCATCCCTGTGCCTACCTGCAGGGGGAAAGAAATGAGATGGTGCCTGGCCTTGGAGGGGCTGAGAAGCTCACTGGTCCTCAGAGGAGCCAGATTCAGGACTAAGGGCTGGTTCTAATCAGGAGCAATGACCACCCCCCACCACCAACATCTTACCCAGACACCTTGGTTCTGCCCTGGATCAGCCCAGGGGAATAGCAGCCTTTCCTGTCCATCCACGGCTCCTATTCCCACCAAACCAACCCAACCCTTCTCCACTCAGCTCCTACTTCTCTCCCTGCCAAACCCAGTGGATCCACCCTCCTCTTTGCCTGAGAAAATGTAGCCTCCCATTAACTCTCCAGGAAAAATAAAAAAACTGTACATCTACACACAGAGACATACACAAGTATATTCTTTACAGCATGATTTGTAAGCTCAAACAGCTGGAAACAGCTCATCTGTCTATTGACAGAGGGATGGCTGAACAGACTCTGACACACACTTACCTCACAATATGGTGTGGCAGTTAAATAAAGAGATGGTTCTCAATGTGCTCATGTGAATTACTCCTGATACATTTTGTTAAGAAAAATGGAAGTTGCAGTGCAATAGGCAGAGTGTGATCTCATTAAGAAAAGTAAAATTTTTAAAAATACACAGGAAAAATATGACATATGTTGAAATATTCTATAGTCTGTGTTTATTTATAGGTAGAAACAAGAGGCCCATAGCAATTTAACACATTGACCATCTCTGAGAAGACTTGGATAGCAATGGGGTCGAAGGGAACTTGTATTTCACTGATATTGTTCGGATTCCATGTAGGATCTCAGGGACATACCCATGCATAACTTGAATGATTAAAAAATAAAAGTACAGAAAAAGGAAAGGAAGCTGAGTGAGTGACATGGACTTTTGCTGTATCATGTCCCCAAGCCCTGCCTCTGTCCCCGTTTCCTTTCCTTCCACCTCAGAAGACCTCCCTTCTTTCCAAGATTTAGTATTATTCCAGGAGCCAAATGATCCCTGACACTGAACCCCAGCATCTCCTTGAATCTTTCTCCCTCAGCTGTGCCCCCGCTGGTGTGCAGCCCTCTCTCCTCCACTCCCAGGAGCTCCTGCTGCTCCTGGTCTGGTCTTTGTGTTTCCAGACGTCTGCTCATCTCTCCTGGGGTAGACCGTTAGAGCTGGATACTTCTCTCACTGAGGATCTCTCTCCATATCACACAAATGGATGTTTTATAAACATGGCTTTCCCCAAAGAGTTTCTATCAACACTTTGATGGCAACTACATGGAAATTAGGAGTCAATTTGGGAAGAGCTGTCATACTTGCAAGATTCGGAGACCTGTGATGGGTCTGCATTTACCCATCCTTTACATCTCCTTTACGTCTCTGGAGAAATGTTTTCATCACTTAGATCCTATACATACGTTATCAGAATTATGCTAGAGATTTTGAGTTATTTGACACAGCAAATGACATTTCCACTTCCAGTGTATTTCCTAATTAAGCACCGCTATGTGTAGAAAGACTATCAATTTGGGCCACTTTTATGAAACCCTTACTCGCTGTGATTTGATAATCTTAATTTAGCTACATGCTGTCCCCAAATAATAAACATTTGAGCGTTCTTTTTCAAAAGGATCTTTTTATTTATAACTCATACCTTATTGAACACATTGCCAAGACAATGTAAAACCGTAATTGTGATAGGTATCTATCCTGTGTGCTTTTTTGATTTTTTCAAAGAACTGTAATTATATATAATGCACTTATCCAAGTAAAATTTTACTACAGCGCATGGCTGAAATTTACTCCTTTTTTCTCTAGTTTTTTTTTTTTTTTTTTGGCTAGGTAAAAAATGAATGTTGGTTTTCATCAGATTACTTCAGCATCTTTTTGGCTGCATTTATGTTCCATTTTTCACATCTTAATATTAACCTTTTGTTCTTGGGACACATCATGCTCGATCCTGGTAAATGATAAATTTCATGTAGGATTCGAGTCGTTATTTTGTTTCTTTGTTAAGACTTTTTGCATTTATAGTAGACATTTGTAAATCATGAGATATATCTGAGATTATCATAAATCCCCAGATTTTCTCTACACAATACAGCAAAAAGGCTCTTATGTGGATTTATCACCTAGTACTTCTCAGCAATGTTCGTGTGACTTCCTGGCTTTCTCATGAATCATATTTGAATTTTCTGGCATTTGTTTCTTGGGAGCATATCCTCATAAGACAGACGTGGTCGCTATCCTTGTTTGAGCCTTCTGGAAGCAGGCTCAGGATGAGGATTTGGCTGCAGATAAGGTGTTTGAGACATGATCCCAGCAAGTGGGAGCAGGCATAGGGGAGGGAGATACAGAAAGCAGGAAAGCCAGGGAGGATGGATTAAGGTGCAGGTGATCAGTGTGGACAATCTGGAAACAACCCTGCTGGGAACTGTCTGAGAAAGACCAAGAACACACCTCAGAAGGGTCCTGCAGACAGAGAGGGGATGCTTGAGGGCTGCCCTGGGGGCCTGAAATCCCAGCTCCTCTGGTCTGACTGTGCTGCCTGCAGGTGGAGTAAGCACCCAAGCCCCGGCAACAGAGAGGCTGGTGGGTGAACGTGAGGAAGCGAGACCCTTCTGGTGAAAGAATCACTTCTGTCCTCCACTGTCCGCACAGGAGAGGCAGACAGTATCAAAGTGTCTGCCTCAGACAGCATTCCTACGGTGGCTTTTTCAAAATCTAACTCCTCATTTTATGAGAGATGTTTGCACCAGCAAAAGTATTCATTAAACAGATATTTCCTAACTAGTTTCCGCAAAATTATCTACAGACTATGGTGATGTTGTTTGCGTTGATAATACAAACAAATAAAAAATTGAAGGGAGACGGTAGCTAGTTCCTGGGGTGCTTTCATTCCTGATATCCTCCTGTTTTGAGGTGCCCACAAGTATCCTTAATAGCTTCCATTTCCCCCAGAGGCCTAAGGCAATGTCTCGTTACTGTCCCCATAGAGCATGTCTGGAGCCAGCCTCCCCTACCTGTCCTGGTCCTGGTGGTGCCCACCTGACACCCTCAGCCTGACTTGGAGATGCATGCTCCCCTCCACCCACCCCTGGCCCCGCCTCCTCCCTGATCCTCACCTCTGGAGCAGGCTGAGGGATGCAATAACATGAAGAAGGAGAAAGAGGCTTTGGCAGCCTGTGTTACTTGCTGATGGAACTGGCTGCAGATGTAACAGTTGGGACTTTGAGTCCTGTTGGGATGTCCCCAGAGCTTTGCGGGTACGTTTCCCTTGCCCTGGAGCCCCTCTGTAGCTTTGGAAACTTAAAGTTGCTGCCCAGGCACCAACTCTGGGGATGGATCCGCCCTGCTCAGGACACCTGGTGTAGCCGAGATCGTCACATCATCCCAGCTGTGACCTTTTGTGCACGAGGCAGGAGAAGAGGCACCTAGCCTCCAGATTGTTCCTCTCTGGGTCCAGTTTGCGCAGAGCAACGTCTGACACAGGGGAGCATTATCACATGAGCCCCTGGAATGACAACAAATCGGCCTATCCAGATACCTGCGTGCTTGCCTTTTCCCATTGGGTCTTTGTTTAAGTACCTACTTCTTGGGAAAGCCTTCACTGACCACCCTCCCTAACACAGCAAACGCTGCTCTGAGCACTCCATTACCCCTTTTCTGCTGTATTTCTTCTGTAGCACATATCACCATTTGACACCCTACATATTTTACTCATCTGTGGTCTGTCTGTCCTCTCTTGAATGTGAGATCCACCTGGCTGGAGTTTTTGCTCCTTTGGGTCACTGTTGAAGACCCAGGGCCCAAGGCAGGGCCTGGAACATATAAACACTCAATAATTTTTGTAGGATAAAGAAAAGAGTAAATAAATGAATGAGTAAATAACCATTATCACCAATGTCTTACACTGACCACATTTTCCTCAGCAGATGCTCAGAGATGTAGATATCAAAAATGCCAGAAAACCTTTGTGAGGCAAAGTAGCAAGTTATACATAATTAAATAATTACAGAATGCTAGACTATTCCCTTGATCCAGGACAAAGGTAAAAAAAGATGAAATAATAACCTTTCTCTCCAAAGAAGTGTAGTGCTGGTGGACAGATCTCGGGAAACCTGCACTCCTGGTGGGGTGTATAAGTGCTCGTTGCCGGAAACCCTGCCTGAGAAGTCAAGAGGGACCCCCCCTCCCTCAGGACACAGGAAGGGGTTCTGAGCTGAGACCAGGCAGCTGAACCACACAGAGGTCAGTGTGCGGGTCTATCTCCAGCAGATTCTGGCAGGGCTGCCCAGGGTGGGTGGGATTTTGGACAGAGATTTTTTGCAGGGTCCGTCTATCTAAACAAAAGTGTTCAGAGAAGCCTAGGTTTTCTCAACCTTTCCCACAACTTCCTTTCTGATAATGTTACTCCAGCATCAACCCTACACTCGGCGGCAGTTGCTCTGTTAACTGGAGTATCGGGGGCTCCTGTGGGGTCCAAATCTTCCCAACTTCCCGGAAGCTGACTGAACTCAGACATGCTCAAGGCATCTGCACAGCAGCAGGATCCTCAAGTTTCCCACAAAGGAAGAGCATGAGAACAGAAATAAAATGAGCGAATGGATAATCATTGTCTAAACAAAATCCACTGCAAAACTGAGTTTTCTAAACAGGGTAAGTGCAAAGGCAATTCACATTTACGTTCAAAATTGACAGGCTGCCTGCAGATTTCCAACAGACACAAGTAGGCAGGCGTGCTCTCTCCATTTGGGTGGGTGGGGTTCCTTCACTTTAAAAAAATGTGTTTCCATCTGCTCTAAAGTCAAATTTGAGAAAAAGAGTTCCAGGATTTAATGTTTAGGCCAAACCTCACAGTTTCATAACAGCTTTGCTGACTAACATCTGCAGAACTCACCCTAGTTTAGGAAAGCATTCTGTGTCACAATAATTTTCTTTTTTCACAATCTTGGGAGGAATGAGGGAAAAGATTCTTATCATTAGGTGAGATAGGATCCCTTTTTATAGGTAAAAGAAGAAAAATGGAAATCTTAGAGTAGTTAAGTGACTGGTCCAGGGTCACCCAGCTCGGACCTTCATTCTGCTGCCTCTGTGTTTGGCTCCATTGGCCTTCCTCAGACTGCTTCTGGACCTCTTGTTTGACCTCTGTGTCCTTGTAACCACATCATCTTGCATTTGCATCTTTGCTGGTAAGTCTATAATTGATTCTGAAACAAGGTCAGGCCTGCGTATTTATGCAGATCAGGGAAAGTGGGGATCATAAAGCTGGAGGGACCACCTCCCTGCGCAGCCTTCAAGTGAGGGTGTGGACCACAGATGCTGCTGACTGCAGGGCTCCAGGGAAATCAACAATTCTTCAAGCCGTATTTTTTTAGCCATTTTTTTTTCCTCAGGAAAAAAGGGTATTAAAAATAAATGAGAATTTCTGATGTTCTCCAAGTCATGGAAGAGATGCTCAAGATGTCCCCACCATCTATCTTTCTATAGCACAGATGTCAGTGGACATGCCTCAGTGTTACCACTCTGAGAAACAGTAACACAACCCCACTCAGTCCTCGCCAAGTTGAACCAGACATCCTCCTCCCTCCAGGAGTCAAACCCCTCAGTATTTCTGGAAGTTTCCATAGAGACAATTAACCCTGCAGTTGCCATGGATACCATGCCCAGAAATCCCCATGAATGGCTCCTGGGATGCAAAGCTTCCCATTGTGTATCCAATAACCAGCCTGACTTTTAATGCTTCTCGCTTCTCCTTGCAGTCATGTAC
Organism: Vicugna pacos; assembly: GCF_048564905.1. Taxonomy (NCBI): domain Eukaryota; kingdom Metazoa; phylum Chordata; class Mammalia; order Artiodactyla; family Camelidae; genus Vicugna; species Vicugna pacos. The sequence goes on along the minus strand of NC_132997.1, from coordinate 35,500,226 downwards.
ACACTTATTTACCTGCTGTGCCTTGGTTCAGAACCACAGTTACCAAGAATAAGCGGAGGGCGTCAGTCTGAGTCGGCATAAGGGAGCTCATAGGCTGCTGTAACTATCTAATTATTACAACATGAGGTGTCGTGTTATGAGATTAACACAAAGTTATCATTTTCTTGTCGGGAAGGGAACACCTTATTTCACTGGCATGGTGGAGAAGGCTTTGTGTGGAGGTGACATTGGACCAGGTCATCAAGAATGAAGAGGAGGGTTTAACTGGACAGAGTGAGAAGCGGTGTCCACTTCATGCAGAAGGACTGGGGCCCGAGGGAACACAGCAAGTATTGTGCCTGGCTGTGAATTTGGATGTAGAGAAGAGATGGTGACAGGAAGTGTGCCCGGGAGGGCAGTGGGATCAGGTGGAGGAAGGCCCAGAGCTTGGACTTGATTCTGCAAGCAGCACGAGCCAGAGAGCCCTTGGGAAATGAGGTTCAAGAGTCCTGGGTCTGGGATTCTGCTTTCAAGATGGTGGAATAGAAGGATGCGGAGCTCACCCTCTTCCACAAATGCATCAAAAACACGTCTACATGTGGAACAATTTCCACAGAATCCCTACAGAACTCTGGCAGAAGATCTTATACAAGTGGAACCACAAGGAAAATTATCATGAAACCAGATATGGAGGAAACTGGGGTGAGTCATTACAGGCGGTGACTGTCATTGTTAAGATATTTCTGTAATTAGAGAAATACAAAATATGTACCACTTAGAGGCATTTCAAATAGAGCCCTGGGGGCAGCCATCAGATGAAAAAGGTTAATAAAGTCAGAGCAGTCAGTCAACAATAAGCTAAATGCTGGTAATGTCTGTGACGGGAGAGGACGTTCTGTCATCTTAAAGCACAGACCCTGCTTTATTGACGTATAGTCATTTACAGTGTTGTGTCAATTTCTGGTGCACAGCACAATGCTTCAGTCATACATATACACACAGATGTTCCTCTTCATATCCTTTTTTCATTCCAGGTTACTACAAGATATTGAATATAGTTCCCTGTGCTATGCAGTAGAAACTTCTTGTTTATCTATTTTATATATAGTAGTCAGTATCTGAAAATCTCAAACTCCCAATTTATGCCTGGTAACCATGAGTTTGTTTTCTATGTCTGTGAGTTTGTTTCTGTTTTGTAAATAAGTTCATTTGTGTGTGTGATTTTTTTTAAGATTCCACATATAAGTGATCTCATATGCTATTTTTCTTTCTCTTTCTAACTTACTTCACTCAGTATGACAATCTTTAGGTCCATCCATGTTGCTGCAAATGGTATTATTTTATTCTTTATATGGCTGAGTAGTATTCCATTGTATAAATACACTACAACATCTTATCCAATCATCTGCCAATGGACATTTAATTTGCTTCCATGTCTTGGTTATTGTAAATATTGGCACAGAACTTTAAAGCAAATCCAGACAGAGCAATCTGGAAAAAGAAATGGGTCCTGGAATCTGCAGTAAAATTGGAGGGAGGGCACAGAGGAAAAGTCTACTAAATTTCTGTGCCAGTCATTTAAAAATCCTATTTGCTTTCTTAAGTTAATGGAATAAAACGTAGTTTGAAGGGGCGAGGAGAAAGTTTCTTTCTTTAGACTCATAATATAGTTGGACTCCATTTTTTGTTCATGGATAAATCTAATGAAATGGTGGAAGTGAAGCAGCTCACCGTCTAAGCAATCAATCTTTTAATAAGCATCAAGCCAAAATCTTAACTACCACACAATTTGGAAAAACGAGGAAACTTCTTCCATGAAAGCATGTAGGAAGCAGATGTGTATGAATTAAGGTGGTAGTTAGAATAGTTGGAGGGACATAATCTTTATTATAAAAAGAAAAAGGAGTCCTGGGTCTGGGAGAGCATCTGGCCAAGTGTGCCTCTGTGATGAGGTCAAAGGCCATCCCTGGATCATGATACCTACAGAGTTCTCTGCCCAGGGATCTGCAGGGGTCCTGAGAGCCTGCATGAGCACCAGTGAGGACCCCTGGATGTCCTGCTCTCACACAGTACCTGCAGCATGAGGGTTATCTTCCACCCAGGACTTCCCAGGAGTCACTCCTCACGGACCTTTCATCCGATGTCCAGTTGGGTGTCTCTCCTCCAGCTGGCCTGGTCCCCCGGGTTCTCAGCCTTGCTGTGGAAGAGCCCACCCCAGGCCTCTCTCCCCTGCAGGGGCTGTGAGCAGAGCAGCTACCAGTCAACAGGCCTGGGAGGTGCTTGTGGTCCAGCAAGCGGGGTTCTGGGCTTGCTTCATTCTGCTCCACATCCTCTGGACATTCACAAAGAGGCTAAGCAGGGCACACACCTCTGTCTGCAGCCCTGACACATGGCCCTCAGGGCTGGTGTGGGCACAGGCCTTAAGGCAGGGGGATGCGCTACTTCACAGAAGGGCCCAAGTGGCTTGTTGCCCCTGTGGACCAAACCTATGCTTCATGTCATGGGGGCCGTAATAACTGAACAAATTTCCATAGTTCCTGGCCACCATCCCCGATCCGGAACTCCAAGACAGCCATGAATGGCATCCCTCCACGCTCTGCCAGCCTGTCACCGTCAGAGGCAGAGGGAGCAAGGGGCAAGCACAAGGCATCTGGCTCTGACTTCAGACTGGGCACCCTGGCTCTTCCCTCCTGCCCTGTCTGGCTGTGTGACTCGGGCAAGTCACTGAAACCCTGTGTGAGTGTCAGCTTCCTAATCCAGCATCAAGCTAACAGGGCAGTCGTGGAGATGAAAGGAGCTCTGTGTGTGAACAGTGCACTCGCTGGGGTCCTGGCACAGCACAGGAGAACACAGAAGTCCACTGTTATGCCACAGTGTCCTTGTCAGGGCTGCGAGCTGGCATGATCCTCCAACAAGAAATGTGGATTTCCAGATGCCATGGACCAAGCCAATTCTGCCTCCTTCCTGTATTGTTCTGCACAAGTGTGAGTCTCGGTGGGCACTGCAGGTCCTGCCTAGATGCCTCTCCACTCCCTGAGTGCTGACTGCAGGACCCCAGCTCTGGATGCTGAAAGCAACTGTATATCCTGAGGTCACTCTCTCTCCCTGGGCACATCCTGCATCCCCTGCCTGGTTCAAGGGATGGGGTACAGAGGCCCAGCCCTCTGTGCCTCAGTGTAGGCCAACTCTCAAGGGTGAAACTGACTCCAGCACTCCCTGTGGACTCAGCAAAGCCCCTGCTACATCATGGTTCATACCTCTGTCCGAACAGCTCAGGGGACTAGCTTCTCTCACACCCAGGATTACTCCCCAGAACCCTCTTGGCCACACATGTCTGGCTCGGGGTCTGTGTCCAAGGATCCTGGCTCAGGAGAGGCACCTTTTCACTAAACCTTGTCTAGAAACATAAGGAAGAACAGAATTCTTTATCTAAGGAAAGAGAACTAAAGGGCAGGGTCTTTTCTGCTCTCCATTCTCAAAATGACAAGCTTCGTACAAGAGCCACCATCTCTCTCCAATCCTGGGCCCCCTCATTAGCCTATCAAACCAGCCAGTTCTGTCTGCAAGGCAGTTGACTCAGCACTAACACCCAGAAAAGCATCCTGGAAGTCCCCCCTTTCTCCTCTCCCCAGTTTTAAATGTGACACTTCTAAATGGTCGAATGAAGGAGAATCATCTGATAAGAAAACATTGGTTCTGCTGGGAGGCATCATGGTCCTGGAGTCAGAGTGATAAACACAACTTGCCGTTTCCATGGAAACACATGCATCTGTGAACCTGGGAGCTGCCTTGAAGAGCTGCTGTCATAACCCAACAGAAACCTGAGATTGGCTCTTTTTTTTCTTTTTACATGTCACAGCTCTTGAAGGCCCCTAGGATCCTTTCCCAGGATGTCCATGGCAAGGCAGCCTCACATCTAGTAACAAGTGAGAATCAGACAGTGCAGCAAAAGTGGGAGCATCAGAAGAGCATGCTGCACTTTCAGAGAGGAGTGGAGGGCCTGTGGAGTGGAGGGAGGGTGGGATGGAGGACCAAAGATGAGAGTGGAGGTACACTGAGGCCAGGTGGTGAAGGCTATGATTAAGGGTTGAACTTTGTCCTCTTTGTCAATGGAAAGCACCAGAGACTTTTCAAAAGAGAAGCTGAGTGCTCACTTCTGTTTGGAAAAGTCATCTAGACTACAGATTGATAGAAGTGATGAGTTGTTGGCGAAGAGGGGTGACCTGAGGCATAGATTCACTTATGAGTCTGGTGCAACAGATCAGGAGACACATAATGGGGACCACTAATATTCCTAACTCATCTAGACAGTACTGTGTGTCCCATCCACCATTAAACAGAGCATGACTTTGAAGACATTGGCACCTCCTCTCCACTTTGGGGGTTGCTCAGTGGAAATATGGGTTATGTAGAAATTCTACATGTGCTGACCTTTTCAGAGGACAGTCTAAGGGGAAATGCGATTTCTTAGAGACCAGAGAGCAGAGAGGCTCTACTTCTGCCAAACTTCCCAGGGGAAGAGATTTGCCATCATGATGTTTCTTCTCCTCTTTGAATCTGAGCTGTTTCCCTTAGAATTCTTTTGCTTACGAGTGATAGAATGTTAAATCAAAATGATTTAATCACAAAGGAAATGCATTATCTCCTGTCATGTAAAAACATAGACTTCAGGCATAGCTGGATCCAGGCACTCAAACAATGTCACCATGAATTTCTCTCCCAATTCCCCTTTCACTCTCTATGGTGCCAGTCAAGGGATTTAGACTTACAGCCCACTGATTCAGCAACGGTAGCCAATGAGAACTTCTCTAAGAATTCTCACAAAATTGCCATGATTGAATCTCTTTACACCAATATAATCTTGCCTCCATTCACAAAACATCAGTGTGGTTAGGAGGATGGGGGATCCTGATTAGTTACCTATCCCTGGACATGGGGGACAGGTAAGAAAGGAGAGAGAAAAAAAAAACCCCATTCAGACAGATATTATTGGAAAAAAAACAATTCCTTCAAAGAAAAACCAAGCTGCTGTAACTGAAAATCGAAAGAACTTTAAGCAGATGAAACAAATGGCCACCATATGCATCCTGGATTCCCATTCCCTTCATAGACTGAGAGAACTCTGATTCCTTGAACCCTCCAAGACCCTGCTCTTTCTAATTGAGCCAAAATTTAAATCCTTGCTTCCTTGGCACTTTGCTTCCAGCATTCAATGACATTTATAAACTTTATACTTCTTTAAAGCAAATACAATGCATGGCACCATAGATTACTCTGAAGCTAGAATCATGTCTTATTTGCTGCTCCCTCCCCACCGCCCAGAATGTTGTAGCCTTCCACACACCTATGCAGGATTAAGTATGTTAAATGGATAGTATATTTCTAGTGTGTGTCAATATGCCTTGCTTTGGCAAATAGTTGGGGGGAAAAGGCATTCTTTCCTGTATCAATCCCCATTCTCTTGCCTCCATCCATTTAGATACCATGAGTAGGGAAGGCATGTTAGCCCATTAAGCTCTTGAGAGACAGTTGGTTCTGAATAATCACCCACATTCAGGATGACAAAAAGATATGGAAAGACTCCTGACATGATCCCAGGGGTCATGTCCACCAGGAGCCCTGTGGTTTCTGAGCAAATCATTTCTATTGTCTCTGCCAAGCTCCTGGACGCTCTATTTCACACTGAAGGACTTTTTTGCTTGATTCTGTGATAGTGAGTCCAGGGCCCAAAGAGGAGAGAGTGTGTTGACTATGCCCCATCCAGGCCACTGTCTGTTGACATCTCTTGCTCCCATGTGAGAACATCTTCCCTGCACAAGATTCGAAATGACAAAACTATTATGCACTATGGAACTTTAGGGTCATTTGGGACTAGGAGAAGAGATGCTGCATTCACACACACCAGGGTCTACAGCACCAAGATCCCAGAGGGGCTGCCTGTGGGCACTCCCTGCTAGTTAGGACAGATGTTTGTAGGAAGAGTGGGGACATTCGTCCCAACCAGAGTATCTTCTTCACAGAGAACCCAAAGAGCTGTGTCTGTGGAGGTTAGCTTCCTCCAGCAAGAATGCTAGGCACAGAGGTTCCGGGACAAAGGGTCAGGGAGAAGATCCCCAAATCCCATGTGTTAGAGTGATCGAGGCCCAGGGCCTGACTGGGAAGGACTGGAACCAACCAGTCTTCTTTTGACAAACACTTATCACGTGACTACCAACGGCCAGGCACTCTTCAAGTACGGAGATCTCAGAAAGCAGCAATTCAATCTTTGCCTCTCAAGCTGTCACCAGTGGAGACCTTGTACCTACAGTAGCCAGAGTGCTGTGAAAGCACAAGAAAAGAGGACTCCATCCAGTGCTGGTGAAGGGGAGATTGATTTGGGTCAGTGAAGGGAAGACAAGCATATACACAGAGCTCATGTGGGAACCCAGGGAGATAAAGCCACCACCATGTAGGAGGGGGTGAAGCCCAGGGGTGGGGTCCAGCACTGAGCCAGGAGACAAGGCCATCTTCCCCATTCCTCTCCTCCCCCTGGGTCCTGGGAGCTCGCCTCACTCTTCTCTGGACCTTCCAAGCAGAACCCTCCCCACCCTGGAAAAAGCTGGGATCTGTGGTTCACTTCAAGGCCAGGCTCACACTCAGCTGCAGCTGGGCCCACTGGCTGTCTGGGGGACTCTATGTGTCACAGTGGGCCCACTTTTTGGAGAAAGTTTGGAGAAAAGTTTGGAGAAAAGCCCTTGTTCTGCAGTGGAACAAACCCTGGTGTTGGAGTCAGGAAAGCAGCCCTCGCTCTGGTCTGTATTCCATGGCCTTAGACAAATCACTCGCTTTCTCCAGGCTCATTTCCCCTCCTTAGGCTGCAATTCTGAGATCCACACTTTCAGTGCCAGAGGCCCAGGCTTTCTGCCAAATCAGATGTTGCTAATCATGCAGGGCCACAGAATTGGAAAGCAGCGGTGTCAGGGATACAGGCTGCCCACCCCCAACCACACACAAACACTTATGACTCTGAGGTCTTCAATGACCAGAAGACTTGCTCTAGCAAAAGGATCGGTGGTCTGGCCTTGTTCAGACCAGCCATAATCACTCTAGCCACACAGCAAACCCCGGCCACCCTGGTTTCCAGCAAGACACCCTCATATTCACAGAAGGGGCCAGATGATCTCTTGGTGCTTGTCCCTGAGAACAGCTTTGCAAGTGGTCTCTAGGAATTAAGATGCTTCTGGATCTCAAGCCAAATGATCTTCCCTGGAAGCAGAGTTTCTCTGTAAATTTGTAATCCTGCCTGACACCTCCTGTGCTGAAGGGAGGAGCCTGTGGGACACCACAGAAATGAATGTCTATTACTCTGGGTCAGACTCTGTGCTAGACATGCTACTCTCACTACTGTGTGTGGTCCCCGCACTGAGGAAGGAACTGAAAAGAGCTAAGTGATCAGTCCCAAGGCAGACAGCTGGGAAGTGAGAGGGCCAGGATTAGAACTCAGATCTGACTCCAAAATCCATATCCTTCTTGCTGCCCCAGAAATATGTGTCTCTTGCTTGAGAAAAAAAAGTGTCACTGCACCCAAATCTTTGGGGGCTCACTGTTTTGGCAAAGCTTTGGTGCAGGGGGAGTGTCTATGATGGATCTGCCTCTGTTCCTCTTTCCTTTATTAACCTGGAGATCAAGTCTCTCCAGCAAAGATTAACCAAAATGGATATTTGACTGTCCAGCTTCTGAATGCGTTTATACACACACACACACATACGCACACACACCCCCCCCACATACACAAACACACAGAGAAGGCGAGAGAGAGAGTAGGGCGAGGAGGGAAACACACACTGAGTGCATAGTGCCTTTTAGATGACAAAGCAATTTCACATTTGTTACCCAATTTTCACACCAATTATTAAGGGAACACCATCACTGCTATTTTTTTTTAACTTGCAAAAACCATTTACTTTGAAATAAGTAAGTTTCAAAGTTAGTACAGAGAGGTACTCTGTGTCCTTCATCCAGCTTCCCCCAGTGGTTACACCTTATGTAGCAACTACGGGACAAAACCCAAACCAGGAAATTGACGTTGGTGTAGAGTGTGCATGTATAGGTCTGTGTCGTCTGTTTATCACATGTGTAGAATCAAGTAACTACCATGGCAAAAAAGTCACTCTCATAAAGTCAGATACTACACGATCTCATTTATATAGTATCATTCTCAATTTAAAGATGAGAAATGGATGTTCAGAGAGGTGACATGGTTTGCTTAAGGTCACACAATGAATGAGTGACATGTGAACCCAGGCCATGGACTCCAATCAAGTGCACCAGATTGTGCTGAGTTAACTTTAGGGACAGGAAGTGACTCAGCACAGATCTTAAAAGTGCAATGAAAATTCTCAAAGGAGTAGATTTCCCTGAAGGAAAAAGGACTGTCGTGGCAAGACTGCCCTCTCCTGTCTTCAGTCTTCAGGCTGCCCCTAGCCTGGCAGCCCCAAGTATGGCTCATTCCAGCCTATGAGTGGGGAATGGGCTGACTTTCAACACCAAGTTCTCCTGTAGGTTCTGGAACAACTCTGACCTCATAGCATGGCCACTTATCTGTTGTAGTTTCAAGAAGGCCTTGTCCAGGTCTTAGTTCTGGATTCCAGCTCAGCCGCCCCCACAGAGCTCCCAGAGAGGCTTGTCGTAAAATGGTAAGGACTCAGGCATTTCCTGAGTATCTGTCCCAAGTGCTATGCTTTTAACAAGGGAGGAATGTGTACTGAGTTTTGATTGCCTGAGAATCCTGCAAATGTGATTTGAATTCATAATTAAAGATTTGTTGAAAAGGAAATCTCCAGGCCAGATAGTTTCACTGGAAAACTTTATCAAACATTTAAATTTATTAAAAAGGAGCTGACACCGATTTGGCACAATATCTACTGGAATATAGAGAGAAGGAGACTCTTCTCAACTCATTTATCAAGCCAGTATCACCCTGATACTAAAGCCAGACAAATACATTTTAAAAAAGAAAACCACAGACCATATCAACAAGTTAAAGAAGCAAAATCATAGAATCGTATCAATTGTTGCATTAAAAATGTAAAAATATAACAGCAACTCATAGTAAAACCTCTCAGCAAGTTAGGAGTAGAGGGAGCTTCCTCAAAAAACAAAAAACAAACAAACAAACAAAAAACCCAAAAAACTTCAAAACAAAATAACCAAAAAAAATTCATATTTTTGGCATTATATAATGAAGAATGACTGAATGCTTTTCTCCTTAGTTTGGAAACAAGGCAAAGATATTCATGGAAAGTCCTAATCACTGCAACAAGGCAAGAAAAAGAAATTAAAAGTTATACATATTGGAAAAGAAGGAATGATACTGTTTCTATTTGTAGACACAACTGTTAATACAGAAGATACCAAGAATTCTACTAAAACAAAGTTCCTAAAAGTGATATATAGGTAGGTTGAATAATACAAGATTAATGCAAAAACATTCATTGAAGTTTTATATACTAACAGTAAACATCTGAAACAAATTAAAACTATAATACCACTTATAACTATGCCAAAGAAAATGAAATACCTAAGTATGAATCTAACAGATCTAATTTAGTATCTGAATGACAAAAAGTCACAAACTGCTAATTCAAAGAAATTAAAGAAGACAATGAAACCTATGCTACGTTCATGTGTTGGGCCATTCAACAAAGTAAAGATGTCAGTTCTTCCCAAACTGATCTATAGATTTGGTGCAATTTGTATCAAAATCTCATCAAGATTTTTTATTTTGTACCAATAGACAAGATTATTCTAAAATTTAAGTGGAAAGGTGCAGTACCCAAAAAAGATCAACCTAAGAAGAATAATATGGTAGTGGTCACTCTATGTTGAGGCTTACTAAGGTGCTGCAGTAATCTAGAGAGCATGATGTTGGGAGAGACGTGGCACGTCGATCAATGAAATAAAACGGAGAACACAGAAATAAACCCATACTAACATCACCAACTGATTTTTTTTTTGACAAAAGTGAAAAAGCAATTCAATAGAGGAAGACTAGCCTTTCCAACAGACGGTGCTGGAGGAATTGGACATCCATTAGCAAAAATAAGTAAATAAATGTCAACAAAATCCTCACACTTTACAGAAAAATTAATTCAAAATGAACCATAGGCTTAAAGTAAAATTTGAAAGTCTAGAACCTTTTAGAAAACAACATGGGAGAAATTCTTCTGGACCTAGAGCTGGATGAAGATCTCTTACACTTGACACTGAAAGCACAATCCGTAATAGGAAAATTTGACAAACTGGACCAAATCAAAATCTGAAATGTTGTCTCTGTAAAAGTCATGGTCAAGAGCATGAAAAAGGCAAATTACAATGAGGATAAAAGATTTCCAAACCACATGTCTGACCAAGTACTAGTATCCAGAATATAGGAAGAATCCTCGAAACGCAACAGTAAAAAAAAAAATCTAATCAGGAAATGGAGTAAGACAAACATACATTTCACTGAAGAGGATATATAGATGGTAAATAAGCACAGGAAATGATGTTCAACATTAGTAGCCATTAGAAAAAAGTAAGTAAAAACAAAAATGAGACATGACGACATATCTATAATCATGGCTCAGATAGAAAACAGTGGCGTCACCTAACGCTGGTAAGGGCGCAGAGAAGCTGGCTCATTCATACACTGTTGGCAGGAATGTAAAATATGCAGCCACTCTGGAAGGGAGTATAAATTTTCTTACAAAACTAAATATGTAACTACCATACATCTCAGAAATTATGCGCTTGGACATGTATCTCTGAGAAATGAAAAGATATGTGCATGTGAAAAATTATACATAAATGTTCAGAGCACTTTTTTTACTAATAGCCCAAGGCTACAAACAACCAAGATGATGCACTTCAGTGGGTGAATAGTTAAACTGTGGCTCACTCGCACTAAGTGTATTAGGCAGGAATTTTCCAGAGAAACAGAACCAATATTGTGTGTGTGTGTGTGTGTGTGTGTGTGTGTGTGTGTGTGTGTGTGTGTATCCACTTATCAGCTGAATGGGGCAAGAATTGAAATTGATCACTATCTTCCTGGAAAGCCTTACATCACAGGGTCCATGAACCTTGCTAGATGTGTAGGAGGATAGGAGGGTAGAAGGACTCACCTGGGAAGATGGGTTTAGCTCACCACACCTGTGGATGCAACCAGACCCCTCCCTGTGCACTGGCAGAGGCCCCAAAGTGTGGGGCTGGCTCGCAACCCCTTCTCTCATGCTCTGAAGCCCTGCAGACCAAGCCACCAGGGCTAGGGTTTGGCAAAGTTAAGACTTTTCCCTTCACGGCATGGGCCAGGATGTCAGATTTAGTGATCTGCGAATGGAATCTACATTCTGCAGATGCCAGTGAACGTGTTTGTAGCGTGGCTGCTGTGTTGCTGCCAGCTGTATGCCCTCAGCAGCAGAACAAAAGCCCTGTTCCTGAAGGCAGTCAAGTCACACATGACTGGATGAATGTGCACAGCTGCTCCCCACTCAAGCCTGGCTTACTCCAGGCAAATGTTTTTATTGCCCCAAAGAACGAAGAAAAATCTTTTAAAGATGCAGACAGGAAAGTTAGGTGATTTCCTCCCATAGAAATGAGGTGAAATGCATTTTCTGGATGGTCAGAGTTGAGATCATTTGACATGGAGCCCAGAATAGCAGTTTTTTAGGACTGAGAAACACTCTTTAGCCCAGTGACCTCATTCTACACCTATGGATACTTAAGCATGAGTATAGAGGAGTTAAATGTTTAAGGTTCAGGATCAAATGCTTATTTCCTGGCAAAAGCAAGAAGAGAACCCATAATGATTGGAATAGCATTAAACAAGTAGTCTCAAGTTCTTAGCACTTCTCAACAAATAAATAACCACCATTTGTTTATCCATGCATGCAAAAGCATTTATTGAACACCTACTGTAAACTAAACATAGCACAAGGCACCAGGGATTCAAAGATGCAAAGCAGAATTCTGCCCTTAAGGAGGAACAGGGAAATACAGAAAATGAAACAGAGCAGTAGTGGTGTGACAGTGGAAACACATGGTTGTACCGAGGCATGGCTGAGAGACTTCTAAGTCAGGAGCGGATGTTGGGGAAAGCAGCCAGGAAACCTCACTGGAATGACATGAGGAGTGCATAGAAATGGAGGAAAAGGGGAGAGTTTGAAAGGCTAACTCTTTCAAGAAGCAAAGCTATGATGAAAAACTAAAAGAAACATTATAAGTAAATCACTTTATCACTTTGAAGTGGAGAAAACATTTCACACTATGTATGATCCTAAATCCAGAAGCAATGAGAGGAAAGATTGATAAATTTGATTACATTAAACTTTACAAAATAAGAAACAACACCATAAGCAAAGTAAGAAGATAAAATATTAAACTGGGAAAACACAATTTATGTCACAAAAGGTTAATATGGTTCAGATCCTTAATTTAGAAGGAACTTCTGAAAACAGAAAAGTCTCATGGGCTAAAGATATGAATAGGACAATTCACAGGAAAAAAATGCAAATGGTGTTTCAACCTGTTCATAATAAGAGAAACACAAATGAAAACTATGCTGAGATTAGCAAAAATTCCAAGGTTTGACAACCTATACTCTTGGCAAGCCTGTTAGGAAAGAGGCAATCTCATGCATCCCCAGTGAGAGTGAAAAATGATACAAACAGTATGGAGAAGAACTTGAAATATTTAGCAAAACTGTATGCATTTACCTTTTGACCCAGCAATTCCACTTACAGGGATCTAGTCCAATGACACAGCAGTAGAAATACAAAAATGACTGTGCACAAAGATTCTCATTGCATTACTACATGCAACACATTTTAAAAAACTGGAAACAACCCAAATTTCCATTGATATGGAAATAGTTTAATAAACTCTTATACGTCAACATAATGCAATACTATACAGCTATTAAAAATGAAAAATCTCTTTATATACTAGTATGAGAATGACCTCTCATATTTATTGTTGAGCAAAAAAAAGTCAAGAAAAGTGTATATAGTATGTAATAATTTATCTATGAAAAGGTAGTGATATGGATATGTGTACATATAATTATGTTTAAATTAAAAAGGAAGAAGTAGAGTGGAAGAGATAAGATTAGAAGCTACATGTCTCTAAATATACCATGTTTTATAAATTTTTAATTCTATAAATATTTTACAGAATTAAAAAGCAGAATTAAAAGACAAAATTAAATGCAAAACATTTCCAAAAAGGTAAAGTGAGACAGAGTACCCTAAACATGCATACATAACCATATATATATAAAATAACAATTCATATATATATATAATATAATATAATATAATATAATATAATATAATATAATATAATATATAAAATAACAATTATTCCAAGAAACTTTAAAGCACAGTCATTTGATTATATATCACCAGTGGATTATAACTTAAAGACAGCAAGACCTAAAAGCAGGAAACAAAAAACACAACTTCTAGAGTGTTTCCAGAAATCACTTCGTTGGTGCTTTTATTCTGAGATAATTGTGTGAGTATTGTGAGATCTATCAAATGATTAATTATGTTAGTATCATGTATGATGCAAGATCAGTGTGAATAAGTAAAAACCTGTTGACTTGAATTTGAATTGGAAGTATCAGGAAGAACACATGGTTTTTTAAAGATATGTGTTTTCTAGAGCTGTCCCCTGAAAAGACCTAAAAACAATTACAATCTAGTAGCAATGAGCACCTCCATTTCCTAGATTGTGTCTTTTAAATATCATTTCCTGGGGAAAGATACCAGGCTTCTTGAGAAAAATTAGTAATCCCAGCTCCATGTGAGAACCGTGCACATGACCCTAGAAGACCTTCATAGGAGGGGAAGGATGCATCGTTCACTCGTAGAAGGCAGAGAAGGGGTTCAGCTGTAGAGCGGATGCTTCTTACACTTTATGGGGTAAAATGGGGATGGACAGTTGAAGCATTTTATTGGTTTCTGTTCTCTGGTAAGTGGCAGTCCAGGCCATTCACAGAGAAAAGGAGTAAGAGGTAAGGTGGGGGATTTTAAGAAAAAAAAATATGTCTGAAAGAGTCCTAGAAGAAAGTAGGACAGAAAAGTAGCCAGAAGATTGCAGTCTGGTGGACAGAAAGGGCCCAGCTAAGGCTGGTGACCATGAACCTTCAGGGGGTCTAACAAGCTGAGCTGCGTGGTTTGTCCTTAGCAGACCTCAGCTCTCAGGTCCAAGCATCAGGAAAGGTGGGTGGTTGAGTTTGCTTTTGTTTGTCTTTAATTGTTTTAAATGAGGAATTCGTACGTATTTAAATACAAGAATTAATTAGGATCACCCGGTCGAACTGCACACTTTAAGGCAGAGGTTCTCCATGTGATCATAGGACCAGCACCTTCAGCATCCCCCAGGAATGGGGCAGAAGTGGAAGATCTCAAGGCTCCCAGTCCAAACTCACTAAATCCAGGATTTAAGGTGGGGGTAGTCCAGTGTCCTGCATTTTTTAAGAAGCCTGCTAGGTGATCCTGAAACATGCCCATGTTTGAGAATTAGTACCTTAAAGGGTAGGCAGTAGATAAGGGTAAAAGCCCACGGAGTGGCACTGGAAAGGAAGGTCATCTCTTCAGCAAGAGGCAGATGGAGCAGATAGGGCTGTCTGCAAACAAGGACAAGAAATGGAGAAGTTCCTGCCTGCTGGTCCCTGTCTTCTGGAAGGAGAAGAGGAGGGTGGGGTTTTACAGAATAGGGAGATTTTCATTCTTTCCTAAGGCACATGTTTACTGAATATTTGCAATATACATTTGGCTGGGAGGAGCAACAATGAGACAGATAGTCAAGATCCTAGCCTTGGCACAGCCTAAAGTCTAGAAGCCAGAACCAGACAATAAACAAGCTACCAGATAAATAAACAGGATAATAAAAGATTGTCGTCAGTGCCACGAAGGGACTGAACAGGCTTATGTGCACTTGGTGGAGATAAGTTTGCAAGAAGGCCTCCTTGACAGGGGACATTTAATCTGAGCCTGAAGGGTTAGACCAAAGGCACTCAAGACTTGGAGTAGTGTGTCCGTGGCCGAGAGTGTGAACCCCACGGAGAAGCATGAGGAGGAAGGAGGCAAGTCCAAACCAGGAGAGGGGAGCGGGCCAGAAGTCTTCACTCAGAGCCTCGTAACTGTGGGCCTGGTCAAAAGCTTGCATTTGTCCTGAAAACAATGAGAGGCCATTGCATGCTCCTAGACACTGAGTTACCACACAACCAAATCCAGGTTTTCTGACTCCTCTGCATTTCATGGGCGTCTCCCCTGAGCAGCACCAGCTACACATTAGAATCACTTATAGAATTTGTATGTAAAACATTCCATGTTTGGACTCTACTTTCAGAACCTCTTCCTTCATCAGTCTGGAGTGGAGCCCAGACTTCATGGTTTTTGCTGTTTAATGCTGGCCAGGTGATTTGAACATGCAGCTGAGATGAAACCCTGGTTCATCTGGGCTCTAATCTTTTCTCCTGAAGTCTCAGTGACTGAGCTTCCAGCAGCCTGCCAACTACTCTTTGTCTTTGGGGATATGGCTCAGTTGGGATATGACTTCTGTATTGCCCTCTAGCGAAGAGAGGATCAAGGCATCAGCACTCCCAGCTACCTGCCCAGGGGAGACATTGTAAAGGGAAGATTCTGCTTTCTTATTCGTCCAGAATTCTCAGGGGCAGTCCCCTTGATCCAAAGGCTCAGAAGAGTGGCGTTGGCAGATAACACAGGTGGGGTTAACATTTCAACAGCAGAAATGATGAGGGAATCTCCCCATACTAATGTTAATGGATAGAGGGACCCCTAAACAAGGAGGCCCACCCAGGGTCCTTGCTGCTGGCTGTGAAAGAATTCAGAGCAGAGGGAGGGAACAAATTGAATGGCTGCTTTACTGTTTAGAAGAGAAAAGGGAAAGAAAGCCCTGGGGTGGGGGAAAGGAAAGAAGGCACTCAAGTAGGAAGCTGTCAGCCAAGACGGCCAGTGGAGACATCTCCAGCACGGGTCAGACCATGTGGACTTTTTGTGAGAGGCTTCTGCCATCATGATCTCTTTTGCGGTGTGATGGAACCAATCAGTCCTTGTATTGGCTTCTCTGGTTGTTGTCAAGGCAAGCGTCAACTGTCATGAGACTGGTGGGGGTGTCATTTAGCATACTAATGCATTACAATGAGTGCATAGAGAGGCTCAAGGTCCACTGGAAGTCAACTTCTCCACCATCTTGGGCTCAGTTGGTTCTAATCATTTCTTGTTTCTTCTCTTCACAGCTGCCTCCTGAGTCTTAGAGTAACTGCTTTCTATTTGAGGGAGGGGCAGAGGTATGATCCTGGGGGCAACAGCCCTGATAACATAAAGGAAAGTTGCTTTTAATCAGAGTACCTGCAGTCTGGTGGACCCAGCATCCCCCCAAAGAAAACCACCTCCAAAGATTCTGTTCAGTCATGAAAGTTCTAAAGGGAAGTGGGGGAGTATCACTGAGACAGGTGGTCAGAGTCGTCATCTACCCTCAATGCCTGCAGGCTTGTCCTAATCAGCTGCCTGAGCCCGCTCCTCTGTGACTCGGGAAGGACCAGGAAACTTCAGCTTTTCTATAAACAAGAGGCAGGGGTTGGGGGGCGGCACCCACAGGGTCCTGCTCAGTATCACCAACTGCTGGGAGAAGAGTGGCCTTATTTCTGTCTGAAGAATCTCAAATCATTTTAATGAAGGTTTTCTTGAAGGATGCTTTTAGGCTTTATCTTTGAAGGTAAAGTATCAGCAGGTTTTCCCTGATAGGAGGGAGAAATCATTTTTTTTATATATATAATTTTCCTTCCAATCTTCATGACTGGAAGAGTTCTGGGAGCAGGACTGAGGTGAAGGAGCTCTCGGGTCCTGATCTCCTGGGCCACTCCTGTCTGGCCTCGCCCTGCCCCCAAGTCTGCTGCATGCATCCACCTTCCCTAAGCTTCAGCCCAAGTGCACACAGGGCTTGCACCTCCAGCAGTCCTGTCTCCCCTGAGGAAACCTGCTCCTTCCCCTTCAAGGCCTGGCAGTGGGCTTCCTGAGCCCACATGTGTCTCTCTGTGGCCACATGACAATTATGGCTGATGCAGAGATGGCATCACTTCCAGACTGGCACCTAAAGACCCCTACGTGGGACCTGGCATGCTCTGCTGTCTGTTGACTTGCTACAGACTGAGGTGATATCCAAGGAAACCAGATGTTGAATGGAGCCTGGGCCCCTGAATGGTCACCTGGAGGTATGAGCCAACTGCTCAGCTTGAACACACATTTTGGACTTCATGTGAACAAGAAATGAACTCGTGTTCAGGTACTAAAATTATCCACAACATGGCATACTGTTACTGTTCCATTCCTTGCAGGCTTCTGCAGCATCTGATACTTTTGACCCAGATTGCTGTGCTTGACCCCCTGCCCCTGGATTTCCTCTTCTCGGGCAGGGTCAATCTTCTCAGCACTGCCCTCCCCCAGCTCTTGGCAGAATTGCCCCCCAGGTGATCTGAGGGACCCTCTTCCCAGGTGAGCAGCACAGCTTGGTGTGGCTAACTTGACTCAGGGTGAGCCCCTCCTCATATCCACTGCCAACACCTGTGGCAATAAGTTTGGCTGTTTGGGGCATTTTAAATAAATGGAAGGCTTGAGATCCTGAGAGGGGACTCTGGGGTATATTCACTTGGTTATTCTGGGGTAGAAGCCTGAGTTACAGGTCAGATGTGATGCAGCTTTCCCCAGAGTCCATGGCCCAACCCCACATGAACTGAGCCTGCTGGGGAGTTAGCCAAGCCCAGGCTCACATGTGCCCTGAGATCGTCCAGGAAATGTAATTTTGGGTGTCATTACCTCTCCGAGGAGGCTTGGCCAGACTCTTAGTTCCAGGCATCTTATAACCAGCCTTTCAGAAACTTGGCACATGCATCAACACCTGCAGAGGCCTAACAAGGCACATCACGGCCAGTCTGAACGCTCTGTTCTGAGGGAGCCCAGGCCCGCAGGGATACTGGAGCCAGACGTTCAGGGCTAACCAGGCAATGGCGTCTACCCTAGAGTCCACTGGTGCAATTAGTGCAGGAGGTGGTGGAGCAAAGAAAGGCTCCATCAAGAAAAGAAGCCTGGTGAGCACAGCACAAGACACTCAAGAGTAACTCTCCAGAATGACACCCATTAGCGCCTCCGCCTGGGTTGTACCTTGTAGGCCCAGGAATGCTGAGCCCGCACCGTGTGACACACACTGGGCTGGAAGGATGCATTTTACAGGACTAAGTCTGCCTTTTGGGGTCTTCCTGGATAAAATATGCTTCACTGAATAGTCCAGCCTGAACCCTGCATGTAACAGTCAACAGGGAGCAAGTTACCTGAAGACCAGGACCCCAGTGCTGGTCCAGAGACCATGAGCTGAACCAACTGCCTTATTTCACATGTGAGGAAAGTGAGTAGAGGCTGTGCAGGGAAGGCTAGAACCCGGGTCAGATCCCAGTCTGAGCTGTTCCACACCAGTGCATACACGCGCGAGCACGTGTCCCTGTGCATGCACACACATGCGTACACACACACACACATTCCCCCCGGTGATGCCCTAGGGGCAGTCCATGCTGAGAGCAAGCTGAAGTTACAGACCGTGAATGCATATCAAAAAAGCTCCTACAAGCCTCCGCCAAGCTATGTAAGCACCTGGTAAGAATTCCAGTCTGGGCTAGAAACCGTGTTTAGAGCGACATTTTATTGTAACATCCCCCTTTCTAAATAAGTATGTCATGGCTGTTCTGAGTCTGATTTCAGGGTCTAAAATTTGTTCAAATTCACACCGTCTTGGAGAGAAAGAAAAAAATATTGTGGAAGGGAACAAACTGTGCAGGGAGATACAGCCTGTCCCCAGCAACTGTCACAACAGCAGGCACAACGGGTGTGCGCCAGCCTTCCCAGGAAAGGCACATGGCTCTGGCAGGGATCCTGAAGGGGGCGTGTGAGTAAGCCCAGCCCTTGCCAAATCTCCTGGTATTTGCACGTAAACACGTGGGCTGATCCTTCCCTCCTCCACTGAAGGGAGAATGCTCATGTGTTCTTTCCCATCCTAGGCAGAGGCAGAGGGAGCAGCAGCTCTGTAATCAGAGAAGCTTACATCCCTAAGGGATGGATGTTACCTGACAGAAACACCTGCTGAGGAAAGACCATAAGGTCACATGAGATTCAGGAGACGAAACTAAATGTGTTTTTACTTTTCCCGATGAATCGCCTCTTGTTCTGTGGAGCTCACCAGGATAGGCAGCAGGGAATCACTTCTGTCTGTTTCTCTCTCTTTATTTCCTGTGGTCCCCTCTCTCAATAAGAGAGAACCCCCTCTGCAATTCCTCTCTACTCCCACAGGTCAGTGCCATCTAGTGCTCTGTCTGACTGAGCTGTAGGTGAGGACAAATTCAGAACGAAGCATCTGCAGGAAAGAAAACCAGCTATTCCCTGTTCACTGTCAATCCTCTCTTTGTACTTGGTGGACATAGTTTAAAACTCACAGTTTCCATAACATGGACCATATGCATCCCTGAGTCTTATACGGGCACAGGTGCCACAGGCAAAGCACTGGCAGTTCACAGGTGCCTTCTTACACCCACTCCTTTTTTACACTGGCTCCTTCAGCTTGAAGTGAACTTCAGGCCACTGTGCCCACCCTACAGTCTCCTGAGTCTGAGTCCTTTCAACAAGGGTGTCCCTAAAAACTGAAAACAGCACATGGAAAATGCTGAAAAATGCTTCCAGGTTTAAAATGGTATGTTCTCCAATGTTTGTAACAGTACTGTTTACTGTATCCAAGACATGGAAGTAACCTAAATGTCCACTGACAGAGGACTGGATAAGTAAATTGTGGTATATTTACACAATGGAATACTACTCAGCCATAAAAAGAATAAAGTAAAGCCATTTGCAGTAATATGAATGGACCTGGAGATCATCATTCTAAGTGAAGTAAGCCAGAAAGAAAAAGAAAAATACCATATGGTATCACTCATATGTAGAATCTAAAAAAAGATAAAAGTAAAAGAAAAGAAAAAAGAGGACACTAATGAACTCATTTACAAAACAGAAACAGACTCGCAGACATGGTATACAATCTTATGGGGGAAGGAGTTTGGAAGGAATAAATTTGGGAGTCTGAGATTTGCAAATGTTAATGACTATATATAAAAATAGATAAAAAAGCAAATTTCTTCTGTATAACACAGGGAACTATACTCAATATCTTATAATAGCCTTTCATGAAAAATAATATGAAAACAAATATATGTATGTATATGCATGACTGGGACATTATGCTGTACACCAGAAATTGACATATTGTAACTGACTATACTTCCATAAAAAGAAAAGATATGTTCCCCCAAATCCTATCAGTTCTATACCCACTGAAAGAAAACAAAATACACAATAACAACAACAAAAAGGTAAACAAAACAAAGACCACAGGCAACTCAATATATGAGGGAGTAAACAATGGTTGGCAAATACAATCAGTTCTTAATCGGCTGGGCAAAGGGCTGATTGCCGATGTTTAGAAATGATAATAGATTGAGCCTATATAGAAAAATGCAATTTTTTCTGGCACTACTGAATTTTTCTGAAACTTCTGGAACTACACGAGGGGTACCACTTTGTGTGTCTTCAGCTTGACTAGAAAGTCATGGGAACAAGGCAGGAACAGGGAAAAGGTGGAAATGTTAAGCAATGAGCCAGAAAACATGTTTTATGTCAGTGAGATCCCTGGACCTGGCCCAGACTGAGTTGGTCACCCCTGTAGTGGGCAAGGTGCATGCAGCATGGAAGAGGGAAAAAAAAGGGCTGCAGTTAGAAGAAGCAAAACCATCAATTTACTTATTTTTCATCCTCTTCAACAACACCAAAACGTTTAAGCTTTTTGGCAGGAGAGGGGTGAATGAGGAGGGGAGAACTCACAAATCCCTTACTCGCCAAACCATCTGCAGGACTGTTTTTGAGTGAGGGGCACAGGCCGCTGAGTGCCAAACTTGTGTTATAGAAGTTTCATTTTAACATTTGAGAAATAAAGGGCTTAGCTGAGCAGCAGAAAACAGTAACAGATTGTTTTAATTGAAACTAACCTTTTGCGCATTTTTCATCTGCAACTTGCCATGTTTTGTGTGCTTAAATCATGGTATTTGTTATTTTTCTTATACTTGAAAATGGCATCTGGAGAACAATCATTAAGTTATAAACAGTTAACACAGAATTGATATTAGTTTGTCATGCTTTGACCAGCTTTACTTTATCTCCAATGACAATAATTGTTTCCCCTCTGTTGTCTGGTTAATTGAGGGTAGGTAGAAATAGGCACTTATGGGCCAGTGCTAAAGAATGAATAAAGACCGGAAAACCCTTCAGGAGCTCAGTAGTCCCTCCCACTCCTAATTCACATCAATCTGGAAGACAGCATTGTCACCCACACCCATATTCTCTTCCTTTCCCTTGAGCAACCTTAGACTTCACCCAAATTGTTCAGCTCTTGGAAACAGGTGAATTGACATGGGGAAGTTCTCAGGCATATGGATGTCACACTGCCATGAGAAGACCTCTGGGGAGAGAGTGTAACATGAAGAATTCCCTTTAGAACACAAGGGCTGTGAGGTGAACAGGGTAATGTCCTCAGGGGAAGAGAAATTGTTGCTAGAACCACCTTTAAAAAGAAAATAATTCATGGAGTCATCATGAGACAAGTAATTTTAACCACCTGCACAAGAGACTGCTCTATGGGAAGATTATTAAATGCCATAATAATAATAGACATTGGTGTCCACTAAATCTCCCCAAGAAAAGCAAAAATATCACAGTGATCAATGTGTACTTTACAAGTCATGGTTTAAAAGTGTTTTCATAACTAATATCTCATTCAATCCTTGCAACACCTTAAGAGATAGGCAAGACTATTTCCTTCTTTTTACACAGAAGGCAAAAATATCAAAGGAAAATCCTGAGTTTCTGCATCAGGCAAACTTGAGCTCAAACCCAAATTTTGCCCTTTACTTGCTTAACCTCTCTAAATCCTTCCAAGTCACAGACTATAAAATAGGCATTTTGATCATGACCTTACTGGACTGTTGTGAAATAAATAAAGCAATTGAAACAATGCTCAGAACTTAATGGACACACACACAATGGTAGCTATTATTATAATAAATTTGAGAAACTAAAGTCTAAAGGGATATCTTAACTTGGTCTAGAGCACAGCAAAAATAGATTTCCAGGCAAGTAGTGATTTTATTAAGGCTAAAGTCTAAAACCTTCTCAGTACGTCAGCTACAGCTATCAAAAGTCATACTAAGAAGAGGTAGCAAACTTACATATGCTTTGGTAATTCATCCCAAGATAGTAAAAATATGAAAAGATGTAGGTGTAGGTACAAGGGTATTCACTGTGGAACTATTTGTCAGAGGAAAAGACTGGAACGGACACACACGGCTGTCAATAAGGAACTTTGATTCAACCACACAATGGAACAATCTGAAGTAATAAAAAGAAATGAAAAATAGCTCTATATATTGCTATTGTGTGTACTCCAAAAAATAATTGTAAGGGAACAAAGCAAGATGGGCAAGAAAAAAATATATATTATGCTACCATTAATCTATGAACAAAGGGAATCTCTATGTGTCTAAATACTGACCATATTAAAAAAAATATAAGAGACTTCCACTTGTGGAAAGATGTAATAAAGTACTTTTCCATATTCTTCCCACTGAGTACAACTGAAAGCGTTGGACAGCACACAAACAAGTGTTAGATAGACTATAAAGTAAAGAGTAGGAAGACCACCTAGGAAACTTGGGAACCAAGAACCACATTGTGGTTAGTTCTCAAGGTTTTCTTTTTGCCTCATATTTTCCAAACATGGAACTGGAGAGGCCACCTAGAAGTACCAATGGTCACAGATAAAACACACCCTCCAAAAACCTGCTCTCCTGAGCCAGAGGACCATGAAAGGAGCAGCCTGGCAAGACAGAATAATGACTCTGCTACAGCCAAATACCCTGAAGAAAACAATCCTCACCCACACTCACATCTGCAAAAGATGAATGAGGGGACTGGACTTTACCATTCTGTAAGGAGTGACCTCACCACTGATGTGGTGTCAGAGAAGGCCCAGTGGGGAACCAGGACTTTTATACCTTCAAGATGATAAAGAGGCCCCTCTCCCCTAGCACAGTGTCGTGGAGACCATATAGGGATCTTGAACTTCCCTTCTTACCATGCAGTAATAATATGCCCTTAAACTCCCCAGTGGGGTGATGGCAGAGAATGTGGTAGGGGAAAGTCTGGCCTGTCACCACCACTAAGGGGTAATGAGGCCACACCATCTGTAGTATTAGTAGATCCATGCAGGGAGTGGTAACATTGTATATCTACCACTCTCAGACAGGGAGTTATCAGTGGAAGCCTAGTTGGGGAATGGGACTCCTATCTCTCCCCACCCGTAATGAGAAGCTCCCCCTAATTTGGATGCCAATGGAGGCCAAATAGGGAAACTTTATTTCAAATTCCATCTGGCCATAATGACTCAGCAAACTTCCTCTCCTTCAGAGAAGCACTGTCAGAAAAAGATAGCTAAAACAGACAGTTTAAATAAGATGCAACATCTCAAAACATAATACACAAACTGACAAGATTTCAATAAAAAAAATCACTTATCATACCAAAAGCCAGGAAAATCTTAAGCTAAGTGTAAAAAGCTGATTTAATAGATGCCCAGAGACAACAGAAATATTAGAATTACCTCAGAAAGGTTTTTAATCAGTTATCACAAAAGTTTCAATAAGCAATTATGAACATGCTTGAAATAAATGAAAAAGAGAAATCTCAGGAAAGAAACAAAAGATGTAAAGAAAAGCTAAATGGAATGGAAACTTTCAAACTGAATAATACAATAGCATAATTAAAAACAAACAAACTCAATGGATTGGGCTCAACAGCAGAATGAAGAGTCAGAGGGAAAAACTGGCAGACAGAAAAACAGAAATTATCCAATCTGAACACAAATAGCATATACTGAAAAAAAAAAAAAACCCTCCAGGACTATAACAAAAGTCTAACATTTGTATCACTGTAGTCCTGGAAGGAGAAGAGAAAATGGGTAGAGCCAAAAAAGTACTCAAAATAATAATTGCTGAAAACATTCTAAATTTGGGGAAAAAATCCATAATCTATAGGTTCAAAAATCGGAGAATATACACCAAAACACATCATGATTAAACTTTTGTAAACTAAAGACAAAGAAAACAACATGAAAGCAACAGGAGTGAAATTATACATTACCCATAGGGGAAAAAAATTCAGACAATAGATATCTTATCAAAAACCATAAAGGGCACATTTTTCAAATGCTTAAAAAAGAAATTGAGACTTGTCAATTTATAATTCTATACCCTCTGAAAATATCCTTCAGGAAAGAAGAGAAAGCAAGATATTTTTAAATGAAGAAAACTGAGAATTATTACCAGCAGACCTAATCTAAAAGAATGACTAAATGAAGCCCTCAAAATAGAAAGAAAACAAGGAAACTCAGACTATCATGAAGAAATAATGAACACATAAGAGGAGCCACAGGTAAACATAATACAAGCATATCTCAGAGATATTGCAGTTTAGTTCCAGACCACCATAAGAAAGCAAATATCACAATAAAGTGATTCCCATATATTTTTTGGTTTCCTAATGCATAGAAAATTATGTTTATACTATATACTGTGGTCTATTAAGTGTCCTGTAGCATTATGTCAAAAAAATGTACATACCTTAATTAAAAATACTTTATTGCTAAAAAATGCTAACCATTATCTGAGCCTTCAGGAACTCATAGTAGTAACATCAAAGATTACTGATCACAGATCACCATAACAAATTTAGTAATAATAAAAGAGTTGAAATATTATGAGAATTACCAAAATGTGACACAAAGAGAGCAAGTGCTGTTGGAAAAAAGGCACTGATAGACTTGTTCAATGCAGGGTTGCACAAATCTTCAATTTGTAAAACAAACAAATAAACAAAAAACACAATAAAGTAAAGTGCAATAAAATGAGGTATACCTATAATCTTTCTTTCTATTCTTGAGTTATCTATATTATTATTGATGGTTGAAAAAAATTGTAACACCATTCGATTTGATACTAAATATATGTAGATGAGATACTTAAAACAACTATAAATGGGGAAGGTAAAAGGGACATAAAGAAAAAGTATCTACATGTCACTTGAATTGGTAAAATGTGACACCAGTAGACTGTGAGATATATTTATATATATATTGTAATACATAGACCAACCACTGAAACAGCTATACAGGGATATAAACTCCCAACCACTACAGGCAAATAAAAATGGAATTCTAAGAAACATTTAAATAACTCACAAGAAGTTAGTAAAAAGAAAAAACATATAAAAGAAAATAAACAAAATGAAAAATAAAATGGAAGACTTAAGACCTAACACATCAATAACTATATTAAATGTTACTGGTCTAAATATAACAATTAAAAGAAAGAGATTGGCAAAGTGGAACAAACTACACCCAACTATATGCTATCTATAAAAAAACTCACTTCAAATATAATGACACAGGCATATTGAAAGTTAAAAGATGGAAAAAATATACATGCAAATGTTTATCAAGAAAAAAATAGGAGTAATCATACTGAAATCAGGTAGACTTCGGAACAACAACAACAAAATCACTACAGAAAGAAAGAGACATTATATAATAATAGAAGGGTCAAGCCATTAAGAAGATATAATAATCTTTCAATGTATGCAACAAACAACAAATCTGCAAAATATGTGAAGCAAATAGAATTGAAAATAGAAATACAAAAATCCACAATTATGGTTGTTGTCTTCATCAACCCTCTGTCAACAATTAATAGAACAACTAGACAAATTCAGAAAGACTGTAGGAAAACTCAACAACACCATTAACCAACAGGATCTACTTGACAATTACGGAACATTCCATTCAACAAGAGCAAAATACAAATTCTTTTCAAGGACCTACAGAACATTAACCAAGGTAGACTCCTGGGCAATGAAACAAACCTCAACAAATTGAAAGACCTGATGTTATACAGAGATTGCTCTGTGACCCCAAAGGAGTCAAATTAAAAACCAATAAAATAAAAATAACTAGAAAATATACAAATAGTTGGAAACTCAACAACACACCTTGAGACAATGCATGGGTTAAAGAAAAAATCTCAAGGGAAATCAAATGTTACAGTGAACTGACTGAAAATGAAATTACAGTATATCAAAATTCGTGGGAGCACAGCTGAAGCAGTACTGTGATGGAAATTTATAGCACTAAGACATATATTAGAAAAGATATAAAGTCTTAAGTCAATAAGCTAAGCTCCCAGCACAAGGACTTAGACATACAAGATCAAAAACAAGCAGAAAGGGGAGAAAATAATGAAGATAAGAGTAGAAATCATGAAAATAGGAAAGAGAAAAAACAGTAGAGAAAAATCAATGACTCAAAGAGCTGTTTCTTTGAAAAGATCAAAAATTGACAAACTTCTATAAGAATGTCAAAGAGAGAGAGATGACACAAATTACCAATATTAAGAATGAATCAAGGATTATCACTTCAGACATTGCATATATTGAAACAATAATGTGGGAATGTTATTAAAAGCAATATGCTCATAATTTGAAGACTTATGAAATAAACTACTATAATTCATCAAATATGAAATAAGCATTTGAATAACCCTGAGTCTATTAAAGAAATTAAATTAGTAATTTATGCTCCCCCCAAAAGAAATCTCCAGACTCAGATGGTTTCACTGGAGAATTCTACCAAACTTTTAAGGAATTAACAAATCTACACAATTTGTTTCAAAAAGCAGAATACAAGAAAACTTTCCCAGTTCATTATATGCGCATAACATTACTTTTTTACAAAAACAAGACAAAAATAGTACTAACCCCACCACAAAACAATATCTTACATGAATATGGATGCAAAAAAATTAACAAAATACTAGCAAATAAAAATCCAGCAATATATGAAAAGAATTATACACCATGGCCAAACAAGTTTATTCCAGGAATGCCTAGTTTGTTCAATATTAGAAAATTACAATACATAATTCACAATATTAGCAGGTTAACATAGAAAAATCACATAACCATATCAACTAATGCAGAAAAAGTGTTCTAAAATATCTAGCATTTTTCATGTAAAAATTCTAAAAAAGCTAGAATACAGGAGAACTTCTTAAACATGATGAAGCATGTCTACAAAAAAACTTTTGGCTAGCCCTAAATTTAATGATGAAAGAGTAAATGTTATCCTCATAAGTCTAGGTATGAGGCAAGTATGTTTTGTTTAACAGTCTTACTCAGCATAGTAACAGAAGTTCTGGCCAGTGAAATAGGCATGATAACAAAGTTTAAAAATACAGAATTTTAAAGGAATAAATATAATTTTTTTAATTTACAGAAGACATGATTATCTATATGACAATAAAAAATACACTCCCAAAGTTCTAGAACTAGTAAATGAGTCCAGCAAGTTCAAGGATATAAGGTAAACATACAAAAATCAATTCCATTTCTATATACTAGCAATTATGTGAAAACCAAAATTTAAATAAATACCATTTACAACTGCTCAAAGAATAAACACATAAGTACAAATTCAACAAAATATGTATAGAGCTTGTATGCTGAAAATGACAAAACTCTGATGATAGAAATCAAAGAAGATCTAATTAAATGGAGTACCATATCATGTTCCTGGAATGGAAGTTTCCACATAGTAAAAATGTCATTCTTCCCCAACCTGATATACAGATTTAATAGCATTCTTATTAAAACCACAACAAAAATTTTAGACATAATAAGTTATTCTAAAATGCATTTGGAAAGGCAAGGGAATAGTTGAAATAATTTGTAAAGGAAGAATAAAGTCTGAGTAGTCTGTTTACCCACCTACTTTTAAGACTTCTAGAGCTAACAGTAGTCAAGACTGTGATATTGGCAAAGAAATAGACACATAGATCAATAGAATAGACCAGACAAACCAGAAATATACCAACACAAAAATGCCCAATTGATTTTTGACAAAAAGTTCAAAAGAAATTCATTGGAAAAAACTTTCCAACAAAGACACAGATATTTTGCTAAAGAATATAAACATGGGTAGAAAAAAAAACATGAAAGGATATTTGGTATCATCAATCATGAAGCTTTGCAAGTTAAACAATAATGAGATGTCGGACAAGGCCCAGATGGCTAAGTAGAAGGACACTCGTAGCTCACTCCCTCCCACAAATACATAAAAACTCACATCCACAGACACACCCAGCCAACCAGAGTACCTGCTGAACTCCAACAGAACATCGCCCTCTTCAAAAGGCAAAGACACCACGAATCAGGTGGAAGAAAAGGAAAAAAGAAAGAAGAAAAAGCAAAACAGTGTGGGACCCGTCCTGCAGGGAGGGAGCGGCAAAGGAGGAATGGCACTTGTTCACTGAATCTCCCCCTATCCAATGGAGAGGTCAGCGGGATGGAGGGGGAACCTCTGAGGCTCAGATCTGTATGGAGCACCCCTTGACTGACAGAACTAAGTTAAACAGGCACAAAGGGTCCCTGTGATGCCCAGCCATAGATGCGAGCCGGCAGCTGGGGTTTGGGACAGGCTACCCGAGCAGGGCAGAGGACTGGGTCAGCTGCATTGAGGCACCCCCTGGGGGACTGCAGGGTGCTGCATGCCATGGCTGGAAGGGGATACAGAGCAGAACAACCTGGGTCCCCCATAAATTATGAAAAAAAAAAGAAACAAAGCAATATTGCTGGTGTGCCCTGGGGGGAGGGGCGCTGTAGCCTTTGTCTCCTCAGACCTGTGGCACCATTAATGGCACTTCTCGGGAGAAGAGAGGCAGGGTGCAGCCACAGCCACCATATCCTCCTGTGCCACAGCACCCTGGTGGAGGCAGGGCCGAGACCTGGATCCACACCTGGGGGCTCTGTAATCTCCTAGGCAGGACTGAGACTTGTTTACAGCCCGAAGCAGATAGGATCTTTCTGCCCTGGTACCTCAGAGAACTTGCACCGCCAAGACAAACAAGGAGCTGAGTTTTGGCACAGAGCAGGGGTGGGACTGTTCTGCAGTCTTCCCAGAGTCTGCCTACAGAGTGCAGACCTGAGGTGGAGCAGGCAGTTGCACAGCGCAGGGGAGCAACTGGCACTGTGAGAGAGCGGGTGGCCTCCTGCCTTCCCAGCAGGAACCCAGCACTTGACAGCGGTGCTGGGAGGGGGCATGATCCACCCACCTACCTCGCCCCAACGCAGTACCTGACTGAGGCATTGGGAGGGGGAATGACTCGCCCGCGCACTGTATAAGAGCTCAACATCTAACCCAGTGTTGGGAGGGAGTGAGATTTATTTGCTGACAGGTACTGGGAGTAGCACAGATAAGGGTACCAATGGAAGGCCTCTGGAAACAGCAAGCTGAGTTCGGGAAACAGGGCAAAGACAGAAAGACCTCTCGATAAAATCAGTAAGAGTGCACAGTCTCCATGAGAACATGTCACTTTTTTAAAAATACTTTTTTCATCTGTTCTATTTTAATTTTTACTTTTGAAACAATTGTATATGTCTACAATTTTAATCCCTTTAAAATTTTTCTTTTAAAATCTTTTTATTATTATAATTTTTAAAAATTCACCTCATTTCATTTTTATTTCTCTTGGTTTTGATCTCCTGTTATTGATAATAAACAGGTTTCAAATATTGTTTTCTGATGTTTTCTCCTTCTTTTAAGGTTTTTAAAACACGTCTTAACTCGATTGCTATTCTGATTCAACTTGCTCTTTTATTATTGATTATACACTGTTTTCAAATCTTTTTTTCCCTTCCTTCTTTTAAAATTATCTCCTGTTTTATCTTTTTTTTTTTAAAGAACTCCTGTTATTTATTACATGCAGGTTTCAAATGTTGTTTTTTAATCTTTTCTCCTTTTTTTTTTTATAGATTTTTAAAAGGCATTTCAACCCAATTGCTATTCTGCTTCAACTTGCTCTTCAGTTATTGATTATACACTGTTTTCAAACCTTTTTTCCTTTCTTCATTTAAAATTCTCTCTCTCTCTTTTTTACGTTTTATTATTGCATAGGCTTTAGATAGATAAATAAATAAACTACTTAAGGACCAAAATAGATAACTGATACTCCATAAGCCACAGTGCCAGAGGGATATGAGCAAGATGAAGAAGCAGAGGAACCACTACAAGTTAAAAGAGCAAAAGAAATCCCCTGAAAGAACAATCAATGAAATAGACATTGATAGCCTACTAGATCAAGATTTCAAAAAATGGAGTGATCAAAGTACTGAAGGAACTAAAATAGTGTTTAGAGATATAAAATATGTCAAAAATGAAATTGAAGCTATAAATAAGAGCCAAGTAGAATTGGTAAACTCATTTGCTAAGATGAGAGCTGATCTAAAGGCTGTACAAAGCAGGCTAGATAATGCAGAGGAATGAATAAGTGACCTAGAAGACAGGACAACAGAAAACACCCAATTAGAACAACTGAAAGAAAAACAAATAGAAGACAATGAAAACAATATAAGGGATAGGATAATATAAAACATGCCAATCTACACATAATAGGGGTTCCAGAAGGTGAAGAAAGATCAAAGGGGATTGAAAAGGTATTTGAAGAAATCATGACTGAAAACTTCCCAAACCTAAAGAAGGAATCAGATGTCCAAGTACAGAAAGCTCTGAGAGTCCCAAACAGGAAGAACTCAAACAGACCCACACCAAGACGTATTATAATCAAGATGGCCAGAGTCAAGGATAAATAAATGATCCTAAAGGCAAGCGAAAAACAAAGAGTGAGTTACAAGGGAACCCCCATAAGGATCTCAACTGATTCTCTGCACGAACACTACAGGCCAGAAGGGAGTGGCAAAATATATTCAAAGTCCTGAACAAAAAAAAGATGCAGCCTAGGATACTTTATCCAGCAAAGCTATCCTTTAGAATAGAAGGAGAGATAAGGAATTTCACAGACAAGCAAAAACTAGAAGAGTTTAGCAACACTAAACACATACTAAAAGAAATATTGACAGGTCTACTCTAAATAGAAAAGAAGCAGGATGCTAAAAGATAAAAATGAGAAACTCATAACTGGAAAGGTAATAACTATCATGAATTACAAATAGAATTAACAAAAATTCTAAAAGAAGACATCTAAATCAATAAAAGTGAGAGAGAGAAGCAAGAAAATATAGAGTATTTTTTCTTCCTTTTTTAAAATTTTTGTTCTCAGTTGGATGGGTTTGAGCTTATATTACTGTTTAATAGCAACAGTTATAGTAATGGGTTAATAGACTTACAAAAAAGGGTAACCACAAGCCAAAAACTTACAAATGAATCACAAAAACTAAATAAAATCCAAGATAATACAAAGGAAAATTACCAAACAACAAAAGGAAGAAGAAAGGAACAAAGAGGAAATACCAAATCAACTGCAAAGAGAAATTCAAAATGGCAATAAACACACATCTATCATTAATTACTGTAAATGTTAATGGACTAAATGCTCCAGTCAAAAGACATAGAGTGGCAGACTGGATAATAAAGCAAGAATCTTCAATATGCTGCATACAAGAGACTCACTTTAGGGAGAAGGACACATATAGATTGAGAGTGAAAGGATGGAAAAGAATATTCCATGCAAATGGAAAAGCCAAAAAAGCAGATGTGGCAGTACTGATTTCAGACAAAATAGACTTTAAAACAAAGGCCATAAAGAATGATAAAGAAGGACACTTTATAATGATTAAATGAGTAATACAAGATTAGGGTATTACACTCATCAATATATATACACCCAATATAGGAGAACCTAAGTACATAAAACAATTACTAACAGAGATAAAGGTGGAAATTGATGTGACTACAATCATAATTGGAGATTTTTTAAAACATTTTTATTGATTTATTATCAGTTTACAATGTTGTATCAAATTCCAGTGTAGAGCACAATTTTTCACTTATACATGAACATATATATATATATATATATATATATTCATTGTCACATTTGTTTCTCTGTGAGCTACCATAAGATCTTGTATATATTTCCCTGTGCTATACAGTATAATTTTGTTTATCTATTCTACAATTTTGAAATCCCAGTCTATCCCTTCCCACCCTCCGCCCCCTTGGCAACCACAAGTTTCTATTCTATGTCTGTGAGTCCATTTCTGTTTTGTATTTATGCTTTGTTTGTGTGTGTGTGTGTGTTTTTTAGATTGCACATATGAGCGATCTCAT
The DNA here is from genome assembly GCF_048564905.1 of Vicugna pacos. Lineage (NCBI taxonomy): Eukaryota > Metazoa > Chordata > Mammalia > Artiodactyla > Camelidae > Vicugna > Vicugna pacos. The sequence goes on along the minus strand of NC_132997.1, from coordinate 35,467,889 downwards.
ATGGTATTTTTCTTTCTCTTTCTGGCTTACTTCACTTAGAATGACATTCTCCAGGAGCATCCATGTTGCTGCAAATGGCATTATGGTGTCGGTTTTTATGGCTGAGTAGTATTCCATTGTATAAATATAACACTTCTTCTTTATCCAGTCATCTGTTGTTGGACATTTAGGCTGTTTTCATGTCTTGGCTATTGTAAATAGTGCTGCTATGAACATGGGGGTGCAGGTGTCACCCTGAAGTAGGGTTCCCTCTGGATACATGCCCAGGAGCAGGATTCCTGGGTCATACGGTAAGTCTATTCCTAGTTTTTTGAGGAATCTCCATACTGTTTTCCACAGTGGCTGCACCAAACTGCATTCCCACCAGCAGTGTAGGATGGTTCCCTTTTCTCCACAGCCTCTCCAGCATTTGTCATTTGTGGATTTTTGAATGATGGCCATTCTGACTGGTGTGAGGTGATACACATTGTAGTTTTGATTTGCATTTCTCTGATAATTAGTGATATTGAGCACTTTTTCATGTGCCTATTGATCATTTGTATGTCTTCCTTGGAGAATTGCTTGTTTAGGTCTTTTGCCCATTTTTGGATTGGGTTGTTTGTTTGTTTCTTATTAAGTCGCATGAGCTTCTTATATATTCTGGAGATCAAGCTTTAATAAGAAAGAAACCACAAAATACTACAAAACTATGATGAGGTATCACCTCACACCAGTCAGAATGGCCATCATTCAAAAGTCCACAAATGACAAAAGCTGGAGAGGCTGTGGAGGAAAGGGAACCCTCCTACACTGCTGGTGGGAATGCAGTTTGGTGCAGCCACTGTGGAAAACAGTATGGAGATTCCTCAAAAGACTAGGAATAGACTTACTGTATGACCCAGGAATCCCGCTCCTGGGCATATATCCAGAGGGAACCCTACTTCAGGATGACACCTGCACCCAATGTTCATAGCAGCACTATTTGCAATAGCCAAGACATGGAAACAGCCTAAATGCCCATCAACAGATGACTGGATAAAGAAGAAGTGGTATATTTATACAATGGAATACTACTCAGCCATAAAAACCGACACCATAATGCCATTTGCAGCAACATGGATGCTCCTGGAGAATGTCATTCTAAGTGAAGTAAGCCAGAAAGAGAACGAAAAATATTATATGAGATTCCTCATATGTGGAACCTTAAAAATAAAAAACAAACAAAACATAAATACAAAACAGAAACAGACTAATAGACGTAGAATACAAACTTTTGGTTGCCAAGGGGGCAGGAAGTGGGAAGGGACAGACTGGGATTTCAAAATGTAAAATAGATAAACAAGATTATACTGTATAGCACAGGGAAATATATACAACATCTTGTGGTAGCTCACAGTGAAAAAAATGTGAAAATGAATATATGTATGTTCATGTATAACTGAAAAATTGTGCTCTGCACTGGAATTTGACACAACATTCTAAAATGACTATAACTCAATAAAATATGTTAAAAAAAGAATAATGAGATGTCACTACACTCCTAAATCAGAATAACTAAATTATTAATTTTATCAGAATAACTAAAATAAAAAGCTAACACCAAATGTTAATGATGATGCAGAGAAGTTGCATTACTCTTACACTGCCCATGGAAATAAAAAGAGTACAGCTACTCTGGAAAATAGGTTGCAAGTTTCTGATAAAACTAAACATGCAACTTCCCTATAACCCAGAAACTGTACTCTTGGACATTTATCCCAGAGAAACAGAAATGTATTTGTACATAAAACATGTACATATATTTTCCTAATAGCCCAAACCTGGAAATGCCCAGGTAATTTTCAATGGGTGAATGTTCAAACTGTGGTTTATCCATACCATGGAGTACTACTCAGCAATAAAAGGAAAATTACTGTTGATTCATGCAGCAATTTGGATGGACCTCAAGAATATTATCTTTGGAAGGACCTGAGTAAAGAGTACACAGGATTTTTTGTAGTGTTTCTTATAACTAGCTTTATATTTGTAATGGAAGTTTCAGAATTTATGATGTGTTTTTTTTCTTAAACATACATATATACTTAAATATATAAATATATTCTTAAACATATGTGTGTGTGTGTGTGTATACACACATTGTGTTCACTGAATACACCTCATAACAATGATCAGTTGAGAAACAATGGTCACCCCAGCACCAGACTGCAGTCTTCTATCATTTCACACTGAAAGAAACCAGACTTGATGGATAAGGAAGTCTTAGTCTGGGACAAGAGCCCAGAACATAAGCAGGCTCTCATAGAGACTAGTGTCAAAAGAAATCAGAAACTAACTTGAAGAAGCTCCAAATGGCCAAAGAAGGAACAATTTTAGCTTCAGTAAGAAAAGTAACTGCACTGGATTGAAACATGTCAAATGTGTTAAAAATCCCTGAGGTCTCCCAGTACCTATATGTTGATTTCTAAAGATCATTCTCTGGTAAAACTTGTCAATGTTCTTTTCCACAAATGACATATCCTAGGGTTGGGGCAGGTTTAATGCAGGCTGAGCCTAGAATATTTTGCAGGACCAGAAATTAAGGAAGAGCTTAAAAAACAAAAGGATGGGGGCAGGCTGATAAAGCAAAGGTGCCAACTTGAGAGAGTTTCCACGGGCCAAATCTAGAACAATTTGAGTAACAAAATGAATAATGTAGTATTGGATTATCATCAAAAAAATTTAATAAAAATTCCATATAGATAGAAGTAAATGAATGAGTGAATGGATGAATGAATAAATAAATAAATAGAGGAGATCAACCTTCCTGATAGGAATATTCTAAATAATTTATGCAGATAGCCCTTCTCCAAGAGAAAGTTTAATCTTCCCCTTCCCTACTCTGGATTGTGGGCTGGACTTAGCTGCCAATATACTGCATACTGGGTAGGGGAGGAACTTTACAGTGGAAGAATGAGGAAAACTTTCCATAGCTGAGTGATGAAGCTTAATGTCACCCTTGACAATATATTCCCCCAGATGTGATCAACAACAACAAAAAAGCACTTCACCTATGTGATGTTGTTTTCCGAAACTCACAACCTCAGTATAATCATAAGAAAAACATTAGAGAAACCCATTTGGAGGGACACCAACAAAACACCTGACCTGTACTCCTCAAAACTGTCAAGGTCATAAAAAACAAGGGAAGACTGAGAAATTGTCATGAATCAGGGGAGACTAAGAATTCAGGAGAACTAATGAACAGTTTTCTAGCACTGCCATAACAAGGTACCACAGACTGGATGACTGAAACAACAGAAATTTATTTTCTCACAGTTCCAGAATTTCTTCGGAGGCCCCCCTCCTTGGCTTGTGGATGGCTTTCTTCTCCCTGTGTCATTACATGATCTTCCTTTGATGTGTGTCTGTGTCCTAATATCCTCTTCTTATAAGGATACCAGTCAGATTGGATTAGGATCCACCCTAATGACCTCATTTAATTTAATTACATCTTTAAAGGACCTATATCCAAACACAGTCACATTCTGAAGTTCTTTGGGTTAGGACTTCACCTTCTGAATTTCAGCAGGACATAAATCAGGCCACAACAACTACTGAAAGTAATATAATGAACAGGATTAGATTCTGGAACAGAAAAAGGACATTAGTTGGTCAATTAATAAACTCTGAATCAAGTCTGGGGTTCAAGTGATAGATACACACAAAGTTGGTTTCTTAGCTTTGACAAATGCACCAGGACTATATAAGATATTAACAACAGGAGAAATTAAATGTGCTCTCTGAAACTCCCTGTACTATCCTTGCAACTTCTGTGTAAACCAAAAAATGTTTCCCCAGTGAAAAGTTGACTTTAAAAATTCATGAACTGTAATTAATGCTGTTCCCATTTTGGACACTGGTATATGGGAACCTTGAAACTTTTTATGGCTTGACACAGTTTTTGAAAATATATGAGAGAGACTGGGGAAAGGATCATGAAAGTTATACCTGAGGCTTCCCAGAGTGAACCATGGACTCATACCAACGTGGAAAAAAAGAGTTCCCGAAATCCCACTTTTACTTTTGCTAATCAGTTCCCCAGAGAGTTATCAGTGTTGCACTAAAGAAAAAGGGTCAAAGTAGAAATCACTGTCCTTTCTACCATCCTCTTCTCTTTCTCTAGTTTTGTTTTCCCATGAAAAAGGAAAAAACAGCATCGTGATTACACACAGTGTGTGAATCAGACTGCTTGTGCTCAAATCTTAGCCATGGGAGCTTAGGCAACTTAATTAGTCTCTCACAGTCTTCGTTTCCTTATCTTTAAAATGGATCTTGTAATATTCATTTCAAAGATTTATCAGTGGAATAGAATGATGAAATTTACATAAAGTACTTAGCACTGTGCTTAATTTAAAATAATTACTTAATAAACTATTGTAAAGTTTCCATCACTCTTTTTGATTATGGCATTTGTAATTCATCTTCATTATACATTTACTAGTAGCAATATGTGCTATGATATTCCTTTGGAAATTTATCTTCTCATATGGAGGTTACTTTTCATATAGAGCATCTTACTTAATTCCACAATAATGAACAACAAAAGGTAGACGTTACCAGCTCCAATTTACAAATGAGGAAACTGGGACTTGGAGATTAAGCGGGTTGTCCAAGGGTGCAGTTAGTGTTCTTAGGACAAGCCCCTCACACTTCCTTGGGCACAGATTTTCCAGCCTCCATTGTAGATGGTTTAGGGCCACATGACTGGGTTCTGGACACCAGGATGTGGGCAGAAGAGAGATTGACTACCTCCCAGCCTGGCTGTAGAACCCACTGCACAATTCAATGACCTATCTTTCCCTTTTTGTGGCAACTCTTGAGACCATGAGTTGAAGACGACAACATCAAAAGATGGAATTCCTAGATTCTGAGTTGTCATTTAGCAAGGAGCTAACTGACTCAAATCAATTTGTGATGCAAGGAAAAAATAAGGATTTATATTTATTTATTTGTATTTCAAGGCTGGGCCTCCTTGCTCTATCATCTACTTCATTGCTTCCTTCTCAGTGGACGAACTCCTTGTTTTTTCCACGAAGAATGACCTCACTGCCCCTCCTTTGCTCATCTCTCCTACTGCCTGCTCTGTTCTTTCTTAACGAAGAGAGAAGACTCAGACTCTCTCATGCCTTCCCATCAAAAACCTGCTTGTTTTGGAATAAGGGTCCTCTTTATGTTTATCTGTATGCTTTATGCTTACCTAGTATTAATATACATTCCCCTTTATTTTTAACACCTACATGACAAATATGTATAATGGAAATAGCCAGGGTGAGAGGCAAAATACAAACAGGAGAAAAGGAAACATCTGTCTTTCAAATGTCAATTCACATCCTTCCTTTCTCCTCGAGCTGGACCATTACTTCAGTGATGCCAGGGAACCACACCTCCTGATATTCAGATCCTTGTGAAGTTCCCCTCCGCATTGTCACATGACCAGCCCGTAACTGCTTTGACCAATGGAATATAACAGGAATGATGCTGTCTGATCCTGAGTAGGGTGCTTCTTTGGTTTTTTAGTTTTCACTCCCTCCTTTCAGAAAGCTGTTCTTGGAATCCAGCCAGTGCCCCAAGAAGCAACTCAGGCAGCCACACAAAGAACTC